>NC_138383.1:41272635-41334016 GCF_054177405.1 Leptonychotes weddellii | reverse complement strand
CAGCGGAGAGCCTGCTTCCCCCTCTCCCTCTGCCTGCCGCTCTGCCTACTTGTGCTCTCTCTCTGTCAAATAAATAAATAAAATCTTAAAAAACAACAACAACAACAATGTGTCCACGCCAAGTACTCGAGGAGAAACACTACAAGAGGATTTGCTAGGAACAAAGGCTGTAAGATCAGAAACAAGCTTGGCCTGGAACAGGGGAAAAGAGGTCAGAGGGTAGCAGACCGGGTTGCAGACCATCTCACAAGCCTGGCTGAGTTAGGGTTTTATCTGAGTGCAAAAAGAAGCCAAGAGAGAGTTGGGTTTTTTTTGTTTTTTTTTTTTTTTAATTTTTTATTTATTTGCGAGAGAGAGAATGAGAGACAGAGAGCATGAGAGGGAGGAGGGTCAGAGGGAGAAGCAGACTCCCTGCTGAGCAGGGAGCCTGATGTGGGACTCGATCCCGGGACTGCAGGATCATGACCTGAGCCGAAGGCAGTCGCTTAACCAACTGAGCCAGCCAGGCGCCCGCCAAGAGAGAGTTTTAAGAGGGGACCCACATCAGCAGAATTTGGTTTAGAGATACCGCTCTGGCTGCCGGGTAGAACAGATACGTTGCAAACCTATAGACAAACATGTATGCAAGTGCATTTGAGAAGGTCTGGAGGTGCACACCCCAAATTGTTCACTAGGACAGGAAGAGTGGGATTGAGGGAGATGTACACGGGGAGAGAGGGACAAAATGGGCAAGTCACATTTTTTTCACGTGTGTTCCCACCGTTTGAGTGTTTCGTAAGAATATACTCAGGTATTACTGAATAAAGGGCAGTCGCCCCTGAAGATATTCCAAGGAGGCTCTTTGGGCCGTGATGTGAGGCCCAGGACGGTACAGCCGCCTGCCCAGTGCTCCCGGAGCCAGGACACAGCCTGCCAGGGAGGCGGTTTTAGGACAGCGGGCAGATAAGGGGTTTGCTCACTCTTCCCCTCCTACCGGAAACCCCTTTGCCTTCTCCGCCCGGCAGATTCCTTTTCACGTCTCAGCATAACAGCTCCTGTGTCGCTGCCTGCCCTGGGGAGTAGCCCTGCCCGTCTCTATCCATACATCTACCACATCACTTTCAGAACTCTGTTCTAGTCATTTGTCTCCTGGTGAACTTCTCCAAGGCCAGAACCGTCTTTTATCTGCTTCTGTATCTGCAGCATCTGGTATCAGGGCCTCGCCCATAGCAGGTGCCTGACAAATATTCCTTCAGTAACATTTTAAATCTTGGCCGCTGTCTACTTCAGCACCACACACAAAGCTAGCCTCTTCGCTACGGACTAGACCCCGTCTCTGTCCACACTTTGGGCATTGACTGACCTTGGGAATCTACCCCGTTAAGAGCCAAAATGGAGGTGACAGACCTGTAGTATGGTCTAGACTTGCATTTTCACAGAAGTGTTCACAGGGAAGCTGTGGGAAAGAGTGCTCCCAACTAGAATACATATGAAGAAAAGCTGCATCCTCTGCTACCCCAGTGAAGAGGCACGATGCATATTAGCAAACCTGAAGCCCTTCGAAGTCTTATGGTAAAGAAACCTCCTTAATCCAATGTCCCCCACACTGTTTTGGTTAAAGAACGCTTTTTTTGTTGCATACCTATTAAATCTTGCAGAATAATAACAACTGCGGCTAACGGTTACTGAGCACCTACTATTTGCCAGGCGCTATAGTGAGGCTTCTCTCATTCCCCTCATTTTACAGTTGAAGAAACTGAGACCCAGAAAGCTTAATAACTTGCCCAATGTTTGAGGATTAGATTCTGGAAAAGCCCGGGCTTGAGCCTGGGCAGTCTCATTCCAGTTAGGACATAACCTTAGCCACTATGCCATCTAGCACCCCAGGATACAGTTGGCTGAATGTGGTCCAGGAAATGCTGATCCAGACACAAATAGAGCTCTGAAAAGCTGCAATGCAAATACACATATGCTTTGCCTCTCTAGGCTCTTCCTGCAGATGCAAGAAGTTATACAACAGTACTCCACTATCAATCAAGTTCAAATCATAAACCAGAATGAAATATACTACTCTGCAAAACCTGAGTCAAGTCTAAAAATAAATTACCAAACGAGTCTATGATTCAACTCGAACTCTAAGCATTTTGTGTTCCTCTGATGCCCATTTACCAAGTCAGAACTTTGAACGCTGATGATTTTTGGAGGCCTTTATATGGCACAATAAAGACCGAATTGGACCTTATGTTTGATTGGTCTCTCAGGTTGGTAAATTCAATCAAAACTGTGACCAATAAAAGTATATACAGGCCTAGAAATATATCCTAATATTGATGGTCAGTTGATGTTTGCCAAGAAAGGCAAGACAATTCAATGGGCAGGGGGGAGGGAGTCTTTTCAACAAATGGTACTGAGAAGTGGATTTCTGCATGCAAAAGAATGAGGTGGGACACCTTCCTCACACCATATTCAAAAATTAACTCAAAATGGATCAAGGACCTAAATGTAAGGGCAAAAACTATAAAACTCGTAGAAGAAAACATAGGAGCAAGTCTTTGTGACCTTGGATTAGGCAAACAACCCTTAGATACACACCAAAAACACAAATGACAAAAGGAAAAAAAAAAACAGGGGTGCCTGGGTGGCTCAGTGAGTTAAGGGTCTGCTTTCGGCTCAGGTCATGATCCCGGGGTCCTGGGATGGAGCCCCGTGTCGGGCTCCCTGCTCAGTGGGGAGTCTGCTTCTCCCTCTCCCTCTACCTCTGCCTCTGCTCATGCTCTCTCTCAAATAAATAAATAAAATCTTAAAAAAAAAAAGAAAAGAAAAAAACAGATAAATTGAACTATATCCACATAAAAATTTTGGGTTTCAAAGGATACCATGAAGAGACTAAAACAACAATCCACAGAATGAGAGAATATATTTGCAAATCATATATCTGATAAGGGACTTATCATCTAAAATACGTAAAGAACTCTTTGTGTGCCTGGGGGGCTCATTTGGTTAAGTACCTGCCTTCAGCTCAGGTCATTATCTCAGGGTCCTGGGATCCAGTCCCTCAACAGGCTCCCTGCTCCGCAGAGAGTCAGCTTCTCCCTCTGCCCCTCCCCCACTCATTCTCTCTCTCTCTCTCTCTCTCTCTCTCTCAAATAAACAAAATCTTTTTTAAAAAATAAAATGAATAAAGAACTCTTAAAAACAGCAATAAAAAGATAAATAACCCAATTGAAAAAAATTAGCAAAAAAAGATAATTCTCCAAAAAACATTAAAAAATGGCTAAAAACACACAAGAAGATGCTCAAATCATTAGCCATCAGAGAAATGCAAATCAAAACCATGATGAGCTACCCCTTCACACCCACTAGGATGGCTAGAATAAAAAAGACCACAAGTGTTGGCAAGGGTGTGAAGTTGGAACCCTCATACATTGCTAATGAGAATGTCAGATGGTACTGTCGCTTTGGAAAACAGCTTGGCAGTCCCCAAAATGTTAAACATGGATTTACCACACGACCCAGTGATTCTGCTCCTAGGTATAGACAACCTATATGAAAACATACAACCACAAAAAAAACTCCTACATGAGTGTTCACAGCAGTATTACTCTTAAAAAGCAGAAACAATCCAAGTGTCTACCAACTGATGAACAGATAAACAAAATGTGTCATATCCATACAGAGGAATATTACTCAGCAATGAAAGGGAATGAAGTACTGACTTGTGCTACAAAGGAGATGACCCTGAAAACACAATGTTGCATAAAAGAAGCCAATCACAAAAGACCACATAGTGTACTGTGTGAAATGCACATGAGATATACATGAAATGTCCAGCACAGGCAAATCTACAGAGCCCTAAAGTAGACAGTGGCTGCCTAAGGCTGCAGGGGAAGGAGAGAGAAGGGGCAGTGACTGGTAAGGGGTATAGGGTTTCTTTTGGGGCTGATGAAAGTCTTCGGAAATTGACTACGGTCATGAATGCACAACTCTGCTGCCGACATA
This sequence comes from Leptonychotes weddellii, assembly GCF_054177405.1. Lineage (NCBI taxonomy): Eukaryota > Metazoa > Chordata > Mammalia > Carnivora > Phocidae > Leptonychotes > Leptonychotes weddellii. The sequence continues at coordinate 41,330,038 of NC_138383.1, read as the reverse complement.
CTAAAAACCACTGAATTTTACACTTCAAATGGGTGTAGGGTATGTGAATCATATCTCAATGCGGCTGTTGTTGTTTTTTAAGTCCTCAGGGAAGCACGTCATCTGTAACTGCTAATGGATTTTAGTGAATGGTTATGGAACTGGGGCTTCAGCTCCCAGAAGCAGCCACTTCACTAGAACAAAAGAGAAATAGCTCACACTGCTTCCACACCGAGTTTTCTTGTTAGGTCTCCTTTAGACCTCTTCGTACTCCTTCCTCGGTTCCTTTCCAGCGCTTACCACAATCTGTGATTATCTCTGCTTGTGAGATTCTTTGTTTAATGTCTACTCTGTGAGCTCCATGAGGGCAGGACCGTGTTTGTTCATCTCTGTATCACTGTTGTCCAGCAGCATCTAACGGTCGGTTCTCAGCTATTTGCTGATTAAATGCACATCCAGCACCCAGTCAACCAGGTCCAATTAGACTCAATATTTTCTCCTGTTACCAGATCAAAGCACCACACTGGTTTACAAGCTGAGACTGTTTCACTCAGGGTGTCACCAGGTTGAGTACCAAAGAAACAAGCATGGGCCTATGCAGGGGTGAGGAGAGGCAGAGGGCGGGGAAGAGTAGGGGAGGCACTGGCAGGGGGAAGGCACAGATGCTCAGGCGGGAAGACAAACTTACTTTTCTAGGTTGGCCATCTGCTTCACAGCTTCCACAGCCCCCGGCAGAGGCTCCAGGTCAAGAAAGAAATTTTCTGATTCCCATATGCTAATGGCCTTCTCCTAAGAAGACAAGAGAGAAGTGGGTGACTTCAGGGGACTCAGCACATTGCCTCATCACAGGGACGATGGCACAGCTGGGAAGAGCTGTTGACAAGAAGAGTGTGAGCCTTCCACGTTCCTCCCCCAATACACACACACATACCCAAGGTCATATCCTGGGGGGACCGGGGAATCACATGGAGCATGTGTGTGTTCCAGCCCCTCTCCAGGAGCTCTGACGTCTGCAAAGATCCAGTAGAGACCAGCTAAGGGGTCAGGAGCTATGGATCCCGAAGCCTGCTCTCCTTGAGGCATGGCTAGAGCCGTCTGGGACCAAAGGCAAGTCATCATGAATCACGCGCTTGCTTGATTCTAATGGCCGGAGGCATCTCAGAGGCTCTGGGGATGGACCTGGTCTTGCCATGGCACTAGAGTCCTTAAATTCAAGAGCTGGAGGAACTCAGAGATTCTTAAGAGCACTGCTGTGCCATGTGGGGTAAGGGGGGCCAGGGAGGGCGGGTGGAAGGCCAAATGAGCAGAACTCCAGGTTCCTCACCCGTATCAACTGGAACAGCTCTGGTATCTGTCTTATGCATTGGTATGTCATTAAGTACTTTGTTTAAAAAGTATTCTGCAGCTTTTAAAGTCTGAAAACCAAAAATCCAGACCCTCATTGTTCATATGAGAAAATCAAGGCTCTGAATGGGGAAGGGATTTACTCAATGCCACACAGCAAAAGAGTGGCATTACTGAGAGCTGAACACCATCTCCTGACTCCGAGGCTACAAGGTTCTACCTTTTGTCACTGGCCTAAAATCAGTTTGCAGAATGCCACACTCTTTCAGGCCCAGGACAAGGGGAGGGGGGACAGACCCTGGCCTCCGAGGAACAGGAACCTGAATCCCACGTCTGCAGCAGGAGGTGTCTCTCCCAGGTCAGAACCCGTACACTCTAGAACAAGCACCACCACCATGTCCCACTTAGAGGTGGAGCACCCCGAGATTACACTGGCATTATTCTTGTGAACTATGTGGGCTGAAGCAAATGAGTACTGATAGCTAATATATGGTCTCTCTTGTTTCACCCTCACCCCCACAAGGGGCAAGAATCGCTATCCCCAGTTTACTGATAAGGAAAGAGGCTTACAGAGGACTGTTTTCAAGGCCACTTATGGGTGATACTGTCAGAACTTGACTCAGGGCTTCCAAATCACCCAGAGGCAGTGGGGACGGGGGGAAAATGTACTTGACGGACGAGTAAGGGGTCCTGGCCCTGGCTGTGTGATCTTGGCCTCACCACCTTGCCTCAATAATCAGCATCCCGGCATCCCTACCCTCCTTCCATCACTAACTTGGCTCTGAAACCCTGGTCAAGGCACTTCCCCTCTCTGGGCTGAGTTCTTCAACTGTCCTAACAGTGTAGGATTCTAAGTCAGTTAAAATGAGCTTTGCCTTCCACCTCTGCCCTGATTACTTCTGCAAGCCCTGTGAAGATCAAAGGGGTTACCAAGAGAGTGATATTTTGTAAAGCAGAAATGCTTACATAATCAAGGTGGGTTGGTTCATTGGTTGTTTTTACCTGTAGGTGCCGGGCCACCTCAGCCAAGGGGAGACCCAGGGATGTCCTGCTGTGGGCTATGCTGGGGACACAGGGCATGTGTTCATCTATTAAAATCCTGTTTCCTGCAATGCTCCCAGAAGCAGAACTCAGCAGGTCACTCCCAGAACACTGCATCCTTAGCGTCCCAAGAGCTCCATTTCTTTGCCTAGTCCTTAGAAAATGGTAAAATGATTTCTTTAGATGTGGAGTCTGCACATCTGTACAAAGGAGTTCAAAAGCCACTGTCCTTTTCAGAGTTGGGGGTGGGCTTTATTTCCTCACCCCAATACACTCCTGGGAGGAAATAAGGTGCCCAGACTGCCAATACTGTGCACTGTCTATAAATGAACAGCCACATAGAGCAGGGGAGTCTGTTACTAAGACTGCAAAAATTACTAGGATATTCTCTCCAGCCTGAAGTTGGTAATCAGGTATTAGAGCTCGGAGAAGTGAACACACAGAACTCTGGGAAAGTCACCTTCTGAAGTGCACGGTGTTGACAAAGAGTCGTGGTGCTTGGTTTTCTTTCTAACACCTGCCTCTCAACAAACCAATTATTGTCAAGTTACTTTTTTAAGTCAAAAGAAATGTCACTTGTTAGAGCAGGACAGAGAAGAGGATTTGGGGGTGGGGAAAGCTAAATGTGCTTGGGAAGGCAGACAGACTTGGGTTGGAATCCTAGCTGAGCCCCTTACTAGCTATAGGACTTGGGACAAGTTTCCTCATCTGCATCATGAAGATAATAATGTCTACCTCACATGGGAGACAATGCAGTCAACCTGTGGATACAAAATAGCCTCGAATATCATCATCATCACACTTCTGGTGGTGACCTTGGGTGGCCAATCAAGAGATGCCAGAAAACATCAACCTCTTTAAGTTTGTGCAAGGCAAAATCCCGTTCCTTTCCCGAAATAGTTTAAACTCACAAACTAAGCCATCTGTCTATAAACATGCCTGGATATTTCCCCTCCATCCATCCTGGACGCAGACAGCAAAGTACAGCGGGAGTCAGGGGGATGCGGTGGGCTCAGGTTCAGCAGGGCCACCAAAGCAAGGGGATAAACCAAGGAGTTGAACCCACCCCATCTTGACCACTGACTCATTTTGTGATGTCCGGAAAGTCACTCAACTTCTCTGGGCCTCAAATACTGGGAGCTATGCATTCATGGGAAAGGACAAAAAAGAACGGTAAAGACACTCATCAAATTCGTGAGGATGAAGAAATGGGCATGTGACTGTGGCAGGGGTCAAAGAGGACTTTACTTGTAACGTTTATTTCATTTTAAAAAATTTCAAGACTTACGGCCAAATGCACCAAAAATTAAAAAGTCAGCTAAAGATAGAGTTCGTATTTTACGCTTCATACTCTCCTGACTTTTGAGAAGCCTCGATGACAGCCAACAGTTCCTTCGCGCCGGGCTGCGCGGGGCGCGGCGCCCCCGGTCCTCCCCAGCATCCGCCCCCCCCCGCCCCGTTTTACGAGAGGACCACCCCGAGGCTCGGGGAGGTGACCCCCACCCAAGGTCACGCGGGCTCCCGGCCCGGGGCTGGGAAGGAGGGCCGCAGTCCCGCCAGGCTCCGGTGGGCTCGGGGCCCCGGAGCGGGAACGGGGCCCCGGGGCGGGGGATGCTCACGCTCAGGCCGGGCTGCAGGAGGCCGTACTGCTCGGACAACCAGAAGCCGCGCCGGTCCTCCAGCGCGATGAATGGCTGGTCGGGGAAGCGCGCGCGGAACTTCCTGAGGAAGCCGCCCTCGAAGTCGGCCAGCACGCCGTCCATGTCCACCAGCACCCGCAGGGCGCGGCCGCACTCCCGGCCCGCCGGCCAGCCCGCCCCCCAGCGCCGCCCCGCCGGGAACGCCGCGCCGCGGGGCCGCCGCGCACACCAGCCGCCGAGCCGGATCATGGCCCCTGGCGGTCGCTCGCCGCGGGCGCCGGGGCCTGGGCCGCGGCACCCCGCCGGGCCGGGCCCGGAGACATGACAGCGGGGGCGCGGAGGGCGGGTTGGGGGAAAGAAACCCCTGCCGGCCGGGGCGCGCGAAGAGCGCGGGGAGCGCGGGGCGCTGGGCGCTCGGGGCGCGAGCGCGCAGGCTCTGGCCCCAGAGCGAGGCTGCGGCACGCGCCCCGGCGGAGGCGGGGCTCGGGGGGCGTGGCTTTGGGGACCGTCCACAGTCCCAGGCTCTCCACTCGCATCTTCTCCCAGGACCGCGGGTCTGGGCTCCCTCCTCCCAGTGCAGCAGCGAGACTGCAGGAGCCGTGCACGCTGATGGAGCGAGGCTGCGTCGCTGAGCACTTACCGTATGGGGCCGTGGGCAAACCTCGCAAGGTTCCTGCCATCCTGGAATTTACCTTTAAGAAGAGGAGACAGACAAGCGTACAAAACAGGGGAAAAAATTTTTCAGAGGGTGACAATAGTATGAAGGAACCAAAACAGGATGAGGTGCACTCGGAGAGCCTTCCTGCTTTATAGTGAACATCTGGGGAGAAGCTGATACTAGTAGGACAAATAAATACGTTGCAAACATCACAAACCCTTAATAAAACTGGTGATTTTCAAATAAATCTATAAACATGTATTGTTTTGTACGTTGGTATTGATTGCTTTTTTTTTTTTTTTTAACAGAAGGGGGAAAAAGGCAGGATGACGTGATGATGGAGAGGTGGGGAGACTCGCAAGGTGGTCAGGGAAGGCCTCTTGCAGGAGGGGATGCTGGAGCAGAGACAGAAATGACGAGAATAGAGGGTGCAAGAACCAAAGAGACCTAGTGGTCCAGACAGCACGAGCAGCAAGCTCAAAAGCCTCAGAGTGGAGAGGCCAACGGAACCACAATTTTCATTCTTATATTTCTTTGGTACAGGCTTGTTGAACATCTCCTATGTGCTCGGTGGTGGATATCAAGCGGTGAACAAAGTCCCCACCCTCACGGGACGGACATTTTTGGATCTGCCCAAAATTATGGTGAAGGAAGGGTAGGGTAGTCCACTCTCAAGCCAGAGAGATAGTCAGGGCCACAAGGAACCAGTGTGGCACAGTTCAAAAAGTATTTGGGCTGTGGTGTCCCACAGACCCATGCTCCAGCCCAGGCACACAGTAGGTCCTCAGCACCCCTGCACAATGGGTTACTCTCATGGCACCTCCTGGATTCAAGAGAGGAGACCAGGTCTGATTCATCCCTGTGTCCTGAATGAATGAATGAATGAATGTGATCCCTGAAGGAACCTTTTCTGGTTATTCTCTGACCCCCTAGCTAAGACGCCCCACTGTGTTTCTCCATCTTGATAATCATTCTTTAATTATGTCATAATTAAAGATACCGTATATGATACTAGTAGGACAAATAAATACATTGCAAACATCACAAAACCTTAATAAAACTGGTGATCCTTCATAATTTTATTACAAAAGTGTTCACACAGAAAAGTTGAAAGACTTGTCTGAGGAAGATACATGTACCCACCACCTGGATCCTGCAGTTAACAGTTTGCTATATTTGCTTTACCGTACATCGGTGTGTCTCCCGATCCCTCCATCAGTCCATCTTATTCTTGGATGCATTTCAAAGTAAGCTGTAGACAGCAGTATACTTCACCCTCAACACATCAGCCTCCGTAGCTTTAAGCGAGTTCAATGTATTTAAACATAAGTCTTACAAATGAAATGCACAAATCTTAACTTCACCGTTCTGTGGCTTTTTGACAACTCATCCCTGGGGATGCATTCCTAGGAAGACATGGAATAATGCTATCCAGATACAGTAGCCACTGGCCACATGTGGCTGTTGAGTAATTAAAATGTGCCTACTGCTTCTGTGGGACCAAATTTTCCATTTTACTTTACTTTAAATAATTTAATTGAAATAATCCACAAGTCTGGTGGCCAGTGTGTCAAACAGTGCAGCTATAGAACATCTCCATCTTCCCAGAAAGTTCCTTCCTGCTTCTTCTCCATCAGCCCCATCTCCCACTGTTCTAATTTTTTTCACCGTAGATGAGTTTTGCCTGTTCTAGAACTATAAATGGAATCTTATGCTGTGTACTTTTTTGTGACTGACTTCTTTCACTCAGCATGTTTTTGAGTCATTCGTGTTGTTGCATCAGAAGTTTCTTTTATTGCTGAATATTCAATTGCATGAATATATGTCAGTTTGTCCATTCTCCTATTGATGGGCATTGAGCTGTTTCTAGTTTGGGACTACTATCAATAAAGTGGTTATGAACTCATACAAGTCTTTGTGTGGATTTTTTTTCTCTTGAGTAAATACCTGAAAGTGGGATCATCAAGTCCTAGGAAAAGGTATGTGTTTAGTTTTATAAGAAACTGCCAGAGGGGCATCTGTTGACTCAGTCAGTGGAGGATGCGACTCTTGATCTCAGGATTGTGAGGTCGAGCCCCACGTTGGGTATAGAGATTACTTAAAAATAAAATCTTAAAAAAAAAAACCCTGCCAGATATTTCTCAAACTGATTGTGCCATTTTACACACCCATAAGCAATGCATGAGAGTTCTGTTTGTCCCACATACTCACCAATATTTGATGTTGTCAGTCTTTTTAGCCATTCTGGTGGGTGTGTTGGTCGTATCTCATTGCGTTCTATGTTGCATACATCGCCATGTTTTGTTTTTTATTTCTAAAATGATTTGCTTTAGGGGCGCCTGGGTGGCTCAGATGGTTAAGCGTCTGCCTTTAGCTCAGGTCATGATCTCCGGATCCTGGAATCGAGCCCCACATCGGGCTCCTGGCTCAGCGGGGAGTCTGCTTCTCCCTCTCTCCCTGCTCATGCTCTCTCTCTCTCTCCCTCTCAAATGAATAAATAAAATCTTTTAAAAAATAAAATGATTCACTTTGTTGTTTACTTGTGGGGTTTTATTTTTTGTCTTCCCCCTTTAGAATGTATGTTGCATAGGGGTAAAACCTTGTCTGGTGTGTTTAGTTATATGTCCCTAGTGCTTAGAACAGGGCCTGGCATATAGTATGTGTTCAATAAATTCATTCGTGCATGTATTCAACAAATAGTTTTTGTGCGGCTTGAACACAGCAGATATCACTAATCCCATTTGACAGGGTGAGAAGACTGGGACTAAGGGACAAGAGGCACAGCCATGTTCAACATAGCTGATAATAAATAATAATCAGAGCTGACATATATGGATGCTTACCTACTCTGTTGGTCAGGCACCATCTAGGCTCTTGGTGTGAATCATCTCACTTAACCCCACAAAGGTGCCGTGAAGAATATTAATAATAACCCATTTTTAAAGGATAAAAGCACTGAAGCACTGAGAGATTAATAACTTGCCCCTTGGTGTTGGTCATTTGAAACAAATGATTTTGATATTTCTCCCTTCAGGAGATGGACCTGAATTCCTGTGCCCTTGGATACGGACTGGATTTACTTCTGCACTTCTGATCAATACTGTCGTGATGGTTTGGGACTTCCAAGAATAGGTCATAAAAGACATTGTGGCTTCTCTCTCTCTCTCTATTTCTCATTTCTCTCCCTGCCATGTCTGTGGACACTCAAGCAGTCCCATGGAGAGGTCCCCAGGTTAAGAAACTCAGGCTCCTACCAATATCCAGAGAAGAACGGAAGTTCCCCTGACGATAGTCATGTGAGTGAGCCATCTTAGCAACAGACCCTTCCACCCCAGTCAAGCTTTCAGATGGTGCAGCTTCAACTGATATCTTGACTATAATCTCCTGAGAGACCCTGGCTCAGAACCACCCACCTCAGCTGCTCTCAGATTTGTAACTCAGAAATTGTGAGATAGTAAATGTTTGTTGTTTCAAGCCTCTAAGTTTGGGGGTAATTTTTACAAATCAATAGCTCACAAATACACTAGGTCACTAGTAAGCGTTAGAACTGGGATTTAGTTCAGTCCAGTCAGACTCCAATTGACACAATGTACATAATGACATCTATCCTTAAATGAGTGTCTCTCATGCATCGGGCTCTGTGAAATGGTTTCCATGCATTAGTGACTTTGATTGGAGCCCAGTGCTTAATCTTTGCACTGCAATGCAGTGACTGGGGGTGCAGGCTCTGGAGTTCAACCGCCTGGGTTTTAATCCTGACTCTGGCACTTATCAATTGTGACTGTCTTTAAATATCACTTTGACATATCTTTAAATATCACTTAGATTCCCTCATTTGCAAAATGGAAATAATAGTAGCACCTGCCTCCTAGGGTTCTTGTGGAATCACAGGACTATTTACGCTTACAGCATTCAGAACTGAGTCCTGCACATAGCAGACACTCAGTGTATATCTCAGTTGTATTATCTTGAGAGTCATTGACATTGTGTTACCTGATAGTTGTTTTCTATCAAACGCGGGCAAGCACTTTATCTTGTTGTGTCTTCACAATGACCCTATGAGGTAGGTATCATCATTTCACAGGGTAGACATAGCCCCAGAGAGGAGAAGTAACTTTTCCCAGGTCACACAGCTAGTAACTAACACAGTTGGCCTGTGACTCAACCCCGTATGACTTCAAACCAATCCTTCCCATCATATGATCTTCCAATCTCTGCATTAAGCTAGATTTTCTGCTAACTGGTTAGGGTGGAACAGAGAACTGCCAAGGGCGCCTGGGTGGCTCAGTCGGCTAAACCTCTGACCTGATTTCAGCTCAGGTCATGATCTCAGGGTCATGCGATCGAGCCCAAAGTGGGGATCTACGCTCAGCGGGGAGTCTGCTTGAGATTCTCTCTCTCACTCTCCCTCGGCCCCTCCCCCCTCTCTCTTTCTAAAATAAATAAACCTTTCAAAAAAAAAAAAAGAACTCACATTTATTCGGGGTTTGCTATGTGCCAGGCACTGCGCCAAAGGCTTTCCATATGTTTTCTCATTCACTCACAGGCCAAAGCAGTGATTCACCACATATTCCCCCAGGTTCCTCCCTACGCTTGGCACACAAAAGGCATGCAAAGAGTTCTTGCTGAATTAAAAATAGCCCAAAGTGTACAAGAGTTGATTTTTATGATAAAAAAGATTATTTTGCCCTATTGGTTGAGGACCTCACTTGCCAAAAATACTGTCTTTGGATAAAATAGATGAGGATCTCCTGACTGGCACCCCCACCCTTGAGCCTGTATCTTCTTCCACTGTCCAGGTTAATGTTTCCTGGGGATCCCTCCCTGCCAACATGGTGCCTGCAAGAAGAAAGCTTAACATCTCCATGGTGGTAGGGGATAGAAGCTTGGATCCGCTCACCGTTCTTGCTTTCTCTACAGGGTATAGCTGCTTGTACTTGTCCCGACCCCTATGCTGGTCCACACTGAGGTGCTTGTGACCCCCTGAGCCTTTTGTGGTGGCCTGCTTGCCCCAGCTGTTGAAGACTGTGGTCCTGGCCTTTTGCCTCTTCACAAAGTCCCCACACTGCAGTCTCCATGTTCTGACCACTCTGCTTGCAGCACTGGGTATGCGTGAGTCACAGCATAGCCTGTGCAAGACACTACCTCAGGTCCACTTAATGCTAGACACCTCCCTCAGATATTGCAGACCTGCCAGTGAGGGGCTGCATTGACCCAGCACTGAGTTAACATGACCCGTCTCAGAGAGGGCTTAATCTCTTCCCTGTTGATGCCAGGGGAGCTCTGGGAACACTGTGGTTTCTAACTGACCTACCCCTTGAGACTTCCAACTCAGGGTGAGAAGAAGCCAGGGCCAGCATCTGACTCCTTCCGTATTTAATTTTCCTCTTAAGCTCCCAGTTCCAGAAGCTTTTCCCATATCATTCTGTGGGTTATCTTTTTACTTTCTTGGTAGAATCCTTTGAAGCACAAAAATTATAAAATTTGATGAAGTCCTTTATTTTTTCTTGGGCGGAGCATATTTGAAATACACTGTGACAGACCTTCCCTTATCAGTCAGCTGGCTTCTTCCTAGGTATCTAGAAACTCCCTTTATATAGAGTTCTCTCCAAAGCATAGAACACCATGCTTTTCATTTGATATATAGAGAGAATCTTTAGAATTTAAAAACCTTAACCAAGGGATAAAGAGGAAGAAGCCAAGAAAGTAAAAAGATAACGCACAGAATGAGAGAAAATATTTGCAAATCATATATCTGGAATAGGACTTTTACTCAGAATACATGACGAGCTCTTACAACTTCACAGTAAAAAGACAAATAATCATAAAATGAGCAACATGCATGAATAGACATTTCTCCAAAGAAGATATGGCCAAGAAGCACAAATGGCCAAGAATCACAGAAAAGACACTTCACATCATTGCTCATTAAGGAAATGCCAGTCCAAACCACAGTTAGATACCACTACACACCTACTAGAGCAGCTAAAATTGAAAAGACTGGAAATTCTGAATGCAGCAAGAAGGTAGAGCAACAAGAAATCTCACACATTACTCGTAGGCTTATAAAATGTGCAACAGCTTTGAAAAATAGTTTGGCATTTCCTGGAAAAGTTAAACTTAGTGACCATATGACCCAGAACTTCCACTCCTTGGTATAAACCCAAGAACATTGAAAAACTATATCAACACCAAAACTTACACACGAATATCCATAAGAGCATTATTCACAATAACCAAAAGGTGGTAACAACCCAAATGCCTATCAACTGATGAACAGATAAACAAAATGTGGCATATCCATGCAATGGAATAGTATTCAGCCTTGAAAAGGAAGGAAATTGTGACGCATGCTACAACATGGGTGAACCATGAAGACATGCTAAGTAAAAGAAGCCAGACATAAAATGTCACATATTGCATAATTTCATTTATATGCAATGTCCAGATTAGGCAAATCTATAGAGATAGAAAATAAATTGTTGGTTGCCAGGGGGTTGGAAGAGGTAGGAGGGAATGGGGAGTGAGTGCTAATGGGAATGCAATGTCTTTTAGTGTGAAGAAAATATTCCAGAATTAAGTAGTGGTGATGGTTGCACAACCTTGTAATATACAAAAAAACCCAGCTGAATTATACAACTAAATTGTAAAAGGGTGAAAGATTATGGCATGTGAGTTACATGTCAACAACTGAGAAGAAAAGATATACTATGCCCTGAGTATATATGTTTCATAGTTCCTTAGATATGAAATAGATAGAAGATACCATGACATTTATAGTCCAGTTGGTTCTTATGTAAAAATTAAAGGCTCAAAGATTTTAAATACTAAGATCTTTGAGTGTTGATTAGCTGTTTTTAGTTTTTGTTTTAGGATTTTAAAAATTATCTTTGCCTTTTTCCTCATCTTGGGGGAAAGAATTCATTTTTTTCACCATTAAGAATCATGTTAGCTGTGAGCTTTTTGCAGACACTTTTTTTTTTAATTCAATTAAGCAGTTCCTTTCTACGCCTAGTTTTCTGAGAGTTTTTTTAAATCACAAATGCATGTTGAATATTGACAAATGTCTTCTCTGCATGCATCAGTTTATATGATCATATAGTTTCTCTTCTTCAGGCTGTTAATATGATGGATTACATTGATTTTCAAACAATGAACAACTCATGCATTCCTGAGATAAACCCAGCTTAGTCATGGTATGACTTTTTTTCTATTGCTGAATTCAATTTGCTAATATTCTGTTGAGTTTTTATGTGCCTATGAAGGATATTAGTCTGTAGTTTTCGTGGAAGTTTAGATTGTTGATTTAAGAACTTCTTTTATAATATGATGTGAAATGTTATACTATTTTCTCTAAGCACTGCTTTAGCTGCATCTCACAAATTTTGATTTATTATATTTTAATTTTCATCCAGTTCAAAATATTTTCTAGTTTCCCTTGAGACTTCTTCTTCAACCAATAAACTGTTTAGAAGTGTGTTCTTCCATGTCCAGGTATTTAGAAAGTTTCCAGTTATCTTTTTGTTCTTGATTTCTTCTTTAATTCCATTATTTAGAGAACATGCTTTGTATGATTCCAATTCTTTTAAATTTGTTAAGGCCTGTATTATGACCCACTATATGGTATGTCTTGGGGAATGTTCCATGTGCATTTGAAAAGAATGTGTATTGTGTTGTTATCGGATGAAGTGTTGTAGTAAGTATCAGTTAGATACAGTTGTTTGATGGTGTTGTTCAGTTTTTCTAGTTCCTTGCTGATTTTCTGTCTACTTGTTCTATCAATTACTTACAGAGCAATGTCAAAATCTCCAACTATAATTATGGATTTGTCCATTTCAGTTTTTTCTCATCAATTTTGGTTCATATATTTTGAGGTTAAATTTATACACATTTAAGATTGTTATATCCTTTTGATGAATTGACTCTTTCAGCATTATCTTTATCTCTGTTAATTTTCCTTGTAGGATATATCACTACAGAATCTACAAATATTGTAAAGATAATAAGAGAATACTATGAACAACTCTCTGTACATAATTTTACTATGTTTGATATTAATATAGCCACCTCCAACTTTCTTTTGACTAGTGTTTCAAGGCATATCTTTTCCCATCCTTTTACTTTTTATCTTTGCATTAACTTTTAGGTGAGTTTCTTTTTTTTTTTTTTTTTTAAAGATTTTTATTTATTTATTTGAGAGAGAGAGAATGAGAGAGAGCACATGAGAAGGGGGAGGGTCAGAGGGAGAAGCAGACTCCCTGCCGAGCAGGGAGCCCGATGCGGGACTCAATCCCGGGACTCCAGGATCATGACCTGAGCCGAAGGCAGTCGCTTAACCAACTGAGCCACCCAGGCGCCCTTAGGTGAGTTTCTTATAGATAAAATATACTTGGATCAACTTTTTGATCCATTCTGACAATCTCAATTCTGTAATTGGTGCATTTAAACCATTTATATTTAATGTAATTGTGCATGTGATTGGATTTAAGCCTACCATTTCATTATTTGTTTTCTGTTTGTTTCCTCTGTTTTTCAATTCTGTTTTTTTTTTATTTCCTGCCTTCTTTTGATTATTTGACATTTTTTTTAGTATTTTTCATGTTTCTATTGAGTTTTTTTTCTAACTTTTTAGTGGTTACAATATATACTTAAGGATTACAATACATATTTAACTTTTCATATACAACTAGGAATAAATATTTTACCACTTCAAGTAGAATATACAAACCTTACCACTATTAGGTCCATTTACCCTCCCCTTTTCTGTTGTAGTTGTCATATTTTACATCTACAAACACTGGAAACCCCATCAGACCTTATTATACATTTTTTTCATCATGATAAGTACACTATTTAGTCCCCATCACCTATTTCCCCTATCCCTCACCTACCTCCCCTCAGTTAAGAGTCTATTTCTTGGGTTTTTTTTCTCTCTCTTTTTCCTCTGCTCATTTGTTTCTTAAATTCCACATATGAATGAGATGATATGGCATTTGTCTTTCTCTGATTGACTTATGTAACTTAGCATTATACTGTCTAGCTATATCCATGTTGTTGAAAATGGCAAGATTTCATTCTTTTTTAAGCCAAGTAATATTCCATTGTATAAATATACCACAACTTCTTTATCCAGTCATCTATCAGTGGATACCTGGGCTGCTTCCATTGTTTGGCTATTGTAAATAATGCTTCAATAAGCATAGGGGTGCATGTAACCCTTTGAATTAGTGTTTCTGCATTTTGGGGGTAAATACTGTGAGATTACTTGATCGTAGGTTAGTTTTATTTTTATTTTTTTTGAGGAGCATCCATACTGTTTTCCACAGTGGCTGCACCAGTTTGCATTCCAACCAACTGCGCAAGAGGGTTTCTTTTCCTCCACATCCTTGCCAACACTTGTTGTTCCTTGTGTTGTTGATTTTAGCCATTCTGACAGGTGTGCAATGATATCTCATTGGAGTTTTGATTTGCATTTCCCTGATGATGAGTGATGTTGGGCATCTTTTCATGTGTCTGTTGGCCATTTAGATGTCTTTGGAGAAATGTCTGTTCGTGTCTTCGTTTGTTGTTGTTGTTGTTTTATTTTTTTTACATGTTTCTTTTTTCTTTTTTTAATTTTATTTTATTATGTTATGTTAGTCACCATAGAATACATCATTAATTTTTTTTTTTTTAAGATTTTATTTATTTGACAGAGACATAGTGAGAGAGGGAACACAAGCAGGGGAGTGGGAGAGGGAGAAGCAGGCTTCCGGCCGAGCAGAGAGCCCAATGTGGGGCTTGATCCCAGGACCCTGGGATCATGACCTGAGCTGAAGGCAGACGCTTAACGACTGAGCCACCCAGGCACCCCCCTCATTAGTTTTTGATGTAGCAATCCATGCTTCATTGTTTTCATATAACATCCAGTGCTCCATGCAACACGTGCCCTCCTTAATACCCAGACTGGAGGAGATTATGCTAAGTGAAATAAGTCAAGCAGAGAAAGTCAATTATCATATGGTTTCACTTATTTGTGGAACATAAGGAATAGCACAGAGGACATTAGGAGAAGGAAGGGAAAAATGAAGGGGGGGGAGAATCGGAGGGAGAGATGAACCATGAGAGACTATGGACTCTGAGAAACAAACTGAGGATGTTAGAGGGGAGGGGGGTGGGGGGATGTGTTAGCCTGTTCATGTCTTCTGCCCATTTTTTAATTGGAGTATTTGGTTTTGGGGTGTTGAGTTGTATCAGTTCTTTATATATTTTGGATACTAGTTCCTTATCAGATACGTCATTTGTAAATGTCTTCTCCCATTCAGTAAATTGTCTTTTAGTTGGTTGATTTTTTTTAAAGATTTTATTTATTTATTTGACAGAGAGAGACACAGCAAGAGAGGAAACACAAGCAGGGAGAGTGGGAGAGGGAGAAGCAGGCTTCCTGGCAAGCAGGGAGCCTGATGTGTGGCTCGATCCCGGGACCCCAGGATCACGACCCGAGCCAAAGGTAGACGCCCAACAACTGAGCCACCCAGGTGCCCCTAGTTGGTTGATTGAAGAGATTGTCTTTTTCCCATTGTATATTCATCCCCCCTTTGTCGAAGATTAACTGACCACATAGTTGTGCATTTATTTCTGGGTTTTCCATTCTATTCCATTTATATATGTGTCTATTTTTATGCCAATACCATTCTGTTTTAATTACTACTGCTTTGTAACTTGAACTCTGGAATTGTGATACTTCCAGTGTTTTTCTTTTTCAAATTTGCTTTGGCTATTCACAGACCATATTATAAATTTGGCTTTCAAGCATTATATATATTTTAAAGAATTTGAGAAGAAAAAAAGCCTAAAAATTGGCTTTACATAGATAGTCACCATTTCTGTTACTCTTCCTTCATTCCTAAAGTTCCAGGTTTCCCTCTGGTATCCCTGCCCTTCCATCTAAAGAACTCTCTTTGGATTTCTTTTAGATCAGGTCTACATGTGATAAATTCTTAGTTTTCTTTCTTCTGAGAATGTCTTTATTCTGTCTTCATTCTTGAAGGGTATTTTTGTGGGATGTAGAATTAGGTGTTGGCAGTTCTTTTCTTTCAGCACTTGAAAAATGTCCCACCATCTTCCAACCTCCATGTTTTCTGATGAGAAATTTGAAATCATTCTAATCATTCTTTCCCTATATGTAGTGCTTTATTACTCTTTGGCTGCTTAGAATATTTATTTTTGCCTTTTATTTTCAGTTGTTTAATTGTGATGTGTCTGGGGATGGATCTGTTTGAGTTCATCCTGTTTGGATTTTGATGAGTTTCTTCAAATTGTAAATTTAAATATGTTGCCAAATTTGGAAAGTTTTAGACCATTATTTCTTCAAATATTTTTTTCCACATTGTACTCTTCCTACTCTCTTTCTGGAATTCTAATGATATAAACGTTAGACCTTCTGGGTATTGTACAGGTCCTTGTGGCTCTGTTTATGTTTTTGTTTTGTTTTGTTTTCTCTCTGTTGTTCAGCTTAAACTATCTTCATGTTCACCAACTCTTTCCCCTCTCATCTCCATTCTATTATTCATCCCATCCAGCATTTTTTTCTTTCAGTTATTGTGTTCCTCAGCTCTACAGTTTCTTTTTGGTTCTTTTTCAAATCTTCTATTTCTCTGACAAAACTGTCTTTCCATTTGTTTCAAGTCTGCTCATCCTTTCTTTTGGAACATGGTTATAATGAACTTAAAGTCTGTCTGATAATCCCAACGTCTGTGTCATCTCTGAGTTGACATGATGACTGTCTCTTCTCTTGTTAGAATTTGACATTTTCAGGGTGCCTGGGTGTCTCAGTCAGTTAAGCGTCTGCCTTCAGCTCAGGTCATAATCTCTAGGTCCTGGGATCAAGTCCTGCATCAGGCTCCCTGCTCAACGGGGAGCCTGCTTCTCCCTCTTGCTCTACCCCTCCCTCCCACTCATGATCTCTCTCTTTCAAATAAGTAAATAAAATCTCTTCAAGAAAAGAATTTTACATTTTCATGGTTCTTATTATGTCAAGCAATTTCAGAATTTATCCTGAACATTTTGAATATTGTGTTATGAGCCCCTGGTCTTATTTAAGTCCTGTGGAAAATGTTGATTTTTGTTTTGTTTTGTTTTAGCACGCCATTAACCATGTTAGCTCCAATTCACCATTTTCTACCAACCTTCTGTGCACTACAACTTCATTAGTTCAGTTTTCAAAGCTGTTGCAGTGCTACTCAGATCTGTCCTGTGTGCACCACCTACTTGTCAGTCTCAGATCTGGGAAGTGGTCTACCCCACAGTTCAGTTTCCAAAGACTTTGTTGTACAGTTTAGGGTCCCATTCATACATGCGTTACTTGGAGGTGAGATCATGAATTCATACACAGCTTTAGGGATCACTTTTTTGGTGTGTATGATTTCCTTAATACCTTCCAATCTCAGGGTGATATGCCTTGCCATAGTTTGCTTCATCTTTTTTGAGTTTGGGGTTTGTTGAGCTTCTTGAATCTGTAGGATTATAGTTTTCATCAAATTTAGAAGGTTTTCAGCCATTATTTCTTCAAATATTTTTCTGTTTCCTGACCACAAGGACCCCAACCCTATGCTGTAAATTCTATTATTGCCTCTATGTTATGCATAATTGGAGTTCCTATGGTTGTGGAAACAAAGACATATCATAACCAAATTGCTCAAAACCAGTAATGAAGAGAAAATATATTTTTTAAGATTTTATTTATTTATTTGACAGAGAGAGACACAGCCAGAGATGAAACACAAGCAGGAGGAGTGGGAGAGGGAGAAGCAGGCTTCCTGCTGAGCAGAGAGCCTGATGCAGGGCTCGATCCCAGGACCCTGGGATCATGACCTGAGCCAAACACAGATGCTTAACGACTAAGCCAGCCAGGTGCCCCAATAAAGAGAAAATATTAAAAGCCTCCAGAAAAATAAAGACACATTATCTACAGATAATGTGGAACAAAGATAAGGATGACAGCAGACTTTGTATCAGAAACAATGCAAGTGACATTTAAAAATGGGAAAATGACTTGAATAGACATTTCTCCAAAGAAAATATATTGATAGCCAATAAGAATATGAAAAGATACTCAATATTACTGATAGATAATGCAAATCAAAACCACAATGAGATACCATGTGACACCCATTAGGATGGCTATCATAAAAATTTATTTTTTTTAAATAGAAAATAACAAATGTTGGTGATGATATGAAGAAATCAAAATTCTGTTCACCGTTAGTGGGAAATGGTATGGCAGTACCTCAAAAAATTAAAAATAGAATTACTACATAATCCAGCAATTCCACTTCTGGGCATATATCCAAAAGAACTGAAAGCAAAGACTTGAACAAATATTGGTACACCCTTGTTTATAACAGCATTGCTAATAATAGCCCAAAGGTGGAAGCAATCCAAGTGTCCATTAACAAAAGAATGAATAAACAAGAGGTGGTATATCCCTACAATGGAGTATTATTCAGACTTTCAAAGGAGGAAATTCTGACACCTGCTACAACATGGATGAACCTTGAAGACACTATGCTGAGTGAAATAAGCCAAGCACAAAAGGTCACTCAGTATAGGATTCCATTTACATGAAATGTCCAGAAAATGGGCAAACCTATAGAGACAGAATGTGGGTTACTGGTTGTCAGGGGTTGTAGGGAGGATAGAATTAGGACTAATTGCTAATACATATGGGGTTTCTTTTGGGGGTGATAGAAACACTCTGGAATTAAATAGTGGTGATGGTTGCACACACAGTGAATATATTAAAACCCACTGAATACACTAAATACACTAAAATGGTGAATTTCATTAAATGAATTATATATTTGTTTAAGTGACTGTAAAAATAGGACAAAAGAAAACAGCCTTTTATAATATATAAAGCTTCAAGGAGAAATTCACAATTATTATCAGAGATTTTTAAATATCTATCGAAAACTGATAGAACAAGTAGACAGAAAACCACTAAGGATATGAAAGACTTGAACAATGCTGTCAACCAATTTGGCCTAATTAACATTTTTATAACACTCTACATAAACAACAGTGATGTATGCACATGGAACATTTATCAAGGTAGGCCATATTCTGGGCCATGAAAGAAACCTCAACACATTTGAAAGGATCCAAGTCATACAAAGTGTGTTTTCTGACCACACTGGAATTAAATTAGAGCTCTGAAAAATCTCCAGGTTTTTGTAAACTAAGAACACACTTCTAAATATTTCATGGAGCAAAGAATAAATCAAAAGAAAAATAAGAAAGTAATGAAAATTGAAATACAACATATCAAAATTTGCAGGGTGTCATTAAAACAGTGGTAATTATTGAAACAGATATTTCACTCAAGAAGATATATAGATGGCAGGGTGCCTGGGTGGCTCAGTCGTTAAGTGTCTGCCTTCAGCTCAGGTCATAGTCCCAGAGTCCTGGTATCGAGTCCCACATCGGGCTCTCTGTTCGGCGGGAAGCCTGTTTCTCCCTCTCCCACTCCCTCTGCTTGTGTTTCCTCTCTCGCTGTGTCTCTCTCTGTCAAATAAATAAATAAAATCTTAAAAAAAAAAGATATATAGATGGCAATAAGTACATAAAAAGATGCTCAACATCATTAGTCATCAGGGAAATGGAAAATAAATCTACAATTAGATATCACTTCATATCCACTAAAATGGCTAAAATTAAAAAAGACTGGCCATAGCAAATGCTGACAGAGATGTGGAGGAACTGGAACTCTCATACACTGCTGGTAGAGATGAAAAATTGTACGAACACTTCAGAAAACATTTTGGCAGTTTCTTAAAAAGTTAAACATACAACTACCATGCTCTCCATCTACTCCACTCCTGGCTTTGTATCCAAGAGGAGATAAATATGTTCATATGAAAATTTGCACATGGATATTCATAAAAGCTTTATTTGTAATAGCCCAAAAGTGGAAATAACCTAAATGTATCCATCAACATGTGACTACATTGTGTACTACATAAATTGTGGTACATCGATATAATAGAATATTATTTAGCAATTAAAAAGGAGCAAATTAATGACAAATGCAAAACATGGATAAGTCTTAAAGTAATTATGGTCAATAAAATAAACCTGACAAAAAAGAATATATACAGCATGATTCCATTCATATAAAATTCTAGGAAATGCAAACTAATCTATAGTGATTGAAGTTAATCAGTGGTTGCCAGGGAATTGGGGCATGTGGGGAGGAGAGATTACAAAAGGACACTTTTGGGGGTGATGGAAATATTCACTCTCTTCATTGAGGAGATGGTTTCATAGGTGGGTGCATAAGTCAAAATGTTTTATCAAATTTTTATCAAACTTTAAACATGTGGAATTTTTTGTAGATTATACCCCAATTTAAAAACAAAAGTTTTATCCGAGAAATGGAAAAAAAGAAAGAAAACATACGTGAAATGGAGACAATATTCAGATTGCTATTCAACAATGCCAAATCTAGGTGTTTTTTTTTTTTTAATCTGCAATTAGTTCATCCCTTGAAGTTTCCAGTGACATGGTTTGATAAATTCCCTTCTAAAATTAAAACAGCTTAAAGTCTGCTTTCTGTCACTTGCAACTCAGAGTGCTGAGTAGTACAATCCTGACCTCTGATAGAAAAGGATGCAGCCTAGAGAAAATAAGAAAACAATCCCATTTAAAATTGCACCCAAAATAATAAGATGCCTAGGAATAAACCTAACTAAAGAGGTGAAAGACCTGTACTCTGAAAACTGTAACACATTGATGAAAGAAATTCAAGACAACACAAAGAAATGGAAAGACATTCCATGCTCATGGATTGGAAGAACACATATTATTAAAATGTCTATACTACCCAAATTTACACATTTATGTAATCTACACATTTAATACAATCTCTATCAAAATACCAACAGAATTTTTCACAGAACTAGAACAAACAATCCTAAAGTTTGTGTGGAACCACAAAAGACCCCAAATATTCAAAGCAATCTTTTTTTAAAAGATTTTATTTATTTATTTGACAGAGAGAGAACAAGCACAAGCAGGGGGAGCAGTAGAGGGAGAGAGAGAAGCAGGCTCCTCACTGAGCAGGGAGCTCAACAAGGGGCTCGATCCCAGGACCCCAGGATCATGACCCAAGCCAAAGGCAGCCGCTTAACCGACTGAGCCACCCAGGTGCCCCTAGTCAAAGCAATCTTGAAAAAGTAAAGCAGGGGCACCTGGGTGACTCAGTCGGTTAAGCAACTGCCTTTGGCTTGGGTCATGATCCCGGGGTCCCGGAATCAAGCCCCGCATCGGGCTCCTTGCTCGGCGGGGAGCCTGCTTCTCCCTCTCCCTCTGCCTGCTACTCCGCCTGCTTGTGTTCCCTCTCCCTGTGTCAAATAAATAAATAAATAAATAAATAACAACAACAACAAAAAGTAAAGCAATTCCAGACTTCAAGTGTCAAATAAATAAATAATCTTAAAAAAAAAAAAAGGAAAGCAAAGCTGGAGGCACCACAATTCTAGACTTCAAGTTATATTTCAAAGCTGTAGCAATCAAAAAGCATGGTACTGGTCCAAAAATAGACACAAAAATCAATAGAACAGAATAGAAAAACCAGAAATAAACCCACAATTATATGGTCAATTAATCTTCAACAAAGGAGGAATGAATATCCAATGGGAAAAACACAGATTCTTCTACAAATGATGTTGGGAAAACTGGACAGCAACATGCAAAAGAATGAAACTGGACCACTTTCTTACACCATACACAAAAAATAAATTCAAATCAATTAAAGACCTAAATGGGAGACCTGAAACCATAAAAATTCCAGAAGGAAGTAACTTCTTTGACATGAGCTGTAGCAACTTCTTTCAAGATATGTCTCCCGAGGCAAGGGAAATAAAAGCAAAAATACACCATTGGTACTATATCAAAATAAAAAGCTCTGCACAGCAAGGAAACAATCAACAAAACTAAAAGACAACCTACTGAATGGGAGAAGATATTTGCGAAGGACATACCAATAAAGAGCTAGTATCCAAAATATGTAAAAAAAAAAAAAGATACAACTTGGGGCCCCTGGGTGGCTCAGTTGTTTGGGTGTCTGGCTCTTGGTTTCTGCTCAGGTCGTGATTTCAGATCATGGGATTCAGCCCGGAGATGGGCTCTGAGCTCAGCGAGGAGTCTGCTGGTATTTCTCTCCCTCTCCCTCTGCCCTTCCTCTCTCTCTCTCTCAAATAAATAAATAAATCTTAAAAAAAAAACTGATACAACTCAACACTTACACAAGTAATCTAATTAAAAAATGTGTAGAGGACATGAACAGACATTTCTCCCAAGAAGACATCCAGGAAGCCAACATACGCATGAAAAGATGTTCATCATCACTTATCATCAGGGAAATGCAAATCAAAACTCCAATGAGATATCATCCCACCTGTCAGAATGGCTAAAATCAACAACACAAGAAACAACAGGTGTCGGGGAGGATGTGGAGAAAAAGGAACCCTCTTGCACTGTTGGAGGGAATGCAAACTGGTGCAGCCACTGTGGAAAACAGTATGCAGGTTCCTGAAAAATTCAAAATAGAACTACCTTACAATCCAGCAATCACACTACTGGATATTTACCCAAAGAATACAGGAACACTAATTCAAAGAGATACAGGCACCGTGATGTTTATAGCAGCATTATTTACAATAGCCAAGACATGGAAGCAGCCCAAGTGTCCATCGATTGATGAATGGATAAAGAAGATAAACGATGAATACTATTTAGTCGTAAAAAAGAATGAAATCTTGCCATTTGCAACGACCTGGGTGGAGCTAGAGTATAATGTTAAGCGAAATAAGTCAGCAGAGAAAGACAAATACCGTATGATTTCACTCATATGTGGAATTTAAGAAACAAAACAGACAAGCAAAGTGGGGGAGGAGTGAGTGAGAGAGAGAGAAAGAGAGAGAGAGAGGCAAAGCAAGAAACAGACTTAATAATAGAGAACAATCTAATGGTTACCAGAGGGGAGAGGTGGGATAGGTTAAATAGATGATGGGGATTAAGGAGTTCACTTGTCATGATGAGCATAGCGTGATGTATGGAACTGTTGAATTACTATATTGTACACCTGAAACTAATATAACATTGTATGTTAATTAACTGAAATTAAAAAAAAAAAAAAGACTGGGACGCAGCCTAGAATGGAAACAGAATATGGGTGCAAGGAATTAGAGGTATCAATTACCTTTTGGAACTTTAAAAGTAGAAGTGGAAGGAAAGGAGAGTAGATCCTCCAGAAGATAGCTAGGAAAGCTCTTGACTGACCTAACTCTATACAATGCACAGCTTGTTTAGATGTGCTTGTATTGTTAACATATAAAGGCCATCCTGCTTTGTAGGATCACTATGATGATGGCATGTACCATCGTGAAAAGGAGCCTGGACTGGGATTCTGGCAAGAGAGGTCTCCTCTGCCACTAGTGTGCTGTGTGACCTGGGCAAGTTCAGCTCCTCTCTGACCTTCATTGACTCATCAGTAATAGGCAGGGGTTGACGAAATTGGTCTCAGACAAATCATCTTTGATTCTGTCCATCTTCCAAACAAATAACCAAACAAATCCATTCTTCATGTGGTGGTGAGTAGAAACTTGGGCCTGCTAAAGTGATGGAAGAAGGATGGTGAATCTGGGAATATAAGGTGTGTTGGAACCAGTAACTTAGATCACTATATCATAGGAAATGAAGAACTATTGGAAAGCAGATTACAAGGTAGTAGGGCATGTTTTTGTCTGGGTTCTTTCTTTTCACCCTCCTACCCCACATGCTCAATATACTCCAGCTATTATGGAGGGTTCCTACTGTCCCACTGATGGAAACTGAAGGCCTTTTCCATCCCCACGTTTTCCACTTGCCCAATGTACACAGTGAATGGAAGTTCAAGCTCTGGAGTCAGATGGATATAGATTTAAATCCTAGTTCTGCCAGTAACTAGCTATGTATCTTTGGCCAAGCCCCTACATCTCTCTGAGCATCAGTTTCCTCTTCTGAACAATGAAGAATAAAAGTTGTATCAAATGACGGTAGGCTAGGTTAAGCTGCAGCAATAATCAACCCCAAAATTTCAGTGGCCTAATGAAAGTTTATTTCTCATTCATTGTGGTAGGCAGCATCTAAAATGGCTCCCAGCAAGCCCTGCCTTCTGGGAGTCATACTTTTGAAAAATTCCTGCTCATGGGTAATGGGCTGGACCTAGGTTACAAAAAAAACTAGGACTTCAGTATTGCTGCTGCTTCTTCGGCTTCTCCTCCTCCTCCTCCCCCTCCTTCTCCTCCTCCTTCTTCTTCCTCTCTCTCTCCCTCACCCACTTGCCATGGTATGAGTGGCCTTATGGAGAGACCCAAATGGCAAGGAACTAAGGGAGATCTCCAGCCAACAATCAGCAAGCAGCTGAGGTCCTGAAGCCTGTGAGTAGTCGAATCCTTCCAATAACCACATGAATGAGTTGGAAGCCAACTGTCTCCCCGCCAAGCCTTCAGATGAGACCACAGCCCTGGACAACACCTTGATTGCAGTCTTGTGAGAGACCTGAGGTAGAGGTACCCAGCTAAGCTGTGACAGAATTCCTGATCCACAGAAATTGTGAGATAATAAATGTTTCCGAAACACTACATGTCAATCCTCTAAGTTTTGAGGTCACTTGTTACATAGCTACATGATCAAAGTGGTCTGAGAAGGGGTGCTTGACCTACTCTAGTCAGGGACCCATGCTGATGGAGGCTCCATCTTCCATGATCACCCTGACAGAGGAGGAATTGCACACTGACTCTTAAAACTCCCACCCCAAGAGCGACACATGCCACTTCTACTTGTGTTTCATTGGCCAGTGAAGTCACACAGTCACATCTAACTTCAAAGGAGGGTGGAAGGAAAATCAACACAATATTTGTGAATAGCCCCTATGCCTCCCACAATAAAATCTGCCTTGAAGGATTTTTGTGGGGACCATTAAAGTGCTGTATCAGGATGCTTACAGCTACACATAAGAGAAAACCCCATGTGAATCTAAACAAAAGTTTAAGCAATCAAGGGAATTTTTTGGCTCATACTTTTTGGCAAAATGTCTAGAGGCAGGATTACTGCAGGTAAGACTGGATCCAGTTACTCAAAGATGCAGACAACTGATTTCTTTGCCTCTCTTCTCCATATCTTGAGATATTAGCTTCATCCTAAACCTTGCTCCCCTCAGTGCTCCATAGTGGTTGCCAGAAGTTATAAGCTTCCCTGCTCAATCCAGCAGGGAAGCGTGGTCACAGGAGTCTTGAGCTTTCCGCTGATTGCATCAGCCTAAGTCATATGTCCAAGGTGCCTTGAAGGGAATGGTGATGGCATGTGAGGATGGTTTCCCTGGGTCACTTGCTCAGATCTCCAAGTCAGTTTCCCCAGAACCACATGGATCTCCACATAGAAGTGGAGGGTATGGATAGTGCTTACACAAGTGCCTGACACTGTTTTTTCTCAGCATTATCTACTATTCTTTTCCTTTTATTTATTTATTTATTTATTTATTTATTTATTTCTATTCCCTTCTTTTAAGTCACTTCACTTGGTAAAGCCATTTCAGTGAGGGGCATATGGCTGGCTCAGTTGGTGGAGCATGTGACTCTTGATCTTCGGGTTGTGGGTTCAAGCCCCACGCTGGGTGTAGAGATTACTTTAAAAAATAAAATCTTTATTTAAAAAAGGTATTTCAGTGATTAATTTGCAAATATCTACTGGATCTGAAGATGCTTTGTGAATTGAAAAAGCTAGACAAATCTAAGAGATTATTACTATTTTTATAGACAAGCAGTACTCAACTGAGACAAACCAGGATCATCCTCCTTCACCATATTTTAGCCACAGTGGCATTTTTTTTTTCTTTTCCAGAAACACACCAAGCTTGTTTGGGTCTTAAGATTTTTGTATACCATGTTGGCTTCTCTTTCTCTTGAAATTCTATTCCCCTGGATCTCTTTTAACTGGCTCCTCTCATCCTTCTGACTTCAGAAATATTTCCTGACCTTCCTGTACCCAATCACCATGTGACTTTCTTCATAGCATGTATTAACTATCTGAAATTATTTTGTTCATTTTCTTGCTTATCGTCTCACTCCTGAAACCAGAACTTTCGGTAGGCAAGGACTTTCTGTCTTGTTCACAGACACATCCCCCGCATCTAGCACAGGACTTGACACATACTAGCCACAAAGTAGATGTGTGTTCAAAGAAAGTAGGAACAAATGATTAAATGTAGCTTCTCCACCAACTGCTGGGCCTCTGTTTGTTGTAAGGTGTGTCTCAAGTAATTGCCAGATTTTACAAATGACTAGCTAAAAAAAAAAGACACAAATTAGAATATACTCAAGGTTGGGGATTAACATAAGAATAAAAAAAAAAAAAGATAAAAAAAAAAAGAATATACTCAAGGTTATCCTTGTAAGCACCTCTCTTCCAGTCACTTCATTCTGGAGATGGAGGGGAAAAGGGTAGAATGAGTCTTAGCTATTTTGAAATGAGTGTAATTTGTCTCATGGCTCCTCTGTGCCAATTTAGCATGCATCAGAATTATCTGCTTATTTACCTCAGATTACAGGGCACCACCTCAGAGTTCCTGATGCAGTAAATCTAGAGTGGGGGTTCAAGATTTTGCATTTCTAAGAAGTTCCCAGATAGTGCTGATGCTACTGTTTGGAGAACTACTTGGGGGAACAGCTGCCACAATCTAAATAGACAACACATTCTAAAGTAGGATTACTGGCTGTGGCTATTTTGAATTACTGTAGTGCTTTACTCCTCCGCAACATTTTTTGGCTTTCACTAAAATCCATGTACATCCATAGAAGTGTTTCCTATAAGTCAAAATATCTGTCTTGTGTGTTGCAAAAGATCAAAGATTCAGGACCAAATGCTGTCATAGAACATTCAGGGGCATTTCCATCTTAGAGTACAAGTGTTAAAGTCATTCATCTAAATATGTCCCAAATTCACCAATTTATTTCGATCCATACTTCCAAGATACTATTGTTATTATTAGTAGTATTAATATTAGTATTATATTTCATGTCAACTACGATGATTATCCTCCTAAGTGGCTCTCTAAAGTCATCCA
The DNA here is from genome assembly GCF_054177405.1 of Leptonychotes weddellii. Lineage (NCBI taxonomy): Eukaryota > Metazoa > Chordata > Mammalia > Carnivora > Phocidae > Leptonychotes > Leptonychotes weddellii. Next base: position 41,303,232 of record NC_138383.1, on the reverse strand, counting down.
TGTGGAGCCAGACAAGCTTTTCTAAATACAAATCCAATGATGCTACTTGCTTATAGAAAACTCTCGCTAGTTTCCCAATCTTCTCAAGGAAAAGTCCACTATCTTTAAGACAGCTGACTTGATGTGGTTACTGTCTACCTTGTAGCCTCATCTCATACCACTCCCCCTCAACCATCATCAGCTCTTTTCTGTTCCTCAATGTCAGATAGCAAACTCCCTCCCACCACAAGGTCTGACCACATGCGGTTCTCTCAGGAAAATTCCATCTCCCTTACCTTACTAACTCCTACTCTTTCTTCAGAACTCAGCTTGTATCATTTCTTCAAGAAAGTCTTTCCTGTTGTTCTCAGGCTAGGTCGGTTTCTTCTGTTGCATGATCGTACAGAACTTTGTTCCATTCCTTCAGAGCACTACCCCTTTTTTCAGGGTCTTTATATGTTATCTTCAGGGAAAAAGGATCATGACTGTTTTTACTCACCAGTGTATCCCTAGCGCCTAACACAGCACGTTACTAATGCTCAATAAATATTGGATGAAATTTAAAATGTATGCTTATTTGCTCGGTCCCTACTATGCACCAGATCCTATGGTAGGCCCTCAGAGGATACAGAGATGAGTAAGACAGATGCTTGAATTTAAGGAACTCCATGCCAGTTAAGAGCAATGGATATGGTATGGACTTTGGAGACAATTTTCTGCAACAGAGTGGAAGTGTCTATATGAGAGGAACAAAGTGCTTTGGGAGTCAATCAGATCAATTCCATATGGGGAAATCAATTCATTCAACATATACCTTGAACGAAAATGCAGTTCTCACTATATGCTATGCACTAAGTGTTTTACGTGGCTGAGGTCACTGTAAGAAGCTTACAGATGGGGAAAACAGGCGGAGGACGGCCAAGTAACCTGTCCAAAGTTACACAGCTAGTAAGTAGTAGGAAAGGGATTTTGAATCCAGGCTACCTGCTTGGCTCCAGTCTTCAAGACAGAGAAAGCCTCATGGAAGAAGTGGCAATTAAGCCAGGCTTGAAGGATTAGGCCAGGTGGAAAACGGGACGGCCATTCCAAGCAAAAACCGGGCAATATGCGCCTAATTACAAATTTAATTTCTTCCTTTGCCCACAGCCCCATTAGATAACAGGAGGAATTTCACAAGTGCACCGGATAAAGAGAAAAGGAAAAGAGAGCGAACTTCCGGCTATGGTGAGTAACGGAACTGTTTCCATGGGAACAGTAACCGGTTCCCAGGTAGGTGAGATCTCGCGGTGCTTGAGCCGGCGGAAGTGACGTCAGGCCGCGGTTGAGGCCCTGTGGAGGATCGCCCCGGCCCCTCCTCCCAGAGCAGCCGCCTTTTCCCGCGTGAGCCGCTTCTGCTGCTCAGGCCGCCTGGGGGGAAACATGGCGTCTGCCCTGGAGCAATTCGTGAACAGTGTCCGACAGCTCTCGGCTCAAGGTGAGGCCCTGGGCCGCCAGGCTGGGCCTGGGCGGGCCCTCCGGGCCGCGGGGACGGGCATGCAACCCCAGCCGCCAGCGCGGACGGCTGGGACATCCCTGTTAGTCCCGAGCCTCGTCTCCGGGGCCGGACTCGGGATTGCGGCGCTCAGACCACGGAGGGGTCGGGCGCGGCTGAGTTCGAGCAGCCCCCTCGCCTTCTCGGTCTCCGTTGCTCTCGTCTGCGCCCGTGCGCTCGGCGACCTGGCCACCTTCCATCGCTGGGGCCGGCTGGACCCTTCTCCCCCCCGGCCCGGGCCCCTTCCACCCGGGCGCTTCGCTTGACAGTTTTGGGGGCGGTGACTTCCGCTGGACGCCTTCCCGAGCGTCCGTTGGTCCCTTCGGCCTCCCCTCCTGCAGTGATTGGTGCACAGCCTCGTCTGTCACGGTGGCGCCTGGCCGCCTCTGGACTAGGCCGCGGGCAGCGGGCGCGAGACGAATCCTTTCTGGGTGCCCTGGCTGGGAGGCTTGCCTTGGCCGGCCCCTCAGGTGCCGGCCGGCGCGCCCTCGGGAAACCTCCGGGCCTATTTTAGTCCGGCAGAGTGCCGAGGGAGCTCTCGCTTGTAAGGCTCCATTTCCAGGAGTGGGATGGTGACCATTATTACTTAAATTTTCATGCTCTTTGGTTCATTCATCTCATCACCTGAATATAGAATGCTGGACTCAGAATTAAAGTAATCAGTTGCAGGCTGTGAAGGTCCCTTTAACCACCCTGTTTCTTCATCTCTAAAATAAAAATTAGTCCCTACTTCGGAGAGGTGTTGGGATTGAATGAGAGGAAGCATGTAAAAGCACTTGAAACAGTACCTATTGTATGAGGTGCAATAGATGCAGTTACAAATTACTGCTAGCAGCTATTAATTGTAAAGTTCTAGGAGCTGCATGACCTTGGACAAGTCACCTTTAATCTCTTGAGTCTCTATTTCCATTTGTAAAAATGGAGGAGTGCTATTTACCTCACTGTTACTGTGAGTTAACTGATCAGGTATGAAGCCTCAATTGAAATACTTCTCCTTTCCCTTATTATTCATAGAAACGGGGTTCACAGGGAAGGCGTAGACTTGCAGTCTCTATAAATGAAGAAACCATTCATTCATTCATTTATGCCACAAACTATTTGGTTTCTACTTCCTGGGATGTAGTATGGGTATTTAGATTCGGGTTGGAATCTTGTCAGTCACTTCATGTGTGAGCCACTTAATTTCTCTGGGCCAGTTTTCTCACTTACAAAATGGAACAGGGACTATTTAGCATCAAGTGAGATTTATCTGAAAGCTTTGGATGCTTGCTGTGCATGTCACTGCTTTAGGAACAGTCTGCCAGGCAGAGATAAACATGATACTTTCACTGACTGTGGCTTTTGTGCCTCATGCTCACTGCGTAGTAAATGTTTATGAGGTTTCTGTTTTTTCTGCTCTTACTCAGAATTTTATAACGTGAACCTTAAGTGAAGGGAATTTCATAATTTCCATCTTTCTTTGGAGGAAAATTCATTGGCCACATCTCTGATTGGGCTCATGTCAGATGCACCCTGTGGCACTGAACTTACTGTTTACTCTCCCCTTGGCCCACACTAAACTATCTTATGATTTCATAGTGACCCAGCTTTTATTTTATATCTCAACTCTGCATTGGTTACTTAACTGGGGAAAAATAATGGACTGAAATGCTTATTTCTTTGTGTTTCATACCATTTGAAATATATTTAGAGTAGTGAGTAAAAAAAGGGAGGCAAATTATTTAACTAGAAGAAGGTGTCTATTTCACATTTACCAGTGAGATTTGTAACAAAGTGATGATATTTCCCCATTCAACTTGTATTGTCTTGAAAGATGATACCTAATAAGATCACAGATTTTTTTAATTCTTATTTTGCAGTACACATGATAATAGTATATTTCTTTATTTTTGGAAAAATTTAAAAGCATAGTATAGAAGCTCCAGAAACGAAATTACCAAAGTTCCTAGCTACAGTCACTTGGATTTTAAGTATTATATTATTTAAGTGGGTTTGTTTGTTTGTTTTGATAAGGAAAAAAATCCCTCGCCTACTAAATAAAAATAGTTGATATGGATAGCTTGAAGTTCAAAATGCAAAAGAGAACAATAAAGGAGGAGACAAGAGGTTGTTGCCCATGGACTTACATAAACCCCATACACACCACCACCACCCCCACAAGAAAGACAGCTAGTAGCATTTGGAAGTATAGAGTGTGGCCATGGTGTCTGTTATCAGTATAATGCATCAAAATCAGTGAGTCTACTGCAGAGTACCAACTCAGGCCTAATTAGATTCTATACCTTAGTTGTTAAAACTAACACTGTGGTATGTGAGAAAAATCAGTGGATCAATTCGGAGATTAATTAACAGGCTGTTGATTGATTGGCTGGTAAGTAAGCACTGTATTCTGAAACTGGAACAATGACACGGCCTGTCCACCTGAGTTTATGCTGAATTACCTAACCACCACAACCCCAGGTGATGCAGAGGGGGCACCGAGAGAACACATTTTCAAGTTAGCCGGGGGAAGGGAGGTGAGAAGAGGGTCTGAAGAACACCCAGGCTGATTGTTGAATGAAGTGTATGAGTTGGTAGAGGAAGACCCAGAGGAACAGAGTGAAGGAGGGAAGACCAAGCATGGAGAACAGGATGTGTAGAGGCATAAAGGTGAGAGAACATGACATGTTGCGTGAATTTTCTGAGCTTGGTGTGACCAGAGTAGGTGTGTGTGTTGGAGGGGGGAGGGCAGCAGGAGGTAAGGCTGGGGAGGCTCAGGGCCCTGTTACCTGGCTGAGGCATTAGGCTTCTTAAAGCCATTGGAGTAATATGATTGAATTTTACATTTTGGAAAGATGCCACAGGTACCAATATGGAGAATGGGTTGGAGGAGAGAAAGAGTGAAGTAGGGGGACTGTTTCAAAGATTTATGATGCAGTCCAGGTAAGAAATGATAAGTGTCCGAATTAAGGCAGGGGAGAGAGAAAGGAATGGGAATTTCATAATTTCCATCTTTCCATTTGAGAGACTTAGGAAGTAAAATTAAAAGTAAAATTGTGTTTGGTGACGTTTTGGATACAGAGAAGGAGATGAGAGTAATGGTGATAGTAATGTGTGCATTTCTGACTTGGGGGATGGAAGAGAGAACGGAGGAAACGTACAAACTTTCAGGGGCCAGAGGGAAATGGGAGGTCTAGTTTTGAGGTCATAGTCCAAGGCTATTTCACTTCTGGGCCTTCTGAGTCCTCATCTGAAATGAAGGAGATACAAGAAATCATCTTTAAGTCATTTCTTGATGAGGTATGAAGTCTGTGGTTGGAGTTTCTTTAGTTTGGTTAGTGCTGTAACTGAATGATAGTGTTATTCCTGTTTTCCAGGGCAAATGACTCAGCTTTGTGAACTGATCAACAAGAGTGGGGAACTCCTTGCAAAGAACTTATCCCATCTGGACACTGTGCTTGGGGCTCTGGATGTACAAGAGCACTCCTTAGGCGTCCTTGCTGTTTTGTAAGGGGCATCTTCTTTTATAGTTCTGTGCTTGCTAAACCTGAACGCTCTGCATTTTCTGGCTGTAGTTTTTTTGGTGTAGAAAAGTAAACCGTGTAAACAACATTGAGCTCTTTAGCACAATTGTAAATTTAAGTCACAGTAGTTACATTTTCCTCATCCCAGCTAATCATGGCATGTTGTATTTTCAGCTTTATCGTTTTTTAACTGTTGTTTATGTTTATACACATTTTGAAATTTATTTTAAAAAATCAAATGGCTGTCTCAGTTGTGGGTCCTATGGTTTGCATGTATCTGAACACTTCACGTAATCCATCAGATTGTCCACATTTTCTGCCTCGGAAAGCAAATAGGGGAGTAATGGCCCAGGGCACGGTGGGGTGTGTTGAGTGAAATTACCAATGATCCAAAGCAACATTGCTTCCAATTCCCTTCAAACAAGTTTAAGCTGTTCAAGACCAAATTAAATAGATGTCATTTCAGTTGGGGTTCCTTGGAACTCTGTGTGCTTGACAGAATTCTTTTTCTCTTGATGTTTTAGTATTACAAATTGGGATGTCATGCTTGTCATGAAAATTGAAACAATGTAAATAAACCCAGAGGAAATGGACCTCCAGCAAGGGTCTGGCTTCACTGGCCCAGCCATTCCTGAGACAGAGATGTGCCAGGAATAGAGTAGAGAGAAGAAAGTTTGTCAGAATGAGGGTCTGGAGCTGCGCTAGGTAGGGGGTAGCCATTAGCCGCATGTGGCTATTGAAATGTAAATTCAGGACGGGGCCTCTTCAGTTCCTCAGGTGCACTAGCCACTTGTCAAGTACCCAGTAGCCACATGTAGCTGCTGTGTTGGACAGCATCGATAAAGAACCGTTCTACCATTGCAGAAGGTTCTTTTGGGATGGTGCTGGCAGGTAAAGATCTCTACTGTTGTGTGTTTGCTGGTTAAAAAAACCGGATAGCATGCATGTTTTATGCACACACAAACTTACATATAGATGTGTATCAAGTGAGGTAAAGTACATGAAAGCATTTGGAAGCTCGAAGGTATATCTGTAAAAGAAAACCTGGAGCGAACCCTGAACTTGTTTCTGAGTACCCTGGATTTGAATTATGTTCTTCCAGTTACAAGGCATGGGACCCTGAGCTCCATATTTGTACTTACAAAATGGAAATCACAGGGCCGTACTGACCTATTGTGAGGCCCAAATGAGATTGTTCGAGATACATTTTGATGAGATGTTCAATTATAGATGTGCGGTGACACTGTTAAGTTGAATAATGTATATTCAAGATGGAGGGACAGATGCAAAGATGAGATGTTCAATTACAGATGTGCGGTGACACTGTTCAGTTGAATAATGTATATTCAAGATGGAGGGACAGGTGCAAAGATGTAGAAGCAGTTGTGTTCAGGCAGTAATACCCATTTTGTTTTTCTTGAAGTTAGTTTCAGCAGGTCATTTCCTTAGGAAAAAGAAGAGCTTGTAGTTTACTTGTAAGCCGTGCCTGAGCGGCAGTAGCGTATCTGATTTCCTCCACAAACCCATCCTTAGCCCCCTCTCAGAGTGAGTGTTTGTTGAAGGGCCGCATCTGCCTAGTGACTCAGGGTGGATCATCCGTGTCCTCCCCCACCCCCCTCTGCGGCCTGCCCGTCAGCTGGTTCTTTCTCCCAGATGGACCGCAGCACCCGTGACCCATGGCCGCAGCCTCCAGCCAGACTGGAGCTCTCTCAGTCCTTGTCCCCCTTCAGTCTGCTGTCCCCAGAGCATGAAAAACAACAACTGCTTTTCAGATGACTAAATAGCCCTAAGCACACTGGAGCTCAAAAGAAAAATGGTTTTGAAAACTTTTGGTTAGAAGTTTATATTCAGTTCCTTCAGGAATATTAGTGTGATATTTGGCCTCATTTAAGGGAGTTTTCTTTTTTCAAAGGTCTTTTTTAAGCATATTTTTCTCAGCCTTTATTTGTGTCTATGTTCTGTGTCTTGATTGTGCCAAGAACCAGGTCAGTCCATTTCTTAGTTTTTAAAAATACCATACCTCATTTACTTTCATAGAGCACTGGAGATAGGATGGCCTTCTGGCCTCAGTTACTTCTTCATTTTCCCCCCATGAAATATCAGGGTGAATTGATTCTTTTCTCTTTATTCCAGATTTGTGAAGTTTTCCATGCCTAGTGTTCCTGACTTCGAAACGTTATTCTCACAGGTTCAGCTTTTCATCAGCACTTGTAACGGGGAGCACATCCGATACGCAACAGACACTTGTAAGCTAAATACCACTTTGTTTATTTCCTACCGAATGCATTTCGCCTGTGTAGTCATTGATGTTGTCCACGTTTTGTCATTGCTGTCTCTAGTTGCTGGGCTTTGCCATCAGCTGACAAACGCACTTGTGGAAAGGAAACAGGTAAGCGATGTTATTCAAGTATTTATGGTTACATTTCAAGGAATAGCTAACGAACACAATGACCTGATTGCTTAAGGGTCCAGGTTAGTACTGAGCATCCTGACAGATGTATGTGGTAACCATCGGCTGTAGGGACAGCTAGCTCCCACATCAGATGAGGCCTCTGAGACACAGGGAGAAGCAGTGCCTCAGGGCAGTCAGCTACTGCTGGTGGATGTTTCTGGAACTACCATCCCAGCGCCTGTTATGTTGTAATATACTGGGTTTTTCTTTGTTTGCTAGAACTTTTAACTTTTGCTTATGACATTTTAGCTTTACAAACGGTGGCAAGAACAATATGAAGAATCCCCATGTACCTTTCACCCAGATTCTCCAGATGTTAACATTCTTTTACCACACTTATTTACCTTTTCTCTTTTTCTTTTTTTTCTGAGCCATTGGAAAGAAAATTGCAGATACGTTGCCACTTACCCTAAATACTTCAATTAGTGTTTCCTAAAAATTAGGACGTTCTCTTACATAACCACAATACAATGATCAATATCAGAATCCTTTAAACAAATCTACTGACCTTACTCAGATTTTACCACTGATTTCCCTAATGTCCTTTGCAACAAAAGAAAATCTCAGATCATGAATTGCATCGGGTTGTCATGTCTCTTTCATTTCCTTTCATCGGAAACAGTTCTTTGGTCTTTTTTAACTTTGGCGATACTGGCACAAGTTATAATTTGCGGGTTTTTTAAATTATTATTCGAAATTGAACTTTAAGATAGTGCTTGGAAGGAGACAAGACAGAACCATTTGGTGTTTTGTCGGAATATTAAACAAACTGTGGTTTGAAAGAAACGGTTAAAAAAAAAAATCTTTACTGAAAAACCCATGTAAGTTATTTAGCGATTTTAGAATCACATCTCCTGTCTAGCAACTGGCTACCTCACTTGAAGCTTGGTCTTGTTATTTATAATCAAGGCAGGAAACAGTCTGTTTATAAGTTATGGTACCAGTTTCAATAGGAATTTATTATCAGGTAAGAGATGGTGGTGTTGGGGAGAATTTATGACCGATCCCTAGACTGCTCTGTGGGAAGATGCCAACATCTTTCTCCACAGCTAAGTTTACTAAGCATGGGCTCTTTATTGTAAATAATTTGGAAATTTTTTGTTTGTCTTGATAAAAATATAATGAACTGTTGAGAGGGTAATATACTGCTTTTTTGATTATTGACCATCATTGAAAAAAAAAGCTTTATGATTTAAAAATTGGTGCTTAATTACTCTAAAATAGCGTAAGAAACAGCTTAAGAAAACACTTTCTGACTGAATAGGGACAGAAATTTCCTGAAAGAGTATGGAAACCTCATATTGTTATTTAAAGGAACCTATCAATTAGTGTTATTTTTTATTTGTAAGTGACAACATAAGATCCAATGTGCTGCCATCTTTGAGAACTTATCTGAAAGAGATGTCATTTCTGACAGCCCCTGCGAGGAATTGGCATCCTAAAGCAAGCCATAGACAAGATGCAGATGAATACAAACCAGCTGACCTCAATACACGCTGATCTCTGCCAGGTAAGCCACCGAGGAGTACTAGGCACACTGAGTCAGAGGTGGAGGGTTGGTCATGGGTTTGCTCAATAAAGGAACGTAATTTGGTGGAGACTGTGATAGGCTCTAGAAGTTGAAAAATATACTTTGTTAGTAAGGGAATTTTCAGCTGGCTGCTACTGAATGCAAACTATAGAGTGGGACTCAGCCAGTAGGTTTGTGATGTGAGTAAACTGAGTAAGTAATGCTTGTGATGTTAAAAATGTCCCAAGTCATTTTCTTTTTAAGGAATTAGGGAGCCTGAGAATAAATATAGGTAACTTCTTACACTTTGAAGTGTTACTCGTTTATTTTATTTTACATGGTTACAAACCCAGGAGGCAAAAGGGAAGACGTGTGATGAAGTCTCCCTACCACCTTGCTCACTAGCCACCCATCTCTTCTCTCCAGAGGAAATCTGTGTTAGTTTTTTGTGTATCCTTCCAAAGATATTTTGTGCGCATATAAGCAAATGCGTGCATTTTTTTCTCTCATTTTTTTTTTTTATACAAATAGTAATGATCTGTATGAACTCTTATGTACCTTGCTTTTTTCTACTTAGTGTATCTTGGAGAGGACTGCACATCAGTGCTTTGCAGTTACAGAGTATTCCATAAGGCTGGGGAGGGGGTTCAACCAGCCCCACGGGGTGTAGATTGTGTCTTTAATTAATAATATGGTACCTGGACTATTCCAAACAGATGTCCTAGTATCACATCAAGGTGTTTTTTTTTTCTTTGCTTTTTATCTTTTAAAAACCTTTGGTGATTGAGGTATAACACACATACAGTAAGTAAAGTGCATGGTCTTAAACGCCCAGCTCTGGGTTTGTACGTGGATCTACCCCTGTACCAGCATCATCATGCAGTTACAGAACATTGCCATGTGCTTGCCTTGTTGAGTTTGAGTTGAGCAATTCCCTATACTTACATACAGGATTCAGCAATTGAAAAGAAATAATTGAAGAGAAACTTAGTTTTTATCATACTATACCGGTCCTTTTCTGTTCTCCTCAAAGAGAAAAAGGACTCACTTGTCTGGGTATCTGTAAACCGAATGGGTGCTGGGTGGGCTAATTATAGTTGAGCTTTCATTCGTCTGTGGAGTACTTTATCTCATGGCTGCTTAGTCTTTTTATAAAGAAATGCTGTTTTATTCTGAATGCTTAGGAAAACGGGGTACTGTGTCAACATTTAGAACATTTTTAATCAGTAAATGGTTTAAAATATTTTCTTGACCTTTCTGGAATCTATGAATTTGCTCCTTCTGCAAAAGCCTGCCAAGTATGATTAAAATGATGATGTAACATAAAATTTTTCACAGCTTTGTTTGCTGGCAAAATGCTTTAAGCCTGCCCTTCCATACCTTGATGTGGACATGATGGATATCTGTAAAGAGAATGGAGCTTATGATGCAAAGCACTTTTTATGTTACTATTATTATGGAGGGATGATCTATACCGGGCTGAAGAACTTCGAAAGAGCACTGTACTTTTATGAACAGGTAATCATCTCTCTAGATGCCCCTGAGGTTGCGTTGAACTTGTGTGATCAAAGACGTGCACAGCTAGGGTGGATTGATCTTGGGCCTCTGAGTTTCAGGTGGAGATCCTTTCAAACACTGTTTCTCTGTCATCACGTAAATGGTGGTAAACTGTTCCTTAAGTTGAAGAGAGTGGTAGTGGAGGGAGGAGCTCTACTGCGTGGGGTCCGATCGAGGCTTTGCCGCTCACACCCTGTCTGATTCAGGTTAAGTTGTGTACATCCCTTGGCCTTTACAGCTTCCTTTGCAGAAAGGGAAGAGATTGAACTGAATGATCTTTGAAGTGTCTTTTTGTTCTAAAACCACGTGTTTTAGGTTTTATTTATTTAAAATTTTTTTTTTAAAGATTTTATTTATTTATTAGAGAGAGAGAGAATGAGAGAGAGAGAGTACATGAGAGGGGGGAGGGTCAGAGGGAGAAGCAGACTCCCCGCCGAGCAGGGAGCCCGATGCGGGACTCGATCCAGGGACTCCAGGATCATGACCTGAGCCAAAGGCAGTCGCTTAACCAACTGAGCCACCCAGGCGCCCCTCAGGTTTTATTTATTTTAATAAGTAAAACATTCTTACGTGGAAAACCCCTTCCTGCTTTGTGTCTGTGTAATGGCCACTGGTCTGTGTAATGAGATATATTACACAATTTGGTAGAATTTTTTAGAGTCTGAGAAAGAGATACAATATTGGCTAATACTAGTATTTTAAGAAATTTGTCAGATGTTTATATTTCTTATTACATCCATAGCACATATTAAGGTAATAAAGGATATTCTAAGCCTTGAAGGAGCTCACAATTTAGTTGAAATGTTAACACATAGATAGACATGCATGGCACGCCTTTCTGATGGAGCATTGCCTCAGTGAGTGGGGGATTGATAAACACTGTAAGGGGACTGAGGGAAGAATCACTAGAAGGTGCTGTTGGGCCGAGATGGTGTCATTAAAGGATATGTCTAGTCAGGGGCACCTGGCTGGCTTAGTCAGTAGAACATGCAGTTCTTAATCTCGGGGTCTTGAATTCAAGCTCCATGTTCGATGTAGAGCTTACTCAAAAAAATGATGTGTCTGGTCAAGTAAAATCTTCAAGGTGACTTCTCTTTAAGAATTTCAGAGTACATAGTTAAAAGTTTGAGTTCTTCACAAAATGATAAAGACACTTCACAGCCACTGAGCGAATGATCATTTTATAGCCCAATATGATAGCTGATAACATACTAATGAGCCAGAAATATCAAGATGACGAGGGCATTAAACAGGAAAGTATGCAATGCACTTAGAAAAAATATTTCTATCACAAATAGTTAAAATGTTAAAAACAAAACATCTTTGATACAGATAGGAGCCTTTTCACTGGAAGTGTGTTTATCCCCAGATTTTGCCCTAACGACAAACATTGTCTAGTGTTCGTCTGTGTCATGCAGCTGTGTTTGAATAATACACAGGCAGCTGTAGATGGCATTAGTACCTTAATTTCAGAAGGTGATAGATTTTTTTTACTGCTTAAAAAAATTCCAAGAGGAAGATGTACTTACTGGAAAAAAATCAGATCTTACAGCATTATATAAGCAAAAAGTGAAAGCAGCTCTATCTCACATCACGCCACATGTCGACCTACTTGATTTACTAGTCCTTGATTGGTGAGAATGTTCGTTGATTGTGCTATTTCACAATTAGAGCAGCGTTGTGGTAGGAATCATTGTACGTGTATCCACATGCACTTATGAGAGTGTTTCTGTAGATTCCAAGTACCTCATAGGCTCAGTGATTTGGGTTTTGATTTGGAATATTTGAGCTGACTTGGGTATGATAGTTTTTACTTCTCCCTGACCTTCATAAATCCCGGTGAAAAAAAGTAGAAAGGCAGCCACAGAGTGGGAGAAGATATTTGCAGATCCTATTTCTGATAAGAGGCTTGCAGCCAGAATGTACAAAGACCTTTTACAACCCAACAATAAAAAAACTGAAATTTAAAAGGGGTCAATGGATCTGAATAGACATTTCTCCAAAGAAGATACACGAATGGCCAATAAATGCATGAAAAGATACTCATCATCGTTAGTGGTCAAGAAAATGCAAATCATATCCACGATATGATACCAACTCACACCCAGTAGGATGGCTAGAACTAAAAAGAGACAGCCAACAATAACCAGCATTGATGAGCAGGTGGAGAATTTGGGATCCTCATAACTGCCCATGGGAGTGTCAAATGGTGTAGCCACTGTGGAAGACAGTCTGGGGTTCCTCAAAATGTTAAACCTAGAGTTACCACCATGACCCAGCAATTCCACTCTTAGGAATATACCTGAGGGAAATGAAGACAAATGTCTCCCCCAGAATATGTACACTGATGTTCACAGCCACTTTATTCATGGTGGCCAGGAGGTGAGACAACCCAAATGCCCATCAGCTGAGGATGAGTAAACAAAATGTGGTCTAGCCCTACAGTGGAATATTATTCAGCCATAAAGTGTAATGAGACACCAGTAACTGCTACAACATGCATGAGCCTTGAAAACAAGAAAGAAGCCAGTCCAGTCACAAAAGCCCACATGTTTATTATGATGCCATTTCTATGCAATGTCCAGAATAGGCAAGTCCACAGAGACAAAGTAGCACGATGGTTACCTGGGGCCTGAGGGAGGAGAGAGTGGGAGATGACTGCTAAGGGGTGGGGGGTTTCTTTTTGGACGGATGGAAGTGTTTGAAATTAGGTAATGGTCATCAATTGTTGGACAGTACGGTGAATATACCGAGAGCCACTGAGTAGTATACTTGGAAAGGGTCATTTTATAGCATGAGAATCGTGTCTCAATGAAGATGCTATTAAAAATACTAATAGGACATGTAATGTAAGAATTGTTATTTAATTAAAGTGATACGTGTAGCTGATTGCCCTTTCTGTTATGGTGAGCTCTCTCTCCTCTTGCTCAGGCTATAACTACTCCTGCCATGGCGGTCAGCCACATCATGTTGGAATCCTATAAAAAGTATATTCTAGTTTCTTTGATATTACTTGGAAAAGTACAACAGCTACCGAAATATACGTCTCAAATTGTGGGTAGATTCATTAAGGTGAGTTTTTTTAAATGGATGTCTTAGGTGACATGTTAAGTCCATAAGGAAATTGTAATGATGACTAATTCTGTAATTTTCTTTTCTAACGACTTAGCTCTCCCAGCAGCTTCAAGTTAGCAGACATTTAATAAATTTAATAACACACATTATGGTCTGGGAGCCATATACCCTCTGATCACCTGATTGGGGTGGAATGTTTCTTAGAAATTTGTTTACAAACTTTTGCTTTGAGTAATAATTGCCGTAGATGTTTAGGCTCCTATAAAGGTTGTTTTGTTGTTGTCGTTGTCATTGTTATTCTTCATTACAGTTTAGCAGAAATACTGAAAAGGCAGTGCTGATTTTATTGAACTCAATCTGCCCAAGCTTTGGGAAATCTTACCAGAGCCCCCATATGAAAACCACAACTTCTGCTCACTGAACTTTTGTTTTCACTGAGGATCCAGCTTTGGGATTACATTTAAAAATAAATAATTTTTTTTTTAACATGTTACCCACAATTGAATTTATTCTATTTATTTATTTATTTATTTTAAGATTTTATTTATTTATTTGACAGAGAGACACAGCGAAAGAGGGAACACAAGCAGGGGGAGTGGGAGAGGGGGAAGCAGGCTTCCTGCGGAGCAGGGAACCCGATGTGGGGCTCGATCCCAGCACCCTGGGATCATGACCTGAGCCAAAGGCAGACGCTTAACGACTGAGCCACCCAGGCGCCCCAAAAATAATTAAAAGAAAAATTTTTTTTAAATACATGTTCATGGTTTAGAATAAAATTGGGCGGTTCAAAAGGTCATGAGGTCACAGTCATTTGGATAACAATTTTTTTTTTAAAGACTTTTATTTATTTATTTGACAGAGATCACAAGTAGGCAGGCAAGCAGAGGGATAGGGAAAAGCAGGCTCCCTGCTGAGCACGGAGCCTGATGCAGACCTCAATCCCAGGATGCTGGGATCATGACCTGAGCCAAAGGCAGACACTTAACCGACTGAGCCACTCAGGTGCCCCTGGATAACAATTTTAACCCTGTTCTTCGTTGTATAGAACTCAAAATTTCAGGATATCAATTTGAAAATCTTCCCAATGAGAAGATTTTTATGCTGTCTTATTGAAGATGGCCAAGTGTTCTTTGCCAAAGACCCTTATTGTGGTTCTTAGGGCTCTAGGCTGCCCAGTCACAGATGGGGGTGGGGGTGGTTAAGAGAGATTCCCTCTAATTGTGTGGAAGAGTGATGGGCAGGGTAGGTTTAGGGTAGCCATTCTCAGATCATTTTGGAGAATGGCATGGTCCCTTCAGGTGGCCCTTGAGCTGCCCTGTTTTAGTAAGGATGTTTTTATAAAGTGATGTCTTCATGACTGCAGGGTGTCATTTACAAGCATTAGTAGTTTATTTATGAAGATATCATCCATGGTAAAGAACACAGACTTCAGAGTAGAGATAAAGGCTTGAACCCAATTTCTACCTGTGCCCCTGATGACCACCCCACATTCTTTCAGACCTCGGCCCCAATTTCTTAATATTTAAAATAGAGGATAATGTATATAAAATCCCTAAAGCAGCTCAGGCTCTTAGTAGGCCCTGTCAACCACTGTTTGTTCTCTTGTTCTGTCTTCTTTTTTCTTATCAAAAAAGAGCAGATGATCCTGTTGCATCTGATGAGGTATGTGTATGTGTGTGAGAAAGTTTGCAAGAGAGTTGAGAATGATGGGAGATTTTGCCTTCTTTTTTCCCAGTGTAATTACCTGTAAAAACTAGGCATTCACTTTGGGTAAATTATAAGTTGTTAGGTAACAGTAAAGGATATTGAATGTACTTTTTCAAAACATAGTAGCATGTCTTCTTTTGCTTCCTATACGAAGTGTATATCTCTACTGCTTTAATCTGATTTTTTCCCACCTTTAAACCTGTAGCCTCTTAGCAATGCGTACCACGAGTTAGCACAAGTCTATTCAACCAATAATCCCTCAGAACTCCGCAACCTGGTGAACAAGCACAGTGAGACTTTTACTCGTGATAACAACATGGGGCTGGTGAAGCAATGCCTGTCTTCTCTTTATAAGAAGAATATTCAAAGGCTAACCAAGGTGAGGCAAGTGACGCCCTCAGATAGCATCTCCTGATTCCCCTGGGCCTCCCCCTCCTCTCTCCCCTTCTCAGTGCCGAGGAAGCAGAGACAGGGATAAAGTGTGGCAGGATGTCTCTACTATTTTCACAACTGATGACTTAGAAAGAGTTTGATTTATACCTTTTGGTCTTTTCAGGGCTAGAGCAGGGTATTTGAGAAGAGGAACAGGTGAAGAGGAAGACAGGTAGGAGACACGGCTCCATGGGGAGGCAGAGAAAGGTAGCCTGAGAGAGGTCAACAGAGCCACGGGCAGACGGGGTAGAACTAACGATGCACACACGAGTTCCCTGTGACCAGCGCGGAACCTCCTGGGCTGTGCTGATCTCTGTTCGAACTTCTTACTTGAACACGGCACTACCCTGACATTGCCACTTAGGCCAGAGTTGAGTGAGCTATGTGCAGGAGGTAGGAGGTAAGCCAGTTACACGAGTTTTATTTTCCAAAATGAAAGGAAGCTGATGGTTTTGGATGACAAGAAACATGCTGATTACCAAGTGTTCAAACAGTACAAAAAAGTATAGAAGAAACATGAAATCTCAGGTGACCTCCAAAGGCACGTGCTGCAGGTAACAGGAAGCGGAGAGCCGCTTAAACCTACAGGATTGCTTTTACTGGGTGGAGGATCTGACAGTGGGCAGACTTGGAGAAGCCAGAGAGTGGTGAGAAGCCAGAGTCGTCGAGGCAAGTAGGCCGAGCAAGGGTATAGGAAATATAAGTCTTCACTTGTCTTAAACTGCTTATGGACTTCTTTAAAATTAACAGTAATTTCATTTTCTTGGAAGCTACTCTCTGAACTAAAGTATATGTAGATTTTTTGGTCATTGGCTCATTACAGATTCTCAGCCTCAGGGTTTTAACACGCCCTGCTCTGAGAAGGCCCTCTGAGAAGGCTGTTGCTGTAAATATTACCAGAGTTCCTTAAGAAAAGAGCTCTTTTGGTGTGTTCCCGAAAGGGGTTGTTTTCAGGTCCCTTGCAGAGCAGTGCTAAACACTCAACTTCCTTCGAAACCCCCATGTGGTTTACATACTTTCGCTTGAAATTTTGAAGAATGAATGCGATGTCGTCAACTATATTTAATTTATTTATTTACAGTACAACATTCAAAAGGGACAGAAATCTCCATCCGGTTCCTGTACCCTAGCCACCTGTTTTCTTTCTTCAGAGGCAACCTGGCGTTACCAGTTTTTCGGGTGGCCTTCTAGAGCGGGTCTATGCACATACGCGTGCATGCACACCCCCTCTCTCACAGATACACACACGCTGTCTGTCCCATGCACACCATTCTCCTTTTTTATATTTAATGGTACACGTTATCATTCTCAGATTCTCTTTCAGTCCATGAGAAGTATCCTTACTTTTTAAATTTTTTTTTTTTTTTTTACAACTGCATAGGAGTCTGTTGATGCAATTGTACCAGACTGCACTAACCTGTCCTTTGTTGGCGGACGTTTAAGTGGTTCTAGCCCTTTGCTCTCACAGACAGTGCTGCAGTAAATAACCTAGTACATATGTTTCTCAGACACATAGGAAAGTATGTGCAGGATACATTTCTAGAAGTCATTACTCCTCTAGGAGACTGATGGCTAAAGCCACAGGTTTCATCAACTTTAAGTCATCTTTACAACAAAAAATTATTTTGCACAATAATAGAAAGCAGATTTTCAGTGATTCGTTAGAGCTCTGTACACAGTTAATAAAATGTATGTCCTCAGTTGTTTCTACCTGTGATTAATTCTACTTCTGGATTTCAGACCTTTTTAACATTATCATTACAAGATATGGCAAGTCGTGTGCAGTTATCTGGACCTCAGGAGGCAGAGAAATATGTCTTACACATGGTAAGTGAGTTTTCACTTTTAAAAAGTTAATTAGTGGATTTTTGTCCCTGTAAAAGTCATAGGTGTTCATTGTAGAAAATATTAAAAAAGAGAAAGAGAGAGGGATGCCTGGGTGGCTCAGTTGGTTAAGCGGCTGCCTGTGGCTTAGGTCATGATCCCTCAGCAAGGAGCCTGCTTCTCCCTCTGCCTGCCGCTCCCCTTGCTTGTGCTCTCTCTCTCTCTGGTGAATAAAGAAATAAAATCTTTTTAAAAAGAGCGAGAGAAAGAGAGGGACATCCAAAGTCAACCTCTGGACATTTTGGTTTACTTCTTTAAAATCTATGGGGTTTTCCACTTTTATGTACTCATATGATATGCATGGTGTGTCCTGTTACATTTTTAAAACGCTTGTGAAATAGTTCAGATGTACCAAGGGTCATAAAGCACTGCTACTCAATGTGCTGGTGCATGATGACGTCATGAACTTGGTCCATATGTAGGTCATGGCATTGCTGCCCACACCAAGGATGTCCTGTTCACCTAGAGAGTGAACAGTCGTTGACTGGGATCTGATTTGAGCCCCTTAACTCCTTGTGGGCCATTGTCAGTTCATGACTGCACTTAGAGCAATATCTATAATAAAGGGGGCTAAAGCAGGCACCATCTGAGTACCTGCCTTCAGAAAGCAGATATTACCAATACCCCTGCTGGTAACGTCCCAGTTGCATCTCTCCACTCCCCAAATTTGGATAAGTGTCATTTAAATGAGTACATGGTAGGGGTGCCTGGGTGGTTCAGTTGGTTAAGCGTCTGCCTTCAGTTCAGGTCATGATCTTGGGGTCCTGGGATCGAGCCCCTGGTCAGGCTCCCTGTTCCATGGGGAGTCTGCTTTCTCTCTCCCTCTGCCCCTCCCCCTCCCCCCTGCCCCTGCTCATGCTCCCTCTCTCTCTGCCTCTCAAATAAATAAATAAATAAAATCTTTAAAAATAAATGAGTACATGGTGACCCACCAAGTTGATACATTGTAATCTACCTACCTATTCAGTTTTGTAAATACATGGTTCTGATTTGATCCATCAAACCAAACTTACATCCTCAGCCCAGGTCAGGCAAATCTTGAGTGTAACAAGTCAGCATTTTACATTTTTCTGCTAATGATCTCCCCCTCTGATTTCAGGAGCACTGCCATATCAGGATTAGGAGTAATAAAACTATTTTCCATTGTGATAATGGAGTACTTCCTTTCCATAAGGCAATTTACAAATGTTTTGAAGTTTTTTTCCTTTAGCCTAATTCTCAACACACACACACACCTCCCAAACAAACCAAATCTGTCTGACTTGACCAACCATGGAGTGAGTGCCTGTCAAGAGCACCTTGCTAAGCCCCACAGGGGTTACACAGACTGAGTAAGTTACACAGTACTGCCGGGAAACTCGCTATTTGGTGGGTGAGAAGAAATGCATGAGTGTTTATGACACCTGTGAGGACACACGAGCTAGGGAAGTGCTTTGAGGGATTAAAGGAGGGGGATGTGTTTTGAACCCTGTGTGACCAACCCGGACAGACCCTGACAGGCTCTGGATCAACCAGGGGTGTTTTGTCTACTAGGGGACATTTGGCAATGTCTGGAGATACTTTTGGTTGTCAAAGCTAGGGGTCCTAACATCTAGTGGATAGAGGCCAGAGATGCTGCTCTCCATCCTGCAATGTGGAGGCCTGCTCCCACAGCAGACATGATCCCGCCCAGGATAACCACGCTGTCAAGCTTGGGTGTGAGCTCAAGACTCGCCCTAGATATAAGGTCTATGAGGGTGGGGATTGTTGTGGGGTGTTTTTTGTTTTTGTTTTTGTTTTTTTTTAATAAGACATCATTTTTTTTTTTTAGGGCAGTTTGAGGTTCACAGCAAAATTGAGGGGAAGGTACAGAGATACCCCATATGCCCCCTGCCCCTCCACAGCTTTCTCCGTTATCAGCAACCCTCACCGGAGTGGCGCATGTGTGACAGTTGCTGAACCTCTCCAGACACATGGTCATTCAGAGTCTCTAGTTTACGTGAGGGTTTACTCTTGGTGGTGTGCATTCTGTAGATTTGGACAAATGTGTAATGACATGTAGCCATCATTACGGTATCATACAGAGTTCTTTTTACTGCCCTGAAAATCCTCTGTGCTCTGCCTTTTCATCCCACCCCTGGCAACCACTGATCTTTTTTATCGTTGCCGTAGTTTTGCTTTTTCCCGAATGTCAGATAGTTCGAATCCTACAGTATGTAGTTAGCCTTTCCACATTGGCTTATTTCATTTAGTAATCAAAATTTAAGGTTCCTCAGTGTTTTTTCATGGCTCGACAGCTCATTTCCCTTTAGTGCAGAGTAATATTCCATTGCCTGGATGTGGCACAGTTTATCCATTCACCTCCTGAAGGACATCTTGGTTGCTCTCAAAGTTTGGCAACTATGAGTAAAGCAGCTCTAAACATCCATGTCAGGTTTTTGTGTGGATATGTTTTCAGCTCCTTTGGGTAAATGCCAAGGAGTGTGATTGCTGGATCATATGGTAAGACTATGTTTAGTTTTGTGAGAAGCTGCCAAACTCTTCCAAAGTGGCAGCACCATTTTGCATTCCCACCAGCAATGAAAGAGAGGTCCGATTGGCCCACATCCTTACCAGCATGTGATGTCAGCGTTCCAGATTTTAGCCACTGTAATAGGCGTATAGTGGTATCACAGTTTAATTTGCACTTCCCTGGTGATATATGATGGGAAGCATCTTTTCATATGTTTATTTGCCATCTGTCAGGTCTTTGGCCCATTTTTTAATCTGTTTGTTTTCTTGTTGAGTTTTAAGAGTTCTGTGTGTGTGTGTGTGTATTTTTTTAGCTAATCTCTGTGCTCAATGTGAGGCTTGAACTCACGGCCCTGAGATCAGGAGTCACATGCTCCACTGACTAAGCCAACTAGGCCAATTCTTTGTATATTTGTGTATAACAATTCTTTGTCAGATGTGTCTTTTGCAAATATTTTCTCCCAGTCTGTGGCCTGTCTTATCTTGACATTGTGTTTTGCAAGAGAAGCTTTTAATTTTAATGGAGCCCAGCTTATCAATTAATTTTTTTCATGGATTGTGTCATTAGTGTTATATCTAAAAAGTTACCATCACACCCAAGATCATCTAGGTTTTCTCCTACATTATCTTCTGGGAGTTTTGTGTTTTTGCGTTTTACCTTTAGATCTGTGACCCATTTGAATTGATTTTTGTTAAGGATCTAAGGTCTGTGTCTAGATTCATTTTTTTGCATGTGGATGTCCAGTTGTTCAAGTACCATTTGTTGGAAAGACTGTCTTTGCTCCATTGTGTTGCCTTTGCGCTTTTGTCAAAGCTCTGTTGGCTATTTATGTAGGCCTATTTCTGGGCTCTGTTCTGTTCCACTGATATATTTGTCTCTTCTTTCACCCAAAGCACATTGCCTTGATTACTGTAGCTTTATAGGAAGTGTTAAGGTCAGGTAGTACCAGTCTTCCAACTTTGTTCTTCTCCTTTAATATTCTGGGTCTTTTGTCCCTTCACATAAGCTTGAGAATCAGTTTGTTGATACCCATAAAATAATTTGCTGGGATTTTGACTGGGCTTGTGTTGAATCTATAAATCAAATTGAGAGGAATTGACATCTTGATAATAGGGAGTCTTCCTATTTGTGCACCTGGAATATCTCTCCATTTATTTAGTCCTTTTTGATTTTCTTTCTTATCCTTTGATTTTCCTTATAGATCTTGTACATATTTTGTTAGATTTATTCCTAAGTCCTTCATTTGGGGTTGGGAGTATGCTAATGTAAGTTGTATTGTTTTGATGTTTTTTTTTTTTCAAAGTTTGAGTATTTATTAGAATTTTTAAATAAAGAGAACTATGACTTTAATTTCACATCTTGGTTTTGACAAAGGAGATGCCACCAAGAGCAGAGCAACAAACTCCTGTCCTAACCAGGATTGACCAATGTCCCCCCTCCTAGACCCACCGCTCGATCTCAAGACCCTTTTCTGCTTACTTCCCAACTAAACAACATGACTGGCAAATGCAGCCTGTATCAAGAACCAACGCGTCAGTTTGCAGGGAGCCACTGCATGATGTTGCCATGTCTAATCAAGGACCGAGTATTCTCCCATACCACTTCTCAGCAGAAGATGGACCTTTTGCATCCCGGCAGGAGACAGATTTACTATTTCTGAGCATGCGCCATGGTGCAATTCCAAGTGCTGTCACGTTGCAAAGATAAGCAGACACCTGAATTTTCCTCCTGGGTACTTTTCGGGAGCTTAACATGGTTACCCGGGATGAGGACAGGACCGTACACCTGCACTTGACCCAGTCCAGCCGATGCTTCCACACAAGGACACTATCCAGTTCAGCGCGGTGTAAGGCACGGATGCACAAGGAGAGAGGCCATTGTCAGTGATAAGTAGCATTATGGAAAAAATTCCAACCTGCAGGATAGAAACAGTGCTTGATGCTCCGGTTTTTTGTTTTTTTAAAGATTTTATTTATTTGACAGAGAGAGATGGCTAGAGAGGGAACACAAGCAGGGGAGTGGGAGGGGAGAAGTAGGTTCCTGGCTGAGCAGGGAGCCCAATGTGGGGCTCGATCTCAGGACTCTGGGATCGTGATCTGAGCCGAAGGCAGACGCTTAACAACTGAGCCACCCAGGCGCCCCGATGATGCTCCAGTTTTTAAATTGTATTGTTTTTAATTTGAATTTCCACTCATTTGTTGCTGGTATACAGGAAAGTGACTTTTTTTTTATTAACATAATGTATTATTTGTTTCAGGGGTACAGGTCTGTGATTCAGCAGTCTTACACACTTCACAGCGCTCATCATAGCACATACCCTCCCCAGTGTCCATCACCCAGCCACCCCATTCCTCCCCCTCCACTCCAGCAACCCTCAGTTTTCTTTCCTGAGATTAAGAGTCTCTTATTGTATGTCTCCCTCTCTGGTATCGTCTTGTTTCATTTTTCTCTCCCTTCCCCTATGATCCTCTGTCTTTTCCTCAAATTCCTCATATCAATGAGATCATATGATAATTGTCTTTCTCTGATTGACTTATTTCGCTCAGCATAATACCCTCTAGTTCCATCCACGTCGTTGCAAATGACAAGATTTCAATTTTTTGATGGCTGCGTAATATTCCATTGTGTGTATATACCACATCTTTATCCATTCATCTGTTGATGGACATCTGGGCTCTTTCCATAGTTTGGCTATTGTGGACATTGCTGCTATAAACATTGGGGTGCAGGTGCCCCTTCAGATCACTACATTTGTATCTTTGGGGTAAATACCCAGTAGTGCAATTGCTGGGTCGTACAGTAGCTCTATTTTCAACTTTTTGAGAAACCTCCGTACTGTTTTCCAGAGTGGCTGCACCAGCTTGCATTCCCACCAACAGTGTGGGAGGGTTCCCCTTTCTCCGCATCCTTATCAACATCTGTCGTTTCCTGACTTGTTAATTTTAGCCATTCTGACTGGTGTGAAGTGGTGTCTCATTGAGGTTTTGATTTGTATTTCCCTAATGCCAACTGATGTTGAGCAGTTTTTCATGTGTCTTTTCTATATTAACCTTGTATCCTGTAACCTTGCTATAATTGCCTATTAGTTCCAGGAAGGTTTTTTTGTTGATACTTTCAGATTTTCTACATAGGCAGCCTTATCGTCTGTAAACAAAGACAGTTTTATTTCTTCTTTCCCAGCTTTTTTATTTTCTTTTCTCTTCTTACTAAACTTCCAGTATGATGCTGAGAAGGAGTGATATGAGGGGAAATACTTGCCTGGTTCCTGTTCTTTGTGGGGAAGCTTTGAGTTTCTCCCCATTAAGTGTGATGTTAGTTGTAGGGTTTTTGTAGATATTCTTTATGAAGTTGAAGAAGTTCCCCCTCTACTCTTAGTTTACTGAGTTTTTGTCATGAATGGTTATTGGATTTTGTGAAATATTTTTTCTGTGTCTGTTGATAGGAACATAATCTCTTTAGTTTGCTCATGTGGTGAATTACATTAATTGATTCTGAACGTTCATCCAGCCTTGCATACCTGGGGGAGTATAATTTTTTAAGATTTATTTATTTTAGAGAGTGAGAGAGAGCACGTGAGAGTGGGAGTAGGGGCAGAGGGAGAGGGAAAGAGAGAATCTCAAGCAGACTGCTGAGTGCCGAGCCCGATGCGGGGCTCAATCTCACGACCTTGAGATCATGATTGAGCCAAAACCAAGAGTCAGATGCTCAACCAGCTAAGCCATCCAGGTGCCCCCTGTGTAATTCTTTCTGATGCATTGTTGGATTTGCTTATATTTTGTTGAGGATTTTTGCATGTATGTTCTTGAGAGATATTGGTTTGTAGTTCTCTTTTCTTGTAATGTCTTTGTCTGGTTTTATATTAGGGTAATGCTGGCCTCATAGAATGAGCTGGGAAGTATTCCCTCTGCTTCTATTCTCTGAAAGAGATTGTAGAGATTGATATAATTTCTTCCTTAATTGTTTGGTAGAATTCACCAGTGAATCCTTCTGGGCCTCGTGCTTTTTGTTCAGAAGGTTATTAATTATTGATTCAATTTCTTTTTTTTTTAAGCTTTTATTTATTTGACACAGAGAGAGAGAGAGAGCGCGAGCGAGCACAAGCAGGGGAAGTGGCAGGCAGAGGGAGAGGGAGAAGCAGGCTCCCTGCTGAGCAGGGAGCCCGATGCAGGACTCAGTCCCAGGGCCCTGGGATCATGACCTGAGCCGAAGGCAGATGCTTAACTGACTGAGCCACCCAGGCACCCCAGATTCAATTTCTTTAATAGATATTGGCCTATTCAGATTGTATGTTAGGGATTTTTTAAGGAAACATTTTTTGAAATATAACCTGCACAGAGAAAAGTGTACTTAAGTGTATAGCCAAATACATTTTCACAAAGAGAAGACACCTGTGAAAGGAACACCTAGATCAAAAATCAGAGTATTAGCAGCACCCCAGAACCATCTCTCATGCCTGCTTCTAGCCCTACTCCTGCCTAGAAAGGTATTACCCTGACTTCTCACATTCTATTTTGTATTTTTTTTGAGCTTTTACAAAAGGACATGTACAATATATACTTGTTTGGGTCTGGCTTTTTTTGCTCGAATATGAGCAAAGTGTTGTATGTAGTTCCCTTCATTTTCAGGGCTACAGTATTTCACTGTGTGAGTATACTTTCCCATTAATTAGGTGGACACGGGTTGTTTCTAGTTCTGGTTACTACAAAAAGAGCTGTTGTGGTAAACCTAGGTTTGCATTTTGTTTGGGTCTATTCCACCCACGTTTTAAAGAGGCAGCTGTCTGTGAGCACATAAAGGATGACATATTCTATTTAATATGTGTTGGACTGATTGCTGTTTCAGTAGGTAGCATCGATCCCTTCCAAAGCTAGAATGTGGAGCAATGTGTTAATAATAATACCTTCATGAGACTTAATGGTTTCTCACTTTCTAACTTCCTGGACAGGATTTGGCTGTAAAGGCCAGTCAAATAAATCCCTAGTCATTGAAGCAAATAAAGAACATAGACCTTGAAACTACCTTGGAATCAGCATTGGCAGGAAAGGTTTTCTGAAGAATCAGAAGAGAATTTGTAGTGGGGTGAAACAAAAATGTGTTAAGGTTTCACAGTTTAAGATGCAAGGCCCTTCAACAGCATTATGCTGGGTGATGCAGGAAACAAAAGAAGCATATACAATTCAAATGATAGGAAATGTCCAGAATAGGCAAATCCATAGAGCAGGAAGTAGATTGGTGGTTGCCAGGAGCTGAGAGGATGGGAAAAGGAGTCACTGCTCCAACGGGTATAGGGTTTCCTTTTGGGTGATGAAGATGTTTTGGAACTAGATAGAAGTGGTAGTTACACATTACAAATTACACTGAATTGTTCATTTTATTTTTTTAAAATATTTTATGTATTTATTATTTTTAAAAGATTTTATTTATTAATTTATTTAACAGAGACACAGAGAGAGAGGGAACACAAGCAGGGGCAGAGGGAGAGGGAGAGGGAGAAGCAGGCCCCCTGCTGAGCAGGGAGCCCGACACGGGGCTCGATCCCAGGACCCTGGGATCATGACATGAGCCGAAGGCAGACATTTAACCGACTGAGCCACCAGGCGCCCCTGAATTATTCACTTTAAAATGGTTAATTTACATTATGTGAAACTTACCTCAGTAAAAAATGGTAAGGGCAGGTGTGTATGTATGTGTGTGTGTGTTTTGCACTCCTTAGCATCTATAATGGTGCCTAGCACATACTAGGTGTTCAATAAATACTTGTTGAATAAACAGATGGTGCTTAAAAAATATGAAAACAAATTTATTGCTTTTTGTCCTTTCCCCCAATTAGATTGAAACACTATAGCTTTGCATAGTGTCCAGGTCTAAACTACTTTCCTGATTTCCTTTTTTTACAGATAGAGGATGGTGAAATTTTTGCAAGTATTAATCAGAAGGACGGTATGGTCAGTTTCCATGATAACCCTGAAAAATATAATAATCCGGCCATGCTTCATAACATCGACCAGGAGGTAAATACGAATGCCAGGTTTTGATTTGTTTGTTTGTTTTGATTGATGTTTGAGATGCTATATTTGAAATACTGCCTCCATGATCCTGGACAATTTTAGTTTTAAAATACAGGTAGTTCCAAATAGTTTCTAGAAACATCATAGTTCCTAGAAAGTTATTTTGAAAACAGTCATTGCTTCAACCTCTCCCAGACTGTATGGTTATAACAAGTAAACGGTGGGCTGGATTTCCCATCAGCTCACCAGAGCCTAGTTCAGCTACTAAAACACTTTAGGGTCTTACAATTGGTACAGTTTTATTCACACCCAACCACCATTTATAACGTAGAGCCTCATTTCTGCAGGAGGAGTGGGAGGCAGCGGGGCGGCTGGGGGAGGAAGGCCGTCCCTCGGTTCCCTGTCGGGCAGCAGCCAGGGACCGGAGCGGGGTCCCCTTTGCAGTTTCTGAGGTCACGCTGCTCTGAGTACCCCTCTGGGTTCAAGACATGAGTTGGGATTGTGTGGGCAGTCTGTGTTCCTTACCTCAGACATTAAATCTCAGAAGCCTAAAAGCAATGCAGAGTAACATAGGATACTTCCACACTCCCTTTTTTGCAGTTTAAAATCCAGAAACCCATGAAAACTGGAGGTTTTTGGTAACTCAGTGTGATGGTGAATTTCACCCAAAATGATGTATGGTCTTTATCCCGCTTAGGGTGCTTATTTTTAGGTTTCACTGCAAAGGATATTAATGTGTTTGATTATGGGGAGCTGCCCTAGGTCCTGCTGGGTTGTTAGTTAATTTACAGTACTTGTACTCTGTTAATTTTCTGCATTCAAAAAATTCTGATTCCAAAACCTGTGTAGCCCCAGGTGTTTCAGATCATGGGATTGTGAACCTATTAGCACCCATATTAATACTCTAGGTTAAAAAGGAGGTAAATTGACCTAAACTCACTTTTCTAATAACCACCTTCAAACGTGTCTATCACCAGATGCTGAAGTGCATAGAGCTGGATGAGCGACTGAAGGCCATGGACCAGGAGATCACAGTGAACCCCCAGTTTGTACAAAAGGTGATTAGGGTTCCCTTTATTAACTAGAAGTGGCCTGGATAGAAAAGGAGAGGTTATCTCCTCATCAGGAATGTGAGCTTGATATGAGATTAAATGTTTAGTTGCCCCAAGTTCTTGAAAATCTTTGTCACTAAGTTCACATTTTCAAACTACAGTCTGGAAGTATGCAAACTACAGCCTCTCCACTTGTACACAGGGTGACTGTCCTTGGGAAGGGATGGGGCGTGCTTGCTTGGGGCTGGTGGGAAACCTTTGGCAAGAGCAAACATAAGTAGATGGTCTCACTTTCTTCTTTACAGAGCATGGGATCACAAGAAGATGATTCTGGAAACAAACCATCTAGTTACTCTTGAAACTAACATCCATCCTGAGTTAGATGAGAGAAATTTATCACCTTGGCCAGTGGCAAGTGTTAGGAGGGCAGCAGGGAAGACCAAGCCTGTTTGACCTGGACATTAAGAGATTACATTTTGTTTTGACATCTTCAGTCCTATGTGCTTTAAGAAAACCATTCTCTCTGCCAAGAAAGGAAAAAAAAAATTCAAACTTTAAAGTCTGTTGTGGATTTATTTATCCTCAGATTAATGTTGTTATTGCATTAAATCTACCTTTTTGTTTTAAATTACTTGAACATTGATGTGTCTTCTGTATCACTTTTTCCCCCCTCTGAAGAGTTTTTAAAGGATATATTCATTGTGAACAGAAATAGTTAAACTTCAGGAATTTTTGGAAGATTTCAATCTAAAGTTTGATATTGGTTGCCTTTAAAGAGAAAAAAAAAAAGTCTGGGAGAGTTCATAACGCAGAAGCTAAATCTTTATAAATAGAATTAACAGGCATTTTAGTGACAGTATGAACTGTGAGTTCAAGAGATGCTGTTGCGCTCTTTCTAACCTGTGGTGTGTGCCACACTCTTTTGTAGTCTTGGGAATGGCTTTTTTTAGGAGACCAGTGCCAGACTTTCCCACATTTTCTTCCAGAAGCGTTTTCAGTTAAGCTACATGGCTGCATTTTGATTATTATGTTCGGGGTCTCTCAACAGAAGTCTGAAATGTGTCTGATGAGGACTCACCGATTAAGCTGGGGAATGGTGTGGGGTCTTTGTAAAGTGTCATAAGATTAAATTAGATTTAGTCTTTGAAACTCTCTCTTGCTAGCAGCATTCACTTTTTAAAATGTGTCAACTTGTATAGCCAGTCACATTTTCATTATTTACAGAAAGAAACTGACACCTCATGAGTCGTGTGAAAAGTTGCCCCTAATAGAGAGGCTTTGGGGGTCATATGGTCTGGGGTGTCACCTACTCTACTTTGCTGCTCAGAAGTAGTCACGGACGGTGAGCTCCAATAGAGCAGATACAAAAATAGGCGGAGGGCTGGATTTGCCCCTTCATCAAAACCCTCAAATTCCCTAGGTCAAATTAGTGCTGCTTGTGGGCTGCGTCATTCCCACTTATGTTTACATGGACCTATACTTAGGAAAGAGAAAATATTTCATAGAAATTTTCCTTTTATCAGGATAGTGAATTACAGACTTTTTTTTTTTTTTTAAACAAATTGGACAACTTCATGATTTACCGGGATCTAAATTAAAATCACCTAAAATGTGTTTGAGAATCCTAGTAGCTGCCAGTCATGGGGACTTTAAGAATAATTCTCATGTGCACTTCTAATGAAGTGGTCACGATTCATTTTTCCTACAATGACTTCATTAAAACCCCACTATTTGCGAACCACACATCCTTGCCCCTCCTGTCTCAGTGTGTCTCTCAGCTTCACACCCACCTTAACGTATTTTCTGATTCTGGGGCTAGAACTCTGCACACCATATCTCTTTTGCCAACAAGAGGCAGACTGGAAGGCTAGGGAGGAAAAAAGGACAGGCTCCCCACTGTCCGCTTCCCGTTAAAGAGTAAAACCCCACTCTTTGCCCTTAACAAGGTTGCTTCGGCGCAGCAGTGAGGCCCCGGTTGTGTTTCCCGTGCTCATAGAACTAGCCTCCTCATACCTGCTGAGAGATGCCGACCTCAGAAGGTGGGCCTCCCTCACCTGCCCACGTAGCTTGGGGACCCAGTTCTACTGGGTACTTCCCACCTTCTAAATTCTGTTAATGCTAACCTCTTCCCCTTGTCCCCCAAGCCCTCTACTTCCTGCGGTATCTACCTCGGTGAGACATGGTCCCCCCGCTTGTCCAACACCCGGTTAATGCATCTATTAAATTATTTCTGTTAAAGAAACTGGTGAGTGGTTTCTCTCTCGACAGGAGTTCTGAAAATCTTGGATCAAGGATTTGAGAGAATAGAAGACTTCGCACATGAGGCTTCTGGAAAATAGGTCACCTACCTATGCCTGTGTCTTGTTTTTGAATAGTTGTTAGAATCTGTTGAATAGTTAAGATACCCTTAGCTGTTCCTCTGAGTTAATTCTCAGCAGCAAATTCCTTTGTGAACAAGTTTACTTAGGAATACCTATTGTGTTTTTGATGGCACCAGAAAATGGTGAGTTTGTGCCCGGGGAATTAAGGCAGTTTCTGAGGTCCAGGGATGTAGCCTTCGGTTGGTGTTCATTAGCGGACCTACCAGTTTTCTGAGGACTTTACAAGTCCATCTTTTCATGGTAATATCAAATGTTAATAACTACTCTGGATTAATGAGAACAATTGCCCTCAGATGTCGGTACTTGCCTTATGTATTTGTTTCTTTTTTTTTTAAGACTTTATTTATCTGACAGAGACACAGCGAGAGAGGGAACACAAGCAGGGGGAGTGGGAGAGGGAGAAGCAGGCTTCCCACCGAGCAGGGAGCCCGACGCGGGGCTTGATCCCAGGCCCCTGGGATCATGACCTGAGCTGAAGGCAGACGCTTAACAACTGAGCCACCCAGGTGCCCATGTATTTATGTTTCTATTTCTATTGGTACAAAGTAAACCACCCAAAGGGACTAGGTTTAACTTTTTATATAGACTTTCTTAAATGTGTATGCTTGATCCAAATGATCTCCAATTTGGGATATGTTAGTATAAGGTATTATTTAAAGAAATACCTGGTTGCATGTTTTTGAAATGGTAGATGTTTTCTGAGCCCAAGAATGGTACCAATGGGCAATAAAGCAGTGGGATTTGTGGGATTTTTCTGCCTTGTATGGATGGCACCTCCTTTGTTTAGTAAATTAAAATCCTAAACAAGGCTAGGTGATAGAACAGTACTCTAAAAGGTGCCTTAATAACAGAGTGATGCCTGGTAATCTAATCAGGGACAAATACTTTTCTAACAAACAATTTGGCAGAGGGGAAACCCAAGTCTTGGGTTTTTAGGTGCTGAACTGTTGGTGTTCATTGGTGGACCTACCTTGTTCAAGTTCCCTCCTCAAGTTATGCCAATGGTCAGTTGTATTCTAATTCTTTCCCTACCCG
>NC_138383.1:41221187-41272535 GCF_054177405.1 Leptonychotes weddellii | reverse complement strand
ATTAATGATGGTAAACAAAGAAAAAAATCCTATCTGCATCCTTTCCTAAAATCAGAAGTTGAGACCAGAGAACTTCTGCTAATTGTAAAAGGCATTTGACAAGCCTGAATCCATATGACGTGGTAAAGTTTATTATTAGATGTGAAGAAAGCACTTGGTATTTAATATTTAACGTAAAAGGCATTTGACAAGCCTGAATCCATATGATGTGGTAAAGTTTATTATTAGATGTGAATAAAGCACTTGGTATTTAATATTTTTTTTTTTTAAAGATTTTATTTATTTATTTGACAGAGAGAGACACAGTGAGAGAGGGAACCCAAGCAGGGGGAGTGGGAGAGGGAGAAGCAGGCTCCCTGCCGAGCAGGGAGCCCGATGCGGGACTCGATCCAGGGACTCCAGGATCATGACCTGAGCCGAAGGCAGTTGCTTAACCAACTGAGCCACCCAGGCGCCCCACTTGGTATTTAATATTTAACAAGCAACTAGTATTAAATTAAAACACCAAAAGCCTTTCAGTTGAATTCTAACTGGGAGGAGAGGGCTAATTTTTAAAAGCTTTCTGAACGTGCTATGATTTAAAAAAAACAAAAGACAAACTAAATTAACACTAGAAGCTTTTCTATTTTTTTTTTTTTTAAGTAGGCTCCACACCCAATATAGGGCTTGAGTTCATGATCCCGAGATCAAGAGTCACATGTTCTACTAACTGAGCCAGCCAGGCACCCCACCAGAGGCTTTTCTTTAAGAGAAAATATTAAACTACTAATAGTCCTTGCAACTAGCTGGACACCTTACATGCAGAGTTAATTGTCTAATAACCTAAAACTTCACATTGACTTAGAGGTTGTGCATGAAATCCACCTCCTGAACTCACTATTTGCTATCTTTCAGCAGCCGGACAGACCCCCAAACTTAAACACATCAGAAAACACGTTATTTTGGATGATGGAAGAAAGGAAAGCTTAGATTATTATTTTTATAACCAGGAATCTACTGTAGTACCCTTAAAATAATGAGATGTGATTAAATATATTAGATCCAATTGCTCACAAATGAAACATACCTCTCCCTCCTGAAACTGAAAACTGATGCAGGGACATGGTGGTTTGACTCAGAGATAAAGCCCATCTGTATTCCTCAGCTATGTAAGACTGCATGTCTTACATAGACACATCTAAAAACCTCTCTGAGGAATTTTCCAAGGAGACTTGACTTGCCTTGGCTCCATGGTCTTGGCAACTGGTGTCCCTGAAGCATTCCGTGCGTCTCAATGATGAGCTGTCAATACCTAGTCAATCAAACCTCTTGCTTAGTAGTAGGAAGTCAGAAAAGCATCAAGCAATTCTGATTGGGCCCATTTCACTGGTGGAAAAAACATGTTATGGACTGTAAATGCCAGGCAGTGTGGTACATACAATGCTTTTGGTAACTTTTCATAAAATTCTTATTACAGGATACAAGCTTTGAGTTTAGCATGGTATTTCATTTGGTTGAAATTGCATTATTATAGTACCTTTATATATTAATAACTGGCGTTTTGCTGGTTTTGCTTTCTCACTGATGATGTGGGCTACATTTCTGACTTCTAAGATGTCTGTCATTGAATGTCCTTGAAGGTTTATACTGTGTGAGAACCCAGTGTAATTAACCTTTGGCACAATTCACTGATGCAAGGAATTGGCATGCAGTTGTTAACTTTTAAACGGATTATTTATAGGTTTGAGAAAGCACCTCCAAAAGGGGAGGTGGCTGAAGCCAGTGGTGCTGGAAAGGGTATTTAATGTCATAGATGGAGTCCAGCTGTAGTTAAATGCACATTGAGTTGTATTGAAAATGGCAGTGGTTGAATAAACCATCTTTCACTTGGGACCTTCATTAGCCTATCATCATGGAAATAAGGTTGTGCCCTCCACTAAGAAACTGAGGACATTAATTCCTCAAACCAGTTACAAGACGGGAACAAATATTTTTTTTCTTGGCGTAAAACCTGTCTAACCAATGTTAGTTTCAAGAACAGCTACCAGTAAGAGAAAAATGGGAAAAAAGGCTTACCAAAAAAAAAAAAAAAAAAAAGAAAAGCAAAGAAACAAAATGGGAAAAGAAAAAGGGAAACAAAACGAAACAAAAACATCTTCCTGGCTTCTTGATTGAAACAGTAGAATATGCAAGTAGATTTAAAAATATATATATTCATCTCCTTGCGAAGTGAAAATAGTCATGGTTATTGAAATTTTTGGAAAGTTTTGTGAATTACTTAGTGTGGAAGTCAATTAAGCAGATTTGTATTTAGCATTGCTGCTGTGGTTATTTTCAGGGTGAATCCTGTTCATTTGACAAATGTTGAAATGATGTTTTCTCTTAGAAATTGTAAAGGCACAGCCACACAAGGAGGCTTGCACCTTTCCATTAAGGCTTTCAAAGAATTTTGCAAACTCAGTAAAATTCAAATATCTGAATTGTTGACGGCAAAAATACAAAACAGAATTCCAAATCAGTACATCGTCGCGGGTTTTCTGTTGTTTGCTTCAAAAATTATCTTGTGACTTACGAGCCAATATATTATGTTTGTGCTGTCCAATATCATGAGAATTGGATTAGTAAGACTAAGTAAACATACAAAGGCAATGCCTAACCTCATAACTCCCACACTCCTTAATCTTTTATCACACCACTAAAGACAGAAAACAAATTGCAATTTCATTCTTTCCTCTCTTCAGTGTAATGCGGAAATTCAAAACAGTGATCGCGGTGATTTTAAGAAAAAATACAACCAGCTAATTCTACCTCCTAATGGTTGAGGCTTTTCCCCCAACACTCGACGACAACCACCTTCTGGACACCCCCTGCGGGAGCCATAGGAACCAGGACTCCGAGGTGAAGCGCCCACAGCGGAGGTCAGCGGTCTTTGGTCCGACCCGACGTAAGGTGGCAGCACCGTCTCGCAGCTCAAACGAGTTTCCTGTGGTCCAGGGTGTGATTCAAGTCCCTCTAGTTCTTCCCTCTAAGGGCCCACATCACATCATGCACCGAGGGCTTTACAATTAGTCTTTAAGTAGACAGACTAACAGGCGCCCAAGTGTTAAAAACATATATTAACAGGGGCGCCTGGGTGGCTCAGTCGTTAAGCGTCTGCCTTCGGCTCAGGTCATGATCCCAGGGTCCTGGGATCGAGCTCCGCATCGGGCTCCCTGTTTGGCGGGAAGCCTGCTTCTCCCTCTCCCACTCCCCCTGCTTGTGTTCCCTCTCTCGCTGTGTCTCTCTCTGTCAGATAGATAAATGAAATCTTTAGAAAAAAAAAAAACATATTAACAATTGACTAATATTTTTTAAAAACCGTGGACGTACTATTGTTCGCGTAGGCCAGTGTATCATGCACATGCGCACTCCGCCGCACCCCACCGCCAGTTGCAGACCTAGCCTCCCAACGGCGACTCGCGGTTGCTCCACATCACGTGACGGCCCCCTCCCGGCCCCCTGCCCGCACGTCCCACAGAAGACGGGTTCCATCGGCAATTTAATCAAAGCCAACGGTGAAACCATAAGCCACTGCCCTGCTCTTTATAACGTCGAGACGTTCTATTTCTTTCTCTCTTCGGTGTGGACCGGGAGTACTAGGTTGGCTATATTTTCCCTCAAATCTCTTTCTTAAATGATTTTTTAATTTTAAGTATCCCCCCCCTCCTTGAAATGGTTTTCTCCACTAGCCCTGCCGGTGAGGCTGGAACCATTCCGTACTTCTCGGCGGGGGGAGGCGCGGAAGTCGGGCGGCGGAAGAGGCAGGTGTCGGGCAGCCGCTTCAGGTTCCCCGCCAGAGTTCGGAGTTGCCGGGCTCGCGCGGTCTTCTCGGGTGTGCGGGCTGGGCAAGGCCCCTCTCACTTCGCGGTGCACAGGTGCGCTCGGCCAGCCCGCGCGCCCCCCCCCGCGGAGTGGACGGATGGTACGTCCCGGCCGAGTCACGCGCCTCGGGCTCGGCGCCGCAGCAGCAGCCGCGGCCCCGATGAGTGAGGCTCCCGGGACCCGAGCTGAGGTTCCCCCGGCGGACGGGAGGTGCGGGAGCTCGCGAGGCCAGGCGGGCGTCCCGGCGGGGCTGGGCGCCAGAGGGCCGACGGGCTCGAAGAGGGGGCGCAGGGCGGGTCCTGTGAGGAAGACGCTGTCAGGTGCGCCGCGGCCCGAGCGCCGGAGCCGGGCTCGGAGCTCTCCAGGCCGGTGGGAATTCGTCTCCGCCGCGCCCCCGGGGGTCGGTGCCCGTGCGGGAGCGCGTCCCGGAGCGGCCACCTGGCTTGTCCAGGTCGTTGGAACCCGGGCTGTCGGGCTGCTTCGTGGAGGTTAAGGGGAGCCTGGCTTCCGGGAGGAGGGCTTAGGAAGGGACGGGTGGTGGCGGCGGGCGGGAGCCGCTGGGGGCGCGTCTGGGGGCGAGGAAGGGGAATGGGTCGGGCCTGAGGGCCTTGGAGAAGCCTGACAGCCTTCGGGGTAGCTGTGCGGCCCCAGTGCGCTTCGAGTTGGTGTGCGGTGTTGGTGATCGGGGAGGTTAGGGGCCAGCGTGGAGGGGGTGGCCGAGAGCCTGAGATGTGGCGGGGGTGGCGGGGTGGCAGATCCACGGACGGTAAAGGGAGGAGGATCGTGACATGGGTTCAGACCCCGTCAGCGTCGTTGATTCTTTCTCCTTTAATGTTGCCAGGACACTGCACTCTTGGCCTTCCCTCCCACCCAGGTTTTGCCTTACCTCTGGTTTAGGGAAGAGGGTGTGTGTCATGATTCCTTTTCTCCCAGGCTGGCATTCTGAGGCGGGCACTCTGATGAAGTGATAGGCCCAGATCAGTGCTCTCCAGGGTGCGTAGAAGACCACATTTCTCTCTTGTTTTCTGGGTATTGTTGGACGCAACCTTATCACCTGGAAAAAATATTTACCCAAAGATTGGCGCATTGTGGATTGAGGTTCCAGGTGATCAGCAGCAGCCACTGGAGGCAGAGAACAAGGAAGAAGGAGTTTGCTGAAAGGAGGTGCTGCTTCTCCAGCCCTTGGACACCTGGCACCACCCACGGTGTCCAGCCAGGGTGACAGTAGGGGCTCCCTGTCACAGCAGAGAAAGTGCTGGAGCCATTGGATTATCAACGTTGTTACGAAGAGATTGAGAAATAGTGGCACGTGACCGTGTTTGCCCTTCTAGTGTCATCAGGGAGCTTTGTAAACAGAAATCCAGGTGAAGTTGGTAGAAATAATAGAGCCACCGCGGTGTGAATGGGTTTGAGTTGGAAGTCATCCCCTGTGGAACGTTTCACCTTGGACTTGCTGGGATCCAGCTGCTGACCTAATGAGACTCCCCTAAAGAAGACTAGGTAAAGAAGCTGCAGGGAATTCTGGTGCTTGTTAATGGTTAAGAGCCATTATGATACTCTATTTGCAAAGTGCTCTTTGAGCCTCATTAGGAAGTGAGAATGAAATAGACCCAGGGCCGGCCCAGCGCCTCGGAAAAGGGCCCTACCCCTTCGAGGTATTTGGATCTTGCTTTGGGTATAAAGTTGAAGCGATAGGGAGCAGATTTCGGCTTCTTCCTTGGATTCCGGAAAGCTTGTTGGAAGGAAGGAAAGGAACACCGAACTGTTAGGCATACTCAAGCCAGTTTATTTTCTTCGGGAAACGTCTGGTACAGATTGGAAGTGGGAGTGAATAGAGAACTGACCTCCTGCTACTCAGAATTCTGATTGCACAAGTTGTGGTTAACCTGAGAGGTGTGGGTTGGCCTCTGTTTCTCAGCTTAAGGGTCGTTCTAGTGAGATATTTGACATCACCTGGTGGGTAAAGGCTGGAGACAGGCTTTTTTCTGTGTGACTTTGGAGTTAAGTGGTACCTCCCTGTCTTCCACTAGCTGCCTGGGGCTGTGGTACTCCTGATGGGGACTGCTTTTCTTTAAAAAAACAAAACAAAACAAAAAAATTATTAATAATTAAGTCTCCCATGTTGACCATGGATGCTGGGAAGTAGCTTAGCAACATCACCTCTGGTCTATCCTTCCCATCTGAGGAGAGAAGCTTGAAGGCCTAAGATCTGAAGGGTTAAATTGGCATGGTGTGGGTGCTGCCAAGATAGTCCTCTTCTAACCAAGAGTAGGAAGGATGAAGACCTTATATTTGTAAGTGTTTTGTATTTTTAAAAGATGTAAATGTATTTATGTTTAAAGAAGTCCTTTATGAAATAATGCTGTAGGGGTGGCGAAAGTTCAGCTCAAAGTTTGGCTGCAGCGCCAGCTTGCCATCAGCTACTGCTCAGAGGCAAGAGGCCTGCTAAGCCGTTCAGATGCTGCTTGATGGTTTTATGTGCGCCACCAAGTGCGTTGCTCTTAGAATCCGCTCTTTTTTTTTTCCCCTCACCTAGAAAACATCAGGCCTTAGACCTGCAGTATGGCCGCCGTTGCCCTGCCCGACTCATTTGGAAATGGCGTTGTGTGCTCTTGTCTAGGCGGGATGGTGCACGTGTGATTTTGCTGAGTTTAAAGGTTCGTGTGGATGCTCTACAGTAAACGGGGTGAACTTTAGCCAAGTGCTGCTTTCATGCGGATGTTTTACTGGAAGGAACCTTTTCTCTTTTATGCCTCTCAAAGGAAGATGTGGCCTTTCTCCAGGGTTAAAGCCTCTGCCTTTGGGTCTCAGTGCTTCTTCCTCTGGGATTCTTACTCCATTGTCAGTCACCTCACCCCTCTTCCACAACAGATTGCTTAAACCATCATTTTCCTTGATCTCACCAGAGTGAGCCTGGTGGAACCTCTATTTAGATTTGGCTTATTTGATAAAATCTTTAAAAATAAAGTGAATTTGGCTTACTTGGGTCTCATGACACTAGGCTCTCAGACTCCGGTGTTCCCCATGCTTGTGCTCTTGAACCTTTCCTGCCCATAGATATCCTCGATGAGCTCTCTGCTTTCTGTGGCACCAGCTGTCCTCTCTCCATGGGCAGCTCCTAAATCCACTCATCTATCCAGAACTTTAATGTGGCACCTGCAGTGTGTGTCAGGAACTGTTGTAGCTAAGACCCCCACCCCCACCTTAGGGGACATTCGTACAGGTAAACACAAACAGTGCAGTTTCTAGGAGAACTAAAATAAAGCGAGGACGGGAGAGAGTGATGCGATGGAAGTGAGCAGCTGCTCTGGGGGGCTGGTTTGGGAGACCTGTCAACAGGGACATGCAAGAAAGAAGTGAATGGTGAGGATGGTGAGTCAAGCAAAGGTCTTTGGAGTGTCCCGGACCTTCATCCTCCTCTCTGCTTCTGCGGTCCAGAATCTCCATGGAACTCAGAGTTTTCCAGCTAAATGCTCTGTCTCTTCAACTCTTTCTCTGCTGCCCACCTCCCTCTAAGGAGTATCTTGTGCCCCCGCTCTCCCTATCTGCCAGGCACCCACAAGTCCCCATCTGATCCCCATGCCTGACTCACATCAGCCCAGCTCACTTTGTCTTGAGTTGTCTGTTTTGTGTTGGCCTCTGCCATTCCCACTGTCACTCGAGCGCCAACCCCTCCCTCAGGTACAAGGACAGGAGCAGTGGTAGTCGTGTCAGCTGAGAGGTTGTCTGCAAGATGCCGGGTGGGTGGCAGAGTTAGCGAGCAGGCTGGAGAAGGGAGGCTGCTGGGAGGACGCAGTGACGGACAGACCACCCAGGGTTTTGAGGATGCCGTCGCCTGGGACTCGCTCCCCGGCCCCCACGCATGTTCACACTGGGTTTGGCTTCCTGGGCAGGTGTGG
Source organism: Leptonychotes weddellii (assembly GCF_054177405.1). Lineage (NCBI taxonomy): Eukaryota > Metazoa > Chordata > Mammalia > Carnivora > Phocidae > Leptonychotes > Leptonychotes weddellii. Next base: position 41,264,796 of record NC_138383.1, on the reverse strand, counting down.
CTGACTGGTCAAGCCTTGGTCACACCCATATGGGAGGATGAGGACAGAGGATATCTTACCTTCTTTGGCTCCATAATGGGAGAGAGGGTCCCCAAAAGAGAAGGGTTGACTCCTGGCCACTGGCCACTACTCAGATTTACCATATTTTCATCAGAACCTATCAGAGACTCTCCAGTCTGAAGAAAATCAGCCTTCACTGTGGCCTAGAAGGGTCCCTAAAATCCACCTCCTTCTGGTCTTCTGCCCTCGTCCCCCAACTCTCTACAGAGTCACGCCCCCTCCTTGGCCCCATGGCTCCCTTCCTCCCTTCAGCTCTCACTCAGAGAGCCCCTGTGCCCAAAATCACATCCCACCTCCTCCAGTGAGTCTCGGCCCCACACCTGCCATACTTTTCTTCCCAAAGCTGTCACCATAGGAGAGCAATCAGTTTGTCCGTCCCCTCCTAGAAGGTAAGCTCCATGAGGGCAACAGCATATCACCCAGCACAGCAGCTGCTGATAGAATAAATGAGTCTCTCCTCCAGACCCCTATGGCCTTGATCTGTGTCGTGTTTGCCACATTGTCCCTCGCGCTTGTGTTCTTCTCTGGGCTGACCACCTCCTAGCCCCGTCACAGCTCTAACTGAAGGGTTTTCCGTGTGATCCTTGAATTACACTCTCCCTCCTCCATTGCAACTCCTGATAGGCAGGGACCATGCTCTGTCTGCCGAGTTTTCCCTGCACCTGATGCCGGGCCCGCTGGCTGGCTGGCCGGCTGGCTGCCTGGGTGACCTGCCTTGCTGGCTGGGAAGCCTGCTGATGCGCCCCAGAGCAGCGGGCGGGCTCTGTGGTGCGGGCAGAGGCTGGCCGGCTGATGGTGTTTCCTCTCCTTCCCCATGCAGGCCTCCTGCTGTCTCCAGGACACCATGAATGCCATTGTCGCTCTTTGTCACTTCTGTGAGCTCCACGGCCCCCGCACTCTCTTTTGCACAGAAGTTCTGCACGCCCCGCTTCCTCAAGGGGCTGGGAATGGGGACAGCCCTGGCCAGGGCGAACAGGCCGAGGAGGAGGAGGGTGGCATTCAGATGAGCAGTCGGATCCGCGCTCACAGTCCAGCGGAAGGGGCCAGCGCAGAGTCCAGCAGCCCGGGGCCCAAAAAGTCGGACATGTGCGAGGCAAGTGTCTCTCAGGGTGTTGGAGACGTTTCTTTTTGGATCGGGTGGGCGGGAGACCCTGTGGGACTAAGCAGTGGACGGGAAGGTGTGCAGACCATTCTTTGTGGGCCCTGTGGAATGTGATCGATTCTTTCTGTGTCCCTTTAGTTCTTTCCCTTGATCCCAGCTTTAGTTTTTTCCACCCACCCCGTGCCAACATTGACAGTTGACGCAGTTGACATTTGCTTTTCAGCCCTTCCCTTTGCATGCTTGCATCTGTACCCTGGCCCATCCTCGGCTCCACTTCCTCAGTCCAGTGTCGTGCAAGGTTTCCTCTTCCCAGGGGCCTGGCTCTTACTTTTGGTGTGGTTGTGTGAGCTCTAGGGAATGAAGTTTAAGTTCCCTCAACCGGCTGCTGCTTTGTGTGACAGACCCGAGTCGGGACCTGAAATCAGCAGTGGTGTGAGCCCTGCCACTGCAGGGTGAGCAGGAACCCAGCCACAGTAGTTTGGGTGCGCTGAGAAGCAGACGGCAGGCACAAGACTGATCTCTTTCTTGCTGGAAGCCCCTGTGGGGAGAGCCTTGCTGCTGGGAACGAGTCTGACGGCTGTGCAGGAGAGGAGGGAAGGAAAGGGTGCCGGACAGAGAGAGTCCTTGAGCTGGCATTGCCACGGGGACCGGCTGGCCGCAGTACCGTCCTGGGTGGCCTCCGGGCGGGATAGCCTCTGGGATGCGAGGCCTTGGTGCTCGTGTGGCAGTGGCTCCCGAGGGGCAGCAGCCGGGCACCAGCCAGGTCCACTCCCGAGCATGGGCTCTGAGCTTGTGTTCCCAGGGTGCCGCACCAGCCGCCTGAGGCCCCTGCGAAGCGGTTGTGTCAGGACCAAGGACAGAGGCTAGTCACACTCACTTGTGTGAGCCACTTTGCAACCCTGGGCCTCTGCCTTGCCTCCTGCAGAATGAGGCTTCTCGCTATAAGTATCTCATAAAGTTGCACTGTGGGCTAAATGAGACCGTGCATGCAGAGCTCTTTGTAATACCTGCTACATAAGTGCTCAGCAGATTAGATCTCATATTCATACTCTTTGACGATCTTTGTGATCTGAGATCTTCAGAGATCTATTCGGGAAACATTGAGATCTTCAGAGAAGTGTAACTCTAGAAGCCTGTTATTTTTATAGGAAAATGGATTGGGTTTTCTCGTTCAGATGTGCATAAGAAAGTTTGTTGCCTGCTTCCTGACTAATTGGTTTTCTTCTCCTTCTTGGTGGCAGGGCTGCCGGTCCCTTGCTGCTGGACATCCCGGGTATATCAGCCATGATAAAGAGACCTCGATTAAATATGTCAGTCACCAGCACCCCAACCACCCCCAGCTCTTCAGCATCGTCCGCCAGGCCTGTGTGCGGAGCCTAAGCTGTGAGGTGAGCACCGTGACCCTGGAGGGGACTCTGTGGGAATATCACACACACTCCCAGATGCCCCGAACAAGTTCACTACTGGTTACGGAAAGGAAGACAGAGGTCAGTCCTTCACGAAGAGGACGGGGGATCAGTGAGCAGGGAGCACGGAGCAGCCCCAGTTCTCTCGAACTCCAGAATAAGTTGGGTTGGACTCCAGTGTTCTGAACGGTTGCTAGCTTATCGTTTCAGGCACGAAACTTTTGTTATGTGTCCATTCTTGATGAACATATTTCTAAGAAATTAACTATTTCTAGGTTATGTGGTTCACCATACCAGACATCACCTTTTTTATTGTCTCAATCATTGCTGTAAGCCTTAGTGGTTACCATGTGCTCTCACTTCCCAACAGATGAATCAGTTTGTTCCTAAACTTCCTAGCTCCTGTTGTTGAATTCAAGTCTTAGCTCTTATGTTTTTTGGTTTTCTGGTTTTTGAGATTGATTTATTTATTTTAGCGAGAGAGAAAGTACACGTGTGTGCACACATGAGTGGGAGGGGAGAGGGAGAGAGAATCTCAAGCAGACTCCATGCTGAGCGCCAAGCCTGATGTGGGGCTTGATCTCACAACCCTAAGATCATGACCTGAGCTGAAACCAAGAGTCGCATGCCCAACCGACTGTGCCACACAGGTGTCCTTGGTTCTTATGTCTTTACTTATCACGAAGAATTCATAAATCAGTTATAAAACTTCCCTTCTCCATACCCACTTGATGAGATACAGTGAAGCCCCCTCTCAGTTTTAACTTACGGTTGCAGTGTGCCTACCTTTAGCTGGTTCCCTCTGTTTGATTTCCTACTACTAATTTTGATTCCTGCTAACTTTTTTTTTTTAATTTATTTCCTGCTGCTGATCAGCTAGAAGCAGATGATTGTGCCTGATAGAATTGTGTGTAAAGTAAGAGTGAATGTGTCATGAGGGAGACCTAACATCTGTCCTGTAAACAAAGTATGCAAATTTTATTGTATGGACTCTGTAGTAACTGCTTTGACCTTCTGCAGTGTATTCCAAATGAGTGATGTTGGCCAATTTGAGTCTGGAAGAGATACAATATTTTTTTCTTTTTTAATCATGTGTCAGTAGCTTGTTCACTTTTATTGCTGAGTAATATGTCATTCTATGACTATATGCCACAGCGTATGGAACAGATACAATATTTGAACAGGAGTGATTTATGGCTCGGCGTAGAAAAAAGGTCATGAACCTACTTGACAGGCCCTTGCAATCCATGGTAATAAATGTTATCTTTAGAAAGTTTGATCCCAGAAGCAGATGAAAGCAGTTTTCCTCTCTTGTCCCCAGCTTTCCCTCTCTTCCTGTAATGAATGCTAGTGAATTAGTACAGAAAGATAAGTTGGAGGAGGAGGATTTGACTGTCACCACAGCAGGCAGTGTTGATTTTCGCAGGTCTGCCCTGGCCGGGAAGGCCCTATCTTCTTTGGGGACGAGCAGCATGGTTTCGTGTTCAGCCACACTTTCTTCATCAAAGACAGCCTGGCCAGGGGCTTCCAGCGCTGGTACAGCATCATCGCCATCATGATGGACCGGATTTACCTCATCAACTCCTGGCCCTTCCTGCTTGGGAAGATCCGAGGGATCATTGACGAACTGCAGGGCAAGGCACTCAAGGTGACCCCACGTACAGGGAGAGTGGGTGGCAGTCGGGGAGGAGCTTGGCACTGACGGGGTCAGAGCGCAGGTGGCTTTATTATCTCTAGGTCTTGCGGCCGTTGCTCTGTCCGAATTGTGGTCTTCGACTTCAGAGTCAGGGCTGTGGCCAGCAGTCCTGCTTGCTTCACTGGCCTCTCTTGAGTCCACTGTTGTCCCAGTTCCCATTCAGCTCTGGCTTCTTTACTGCGCTCACATGCCCTGGTGTCTTTGCTCCCTCTGGCCTTCATTTGGAAGCCTGTTCATGAAGCGTGTCGTAGACCATCACCAGCGTAGACCCCTAGCTATGGCATCGCGTCTCTCAGAGCAGGCCCGGTTGTGCTGTGGTGACAGACAGCCCTCAAACCTCAGTGGCCTAAAACCACACCATTTGGGGGGGTTTTGTTGTTTTGTTTGGGTTTTTTGTTTGTTTTTTATGTTTTGTTTTGGGCCTTGGTGGAGTTTTTTGTTTTTGTTTTGTTTTTTGTTTGGAGAGAGAGCGGGGTGGGAGCAGAGGGACAGGGAGAGAGAGAATCCCAAGCAGCCTTCACGCCCAGTGTGGAGCCTGACACAGGGCTTGATTCCATGACCCTGAGATCATGACCTGAGCCAAAAACTGAGAGCCCGATGCTCAACCGACTGAGCCACCCGGCGTCCCACAGTGTTTTGTTGTTGGTCGTGTTGTGTGTCCATTGCAGGGATGGGAGGATTTACTCATTGTAGTCAGCCCAGCAGCTGGAGCAACATCCGTATCGGAACGTTGCTGATTTCCCTGCGAGAGGCCGTAGATGGTGCTGGAGGGCCTCGTTCTTCTCTCACCTCCGTGCCAGAACAGGGCACATGTCCCACCCGCACCAGGTCTCTCACTGAAAGCCTCCATGTGCTGGGACGGGGGGCAGGGGACTGGAAGGACGTGAAGAACAGCAGTGATGAGCACGCAAGGTCCTGTACCACCTGAGTGCCCATCGGGTGCCTAATGAGTTGGTTGTGGGAGAGGACACAGGAGAAATTCTTAACCGCTTCCTCTTCCTCAGGTAGCTTCTCATTAAGCTGTGAGGCAGAAACCGTTCTGTTTGGGGTGAGGAGACCGGGGGCACTTTTCTGTGGCCTGCATCAGGGCAGCAGAATGGGACAGAATCTTCTGGAGTAGGATCCAGGAAGTTGGCTGCGGACGAGCTGGCTCTGGGCTGCTCGGCTGCTTCTGTTTTGCTCAAAGGCCGCCTGTTCCCTTTGCATTTCAGGTGTTTGAGGCAGAGCAGTTTGGCTGCCCGCAGCGCGCCCAGAGGATGAACACGGCCTTCACACCCTTCCTGCATCAACGCAACGGCAATGCGGCTCGTTCGTTGACATCCTTGACGAGTGATGACAACTTGTGGGCATGCCTTCACACGTCCTTTGCTTGGTAACCACGTTTGCAGGGTTTCAGCGACTGTTAGAGTGAGAGCAGTCACGGTGTACTGGGTGGGTGCCGCATGAATCTGGGGAAACCATCGTTGGCTGAGTTTCCCGGGTGCCTCTGTGCCGGGTACTTGTTGGCAGGCGCTGACCTGCGTCCTGCTTTTGCTCTAGGCATCTTCCCTCGGGCATATAGAAAACAGACTGAGAGGGCCCTCACTTCCCCATATGTTTAAGATGATGCTCGTACGCCAAGAGCAGTGATCTCCCTTTTTTGTCTCCAACAACAGAGCTTTATGTCACACAGCTCTGTGGGTCAGGAATTTGGGAGTGGCTGGCCTGGATGGTTCTGGCTGGGCTGCTCAGGGGTTCATCAGTCAGGGCTGCAGCGGTCCGAGGTTTGCACCCCTCTTGCAGCTCGGTGCGGGCTGCTGGGGGCCCTTCCAGCACAGGCCGTCTGTTAGGAGTGTGCTGGGGCACTCAGATCTGCCTGGTCAGGAGGAAAGGATTGCCTCCGTCTTCTGAATATCACCACAGTCTGTCCTCTGGCCTCAGATTGTTTCTGTTCCTTCCATTGCAAGATGTACTTCTCCCAAAGACATCCTTGTGCAGCCGTGGCTACGAGTCTGGGGCCTCGTCGCCTAAATCAGGTCCGGGTGCAGAGGACGTGCGTACCTGGAACAAAGATCTTCGAGGGTAGTTCCTGAGGACCTACGAACAAAAGAGAAAGTCTCTGTCTCTCATGCTCTACAGAAAATCATCTAGGAGAGATTTTCAGACAGACCCACAGTAGAATAAACAGTACAGTGAACTGCATACCCTCATCATCCAGCTGTAGCAGTTGCCAACATTTTACGGCTTTTTCTGTCCCCTCCCTTTTTCTTGAAATACTTTCTTATTTTTATTTTATTTTATGTATGTATGTATGTATGTATTTATTTGACAGAGACAGACACAGCGAGAGAGGGAACACAAGCAGGGGGAGTGGGAGAGGGAGAAGCAGGCTTCCTGCGGAGCAGGGAGCCCGATGCGGGGCTTGATCCCAGGACCCTGGGACCATGATCTGAGCTGAAGGCAGACGCTTAACCAACTGAGCCACCCAGGCGCCCCTGAAATATCTTTTTTAAAGCGGATCTTAGTTGTATCATTTCAAATATAAAACCATATCCAACAAAATTGACAAATTCCTTAGCATCATCCAGCCCAATCCGTGTTCAGTTTTCCTGTTTTCTTGTTCAGGATTGATTTTTGAAATGGGATCAGATCACAGCTGTGCAGCATGCACCTCGTTCTGTTCTTAGTCTAGAGCAGTTTCTCCGATGCCTCTGCCACAGATTTTTCCATACCTCTTGTTGGGGGACCTGGGTCATTTGTCCTATAGAATGCTCCCTTTGGATTTGGCTGATTGTGACTTTGTGGGTCTGTGCAACAGGATCTTCTATACCCATATTTTCTGTGAACTAGTAGATCAAAAGGCTTGATAGGCTTCAGGTTCCATTTTCATTGTGGCAAGAAGACCTCATAGGTGGTGCTTTGCTCTCCAGGCTCCTGAAGGCGTGTGGCAGCCGGCTGACTGAGAAGCTCCTGGAGGGTGCGCCCACCGAGGACACCTTGGTCCAGATGGAGAAGCTTGCAGGTGAGCTGGGAGTGCTTGTGCTGGACACCTCTGCCTGCATCGGCTGTCGGGGCCCATCTCACAGCCCCCCGGCCCTCCATCCTGTTGAAAGGGACCCTAGGATCAGTAACCCAGGAGGAACATCTGCAAGAGCTCGCCCTTTAGCCTTAGTGTTTTTACTGTGGTTTCCTGTCTCCTTTTTCTTGACAGTCACATGAAGGCATCTACCACCCTGGGCAGCCTGGGAAAGTCTGTTATTGAGGGCTGTTAGGCGGTGGGGAAGATGGATTGATGGAAGGTTTTCTTGTCCCTGTCCTGTGATCCCCAGGTGCTTGCCCTCTCTAGACACTTGAACAATAAAATGTTATGCTTCAGGTGGACCCAGGGTTTCCATCAAGGGTGGTTCCCAAGCCTTACCAATGTCTGGGTAGTCCTCCCCAGGTTTTTGATCGGAGCTGCACATCTGGGGCTCAGGATCCTGTGTTTTAAGTAACTTCCCAGGGCATTCTGCTGTGGCGTGTACCAGCCCAGGAACCTCTGCTCTCAATCCGTGTACCAGCCCAGGAACCTCTGCTCTCAATCCTGGCTGAGCTGCTCTTTCAGAGATGATTTGATTCTTGGTAACCTAGGTCAGCAGCCTCAGCTTTGGGCTTGGGTAAACCAGACTTGCGATGTATGTTGTGTGTAGTGTGTTACGAGTAACACTTGATGTGCTTCAGGGTGCAGATAATTGGCCTTAATAAATTGGAACTGTTTCAAGGTTATTCCTGTAGTCAGGTGACTTTGCACGCACTTGGATTCCAGCATGCTTTCCTGAGTGGAAGAAAGGGAGTAGAGTTTCAGCGAGGGCAGAGTATGCTCCGAAAGACAAAAACTTGTGGTCCACCTTCACGCCCTCGCGGATCAGCGGACCCTAGAACCATTTATTATTGTGATTTCAAATTTCTAGGGTAGTGAAAATGGCAAGGGTAGTCTGTTGGTGAGAGTATTTAGAGAGAGCCAAGTACATCAGAGCTTTCAGGAAAGAGACATGCAGGCATGCAGGGCTGTCATGTGTTAGACTGTATTTTAGTCCGGAGCACACACTTTGGATTTGGACAGACCTGGCTTCAGATCCTGGCTCTGCTCCTCTCGCACGTTCTGTGACCAGACAAGACCTCTTCCCTGTGGATCTCACTTGGATTATGGAGTGAAGATGTCCTTAGTTGGGATGGTTGTCACAGAGATTAATGGAAATAACAAGTATTTCTTTTTCTGTAAAATGGGGAGAGTAGTACTGACCTCAGGACAGTTGAAAGGAGGAAGTGAAAGAATGTGTGGAAGCCTTTAGAATAGTGCCTGAGTGGGAAGTGGGAAGTGAACGAGCTATCCTCCTTCTCGTCGTTGCTTTGAATCATCCCATGACCACGAGCAGCTCACAGTCTCGCGGGTGCCTGCCTCGTAATGCAGCGTGAGGCTTTGAGCTGAGTAAGTAAGTAAACAGACTTGGCCCTCCCTGCTCCCCGCAGGGCTCCGAGGACAAATGGCATAGATACTGGCCCAAACCAGAAATCAGGAATGCCTTGGGCTAAAGTGGACACCACAGCGCTGTCGCATCTGGGGAGTGAAGGCATCCAGGGACAGCATGTTTCATAAATGTCTTTGTTGTCCGCCTTGCAGACTTGGAAGAGGAATCCGAAAGTTGGGACAACTCCGAGGCTGAAGAGGAGGAGAAAGCTCCTGTCTTGCCAGAGGGTGCAGAGGGGCGGGAGCTGACCAAGTGCCCAACAGATTCTTCCTTGCTCTCAGACGGTGGAAACTGGCAGCCCCGAAAGATGTCTGTCTTTAAGTCCCTTCGGCACATGAGGCAGGTAGGCGGCAGAGGGGTAGACCCCCATTCAGAAACTATGGAGAAGAGCCCAGTCCCCTCCTTCTCATCCAGCACACTTTGTCCTTTAGGCCCAGGATGTTCAGACCCAGTGGGGATTGATTGGTTAGGAGTAACCAAAAACCCTCAATGGCTGGCCAAAGACAGCTGGGGCTGTGTGGGGTATCTCGGCCACAGGCACAGTGCTCCCCTTTTAGTGCTGACGTAGGTGTCTTTTATACAGAAAGCCCTGCATGGTTGGCTTCTCATGGTCCTCTGACCTTGTCACGCTGGAACCTTTTAAAGGAAATGCTGTTCATGGCACTGTTGGTTTGCGTGCGGCCTTAGACGCTTTGCAAAGTGCAAATTATGGCCCTTGCAGAAAATTGGAAGGAATCTGGATGTCCATCCATAGGAATTCCACCCAAACAATGGAATGTCCTTAAATACAGAGAGGAAAGCATCTAATATATCATACAGGGTGGTGTGCGTGTTTATATACATGCGTGCTGGAGACAGGCCTCACCCAACAGTGTCGACCATGGTTATGTTCGGTTGGACGGGAAAAAGAGATGACAAGATTACAAGGGCAGTCCCTTTTATGTTTTTCTGTGATTACTTTTACAATGAGCATGAGTTTTAACAAAAGGTAGTTATTTCTGTTTTGAAAAATGGAGTAAAGACTGATTTAATGGCAGATGCTCTGTGGGGCTTCTGAATGAGGAACATTCACCCACCAAAACCGTGTATTTGGCTAAAATCGTCCTTGTCGATTGCTTACGTGGATTAAAGTTAGAAGGAATCTTCAATCCCAGGGGAGGTGGGGGTATTTTGAAGCTATAGGAGTTTTGGAAAATGTAATATTTCTAGCCTCCCCCTTTTTTTTAAAAAGCCATCTTATAAGTTATAGGATAACAGACTGAACTCCCCCAAAACTCCAGTGTCAGAGAAGTTACAAAGAGTCAGGTGGACAGAGGGACTGTTCTGGCATAAAACGGGGTAGACAGCAGAATAAATGAAACAGTCTTTGATCCTTAAGGGACTCCTGGATTGAAAGAAAACAGCTGTCAAGGACATTGTTAGAGATTTGGAGCTGCGGATACTGGGTTGATGGCACATCTGTGTGGTGTTTCTGGGGGTGGTGTGTACTGGGGTTCTGTAGGAGAGCCCTTGTCCTTCCTGGGTCCTGAAGCGTCATGCTGCCTGTCCCTTACTTTGACGTGATTCGGCAAGATGGTGTAGAGAGAGAAAGTGAATGTTGCAAATAGCTAACACATTTTCTGCTTCAAGGTTTTTGTTTGTTTGTTTTAAGATTTTATTTATTTATTTGACAGAGAGAGGGAGAGACGGCTAGAGAGGGAACACAAGCAGGGGGAGTGGGAGAGGGAGAAGCAGGTGCCTGGCCGAGCAGGGAGCCCAATGCGGGGCTCAATCCCAGGACCCTGGGATCGTGACCCGAGCTGAAGGCAAACGCTTAACAACTGAGCCACCCAGGCGCCCCTTCTGCTTCAAGTTTTTAAAAATAAAATTGGGGAAAAGATCCTACAGTGTGCCAGGGCTTTGGGATCAGGCTTCCAGGTGCTCATTCAGAGGCCTCCACCTTCCTCCTCCTGACCACGGGCAAGTCAGCCTGCCCTTCCCTCTCTTCAACCCATCTTCCTTCACACTACAGAGAACACAAATAATTTTGGTTGCACAAAAGAAAATTCAGGGCAGAAAGCACTGAACTGTATTTTTCAGGTCCTGGGTGCCCCGTCCTTTCGCATGTTGGCCTGGCATGTTCTCATGGGGAACCAAGTGATCTGGAAAAGTAGAGACGCAGACCTTGTCCAGTCAGCTTTTGAAGTTCTTCGGGTAAGAGTAGCTTTTCTTGTAAGTGTTTTATAGCGGGACGGTGTTTGCCTAGGTTGTTTTGTTTTGTTTTGTTTTTTAAATCCTGACCGTGGGTGTTAATGTTAGGATTCAGGGATGGCTCGGTCCAAAGGTTCATGCCTGAATCTGAGATCTGTGCTTTTTCTCCACTGTTGAAAATGGCAGTCCTTGATGGTTGTTATTTCCAGTGGAAGGAGTCTGTGCTATCTTGATAGAGTGATAACTAACTACCCTACCCCCAACCCCCGGATCCCTCTAAGAAGCCGTTGGCATGGTTCACAGCTGCCTTAGAAGCAGGTTTGGGTCATCACATGTCCCTGTGCACAGAACATTCCTGATGAGTCAGGTGAGATGCGGGTCTACCATGCTGTCTGCACCTCAGAAGTGCAGTGGGTGCCAAGGCCCAGGTCTGGCTGATGATATTTAAGTCCTCAGAAACCTTGTTCATGCTTAATATCTGCCTAGGCCTGTGAGGGAAATGTGAGAGAAAATGAGTATGACAGAATCTCTCAAAAAGCTTATAATCTCTTTTTGGAGTGAGGGAAGAGAGACAAACATCTGAGAAGTCAAAGAATAATAGAAAGATTAATACCACAAAACAAGAGGTAGCACAAATCCTGTATGACTGATTGCTGGATTAGGAGTTGGGCCATGCAGGAGACACCCCAGTGGGGCCAAGTGACCAGGAACGCCTTCTGGGAGGAGAGAGGCTTTAGACCGACTGCGGAGGGCACACGGGGGGTGGGTGATGGTGACGGGCGGGGCATGTTCCAGCTAGCATCAGATCCGAGTCACTGTGTCCTCTCTAGACGATGCTGCCAGTGGGCTGTGTCCGCATCATCCCTTACAGCAACCAGTACGAGGAGGCCTACCGCTGCAACTTCCTGGGGCTCAGCCCACACGTGCAGATCCCCTCCCACGTGCTGGCCTCAGGTACATCCCTCTCCTGTCTGAGCCAAGGTCCTGAACCTGTGGGCTCAGAAGTGGAACTGCATCTTAGCTGTGGATCTGAGGATGCTGCCTGTGGGAATGCTGGCTGCTCAAAAGCAGGAGGACCAGCTTTCCCTGTGGCTTTGGCCTCTGTTTTCTGTCTTTAAAATGGGCGAGGGTTGGACAGGACAGTCTCAGAGTGAGGGTGGCTTGCTGGGCATGGTTCTTGGTGGAGGGCAGGTTACAGTCATGGGAATGGAAACAACCGAGATGGATGTCAGAGGTTTGTCGTGCTGTTCTGCCAGCAAGATTCGGGAGGCAACTCTTTTCTTGTCTGTGCCTTAAATCCAGCCTTGACATTCACTAGTATAGCGGGGCCTGGCTCTGCCCTCAGCACAGACAGGCTTACTCCTCTGGGCTGAGAGCCAGGAATCTAATTAGCATCCTTGTCTTTGGTTTGAGGAGCTCAGGAGTCTGGTTGGGTAGAAATCCCAGGCTCCCCGGGCAAGCCAGTGGCCTCCCCGAGCACTCTGAGAGATGGCCGGAAGCCCGATCGGCAGGGCATTTGGTGCTCAGCAGTCCTGAGCTGCCACTGCGTTCAGCATCCCAGGCTGGGTCCTGAGTCCCTGAGAGGCAGCACCTTTTTTTTGGAACACAGGCTCCTGTTTTCAAAGATGAGCTTGAAATTCTTAACCACTCCTGGCAGTATGACCTTGAGCCAAACCACTTAGCTTCTTTGACTCTCTTTCCCTGTCATAAAATGGGACTAACGTTGGGACCGCCGTCACAGGGCTGTTTGGCATTAAGTGAATTTCAGATACATAATTAGTAGTTAGTGGAATATAACACATTAACTGAGGCAAGAGGTAGCCCTTAACTCTGCTAACAGATACACTGCAGAAGGCTTTCAGTGGCCAGGCGTTAGTCAGGGAGGCGGCTTTCCGCTCTTAGATCCGAGACGGACTTGGGAGCGTTGGCGGCGGGCAGCAGGCTCCCTGGGGGCAGAGGCTCGCCTTCCAGCGCGGTGCATTTTGTGCTGCTGCAGAATTTGCTGTCGTCGTGGAGGCCCATTCAGCCCCTCGCTCCAGCCTCCACCCAGCCGGGTGTGAGGATGACCAGTCCCTCAGCAAGTACGAGTTTGTTGTGACCAGTGGAAGTCCTGTAGCTGCGGACCGAGGTGGGTGCTGCTGAGCCGCCTCCCTTTCACCACGGTGAGTGGGGAGAAGAACGCTGAGGCTGCCTCTCGCTCGCCCATGCTGACAACCCGCCCTTGTTCCCAGTTGGCCCCACCATCCTGAATAAGATGGAAGCAGCTCTGACCAACCAGAATCTGTCTGTGGGTGTGGTGGACCAGTGCCTCGTCTGCCTTAAGGAAGAGTGGATGAAGTAAGCACACCCCGCGTTGGCCCCTGGAGTCTGCCTTCTCATGGGGGTGCTGGGCAGCCAGTAGCAGTTACGTTCTGCTGGCAAGAGCCGGGAGCTATTTTCAGAAAAAGTTGTGGCCTCCCTGAGAAGTGGGGTAGAATAGAGATTCAGAGCAGGGGTTCAAATAGCATCTTTGCCATTTAGTCTCTTAGCTGGGTGACCTTGAGCAAGGTCGGCACTCCTAGTCCTCACGATGCTCCTCTGTGAGATGGCGGTGACAATTGCCTCCAAGAGAAGTAGTTAATTTTGCTGCTTAATTAACTTTAAAAATCTGAAAGCCAGGGGCATCTGGGTGGCTCAGCCCGTTAAACATCTGCCTTCAGCTCAGGTCATAATCTCAGGGTCCTGGGATTGAGTCCCGAGTCGGGCTCCCTGCTCAGCAGGGAGCTGATTCTCCCTCTCCCTCTTCCCCTCCCCCCCACTCGTGCTCCGTCTCTCTCTCTCTCTCTCTCTCAAGTAAATAAAATCTTTAAAAAAAAAAAAAATCTGAAAGCCAGATGACAGATGTTTCTTTTCTGTTAAAGTTAGACTAGTTATTTATTTCCTTAATAAGTTTCCTTTAGTAATTTTTTGTGAAATTCAGTTAGACATTGTCCTAATTTCCAATAATACAATGAAGCTAAGGAGCCACAAATTCCTTTAATGAATTTAAAAGAAAATGGGCTTTCCCCCCCATTTTGAGGCAGCGGCCTCATTACGCAGGGTTAGAACTGCCAGGCCGGGGAGAGGTGCTGGAGCGTCCTGGGTCCTGAGCCGCCACTCTGTGTGCTGGCCTTGAAGCCGTTAGGCCTTGGGCCCTGAACCGTGGTGTGATTTTGCTGTGGTATCTGAGCATTGTGTTTTTGGTTTTCTTCAGCAAAGTGAAGGTCCTTTTCAAATTCACCAAGGTGGACAGTCGGCCCAAAGAGGACACGCAGAAGCTCCTGAGTATCCTCGGAGCATCTGAAGAGGACAATGTCAAGCTGCTCAAGTTCTGGATGACGGGCCTGAGCAAAACCTACAAGTCCCACCTCATGTCCACGGTTCGCAGCCCCACAGCCTCAGAGCCTCGTAATTGACCCCACCGTGGGAACGTGAGCCCATGCTCACCTTCACAGAAGTGATTAGCATCCCCGCCGCTGAACTCAAGGATGGGTCTCTGACGGCAGTCACACACTGCTTTTGTTTCTGAACTGCCGGCATGGAGTTCTTTCCTAGCAAGCAGTGGAAACCCTCGGGGCTGAACCTTGCCCTCCGTGTGGGATTTGGACCTGGTATAGTTTTCGGCACCATTCCACAAGCTGTTTGAATTGCTCTAGCCCTAAAGAGGGCCGTGGGAGACTTGGGACAGTAGGTCCCCTGTGTTTGAGCACCCTATGAGAGAAGACTAAGGAGGACATGCATCTTATGTCTCTCAAGGATTTAGACTCAAAATTTATAGGAAAAACATGTCAGGCCAGTCCCAACTTGGGTATTTTGGCCGCAGTAACAAACCTCTCAAGGTTCATGTTTGAACCTTTCTATTCTGATATTCAAGACTTTTCCAGGTTTTATATATGTTTATATATATTGTATGTTTTGCTACGGTTGTGAATTTTCAGGACATGTGCCGATCCTTAGTCATCATTAGTAATCTGGTTTTGAGCTCTGGGAATGGCTTTTGGGGTGGAATAGATGTTTCCTCATTTTTGGGCCCTTTGGGATTCATGTTCTGGAACCATGTGACTACGAAGTCTTTTGGCCATGCTCTCCTATGATTGCTTGGACATTTCCCTGTAGCTTGAGGACAGGCCCCTGATCTTTTTTTTTTACACAAAGGTGATACTTTGCTGAAATGTCAGATGGAGCCATTTGACTTGCCTAACTCACTGGATGTGGAGTTGAGAAACCCACCATGGTTTTATTCCATGTCACTTTGCCCTTTATTGCTTCTTTAAACATTTAGATTTGGCTACAGGTAACAATTTTCAGAGTATGGTGATTTAAGATAGTTTCATCATCCCAGCATGCACTTTTAATAAGGATTCATGGCTTGGAGGGATTTTTCCAGCAGATTTGCTGATTTGTTTATAGTTTTTTTGGTGTGTTTGCTTAATTTATATTTAACATGGAAACTAAGTTTATATGACTAGGTATCTATCATGCAGGAACATTGAAACACAATAAAGATGTATTTTTATAAACTGTTGACTACAAGGTTTTGTTGGTTTGATAACCTAGAATTTCCACGGGATCAGTAACAGAAAATACTATGGCTAAAATAACACCTATGATGGAACTATTTTGAAACTCTGGGGTCTGTTAAAGGCTTGCAAATTCTAGAAGACTTGGACTGTACATTGTGGTTACTTTTGATCAATTTCAGCTCCGAGCACAGTAGCACTACCCATCCCCTGCCCCCAGCCACAGAGCAGGTGTGCAGGTGTTCCCGGACGGGGCTGCATATACCATATGGGAGCTATGGTGGGTGAAAAGGAGCCTAGACTACAACTATGAGGGAATCTGTGCTCTGATTACTGGTTGTTGCTTCTGATCACAGTGGTGCAAAGAGCCTGGCAGTCACTGTTGCAAGCCCTTACCCTCTGGCTGCCAGGAGCCTTAATGGTCCAGTGCCCTTTCCCCTCCTTCAGCTGTGTGTGTGTGTGTGTTTCCCCTTTCAGGAAATTCAGGACAAAAAACAAGGGCATTCAAAAACAAGTGCATATACAGGGGATATAAGAAACTGTGCATGCCCAAGGAAGGGCTCAGAAAAGACCTGAGAAAAATGTAGGTTTATACTTCAGTCTGATCCTGGCAAAGAGAAAGCCTACAACCATAAAAATAAAAGACAAAAAAAACGGAACCTCGGGGAAGGGGGAGTATCTGATTTTCAGTTATCACATTATTAGATTTAAATGTCTAGTGTTAACAGAAAATCACAAGGCATACAAAGAAAAAGGAAAGTATGTCCCATTCAAAGGAAAAAAATATCAACAGAATCTGTCCCTGAAAAAGACTTAATGGTAGATACACTAAACAAAGACTTTAAAACAACTGTCTTAAAGATGCTCACAGAACTAAAGGAAGATGTGAAGAAAGCCAAGAAAATGTGTAAACAAAATGGAAATATAAAGAAACAAAACCTAAAAGGAAAACAATTCCAGAGCTGAAAACTACAACTGAAATGAAGAATTCATCAGAGTGACTCAAAGGCTGATTTGAGCAGGTAGAAGAATCAGTGAACTTGAAGATAAAACAGTGGACATCACTGAGGCCTAACAGAAAAATTGAAGAGAGTGGACAGAACCTAAGAGAACTATGGGACACCATCAAAAGGATCAACATACACATTGCAGGAGTCCCAGGAGAGAAAGGGGCAGAGAACATTCAAAGAAAGGATGGCTGAAAACTAACCAAATTTGATGAAAGATAGGAACATAAATATACAAGAAGCTCAAAAACTCCCAAGTGGAATGAACTCAGAAAGAGCCACACTGAAAACATTCTAATCAAACTTCCAAAAGATGAAGAGCAAATCTTGAAAGCAACAAGAGAGAAGCAAATCATCACTCACAGGAGATCTTCAGTAAGAATACATACAGATTTCTTATCAGAAACGTGGGAGGCCAGAGGACAGCATGGCAATATATGTAAAGTGCTAAAGCAAAAAAACCCCACAAAAAATAAAAACAAAACCAAAAAAAAACCCAAACCCTGTCAACCAAGAATCCTGTATCCAGCAAAACTGTTCAAAAGTCGGGGGAAATCAAGACATTCCCAGATAAGAGAGGGGGCAGTTTGTGACCACTAGACCTGTCCTGCAAGAAATGCTCCCAGGAGTCCTGCAAGGTGAAATGACAGGACACCATCTGCACCTCAAAGCCATGTGGAGAAATAAAGATCTCAATAAACGTAGATCCTGGGCAATTACAAAAGCTAGTATTATAGCAATTGTTTGTAACTACTCTTTGTTTCCACATGATTTAGGAAGCACATTTAAAGAAAAAAATAGTGTAAAAGTTGGTATTATTTTAACTTTAGTTTGTAACTCCAGATCTTGTTTTCAACATAATGTAGGAGACTAATGTACTGAGAAGAATTATTAGTTTATGTTTTGGGGCGCACAATGTATAAAGATGTAATTTTGTGACATCAACAACAGAAGAGTGGGAAAGGAGTCGAGTTTTTGTATGTTATTGAAGTTAATCTGCTATAAATTCAGATTAGAGCATTCTAACTTCAGGATGTTAAATGTAGTCCCCAGGGTAACCACAGAGAAAATAGCTATAGTCTATATACAAATGGAAATTAAAAAGGAATTTAAACATTTCACTACAAAAAATCAACACTGAAAGAAGACAGGAGTGTAGGGAATGAGCAAAAAAGCTATAGCATGCATAGAAAACAGCACAATGACAGAAGTTAGCCCCTCCTTGTTAGTAATCAAGGTAAATGGATTAAACCAATCAAAAGACAGAGCTTAGTAGAATAGATAAAAACACATGATCTAATTAAATGCCCTTTACAAGAGTCTCATTTGAGATCCAAAAATAATAATAATAGCAAAAACACAGTTGAAAGTGAAAGGGTGGAAAAGGTACTCGATGCAAATAAGAGAGCAGGAGTGGTTATACTAATATCAAGTAAAATCAATTTTTTAAAAAAGATTTTATTTATTTGACAGCGAGAGAGGGAACACAAGCAGGGAGAATGGAAGAGGGAGAAGCAGGCTTCCCACTAAGCAGAGAGCCCAATGCGGGGCTCAATCCCAGGCCCCTGGGATCATGACCTGAGCGGAAGGCAGACGCTTAATGACTGAGCCACCCAGTCGCCCCAAGTAAAATCAATTTTGAATCACAAAAGGTTGCAAGAGAAAAAGAAGGATGGTATATATTAATAAAAGGCTCAATACGGCAAGAAGGTATGACAGTGATAAACATTTACACACCTAATGACAGACCATCAAAATATATGAAGCAAAAAAAGGAAGGGATGAATAGACCTTTCTATAATAATAGATTTCAATACCCTACTCAATAATGAATAGAACCAGACAGAAGATAAAGAAATAGAGGGCCAAACACAATAAACCTGCCGGATCTAACAGATATGCACAGAGCACTCTGCCCAACAACAGTGGCACATAATGCTCTTCTCAAGGGCACTTGGGTCATTTGCCAGGATAGGCCATATGTGAGGCCACAAATTAAATCTCAGTAGATTTTAAAAGATATACAAAGTATTTTCTCTGACCACAATGGGATGAAGTTAGATACCAATAACATAAAACCGGAAAATTCACAAAATTGTGGAAGTTAAACAGCATGCTTTGCATTTTTTAAAAGATTTATTTATTTTAGAGAGCATGCAAGTGGGGGGAGGTGCAGAGGTAGAGAATCTTCAAGCAGACTCCCCACTGAGCATGGAGCCTGATGTGGGGCTTGAACTTACGACACTGAAATCAAGACCTGAGCTAAGATCAAGACTCAGAAGCTTAACTGACTGAGCCACCCAGGTGCCCCTAAACAGCATGCTTTTAAATAACCAGTGGATCAAAGAAGGATTCACAAGGGAAATTAGAAAATACTTAGAGGTGAATGAAAATGAAGACACAATATACCAAAACATACGATGCAGCAAAAGCAGTACTGGGGAAAGTTGTAGATAAAAATGCTTACATTAAAAAAATACCCAAAAAGCAAAAAGATCTAAAAACAAAAAGTGTCTTTTTTCTTCCCCTTTTCAGTTGAAATAGCAGTATGTGTAAAATGCAATTGATGTTCTGACTTTCGATCTAACAAGCTTTTGCAATATGTAGAATACATAGTAAGCAGAGTTCTTTCAAAACATTCTTTTTGAACTGTTTGGTAGGTAACAATTTCTGGGGCAGCTGAGGGTTTGGCACCTTGAGTGACATCTGAGTCAGTGGTTTATTCTCTATTCCTGTCCTTTTTTATATGGGCCACTATTTACTCCCTCCTTCTTTTCATTTCCTTTTGGTCGTTGATTTAATTCCTTCATTCACCAATATTTTTGAGTGCCTAAGATATAGCACACATTATTCTGGAGACTAGATATACAGCTCCCTGCTGTTTTGAAACCTACCATCTTGTGAGAAAGTTGAACAATAAACAACTTACACAAGTGAGACTATTCATTATGACTAGAACAAGAGAGAGTAGTGAGAGAGAACAATGTGATATTGAGTTGGAGGGTGCAGGAAGGCCCCTTCACAGGGAAGCTGAAACCTGAACAAGAAAGATCAAGCTGTTTCTTCCTCTCTGGGTCTTTCTTTTTCCTTCACCCTAGCCCATGGATTAAAAAAATAATAATTAAAAAAAGCAGAGATCTATGAAATAGAGCATAGAAAGACAATAGAGAAAATCAATGAAACCAAAAATTGTTTCTTCAAAAAGATTAACAAAAATTGACCAACCTTTAGCTAGATGGACTATAAAGAAGAGAGAAGACTCAAATTACTAAAATCAGAAATGAAAGTGACATTACTACCTATTCTAATAAATAATAATATATACTATATATCTAAAAAAATAAATAAAGTGATATTACTCCTTCTAATAAATAATATGTATAATATATCTAAAAATAATAATAAAATAAAAAGGATTATAATTATGAATAATTGTGTGCCAACAAATTGGATAGCCTAGATGAAATGGACAAATTCCTAGAAACACAAACCTACCAAGACAAAAAAAATCATGGAGATTAGAAAATCTGAAGAGACCTATAACTAGTAAGGAGATTGAATCAGTAATAAAAAAGAATCTCCCAAAAAGAAAACTCCCGGAACTGATGGTTTTCCTGGTGACTTCTACCAAACATTGAGAGAACTAATACCACATCTTTTCAAACTTTCCAGAAACTTGAAGAGGAAAGAATACTTCCTAATGCATTCTATGAGCCACCATAACCCTAACACCAAAGCCAGAAAAGACTACAAGAAAACTACAGATGAATATCCCTTATACACATTTATGCAAAAATCTTCAACAAAATACTAACGAATAGCATATTAAAAGGACTATACATCATGGCCAAGTAGGCTTTATTCTTGGGATGCAAGGATGGTTCAACATAAGACAATCAGTATAACATGCCATGTCCGTAAAATGAAGGGGAAAAACCACATAGTCATCTCAAATGATGCAGAAAAAGCATTTGACAAAATTTAACACTCTTTCATGATAAAAACTCAACAAAATAGGAATAAAATATAATTATGTAATATAAAATTATGTATAATATATATTATAAATAATATGTATATTAAAACCTATATATCGGGACGCCTGGGTGGCTCAGTCGGTTAGGCGTCTGCCTTCGGCTCAGGTCATGATCCCAGGGTCCTGGGATCGAGTCCCGCGTCGGGCTCCCTGCTCAGCAGGGAGCCTGCTTCTCCCTCTGCCTCTGCCTCTCTCTCTCTATCTCTCATGAATAAATAAATAAAATCTTTAAAAAAAAAAAAACCTATATATGAAAAACCTGCAGCAAACATAATACTCAGTTGTGAAAGATTGAAATCTTTTCCTCTAAGATTAGGAACAAGGCAAGGATGCCCACTTTTACCACTTCTATTCAACACAGTACTGGAAGGTTTAGCCAGAGCAGTTAAGCAAGAAAAAGAAAAGGCATCCAAATTGGAAAGGAAGTAGTAAAATTATTTCCGTTTGCAAATGAAATGCTCTTATATATAGAAAACCCTAAAGACTCCACTAAAAAGTTGTTAGATCGAATAAGAGAATTCAGTAAAGTTGTAGAATACAAAATCAATACACAAAAAACAGTTGCATTTCTATACACAATGAACAATCTGAAAATGGAATTAAAAAATAATTCCACTTATAATAACATCAATAAGAATAAAATATTTAAGAATTAACCAAGGAAATGACAACCTGTATAATGAAAACTACAAAACATTGCTGAAAGAAATTAAAGAAGAAATAAATAGGTGGAAACACATTTCATGTTCATGGGTTGGAAGATTTAATATTGTTAAAATGTCAATTTTACCCAAATCGATCTACAGATCCAATGCAATCCATATCAAAATCCCAAAAATGTGGGTTTTTTTTTTTGCAGAAATAGGAAAACCCATCAAAAAAGTCATACGGAATCTCAAGGGACCCCAAATAGCCAAAACAATCCCGAAAAAGAACACAGCTAGAGGACTCACACTTCCTGATTTCAAAACTTACTACAAAGATACATAATCAAAACTATGGTATTGGTATGAAGATAAACATATAGACCAGTCGAATAGAATAGAGAGCCCAGAAAAAAATCCTCACAAATATGGTCAAATAATTTTTGACAAGTGTGCCAAGACCATTCAGTGGGGGAAAGCATGGTGTATTCAACAAATGGTTCTGGGGAAACGATATCCACATGCAGAAGAACAAAATTGGACCCTTACTTAACACCACATACAAAAATTAACTCAAAAAACTAACTCAAAATGAATTAAGGACCTAAATGTAAGAGCTCAGACAGCGAAACTCTTAGAAGAAAACACAGGGCAAAAGCTTCTTGATTTTGAATTTGGCGATGATTTCTTGGATATGACACCAAAGGTGCAGGTAACAGTAGAAAAAATAGACAAATTGGACTTCATGAAAATTTTTCTAAAATTTTCTGCATCAAAGGACTCTATCCACAGAGTAAAAAGGCAAGCCACAGAATGGGAAAAAATATTTGCAAATCATATATCTGATAAGGGATTAATATCCAGAATATATAGAGAACTCATAAAACTCAACAACAATGAAAGAACCCAATTCAAAAATGGGCAAAGGCTTTGGATAGACATTCCTCCAGAGAAGATATATGAATAACTGACAAGCACATGAAAAGGTACCAACATCATTAATCATTAGGGAAATTCAAATCAACAGCACAATGAGATACCATCTTACACCCATCAGGATGGCCACTATGAAGAAAACAGGAGGTAAGTGTCAGGGAGGATGTGGGAAAATAGAGCCCTTGTGCACCTTTGGTGGGAATGTAAAATGGTACAGCCATGGTGGAAAACAATATGGAGTTTCCTCAAAAAATTAGAAATAGAATTACCATATGACCCAGCAATTCCTCTTATGGGTATATACCCAAAGGATTGGAAGGCAGGGTGTCAGAGAGATATTTGTACACCCATCTTCATAGCAGCATTATTTATAACAGCTAAAACACGGAAGCAACCCAACTATCCATCGACTGATGAATGGATAAGCAAAATGTGTCATATCCATACAATGGAATATTAATTGCCTTAAAAAGGAAGGAAATTCTGGAATATGTTACAACATGAATGACTTTGAGGACATTATGCTAAATGAAATAAATCAGTCACAAAATGACAAATACTGTATAATTCCACTTATATGATGTACTTAGAGTAGTCAAAAATCATAGAGACAGAAAGTAGGGTGGTGGTTGCCAGGGGCTGGGGGAAGGGGAGAATGGGGAATTAGTGTTTGACAGGCATGGAATTTCAGTTTTCCAAGATGAAGAGAGTTATGGGGATGGATGCTGGTCATGGCAGCACAATAATGTGAATATCTTTTTTTTTTTTTAAGATTTTAAAAATTTATTTGACACAGAGAGAGAGAACAGCAAAGGGAGTGGGAGAAGCAGACTCCCACTGAGCAGGGAGCCTGATGCGGGACTCGATCCCAGGTCCCCAGGATCATGACCTGAGCCAAAGGTCGGGTCACTGACTGAGCCACCCAGGCGCCCCAATGTGAATATCTTTAATACCACTAAACTGTACACTTAAAAATAGCTGTGATGGTAAATTTTATGTATATTATTTAGGATTTGATTTTTTTTTTTTTTAAAGATTTTATTTATTCATTTGAGACAGAGAGAATGAGAGAGAGAGAGCACATGAGAGTGGGGAGGGTCAGAGGGAGAAGCAGGCTCCCCGCTGAGCCGGGAGCCCGATGTGGGACTCAATCCCAGGACTCCGGGATCATGACCTGAGCCGAAGGCAGTCGCTTAACCAACTGAGCCACCCAGGCGCCCTAGGATTTGATTTTTAAGTAAACCTTACACCCAATGTGGGGGTTGAACTTACAACCCGGAGATCAAGAGTTGCATACATTACCGACTGAGCCAGTTAGGCACCCCTATTTTATTTGTATTTTAACACAATTAAAAACAAACAAACAAACAATGACACCAATGAGTGGTCAATTCTCTGTGGTGTGAAAGTTTAAGCTGCTTTGGTGATTTTGGAGGCTCTTGTCAAAGTCAGTGTTTGGAGTTGGTGATGGAGACAAGATAACACTCATTTATTCCAAAAACATCTATGGAGTGTCTACAGGTGTGTGCTTAACATTTTGTTCAAGTTTGGGGAATAGCTCATCCATTAAGGATATTTAAAGGTAAATCCGTTTGAGAGGAAGATGGCTGGAAGCATACTGGGTGACAGCAGAACCCTTAAACTGCCAGTTCCGTGTTTTGGTCATCTTCTCAGAGTGGAGGGGACCCCATGCTCACACAGATCAAGGGTAAATGCAGGGAAAAATGACTTCCCACTGTGCCCCTCATCTTTGGGTACAGATGTTTTTCTGGGGAGTGACATTCCCTGGGAAAGCTGCTCTCAAGGTCAAAAGAGAATTTTGCCAATTGTCTGCCAGGTTACTGAGTGACTCCACCTTAGTGGGTAGAATCCAACACAAGTGTTAGCATTCATTTCATAAGAATGTGTGGTCTAAATTTCCAACGTGGGCTCCTGGGTGGCTCAGTCGTTAAGCGTCTGCCTTCGGCTCAGGTCATGATCCCAGGGTCCTGGGATCGAGCCCCACATCGGGCTCCCTGCTCAGCGGGGAGTCTGACTCTTCCCTAGCTCATGTTCTCTCTCTCTCAAATAAACAAATAGAATCTTTAAAAAATAAATAAATAAATTTCCAACATATAATGAAACTTTATTTTGCTAAGAATGGGCAGGTAGGGCCATACATTGTTTAGTTTTTATGGACAGTTGTGGGCTTTTCCACCAGAGAACAGTGCATCTCTTGAAGACTGGGTCCCATTGGAGCTGAGGGAGCGGAAGACACGGCGGGCAGCTGAGTCTCTACCGGTCTAGACTGCTGCCTTCGTGACTGAGTCGGCTTTTGTGCCTTTGCCGCTTTTTGCAGTGACTGGGAGAGAAAACTACATCCTGGGTCTTGAGCCTTCCCTTTGTGTTTGAAGGCAGACGAGGGTTTCAATACTTAGACTTTTCCAAGAACAGACCATCTGGAGCATTTGCTCAGATTACTGGGCAATTACTTAAGCATCTTTGCTAAATTCTTCCATTTGTAATTCTTAAGAATGTCCCATTAAATACTAGTGGTATTTAACACCTCTTTTTAACTCCTACTAAAGTTAGTATGTTAACTTTTTATTTTGAATATGGTGTCTTACAGTCTGTTTTATCTGCTATCAGTATGGCGAGTCCACCTCTCTTAAGGTTGCTGTTTGCGGGGTGTATCTTCTCCCAACCTCTTACTTTCAACCTATTTGTGTCTTCGAATCTACAGTGTGTCTCTTGTAGACAGCATATATTTGATCTTGCCTTTTTAGCATGTCTGAAAATCTGTGATTTTTGATTTGGAGTTCTGGGTCTACCCTCATTGAATGTAATCATCGATGTGGTTAGATGTACACCTGCCATTTTGCTGTTTTCTGTATCTCTTATTATGTCCATTTCTATATGCCTATATGTTTCTATATGACATATAGAAAATATTTAAGACTTAAAATGTGGGTGTTTTTTTTTTTTAGATTTTTTTTTTTTATTTGCCAGAGAGAGAGAGAGAGAGAGGGAACACAAGCAGGGGGAGTGGGAGAGGGAGAGTCAGGGTTCCCGCCAAGCAAGGAGCCCGATGCGGGGCTCGATCCCAGGACCCTGGGACCATGACCTGAGCCGAAGGCAGACGCTTAACGACTGAGCCACCCAGGCGCCCCAAGACTTAAAAATGTTTTTACTGTGGTAACATATATAACCTAAAATTTGCCATTTAAACTATTTTGAAGAGTACAAATCAGTGGCATAATTATATGTGTAATATGTCTCATGTCTCCTGGTTCCTGTTTTTAATGTCCTAATTTTTTGTTGAATGAATAATGAATATTTTTAGTACATAATTTTAATTTCTGATTTTAAACCTATTTTTTAAAGTTTTATTTATTTATTTAGGTTGCTCTGGGGATTACAATATACATCTTTAATTCATTACAATCTAGGGGTGCCTGGGTGGCTCAGTCAGCTAAGCGTCTGCCTTCAGCTCAGGTCATGATCCTGGGGTCCTGGGATCGAGCCCCGCATTGGGCTCTTTGCTCAGCGGGGAGCCTGCTTCTCCCTCTGTCTGGTGCTCCCCCTGCTTGGGCTCACTCTCTCACTCTCTCTCTCTCTGTCTCTCTCTCTCTCAGACAAATAAATAAAATCTTTAAAAAATTTTTTTTTATCACAATCTACTTCAGGTTAATGCTGATTTAATTCTGGGAAATATAGCAACTTTACTCCAATATAGCTCCATTTCCTCCTCCCTGCTTTGTGCTATTATTATGGTATATATTACAACTATAGACATTAACCAAACAATGCAGTGCTGTACTTACTGTTTAAATTATTTTTGTGGGCTAAAAAGAAATGAAGAGAAGAAAAGAGAACACATAAACCACAGTTATTTATATTTACCATCCCCAGCTCCACCTTTCCCTCCTGTGGATCTCAGCTCCCAGCTGGTGCCCTTTCCCTTTAGCCTGAAGGAGCTCCTTTGGTGGTTTTGGTAGGCAGGCCCGCTGTGAACGAATTCTCTGCTTTACCGGGGAATGTTTTTATTTCACTTTCACTTTTTTTTTTTTGAAGATTTTATTTATTTGAGAGAGAGAGAGAGAGAGCACATGGGAGCGGGGAGGGTCAGAGGGAGAAGCAGACTCCCCACCAAGCAGGGAGCCCGATGTGGTACTCGATCCTGGGACTCCAGGATCATGACCTGAGCCGAAGGCAGTCGCTTAACCAACTGAGCCACCCAGGTGCCCTATTTCACTTTCATTTTTGAAGAATATTTTCATTGGTTTAAAATTCTTGGTTGACTTTTTTCTTTCAGCACTTTGAGTATGTCATTCCACTGCATTCTGTCCTCCATGGTTTCTGATAACTAGTCAAATGTGAATTGCTTTGTATTATTGTTGTCCTTGTTGTTCTTTCCCCGTACATGAGTTCCTTTTCTCTTGTGCTTTTATTTTTTATTTATTAAAATTATTATTATTTTTTTAGAGAGAGGTGGGGTGGGGGGCAAAGGGAGAGAGAGAATCCTAAGCAGGCTCCACAGCCAGCATGGAGCCCGACACGGGGCTGGATCTCATGATCCTGAAATCGTGACCTGAGCTGAAATCAAGAGTCGGTCACCCAGTTGACTGAGCCACCCAGGTGCCCCTTCTCTTGTGGCTTTTAATCTTTTCATCTTCTCTCTGGGTTTCAACTTTTGATTATGATTAATTAGGTGTTCCCTTTGCATTTGTACTACGTGTAGTTTGTTAAGCTTCTTGAATCTGCTGGTTAATATTTTTTCATCAAATTTGGGACTTTAATTAATTTATTTGAGAGACAGAGCACGAGGTGGGGGGGTGGAGCAGAGGGAGAGGGACAAGCAGACTCCCCACTGAGTGCAGAGCCTGACGTGGGGCTCGATCCCAGGACCCTGAGATCATGACCTGAGCCACCCAGGCGCCCCTGGGACTTTTTCAACCATCATTGACTCAGGTTTTTTTTCTGGGGCTCCCATGGCTTGTATGTTGAGATGCTTGATGGTGTCCTACAGATCTCTGATCTGTTTATTTTTTCCTCTGTTCTTCAGGTTGGATGATTTCTCTCAATCTGTCTCTAAGGTCACTGAATCTTTCTTCTGCCATCTGAAAACTGCTGTAGAGTCCCTCTAGTAAATTTACTTCTGTAATTGTTCTTTTTAACTCCAGAGCTTCCACTTAGACTTCTTTTTCAAATTTTCTTTTATTGTGTAATAACACAGCATGAGATTTGCCCTGTTAGCCAGTTTTTAAGTGTATCATACAGTAGTGTTAATTATAGGGACAGTGTTGTATAGCGGACCTCTAGAACTTATTCATCTTGCACAATTGAGACTTTATGCTCATTGATTAGCAACACCATTTCCCCTCTCCCCAGTCCCCTGGCAATCACCATTGTACACTTTGATTCTATGAGTTTGACTGTTTTAGACACCTCATGTAACTGGAATCATGCAGTATTTGTCCTTCTATAACTGGCTTGTTTCACTAAGCCCAATATCCTCAAGTTTCGTTCATGTCATTGCATATTGCAGGATTTCCTCCTTTTTAAGGCTGAACAATATTTTATGGTATGTATATACCAACACATTTTCTTTATCCATTCATCTATTGATGGATATTTAGGTTGTTTCATCCACGTTGTGGCTACCGTGAATAGTGGAGCACTGAATGTTGGAGTGCTAATATCTCTTTGAGGTCCTGATTTCAGTTCTTTTGGATAAATACTCAGAAGTGAGATCGCTGGCTTATATATACATATATATATCGTTCTATTTGAATTTTCAGAGGAACCTCCATATTGTTTTCCGTAGCAGCTGCGCTATTTGGATTCCCACCAACAGTGTACAGAGGTTCCAATTTCTCTACATCCTTGTCAATGTCTTTTGTTATTTTGGTAATAGCCATCCTAACACATGTGAGGTGATATCTCATTGTGGTCTTGATTTGCATTTCTTTGATGATTAGTGACATTAAGCATCTTTTCATGTGCCCATTGGCCAATTAATTGTATGTTTCCTTTGGAGAAGTATCTATTCAAGTCTTTAGCTCATTTTTAAAATGAGTTATTTATCTTCAGCTATTGCATTCTAGGGGTTCCTTGTATCTTTTGGAAACTAACCTCTTATCTGATACATGGTTTGCATAGACTTTCTAAAAAGACTTAATTTTAAAAATTATTTTGTTGGGGCATCTGGGTGCCTCAGTCGGTAGAGTGTCTGCCCTCGGCTCAGGTCATGATCTCAGGGTCCTGGGATCGAGCCCCGCATTGGGCTCCCTGCTCAGTGGGGAGCCTGCTTCTCCCTCTCCCTCTGCAATCCCTCTCACTCTCACTCTCTCTCAAATAAATAAATAAAAATCTTCTAAAAAATAAAAAGTTATTTTATTGAAGTATAGTTGACACACACTGTTACATTAGTTTCAGGTGTACAACATAGTGACTTGACAACTCTATACATTATGCTCTGCTCACCAGAAGTGTAGCTACCATCTGTCACTGTGGGACCCTATTACAATACCATTAGCTGTATTGTCTACGCTGTGACTTTCATCCCTGTGACTTACTCACTGAAACTGGAATCCTTTTTTTCCCTACTCTCTTTCACTCATCTTGTCTGTTTCTCCACCCTCTTCCCCTCCGGCAGCCAATGGTTTGTTCTCTGTATTTATGGGCCTATTTCTGCCTTTATTTGTTTTTTTGTTTAGATTCCACACGTAAGTGGAATCATATGGTATTTGTCTTTTCACTTGACTTATTTCACTTAGCATAATACCCTCTAGGTCCACCCATGTTGTTGCGAATGGCAAGATCTCATCCCTTTTTATGGTCGAGTAATATTCCATTGTATATACATGCCATGTCTTCTTTATCCATTCATCTATTGATGGACACTTGGGCTGCTTGCATACCTTGGCTATTATAAATACTGCCTCAATGAACACAGGGGTGTATATATCTTTTTGAATCAGTGTTTTCATTTTCTTTGGGTGAATACCCAGTAGTGGAATTACTGGATCATATAGTATGTCTATTTTTAATTTTTTGAGGAAATTCCAGACAGTTTTCCACAGTGGCTGCACCAACTTGCATTTGTACCAACGGTGCACAAGGGTTCCTTTTCCCCTGCATCCTCACCAACACTTGTTATTTCTTGTCTTTTTTGTTTTCTCCATTCTGATAGATGTAAGGTGATATCTCATTGCGGATTTGCATTTCCCTGATGATGAGTGATGTTGAGTATCCTTTCACATGTCTGTTGGCCATCTGGATGTCTCCTTAGGAGAATGTCTATTCAGGTCCTCTGCCCATTTTTTAAAAACAGATTGGTTTGTGTGTGTGTGTTGAGTTTCACAAGTTCTTTATATATTTTAGATATTAACCCCTTATTGGATATATCATTTACAAATATCTTCTCTCATTCAATAAGTTGCCTTTTCATTTTGTTCATGGCTTCATTTGCTGTGCAAACCCTTTTTATTTTAGTGTAGTTCCAATAGTTTATTTTTGCTTTTGTTTCCCTTGCCTGAGGAGACATATCTAGAAAAATGTTGCTACAGCTGATGTCAGAGAGATTACTGCCTATGTTCTCTTTTAGGAGTTTTATCATTTCAGGTCTCACCTTTAGGTCTTTAATACATTTTGAGTTTATTTTTGTGCATGGTGTAAAAGACGTAATTTCTTTATTTTTTAAAGATCTTATTGTGTTGATTTTAGAGAGAGCGAGAGAGCATGAGTGGGGAAAGGGGAAGAGGGAGAGGGACAGGCAGACTCTCTGCTGAGCATGGAGCCTGATGTGGGGCTCAATTCCAGGACCCCAAGATCAGGACCTGAACTAAAGTCAGACACTTAACCGAATGAGCCACCCAGGTGCCATAAGACTTAATTTCTTTTTTTTTTAAAGATTTTTTTTGACAGAGAGGGACACAGCGAGAGAGGGAACACAAGCAGGGGGAGTGGGAGAGGGAGAAGCAGGCTTCCCGCAGAGCAGGGAGCCCGATGTGGGACTCGATCCCAGGACCCTGGGATCATGACCTGAGCCGAAGGCAGATGCTTAACGACTGAGCCACCCAGGCACCCAAGACTTAATTTCTTAAGAACAGTTTTAGGTTTGCAGCAAAATTGAGGGGAAGGTACAGATTTCCTATATACCCTCTGTCCCCACACATGCACAGCCTCCCCGGTTATCTCTCTCTTGCTCTATTTTTAGAGAAGTGTCTATTCAAGTCTTTAGCCCATTTTTAAAATGAGTTATTTTTCTTCTGCTATTGCATTCTAGGGGTTCTCCTTTTTTAGAGAGAGAGAGAACGAGCATGCATGTATGAGTGGAGGGGCAGAGGGAGAGGGAGAGAGAGAATCCTAAGCAGACTCCACACCCAGTGTGGAACCTGATGTTGGGTTCGATCCCATGACCGTGAGCTCACCACCTGAGCTGAAATCAAGAGTTGGACGCTTAACCAGGTGCCCCCAGCCTCCCCATTATTAACATTTCCCACCAGAGTGGTTGCTTACAATTGATGAAACTAATTGACAGTTTGCATAGACTTTAAAAAATAATTTCTATTCTCTAATGAGTATCTGTTGATTCATTATCATTATATTTTCCTTTAATTCTTTGAACGTATTTATAAGACTTGCTTCAAAGTGTTTTTCTACTATTTCCAACATCTGGGTCCACTCAAAGTCAATTTGCATTGGCTGATGTGTTCCCTGCATATTGATCACACTTTCCTATTTCTTTGCATGTCTATTAAGTTTTGGTTGAAAACTGGACATTTTAGATAAAATAGTAATTCTGGATTCTATTTTATTTTTCTAAGGTTGTTTTTCTTTGAAAACTTGCCTGGACTTAAAGTGTAGAGTCTCTCCCTCTGTAGGGTGGCACTGGTGTGTCTGCTTAGTTTTCGTTTTTGTTTTTAGTCTTATTTTTATTCATTCCTAGCGGTCACCACTGGGTCTTCCTAATGCAGTAGTCAGCCATTGGTTTAGGCAGAGGTTGAACCCAAATACTTTAAGCCTGTAAGACACCCATCCTCTGCTGAGCAATCTGTCTGTGGGTTGGGAATCCTTTCAAACCTCCATTGGCTTTCACTTTTCCTTGGCCTCTCCCATTCCTGCACAGCTCCCCAGTGAGCCAGGGAGGTGTGGAGTGTGTAGATCAGCTTTTCTATGGTTTTCTCACTTTCTGGATCTTGCTGTCACATTTCTGCCTGGTCTGCTGCTTATCCCACGTTGGACTGGAAGGTCGGGCTGGTAAGGCTGCAGGTTTTCCTCATTCATTCCCAACTGTGCCACCACTTTTAGCTAGCAAAACTAAAGACCTAAAAGGTTTTTGGAGCCAGCCCCACATTGATAAGACTACCATTTTTGCCAGCCAGACTGGGAGGGTGAAGGGATGCAAGCAGCCTGTCAACAAGGCCACGGAATCCTGCTGCTCCCATCCTAACCTGTAGCAGGTTTTAAAAAATGGTGCTTCTCATTTGGTTGTCTGCCTTTGGTGGATTTCTAGTGCCCTGAAGTGGTCGTGTGTGTGTGTGTGTGTGTGTGTGTGTGTGTGTGTGTGTGTATAGTGGGGTTTTTTGTTTGTTTTTGTTTTGCACAGAGGAAATGACAACTTCTTTATGCTGCCATAACTGGAAGTCCCTCTTCTCATTTTTGTCATCATTCCACATGAAGAAAGGGAGGCTCAAAGAGACAAAGCAATTTGCCCTTGGAAGTAGGGGAGCCAGAATTAAACTCAGGAGCTCTATTTAAAAAAAAAAAAAACAGCTTTATTGAAGTATAATTGACATACAATAATTTCTACTCATTGAAACCATCCAATTTGACAAGTTTTGACATGCAGATGCACATCACCACCAAGGTAATGAATATATCACTGTATGTTTCTTTGTAATCCCTCTTCCCTTCCCACTGTCTCTAGGCAACTGCTGATTTACTTACTTTCACTCTATTGGCATTTCCTAGAATTGCATGTCAGTGGAACCACACAGTACATACTTTGTCTTTTTTCACTCAGCCTTACTGAAATTCATCCATGTTGTAGTTTATGTCAGTAGTTTATTTCTTTTTACTGCTAAATAGTATTCCATTGTATAGATAGGTGAAGGTTTGGTTACTTATCTGGTGACGGACATTGGTGTTGTGTCTAGGTTTGGGTTATACTCATAAACCTGCTGGGAATATCTGTGTACAAGTCTTTGTGTAGATGCATAGACATATGCTTTCATTTCTCTTGGGTGATATTTAAGAGTCAGATAGCTGGATCAGATGGCAGGTGTAAGTGTGATATTTTTAATAAACTTTTAATTTGGAATAATTTTAGATTTACTGAAAAGTTTTAAAGGTAGCACAGAGAGTCCCCGTCTACTCCTCATCCAGTTTCCCTGTTAGTCTTACATAGCTGTCATGCATTTGTCAAAGTGAAGACACAGACAATGGTGTATTACCATTAATTAAACTCTAGACTTTATTTGGATTTCACCACTTTTCCCAGTAACCCTAACTTTCTGTTTCAGGATCCAGTCCAGGGCACCCCAGTCTCTGCTGGTCTGTTACAGTTTCTAAGTTGTTGCTTTTTTTCACGTCCTTTGCCAGATATCCTGTGGAATGTGATAGCATGTCCTTAAATCTGGATTTCTGATGTTTTTTCCTCATGATTGAACTGGGTTTATGAGCATCGGGAAAGACCACCACAGAGGTGAGGTGTCCTTCTCATCAATCATATCAGGAGGGGGTGCCTGGGTGGCTCAGTCGGTTGAGCGATTGACTCTTGATTTCAGCTCAGGTCGTGATCCTGGGGGCATGAGATCAAGCCCTGCATCAGGCTCCACACTCAGCGGGGTGTCTGCTTGAGAGTCTCCTCTCCCTCTGCCCTTCCCCCTGATCTCTCTCTCCCTTAAAAAAATAAATAAATCCTTTAAAAATATCATATCAGGGATATGTAACATTCACACATCTCTGGTGATGTTAACCATCACTTGGTTAAGGTGGTGTTTACCAGTTTCTCCATGTAAACTTTATTTTTCTCCTTTCCCTACTGTAGTCACTAAGTCCAGCCCACCTTCAAAGGGGCAGGGAGATTTAGTTCTCCCTCCCGTGGCAGGGAATATGTACATACAGTATTTGGAATTCTTCTGTAAAAAAGACTTTTATCTTCTCTCTTGTTTCTTTATTCGGTCATTTCTTCCTATCAGTATGGAGTCATGTATATTTATGTTGTACTTGGGTTATAATCCAATACTGCATTATTTACTTTGTTTCTCAAACTGCTCCAGTTCTGGCCACTGAGGGTTCTTTTAGGTTTACCCCTGTGTCCTTCGGTCATGCTGCCATGTCCACATCCTTACTTTCTGGTCACACAAGATGCCTGAAACACATCTTTTGATTTCCCTGCCCAACCCTGCCCAACCCTAGAATCAGCTATTTCTGCAAGGAGTCTTGGTTCCTTTTATTGGAGAATGGTGTTTAGAAACTAAGATCTGGGAGCTAGGGATGCTCACTGCTCCCGGGGTCTCATTGCTTCCGGGCCTCCCGGGGGACTGAGGTATGTGATATACGTATGTTAAAACTGACATATGATGTATAGTAATACACATCCTAGGCTAAATATGACTTCACTGTGGTACCTCTCATTCCGGTACAGAACCACAGGTATCTTATCTCTTACCCCATCCAACAGAGAGAACCCCAGTTCCTAATATCGGCCAAGGATTTACTGATCTCTTCAACCCCAGGGGGCATGTAGGCAGTTCCCCCCCTTGGGAAAGAAATGTACCAACTAGAGTACAGTGTTTATGTGCAGTTCCTTTTGTGTTTAGCTTTCTAGTTCCCAGTCAAAACATGATTTTCCAAAGTTACTCAGATCAGCTCCTTCTTTGCCCCCCATGTGGGGGTCTGTATTTAACAGGGAAGTCATGGAGCCCGGTTACCAGGAGGAGACGGTGGAGGAGTTACCATTTCCTTTCAAAGACCACAGAGAGTCTTCAAACGAACCATGGAAATTCCTGACCAAGATTCAGGGAAGAAAAAATAGGAAAAAAATCTTACGCTTTCTTCTGTCTTTTTCTTCCTGTGAAAAGGAAGAGCCCCTCTCAAGTGAGACACAGAGGGTCTGGGGCTTGCCAAGACAGGACCAAGGACTTCCCAGTTTTCACTATGTTTACGCTTAAAGCAGAATAGGCATCTTCAAATAACAAGCTGATACCGGGAGAGGTGGTCGAAATACAAGGGGCCTAATGCTGGACTCACGCCGCGGTCTCTGACACTGTGGGGTCAAACCCTGCCACCGGCCAGGTGTTCCTTACTTGACATTCTCAGCGTGTTTCCAGGCCTTTCTTCCGGCCCTGCCTGGCCGGACCCAAAGCAAAAGGGAAGGTGTGAAACGGTCAGCTCTGCTCTACCACCCCTCCAAAGGAGGAGGCCCTGGGCCGTCGCGGGTCGCGCGGCTGGCGGGCGCCATCGCGGCGGTGGCGGGGTGCGCGTGGCCAGCGGGCACGCAGACGCAGTGGGGCGCTGGTCGTGGGGCGCGTGGGCGCGGGGCGGCGGTGAGCACCCCGGAGGCGCGCGCAGGCGCGGTGGGCGGTGTATGAGGAGGGGGGTGGGGGAAGGGCGGGCGCACGTGGCTGGCGGGTGCGCAGGCGCGGTGGGCAGGGGGGCGGCTCTACAGGGCTCGGAGCGCGCAGGCGTGGCGAGCGGTGTGTGGAGGGGGTCGAACGCACGTGGCTGGCCGGGGCGCAGGCGCGTTGGGCAGCGGTTGGTGGGGGGCAGCGGTTGGTGGGGAGCGGCGGGTGTACGTGGCCGCGGGAGCGCAGGTGCGGTGGGCGGCAAGGCCGCGGGT
The DNA here is from genome assembly GCF_054177405.1 of Leptonychotes weddellii. Lineage (NCBI taxonomy): Eukaryota > Metazoa > Chordata > Mammalia > Carnivora > Phocidae > Leptonychotes > Leptonychotes weddellii. The sequence continues at coordinate 41,229,865 of NC_138383.1, read as the reverse complement.
CGTCGGCGGGGCCGAGGCGGCATGGAGCGGTTACGGTGGCAGGTGGCGGCCGTGGCAACCTTGGGTCTCGCGCTGGCGCTGGAGGCGCTGCCCTCCGTGCTGCACTGGCTGCGGGCCGGGCGCTGGCAACAGCGGCGGAGGCCGCCGCGGCGCGAGGTGCTCTTCTTCCCGTCGCAGGTGACCTGCACCGAGGCCCTGCTGCAGGCCCCGGGTGAGGGGCCGTCGGGGCCCCCAGCGGGCTGCCCGTGCAGCCTCCCCCACGGCGAGAGCTCGCTCAGCCGGCTGCTGCGCGCCCTGTTGGCCGCCCGCGCCAGCCTCGAGCTCTGCCTCTTTGCCTTCTCCAGCCCGCAGTTGGGCCGTGCGGTGCAGCTCCTGCACCAGCGCGGGGTGCGCATCCGGGTCATCACCGACTGCGACTACATGGCTCTCAACGGCTCGCAGATCGGCCTGCTCCGAAAGGCAGGTAGGCCAGGCCACAGAGGCCGGGAGCCCAGGCTTGGAGCTCAGGTCCGCGGAGCGCCCTGGGGCTCACACCCCACCTGGCGCGTGATCTCACCCAGGGGGGAATGTCAAAGGCGGATCCTACAGGGGTCTGAGGATGGGCGTGATCCCATGTATGTCCCGTGGTGGCCTTGTGAGGGCAGGATAGTTTTACCCTGCGGAGACTCCAGGGCCATCTGTAGAGAGCACCTGCCCTCCCCCGGTGGGTGCGCTTCTGTGCTGTGGGTGTCTGAGTGTGAGCCCCGGGGCGTGAGCAGCCTGTGTGTCCCCCAGCCAGTGGTGGAAGATCTGGGGGGATTCTCGGAGGCTGGGGGCCTGCCCAGTGACACCAGGGAAGAGACCGAGCTCCTTTGATTCCCCACATTCTCATGACCCGTGTTGGCCTTGGGACACTGGGGGGGGAAAGCCTAGAGCAGGTAGAACGGGGGATGTAGCCCGGGCAGCTGTTTTTGACTCCTGCAGACTGAAATGACAGTGGCCTAGCCAGACGGCCCTGAGGAGATGAAGGGTGAATTCGAAAAACAAGTCTGCAAGCCCACCCGCTCGCAGACTCTCAGTGACTGTGTGCATGGGAGGAGGAGCCCCAAGATGGCGAAGATGGGGCTAACCCACCGAGGGGCTAAAGGAGGAAAAAGGCATTTCACCTTAACGGCACCAGTGAATTTCATGCTGGGGCTTTTGAAGTGAATAAGAATAATATACTAAAAAGTGCAGCTAAAATGTTTAGTTGGTGAACAGTTAATTTGTCCCTCGAGCTGCACGCACCGGGGAAGACCCAAACCTCTGGCTGGCCTTTTTCTCCCCCTGGGGTGGGGACAGATGAAGCGGGAAGTAGGAATGATTTTGAAGAGGGTCTAAATTCAGATCCTGGGCTTACCTATGAGTTCTGTATTTCCTCCTCAATTTCAGTGTAGCGGTGTGTTCTGCTGGATGGGAGAGGCTGTGGTAATGTTGGAGGCGGGCAGAAATGGTCAGATTTTTGGGGGCAGGGGCAGAAGGTGAGGAAGGCGGGGAAATGTTAAGTCTGGAGCCTGATGCAGGCTCGATCCCACAACCCTGAGATCGTGGCCTGAGCCGAAATCAGGAGTCAGACACTTGACCGACTGAGCCACCCAGGTGCCCCACAAATGGTCAGATTAAGATCTGTTTTGAAGGTACAGCTGACAGGATTTGCTGGTGGGCTGTTTGGAGGGTGTGAGAAGTAAAAAGTGGCGTCTGGGTCCCCTGGGATAGGAGGGTTTCAAGGCAGGGTTGCTGGGCAAAATCCCCAGGTACATTTGAAGTTCAGATAAGCCATGAATAATTTTTGGTGTATGTCCCAAATATGGGACATATTTATTTTCAAGAATTATTTGTTTATCTGAAATCCCATCCTACTTTGGACATCCCGTTTTTTTATTTGTGAAGTGTGGTGACCCTGTTGCAAAGCAGCCTGTTTTAAACTGTTCTTTTAAGTCCCATTTGCAGTGGTCTTGTTCGCTGAGCAGATAGCTCATCAGGGAGGTAGGCATGAACCCAGGGCTGATGCAGAGGGGGACGGACAGACAGGTCCTGTCCTAGGGGAGTTTGAAAACAGTAGGAGAGAGACAGGAAAACAAAAGGCAACCATTACAGGCTCTTCGGAGAACCAAAGGGGCAGGGCAAGGGAGAATTCGTTTTTGTAGCAGTCAGGGCTCTTTGTGCTTTAGCAGGTAGGCTCCAGGCACACTGGGGGGGGACCAGGCCCGACCTTGCCCCCGCCCCTGCCCCGGGCTGACTTCCGGTGACGCCGAAGTCCCTCACCCAAAACACCCAGGGCCTGGCTTCTGTGGTCTTCCTGCTTCAGGCTCATTCCCCCCCCCACCCCCCATAGGCAGCGGGGTGCAGTCCTGGCATGCACGGTGTTTCCAGGTTTCCAGGGCTGTTCCAGTGCCGGGGTGGGCAGAGCGGGAGCTCGCAGGCGGGGAGACCCCGGCCGGGTTCATGGCCAGCTCCTCCCAGCAGCACTAACGGGACCGTGGTGGTGGGGTTGTACTCGAGCAGTGTGCGTGGGCACACCTCCCCCAGATGGCAGAGCTGGGCGCGGGCAGGGCTGTCTCCGCGGGAAGGCGACTTGTGTGACATCGGTGTCTGCTTGTCTCTGTCCCCCCGTCCCGTCCCCTGCACCGGTGGCGGCTGGTCCCCATCCGCCGCTGCCCCCAGCCCCTGCCCGAGGGTGACAGGCTTCCCGTTTCCTACCGAATCAGAAACAGATGGAGGCGTCGCTGCTCGCGGGCCGCGGGAGCGCGCGCCGGTGGTCAAGGCTGCCTCGCCCTTTCCGCAGGCATCCAGGTGCGGCACGACCAGGACCTCGGCTACATGCACCACAAGTTTGCCATCGTGGACAAGAAGGTGCTGATCACCGGCTCCCTCAACTGGACCACGCAAGCCATTCAGAACAACAGGGAAAACGTTTTGATTATGGAGGATGAGGAGTACGTGAGGCTTTTTCTGGAAGAATTTGAGCGTATTTGGGAAGAGTTCAATCCCACGAAGTACACCTATTTCCCACAGAAGCAGCAGAGTCACTGAGGTGGGCGCTCTCCTCCATCTGCGGAGCGGGAGGGAGATGCTGTCCACTATCACGACTTTTGGTCCCCGGAGTCGAAAGCAGACCCAAAGCTACGAAGAGCGGGGCTCGGAGCGGCCTGGGCCACGGGCACCGCGAGAGAAACCTCAGACAACGGCCGCGCGCCCTCGGTTCTCGCTCAGCGCTGCACCGAGCAGCTGTGTCGGGCCAGCTAGTTTCCCGGCACAGGCCCCGCCGGGCATGCAAGCTGACCCCCCAGCCTGATTCTAGAAGAGTCTCTCGCTTTGGCCGACTCCCATCAGCCCCCTCCCCCCCCCCCCCAGGCAGGGGCTCCGAGCGCTTGCCGCCTTTCCCCGAGGCCCGGCCGCTCCCATCAGCACCGCTGGCCCCTGGCATTGGCCAAGGCCGCAGGCCCCTCGTGTTGCTGGCGGGTTGGAGTCTGAAAGGGCAGGAGGAGAGAGAGGCGCTGGGCACGGTGGGAGCGGGGAGCTGTCTTCCAGGCCCCCTCGTGAGCATCGCTGGCCCCCGAAGCGGGCAGGTGATGCTCTGACCCAGGTCCCCTTGCACGATGACCCTTTACGACAAATACACGTGAAGATGTTCGTCCTCCGCCGCTTCCCCTCTGTGTTCATTGCAGTCAAGTGCAGGGTCTGTCCGCAAGGACTGTAAGCGGCCGGAAGCTGCCTCTGTTTCCCTCCGTTATGCCTTTCGTTGTCAACATTCTCACATTCAGGATGATTCTGTGCGCTTAGAAGTGACCTTCCCTGTACTACCCATGAACTTTGCTCATTGGCAGTTTTGGCTCAGCGTAGTCCGCCCTGAGTTACGTGACCATCTGGGGAGGAAAGCAGGAGGGCGGCCGGTTTCGGGCTGTGGCACCTCAGGGTCTGCTCTTACGGTCGCCTCTGGGATTTGCTTTCCCCAGTAACGAGCTATCTGACGTCCATCTGTGAGGTGCTACACATTGGTTTTTCATATGTCGATAGCTCAAGTGACCTCGGAACGATGGCTCTGCCATCGTGTCGTGTTTGTGTGTGTCATATGCCGTGTGACTTGTCCTGACGTCCGTCACGCCCACGAGCCGCCCGCAGGGGGCCTCTGGTGCTGCATGTTTTTCCCGTTTAAAGTTACCTTCGACTTACTGTGTTAGGCAAGTAACCTCAAGTTAATTTTTCTGATTTAATTGAAGCTATAAAGTATAACGTATAGATTGGAAGTAAGAACTGCTTTCCCACTAAAGGTGTTTTCTCACCTGTGTGTTCCAGCAGTGCATGTGCTGAAGGGAAAGCGTGACAAGTGGTAGGATGTGTCCTGGCCGATGGGGCCGGGTGGTCCTGGACTTCCGGCCCATTTAAATAAACACGTTCCTGTTCTGGAATGGTGGTACTGTGTCTCTTTGCCTTTTGCTCATTCAAATAGTAGGTGCTGTTTATTAAAGAACATTTTTGGGGGAGCGGACGACACAGAACTGTTTAGAAGCCGTTGGTCAAATTGGGTGCCGCCAGCAGGAGCAAGACCCGGACGTGTTACTGGGGGACCTTGTGAAGTGTTTTCCAAAGATGCCGGAGGTGGTTTCGCAGGGCGGGGCTGGCCCATCACACTGCGGGTGTGCTCACCCCTGCGATTTCCCCCCGGGCTGGGGGTGGGGGGGGACTGTGTGCACGCTGTCCCCTGAGCAAACACACACGGAACCAAGAAGTGTCTCCCAACGTGTCCCTGCTGCCGGTGGCAGGGTCTCCAGTGTTTTCCTCTCCGCCCTGTGACGGGTGGCACACGGGCCGCGCGCGCTCCCAGCCGTGTCTGCCCGGCGCAGCCTGGCGCCGAGAAGGTCACCGAGCCCGGCCACCTGCACGAACGGAGCGCTTATTCGAGCAGTGCACCTCTGTTGTAATTTAAAGCATGTACTGGTTCTTTTGAATTGTTTTTAAAAAAACAACTGATTGCTTTCTTAAAAAGACTTCATTCGGATTCATGTATCCCAAGATTCACCCTTGTAAAGTATGCACCACTCTGATTTGAGAGCATTTTCATCACCCCAGAAAGAAACCTTGTCCCAAGAGCAGTACCTCCGTGCTCTCCCACTCCCAGCCCCTGGCAACCACCGGTTTACTTCCTGTCTCTCTGGATTTTCCTGCTGTGCACATTTCATATACATGGAATCCTTCAGTATGCGGCATTTTGTACCTGCCTTCTTTCATTTAGCATCATTTTTTTTTTTTTTTTTTTAAGATTTTATTTGACAGAGTGAGAGCACAAGCAGGGGGAGCGCCAGGCAGGGGCAGAGGGAGAAGCAAGCTTCCTGTGGAGCAGGGAGCCCGACGCGCGGGGCTCGATCCCAGGACCCTGGGATTATGACCTGAGCCGAAGGCAGACGTTTTAACGACTGAGCCGCCCAGGCGCCCCAAGCGTGTTTCTGAGGGCTGTCCCTGTTGTAGCATGGGTCACTATTCACATTTTGTAGCTGAATAGTATTGTTGTGTGGATAGATCACATGTTTTGAACCCATTCATCAATTGATGGACATTTTGGTTGTTTCCACCATTACACATGATGGTGTAAACATTCACATGTAAGTGTTCGTGTGGACGTATGTTTTCATTTCTCTTGAGTATATACCTAGAAGTAGAATTTTTGGGTCCTAGAACTCTATTGAGAAACTGCCAGACTTTTCCAAAGTGACTGCACCATTTTACCTTCCAACCAGCAGACTACGAGAGTTCCTTCTTCTCTACATCCTTGCCAACAAAAAATTACTACTGACTTTTGCAGTGATCGCCAACCTACTGAGTGTGAGGTGGTGTCTCATTGTGGTTTTGACTTGTGTTTTCCTGCTAAGGATGTCGAGCGTCTCTTCATGTACTTGTCTTTTATGTATTGTCTTCAGAGAAATGTCTATTCAAGTCTTCTGCCCTTTTTTTTTTTTAATTGGGTTGCCTTTTTATCATTGAATTAGAAGTTATGATAACTTATGACTTATAACTTAATACAAATTATAAGAATTATAAGAGTTCTTCTTATATTTTGGACTCAAATCCCGTATCAGAAATACGATTTGCAAAGACTTTCTCCCATTCTCTGGGTGGTCTTTTCACTTTCTTGGGTATTGTGTGCGGCTGTGTGTTAGTAATTCTGATACAGTTTAATTGGCCTGTTCTTACTCCTGCTGCTTGTATTTTGGTGTAATAGCTCAGACACCATCGCCCAACCCAGGGTCACAAAGATTTGCTTGTGTTTTTTTCTGAGTCTTATACTCTTAGCTCTTATGTGTCAGCCTGTGAACCATTTTTTTCAGGTTTTATAGATTTATTCAGAAAGTGATCCAATTAGGATTCAACTGTGCATTTTTAGCGCTGTGCAATCCAAAGTTTTCAGATCCTTTTCCCCTGCAAATCTGTTCATAACAATTTTATAATCCTGAAGAAATTCTCTTACCTGAAGATTTCATGCGTTCACGTAATTTTGCAGGATGTCTGACGGGCAGTGAAGTAGTAGCTGTGATCATAAACCTCTTGTAATTAAAAACAACAGGGACTGTCTTTTCTGTACAGACAGCTATGAAGTCATCAGGTAGTAACTGCCCATCTGAAAGGAACCGGTCTTTTCCCTGATCCGTTAGTTTGTCCAGCTGAGAACCTGGATAGGATAGGACTGGATAGGACTCCACAAGGTGGCTCGCATCATAAGCCTTCCATTTACTTTGATCTTTTGCCCCAAGGACAGAGCACTGTGTTGCAAACTAGAGCAAATGCTGACACAGATTTATGTTTTCCAGGATTCCTCCAAGCACAAATCAGAGCTCCATGGCCTCCAATGGAGTAGCCAAAAATAGACACCCTTTGGGGGTCCACCGGAAAACTAGCCTTTACGAGTTGGGGAAGCTCCTTAGTAACAGAAGAGAACGTTCTGTCGCTAGTTTTCCAGGGCTCCTCGGTGGCATCCCCACGGAACCCAGCGCCAGTGCCAGAGTCCCAGCCCTCACCTCCTCCTTTATTGCAGCCACGAGGGCTGATATCTGGGACAGTGACGACAAGGCCATGTTCTGAAGCAGCTTGATGATAACCAGACTTTCATACAAAATTTGGTTCTGTTCGAGTTAAACTAGGGCATTTTCCGGTTTCTGCCTTTGGTGGTAAGTAGACAGCAAGTTTCGTTTTGCAGTTCAGTTCAACACTGTCATGTTCAAAACCTTACCGAAATCCTCCAAAGCACCTGTTGGCTGGAAATGCTTCAGTGCCGTTCTTCGCCTGACCAGTTGCTACTTGCTTTTTAACCTGTACCCAAGGGTAGATGATCCTCGGGGGTCGGCGGTGGCAGGAAACGCAGCAGTCGGAGTGGAGAGGGGAGGCCTCAGCGTGGCTGTGCGTGCCATGTTCTCCTGTCGCTCGCTCTCGTTGCTGACCCCCATCGGGCCCGCCCGCTTTCGGGTCAGGCCTGTGACCCATTTTGAGGTAATTTTTTGTGTATGGTGTGAGGACGGGGGTTCAGCGGCTTTCTTTTGCATGTGAATAGCTAGTTGTCCCAGCACCATTTGTTGAAGAGACCCTTCTTTCCCCACTGAATGGTTTTGGCACCCTTGTCAAAAATCGACTCATTACAGAAATGTATTCACTTATTTCTGGATTCTTAATCATGGTTCACTGACCTATAGGTCAGTCCCTCTGCCAGTACCACACTGTCTTCGTTCGGGGCAAGTTTTGAAACCCGGTAGGCAAGTCCTTTGACTTTGTTCTTCTTTCCAACATTATTTTGGCTATTCTGGGTCCTGTTACCTTTTTCTTTTTCTCTTTTTAAAGATTTTATTTACGTATTTGACAGAGAGCTAGGGAGAGAACACAAGTAGGCAGAGCGGCAGGCAGAGGGAGAGGGAGAAGCAGGCTCCCCACTGAGCAGGGAGCCCGATGCGGGGCTCGATTCCAGGACCCTGGGATCATGACCTGAGCCGAAGGCAGACGCTGAACGACTGAGCCACCCAGGCGCCTTCCTGTTACATTTCTATATGAATCTTAGAATCAGCCTATCAACTTTTGCAAAAGCAGCTGGATTTTTTTTAAAGGTTTTATTTATTTATTTGACAGCACAAGTACGCAGAGTGCTAGACAGAGGGAGAAGGAGAAGCAGGCTTCCCGCGGAGCAGGGAGCCCGATGCAGGGCTCAATCCCAGGACCCTGGGATCATGACCTGAGCCGAAGGCAGACACTTAACGACTGAGCCACCCAGGCGCCCCAGCAGCTGGAGTTTTGATAGGTATCGCGTTGAATCTGTAGATCAAGGTTGGGGAGTATTCCCATTCTAACGATACCGTATTTTCCAACCCATGAATGTAGGCTGCCTCTTCTTTAAATAATCTTTCGTAGTTTCAATGGGTAAGTCTTACACTTCTTTTAAAAAATTGATTCCCAAGTATTTCATTCTTTTTGATGTTATTGCAAGGGAATTGTTTTCTTAATGTGTTTCAGATTGTTAGTAAATACAATTCATTTTTTATTATGTTAATCCCCATACATCACATCATTAGTTTTTGATGTAGTGTTCCATGATTCATTGTTTGTGCATAACACCCACTGCTCCATGCAGAACGTGCCCTCCTCAATACCCATCACCAGGCTAACCCATCCTCCCACCCCCCTCC
>NC_138383.1:41159443-41221087 GCF_054177405.1 Leptonychotes weddellii | reverse complement strand
CTGGAGGGTGTTATACAATTCATTTTTGTGTATGAATCTTGTATCCTGCAAAACTGCAAAACTCGTATCAGTTTTAATAGATTTTTTGGCGGTGGATTCCTTAGGATTTCCCATATACAAGATCATATCATCTACAAATAGTTTTACTTCTTCCTTTCCAATATGGATGTTTTTCCTTTTTCTTGCGTGGCTAGAATCTCCAGAACAGTGTTGAATAGACATGGTGACAACAGATATCCTTGTTTTGTTGCTGACCTTAGGGGGGAAGCTTCCAGTTTTTTAATATTAAGTATGAAGTTGTCTTTTTTTTATTTATTTTTTATTTATTTATTTATTTTTTTAAAAGATTTTATTTATTTATTTGAGAGAGAGAATGAGATAGAGAGCATGAGAGGGGGGAGGGTCAGAGAGAGAGAGGCAGACTCCCTGCCGAGCAGGGAGCCCGATGCGGGACTCGATCCTGGGACTCCAGGATTATGACCTGAGCCGAAGGCAGTCGCTTAACCAACTGAGCCACCCAGGCGCCCTTTTTTTTTAAATAGATGTTCTTTATCATATTGAATAAGCTCCCTTCTGTTCTTAGTTTGCTGAGTGTTTTCATCATGAAAGGGTGCTGGATTTTCCAAATGCCAACTGATGTTCAAAACTGCACTGACATAGCTTAAAAAGAAGTGTCTTCAAGCTTTTACAACACCATTACATCAGACCAGTGGCTAGAATTTTCTTAACAGACAAGAAATTATTGAAACATCCTTAAACAAACAATTAGAATAGCACACTGGAAGTATGTATCCTTTATATGTCTGTACTCTATTTTTTCTAAGTTTTGTGAATTCCATAAGTTGATTTCCAATTGGTAGAGTGATTTTAATTTTTGTGTTTATTTGAATAAAACTTTGGATTTCCACATACGTCATTCCAAAGGTTGTGGCAGTATTGGAAAACTCCAGTTTCTTATTTTAAATTTACTCAGTAGGTCACAACCAGAATTTTAAAAAATTAAATAGAATGTAGACATCATAGCATATTGTAGTAAGGGTGCGTTGTTTTGTGAAATGTTGGGTTGTGGTTGGGGTGTACGTGTGTGTATTTGGTCATGAGGTACGATGTATTTTCTAAACAAAAAGTAACACTTTAGATAAATATAATAATAAAGGCGCAGAGATGAGAGAATTCTAGTTCCTTGATTGCCAGTGGTAGAGCTCCTTTGTCTCCTCAGTACTTCGTCCCGTGCTTTTGGCCTCCCCTGGAGGTTTCTGTAACAGAGCCAGTGTCCCTTTATTCGATTCATGATGTAAAATACTGTGTTGTATGTGAACATGTGCCAGACAGATTTTTATGTGAAATCTCCTGATTTTAAAATGCTGACAACGAATCCCAAACTCTGAAAACACTATTTAAAAATAAGCAGATTATAAAGAGTAAAAACAAAAACTCCAGTAGAAGTCTCTAGGCTACTGACCAGTGTCTGAATTTTGACAATGTTGACCTAAATGCATATTTTGCACGTCTCTCCATTATACAAAATCTCATTCACGGCATGCAAAGGGTGATGCAAAAATAGTTTATTATGATATAGTTTATGTAAAGTTAGGTAATATTTACAAAATAGAAATGATCAGCTACATCCACGGGAATCTAGCATGTCACACAGAGGAATAAATACTCTGACAAAGTAACACTTCAAACTATAGTGAACAGTCGTTCAGAAACTTTGTTAATTAAAAAAACAGCTGCAAGGACACCATCACAATCGTGACTTGTCACAGAGGGTGGGCGGCTCAGCCGGCCAGGCTCATCTGTTGGGGAGCACGGCGCAACTGACGGGAGCTGCCCCCCCGCCCCGGGGCCCCACTGCACCTGCAGGTGGGCCTGCAGGACCCGCTCGCACTCCCCGAGCCTCTGCTTGCCTCCGCACAGCACTTGGGTTTGGTGAACGTTATCGCTTCGCGTTATTACAGAAATTAAACACCAGTTAGACTCCTACAAGCCTGTGGTTTGAGTATCACCGGACGGCTGAGAGAATTCGCGGTGGCAGAAGTCTCTGCTGTGGATTATTTCCCAACTTGTCAGAGCAGAAAACGGTATGTACACGCTGCACCCTGTCCGTGCGTCCGCTCCCCCCGCGGCCGGCACGGTGTCCCCCGGAGCTGACCGGAGACATTCACGCCAAGAGAAGAATCTACTAGTGAGAAAAGTTACTAAGAATTACAGTTGCTGAGGAGTCACTTAGAAACTTTACATTTTATAAATATTACTTAGGAAAACCACATGAATTCTTATCACTTAACTGGTTTTAAGTCCTAACAATACATCAGTAGATAAGTCGTTAATACTAAAGGTAAATCCTAAAATCCACTTTAATTGGTTTTGTGATAGAAACGTGACACAATAATGACTTTAGTGTTCTTTATATGATCTATTTCTAGCTTCCTATAAAACAAAACTGAAATGTGTGCTACTAGTTTTGAAGGGCAAAGAACCGAGGCCCAGGACAGGTGACAGGTGCCCTGTGTCCGGCGACCACTGCCTTTCCAGAACTCCGCTCCTTTGCGGCGTTCCAACTGCGTCCTCCCCGCCCCCCCCCCCCCACGACCAGCACCCACGGACCGCGTCCCTTCCCCTCGAGACCTGCATGCCCTCCTGGCTCAGCCTGAGGACAGGACGATCCAGTTCTGAGATGGTGTGACCACATGGCCAGGTTGCCGCCCTTGACGCTGTCCCACGATAGAACCCGGGAGCTGAGATGAAGACGCCTGGCCCGGCGAGTGCTCACAGGTCACCCGTTCGGGCCGGTCCTGCAACAACTGTGTTTTAAATGACCTCTCCCTCCCAAGTCTTCCATGAGCCTGGCCAGGGTGTGGGGAAGACGGCCCCTCTTCCCTGTGCTGCTCTCCCTGGAGGGTTGGGGGGTCTTGGGGGGGGGGGGTCTGGTGGCAAGCATCACGGTGTTCTTGCCACGTGCACAGGGCATGGATGCAGCCGACTGTGCTCACGGTCATACACTCTTTACAACCCGCCCCCCCGTGAAGTGGCCACAGCTTTTAAAGAGACACATCAGCCATGAAAAACATTTCCTTATAATGCTGGGTGGAGTTCAAGGTTGTACCCAAAGCTGTCCGCGCCAGCTTACGAAGGGAGGTCTGCATAGGATTTTATTTTTTTAAACCAACACAAACTTTGTCACAAACAAAAAGTCCCTGCGGTAACTTCCCAGTAATATTTACACCGCTCGCTCTGGATAATGTACAGGTTCTTTTAAAGAAAATAAACATGGCTGCTTTTCAATAGAGAGAGGCTGGCATCCACACAGAGCACGCAGTGGCTTCTCTTCCCAAAGCCCGTGTGGACGCGTGGAGGACAAGGGCCCAGGCTGCGTCTGAGCAGGTGGTCCTGGCTCCCTACGCAGGGGCAGGGGTGCTGACCTGTTCCCCCTACTCTGCCGAGCATCTTCTGTTGGAACACTTCGAGAAGGGAGCCCTCTTCCCTTTATAAAGAAACAAGGATACTTGAAACTCGTTCTCAAAAGGGCACAAGAATGAGGCTGGGTCTCCTCCAGCAGACAGCCCTTGGGGACAGTGACACTGTTCATTTCCATCCTGCCTGCGTGTCACGGCTTCCCAGCAAAGGGCCCCAAACCAGCGGGTTTACTAGACTCACTTCAGGCTCATTCTTAACTTAAATCTTCAACTGTGGAAAGCATGAGCTTGCTAAGAGTGTGTGTCCAGCTGTGCAACCACACAGCACCGAGGCCAAGGACGAGGGGCCCCGTGTCCCAAGAGCCCTCTGAGGACCGGGCAGATGTGGCCATGAAGAAGGGACGTGTCCACAGTGTCCTACTCGGTGCCGAGAACAGCCAAGGACTTCAGCTTTTGACCTGATCTCATGTGGGTAAAAAGACCTTTCCCAGGATTCGACGTGCAACGTCTGAGCTCACCCCTTGAAGGGATCTGGTGGCAGGGAGAAGCCGAGAAAGCCCCACGTGCGAAGCGTGTGGCAACCCGCTGATGCTCCTTCGCACTCGCCGGTCGAGAGGCCAAGTGCTGTAGCAGGGCTAGGAGGTAGGGCTTCCCCTCTCAACAACGGGTGGAGGCGGGGGGCCTAGGACGGAAGAGGGAAAAAGCAGGGTGCCAATACTGGAACTTCCAGAGGCTTCAGCACCAGCCGGTTCCCAAGCCCGTGCGAAGGGCAGGGCTGCAGTGCTGGACACGGAGACCCGCTCGCCACACTCCGCCCAGTGGGGACACATCGGGGTGAAGGGTGAGACCTGTTGACAGAGCAGATGCCTGCCTAACAGAAAACTCAGCCATAGCTCAATTTCAGAGTGTTCAGGTGGGAGGGAATACAAATGACTGAAGTTTCTGGAGAAGTGAAGCTTCTAATTAGCATGCCAAGCTGTTTTCCTTTCAGTATCTGATTCAAGCGGAGGACTACATACTTCCCTGTCCTTTGTAAAACCTTTGAAAATACACTCCACCCCCCCCTCAACCCCTTCAGGCTTTCTTGGTGATGACGGGGGGTCACCGAGTTCTGTTTTAGTTTTCTGGCTTTCTGAAACCGTGTCCTAGAATGGAAAGTGTTAAAAAATTCCAAGCTGCTTTAGGACAACGAGGAGGAAACTTCCTTTCAAGAATACTCTTACATTCAAGAGGACAGGCTGATGGGTTACATTCTTTCCGCTCTAACTGAAAACAGCTTTGAGTCCCTGGAGAAGAACTGCCTCCGAACTTAGGGCCTGAGCGGCAGAATCCAGAATCGGTACGTGGCTAGGTGTGAAGCCAGCAGGCAGGCACCGAGGCGGGGGAGAGCCTGCAGGCCCACTCAGCCGAAGGGGCCGGGGGCTGGCCTGAGCCGGGGAGTTACTAGCAAGTGCGGGAGGAAGGGACCTTTTAAAGGAGAGAAACTCACTGCCTGCTGGCCTGTCGGAGTGGGGAACAGACCTGGGGGGTTAGCCACCGAGCCGGTGGGGACCCTGGCACAGCTGTCATTTTATGGCCAGAGAGAAGTGGTCTCAGGGAGCGCCCTCAGCTCCAGCCCGGCAGGGGTGGCCTGACGCGCGGCCTCATGCCCAGGACGAACTTAAAAACAGGCATGCCAAGGGGAGCATCAGGCAGCAGTGACAAAAAGGGTCATGTTCCATCCTCAGGCCAGCAGTTAGTGTTCCAGAATATTAAACTGATCTCTAAAGATGTTTCTCATGCCATTGGTCTTGTCTCCTGGCCTTATCTGTCAGAATCCCCTTTAGACAGACTCAGGGTCACAGTTATGTTTGTTAAAAACCGCAATTCCCTCTCTTTCCCAGGCTGGCCCTTGTGAGGCCCCCGATGGCTCGCTGTGGGCCAGGGAACGAGTGATAGATTGCACTTAACGAGCCAGAGCCCGGGCCTTCCCTCGGCCTCGGCCTCTCCACTTGCTGGATTCCTACGGAGGGGCCTCTGATCGCGGCTCCGGACAAACGCACACCTCCCACCATGGCCTCCGCGTGTCACCCCAGGTTGGCCCTAACTTCCTCCCTCATATTCAGACCCATCTTGATGCCCGGAGGCGCAAGCTCCCACTTCCAAAGGCAAAGTGCTCCGTCTGCCACAGCGCCGACAGGGAGGCTGCAGCCAGCCAGTGCCCCCGGAACGGCAGCCTTCAGCCCCCGCAGGCGCCGGCACCGCATGCCGCCCAACGAGCCTGAGCGAGCGGCGGAGGGCGGCTCTTGCGCGCGTGGCAGCGCCCACGACACCTGTGCAGCCGTGTCCTTGGCCCCTTCACGTGCCTGGCAGGGCTCACTTGCAGGGGCTAGCGGGCTACAGATGAGCTAGAGCCCAGGGAGGGAAACACAGCTGTGAAGACTCTACCCGTGTTCTCACGCCCCCCCGCCCCCGGGCAGTGGGGACGCTCCTGCCGCGTGGTTGGCACCGGGGGCGGTGGGGGGCGCCCCAAGTTGACGATCACCTACACGACCCCATCTGCAGCCCCCGAAGGACCCTTCTCTACCAGCACAGAAACCCAGTCCACCTCCACAATTTTACTCTCTTCTCTCAGGAACCTGGTGGCTAAATTCTTCCCCGGGGAGCGCAGCGGGGGCTGGGGTGCGACACCCAGGAGCTCAGCGAAGCCCCTCTTTGCTCTGTTCTGCCTGCTCCCTCCAGCCAGAGGACAGGCTCCTCAGCGGTCATGACCCTGCGACGCTCGGGGCTTTTTCTGGGGGCTGCAGCAGGATCAGCCTTTTGCTGGAGAGGAGCCAGAGTGCCCCCATTTCTAGTCCCCTTCCCGGTGACCCCCAGACGGCAGCCGCCCCAGCACCGTCAGCTGTCTCTGCGGCGAGTAGGAGGTGTTTCCCTGTCTCTGCCTTCGACCTCCACGGGCCGCCCTCAACTCCTGCTCCCACAATTCCGGACGTCTGACCTCCAGGGGAAACGATGATGACAAGCACGTAAGGTGCTCTTCGACCTATTCAAAGCGCCGCAGATTTCACCCCCCGGCCACAGTCTGACTCCGCGCAGGGACCCTGCCAGGAAGGCGGGAGGGCCGGAGTCCCCAAGGCAGCAGGGGCCACCACAGAGGAAACTGCACTAGATGCGGGGACTTCTCCAAGGGGTGACGTGAGGTCACGGTGCCAAGACAGCCTGAGCAGAGGCCAGATCCTGCTGGACAGCATGTCGCTGTCCGCCGTGGAGAACACACACGCTGAACAGTGTTCTAGAGAACAGGCCCCAGGGCCCGTGCACTCCTTCTCTACACTCCCATTCTGAGCGGCACACACACAAAATCATGGTCCTTTCTAAAAACACGACCAGTCTACAAGGGGTGGTGCGAGGAGCGGTGTCTGAGAAGCAGAACTAAAAAACCAGACCTAGCATTCTCTTGCCTTGGACAACATGGAAGAATAGCAGCAAAGGAGTGACAGGTGTGGGGTGAGAGTCTGGAAGCTGGTGAGGGAAAGGCTCGATGCCCGTGGAGAACTCCGAGTTTATTCCAGTGACAAGGCCGCACGCCCCAGGCCCTTCCAGGGCTTTCCGCGGATGACCCTGGTCTTAACTGAATCTAGAGACCGAGCACGGTGACTTCTCCATTTTCACCCCCAAGCACCCATGTGCCCAGGGCCTGCCGACCTAACGGAGGCGCTGACACAGCGAGATCAAAACAGGTCCCCCCGCACCCTCCTTGGCGACGCTCCCCGCCTGCCCCGAGGGCCACAACACGGCTGCCACTTGCCTGGGCCGTGACACAAACCCCAGGGCAGGAGATTCTCGAGAACTACTGCAGTGTTTCCGGACAGTTAAAAGGTCTTACTCTGACGGGTAGAAAAAGCAACTTTGTTAGTATAGGTTTACTCTGGGCTCTCTGAATGCTGCAAGAGCACTTTTCAGGTTAGAGTTAAAAACATGTAATGGCAGTTTTCATCTGATTCCGACATCCTCTGTACTTTCTTGACTTAACACAGGGGTCTTCCCTCAGCCTTCTCAAAAGGAATGTGCAGGTTGCTTTCAGAAAGGTTCAAGACACGAACAGACTTTCCCTTCGAAGGACTGACTACCCGAGGGAATTCATAACGACGTGCTCAGTCTGAAACCCCGGGCTGCAGGTCAACACTCTAAGTCTTTACGAAAAGACCAGGGCTGCTAGTGACCAAGAAAGGAACGAGCGTAGGAAGGAATGAGAGGGGCCGGGGTTTTGTGCAAGATTTAATAAAAAAACAAACAGAAATAGGAATGGCTGCTTTCGACATTTTCCAGGTTGTGAAAGGTTCCCCACGATGACCTGGGTGTGGCTCTAAGCTGAAGGAGTGGGACAAGTACAAAGTGCTGTCCTTCTCCCAAGCCAGAGGTGGTGAATGGAGGTTGCGGACCACGCCCCCCAACCTGCTCCTCCCGCGGCCACCTGACGCCCTGTTCTCTCCCCGCGGGGCCCACACGCAGCACAGCGAGAGCCGCCCGAGCCCTGACTCCGCACAGTGCACTTGGCGGGACGAGCTAGCTTAGCGACAGGCTGCTGGGCCTTAATACTGACAGTGAGTGCGGTGGACTGCGGCGGGTGGGGGCTCTGCGCAGACCCCGGTCGGGAGCGGACAGCCCTCCTGGCCCCCGCTGCTTGGCTAATTTGAGAATACCACGGAAAAAGAAAAGCTTTGACAAAGACATAGGAAGCTGGAATCAACACAGCAGAGAACGGTGTGAACAACCCATAAACCAGTCTCTCATGCATCCATACCCACAGTTAATGACAACAGTAACAACAACAATAATAATAAAAAATAAAGGTATAGGGCAGCGCTGCCGCAGGCTGGGAACGGTGTGTGTTCAAGTGGAACGGGACACGGCTAGTCTTTCTTCAAGTCCCTGGATTCAAAGAGTTTCAAGCGTTCTTGCACCGTCAGGCCTTCCTTCAGACTCTGGGTGGAGAGGAGAGCAGGAGAGAAAGAAAGAGACCGTTAACCACCGGGCCCGGCGCCGTGGGCGCGGTTGCAGTCAGGCGGCGGTGCGGGGGGCCGGGGTGCGGGGCGGGGCAGGAAGGGCTCCTCGAGAGATTAGTGGGGCATGCTAAGGAGAGAGACGTCCCCTGTGAAACGGTGTTATCTGGATGAAAAAGGAAAAAACCAGAGAAACAGACCATGTGTGTAAGCAGCTGAACTCTGAGCTTAGGGCTCTTTAGACAAGCAGCGATCAGATCGATTCAGCCAGGGGCAAAAGCTGTGCCAAGAACTAGAAATGCGCCCATCCATGTCCTCCTCCCGGGGGGGCCTGTCCACCTCTGGCTCCTCAGTGACCATGACGCTGAGCGTTGGGAGGAGGGCTGCACAGCTCGCGGCCGGGGGCCCGCTCCTGGCGCTCCCTGAGCAGCAGCTCGGGCGGGGGGCGGTTTGCTGGGACTGGGGATCTGGGAACACGTCAACGTAGTCACTAAGATTTTCAGAACGTGAAGCCAATACTCTCCTCATGTGTGACCTCGGGCGAAGTTTAAATCTGTGGGTTCGAGGATGTGCCGCTTTCCTAACGGGGAGAAAACATGTCCCGCTTTACTCTTGGAGGCTTTTCCCAAAGATCTAATTTCTCAGTGAGGAACGGAAGATCACTTCGGGGCATGGCTGAGGATATTCCAGCACTGGCTGGGATGGGGCTGGTTCCTCAGCGGCCATGGGGTCTTTGTGGCAAGTCTCAACACCACTGCCAGGTCCCGGGGCTGGCCGGCACGTGCTGGAGCTCACGAAGGTACAGGCTCCAGACGACTACACCACTTTTAGCCCCAAATCAGAGCACCGTGCTGGTCCTGCGGCCTGGAGTGCCCAGCCTGATGCTTCAGAGCACGCGTTGTGGGACCCGGCTGCCTGCAAGGTTTGAGGGAAGACGGGTGGGTCCCAGTGTCCCCGCCCAGTCCCAGAACAGCTCTGCTTGCTTTCTCTACCGTGGAGCTGTATGTGTGTAAATGAATAAAGTTGTTGTTGTTGTTGTTTTAAATAAAGGGTTCTATGGCTAACCTTTCTGAAACCCACTGGTCCAGATGAACCTCAACATAAGCAGTCGGTTAGGGTCACTGCTGAAGCTTGCTACCCAGTCGGTCGGAGGATGGGGGCAAATCCATGTCCCATTCTGAAGCTGAAATTCCCTTAATGCACATAACTGCCTCAGATGCTCTCGGGTCTTCTGCCGAGTGCTTCAGGCAGTCGGTCTCGGACAGGTGCTGGGCACGCACGGCCACGATGTGGGAGGCCCCACTCCTAAGTGCCAGGCCCACGGGCAGGCCTGTCACGTGCCACACCGCTTTGTTCTAGCTGAGGACGTCCAAGGGACAGCGAACGTCCTGACCGTGGGTACTGAGAGTCCTGCTGTGCTCAGGACTGTAGCTGGGGAGCAGGGCGACGAGGGGGACCCAAGGCTGTGCGCCCAGGACCACATACTGCTGTACGCTAGAGCTGTATGGGCAGGAAGAACGGAACCCCCACACTGACCCTGCGCACCCAGAGAAGGGTCCTTGGGGTGCACCGTGGCTCATTCCTCCCACACGGCTGGTCTCTCCACCAAGCGCCGGTGTGACCCCATACTCAGACTACCAGACAGGGGCCTCCATGAGAACCCCGTGGAGAAAGGTTTGCTCTGGGCTCAATACCAGAAAAGCCATGATGCTTTTAAGCAATGAGCCTGCCTTGACTTTTTGGGTGCCCAGACTTTCTATCCTTTTGAGTGAGGCAGGATACAGACACAGAACATCGATAAAGGACAGAAAACAGTACATATCAGATCCCATAACAAAGAGCACCAATGACAGGTTTGGTTTCTGGGCAACTTCGTTCCCCGGTCTCCCCGTGGCGGTGGCGGCAGTGGTGGGGGGTCTCCAGAAACAGTCAGGGAAAAGGACAGCACACATCTGAGTGTGAGCGCCCGCTGACATCGTGAACAGGTCCAGCCTTGCTTGGCGTCACAACACGTGTCCCTAAGGACTCTGCAAGGTCCCTGTCTTTCTACACACACCAGCGGGACTGTGCCTACCCGACACCCTGGAAACTCGGCCAAGCCAAACGTGGACTCAAAGACATCTGGAAAACCCCCACTCCCGGGCTTCTTACCACTCCTGTCTGGGGCCTGGCACCTCTGAGAGTCTGAGGCTGCCCTGGAGGCCCAGTCAGACCTTCGTGGGCGTGCCTGACCGCTTACCTCACTTTCTACCTTTGCCTTAGCTCTTTCCTGGCCGGCATAAAAGGTTTTTCCCAGCACACCCCCCGCAAAGGCCCTTTTGATAAAGGTCTTTTCACTGATTTTCTGCCCTTTGCTCCAGAATCCCGTGCATTTTTATTCCCCCCACAGGGACTCAGACACGTACTCTATCCTGACGGGGTGGCCACACTGCAGCAAGGCTTTCCAGAAGGGAGCGAGAGGTTTTTCACAGACTGTCACTTACAGCATGGGCACAAGGCCTAAATCATTAACAGTGAAGTCGTAACAGCTACAGCTCAACCTCAAATAGAAAATAGAATCTTTTAATAAGAAAACCATAAACCAAAGAACAGGTTCTACTTTTGCTAAACAGAATGCTTTTCATGTTTAGGGAAAAAGCCCAAACCAAGTTTACAATCAACCCTAAACCATACTTGGTTATAAGTGATTTGGGGCTGTAGAAGAATAAATAAAACCAAACTGACTAGGTTTAAAATATCTGGGATTTTCCTAAACGTCTTCCTAAAGCAAACCCATTTCCCCCAAGCCACTGGGCTACAGCCCCTTAGCCAGAGGATGGTGGACTGCGGATCCCGCATGAGTGTGAGCCCCAGGCAGGTTAACAAAAGGAGCCGTGCTGTGCGGCCCTGGGCCCATGTCAGTGTCCCCTCGGCCAGGCGCGTGTCCCAGCCCTGGGGTTCCTCCTGCGGTTCTTAATCTTCCCGTCAGAGAATTACGGAGATCAAGTCAGCTCAGCCGGAAGCACACTGTGCAGTGAGCGGCCGGGTGCCTGGGATGCACGGCCTGGTGTGGAGACTGGGGACGGTCCAGGCATGTGCCCCACTGTCCTTCTGCGTATTTGCCAACAGGCTGATGTTTCTCAGCCAGCACTTCGGTGCCCCTACACCTCCTTTCTTTGTATCTTTGCCTTCGCTGGCACCCAGAGAGAAGCTTTTGTTTTGTTAAACCAAAAACAAAAAAAGTGCTGCTAACCCTTCCGCCCCAGTCCCTCCTAGTCCTCTTGCTCTGCTGAGCCCTTTTCCCGGCCATGCCCACCAGGCCCCAGCTCCCTGAAACCCAGGCTCCGCCCGGCCTTGGCCTGTGAGCTAACTCGGTGGGCAGTTCTTAGCGATGGCAGACTGCTTGTCAGTGGCTGTTGGGTCTCTGTCAGGGCCTCTCTCGACGGAGGGCAAGAAGGGTTTCCGCAGAGAACGTGGAAAGCACAGATCGCCATGCACGCTGACTGGGGCCGGGGCTGCTCCCAGGCCCACGCCCAGCCGAGACGCTGCCTCTGTGGGCCGACTGCCAAGCTGGGGGGGCTCCCCTCGGCAACGGGTCAACTCTGGGAAGAGGTTAAAGGGCCAGTTAAGTCCCCAGAACAGGTTAAAGAAACTTGACCGGGACGGTGTATGTGCTTGCCGGAGCAGATAAAGTAACAATAAAACAAGGAGCTTGCTATGGAGGTGTGAGCAGTGCATGCAGGCAGCCACCCCCTCGAGGGTGGCAGGTGGGTGGGTGGTGAGAGGCGGTTTACCTACATGACAGGGGACCTGGAAGCGGGCTCGTTTCAGTTATCCCATGAGACCTGCTCAATTACGGACTGTCAGAGGAAAGAGCAAAACATAAGACACACACACAATAAATCCTAAATGCAACATGCTCATTACTCCCACCCTCCGCCCGTCCCTTCCGTGGGGAGGCGCGCAGCGGGCAAGGGACACGCTGGGGTACGCTGCTCTGTGGCTGAGGGAAGGGGTGTAGGCAGCTTCCTCTCTTGAAGGTGCGGCATCAGTATTACATTAGGGCCACGTGAAGAAGTGCAGACAGAGTGGGGCTGGCCCAGGGGGTCTGGGGGGAAATCTGGCCTTGGAGGTCCAAGGTCGAATTCACCGCAAGCCCTGCTTCTTGTAGGCCTGGCCCCTCAACTGTCACTGTCCAGAAATCAGTTCCACTTCAGCACGAAGGAGAAACAGGGCTTGAAGTCACCAGAACTGGCCCAGCAGGTAGGCATGTGGAGCCAGAGGCGTTCTGGGACCGGGGAACCCCTGCTGCGGCCCGTGGTGGGCTCTGACCCCGGCTCCTCTCTCTAACGTCCGAGAGCCCCCCACACCCTGGTGCTGCACCCCACACTCACCTTGGACCTGATGTTTCTGAGTTGCCGGCTGACACAGGATCTGTCTTTCTTTAAGAAATCCGGGTTGCTTTTAGATTTCATTATATCTGAAGGAACAAATGGACCGATTACTTTTGTTTTATAAAACCCAGTGGAACCAGACTGTTCAAAAATCTCCCAGGCTTACTGTTATCACCACACACCTATGGCAGTTCCTTAAACAACTTCAAGAGAAAACAAAGCCAATGACCATAAAACACGCTAGCTCCTGGACTGGCCAGAGGACGTCTGTGCGGCCCTGCGCTAGGCTCCTCCGTCTGTGTCTGCACGGGAGGGCCGGGGACGTTTTGGTCCCGTCACTTACTTACTCCCACCTTCCTCCTGGCAACCCAGCACTGTTATAAAGCAGAAGAGCAAGAGTCGTAATCCGCCCCCACCGAGACAACCACCATTCAGTTTGGGGTAAAGTCCTTCAGACTCCTTAAAAATGGCTACGAAACAAATGTATACTGGGTCCCCCGACGCCGCGTGTCCTGCTGGGAGCAGGGGGTTGCACTTGGTATATCCTACTGATGGATCTCGTTCCAGGTCAAAACAGAAACGTCTACCTGGTTTCTCTTAAGAACGGCTGGTATTTCACGGTGTTGTGAAGCCATGGGCCTCCATCTGCTGCAAATGCTACCTTTCCTCGTTGGCATCTTTCCGTGCACACGTTCTTCAGGTCACCTGGCAGGTCACAGGAGCTCTGCACCCACCCCCAAATGCTAGGCCTTCCTCTCTCCACGGCCCCGGCCACCCCGGGCTCCCCCTCAGGAGCTGCCACTGTTGTCACTGGGTGACCTGGCTTCCAGAGTTAGTCTACAGTTTGCTGCTGAGTGGTGTTCGGGTATCGCCTGACTGATTCCAGAAAGACAGCCGACTCGTCCTCCAGCAAGTGACCTTGTGTCTGCCTACGCGCCCGGGCGGCCACGATCGCTCCTGCTTGGCCGGCTGAGAGAAAACAGGGTCGTTTTCTGGGTATCAGTGATTTACACATGTTGTCAGGAGCTGTGTCCTCCCTGCCCCTCCCCCACTCGCACGGCCTCTTGCAGATTCTATGGTCAAGGCTCAGGATCAAGTAACTACTTTAGTGACAGCTGCCGTCTCTGAACTATTGACTTTCTTCAGGAAAACGCACAAATGCAAACTGGGATTCCTATGAAAATCACGCGGACAGCGCGACGTCCCCTCAAGGCAGTGAGTACGGGGACGCCTCACGGCCTGCCGGGAGGAAGACAGCTCGCCCGCAGAGGCCGGGGCCCGGCGCCCCTCCGGTTGTTCTCAGTGACGAAATGCACGTCTCAATACAGACCCGGGCTCCTCTGCCTTCCTGGCAGCGCCAGTAACACACTCGGACCACAAGCTACGGGGTCCTGGCCCGGAGCCCAGGGAACTCACCGTATCCCGACACAGGGGTGTTTTCGGGGGATTTTTCACCCAGTGCTTCCGTCGCTGCTTTCAGCTGCTCTTTCAACCTGCTGATGTCACAGTCAGCCTTTGCCCTCACAATGCTGAGCTCCGTGTAGATGTCCTTGTACTTGTCACTAGCGTACTTCTTGTCCTTGAGAAGAAAGGGCAGAAGCAAGGGGTGGTTAGGGCCGGGCTGGGCGGTCCGTCTCCCCGGGGCTGGAACGCTCTGCAGAATTACTGGGGGGGGGTGCCATCCGCAGTCGGGGAGGCAGGGGACCCCTGTCCTCCAGAGGCCGAAACTGATTATGAAGTGAAACAGGCAGGGCCGAGAGTCTCTGTTGGATGCAGAGCGAGCATCCCCAGGAGCTCTGGCAAGCACAGTCGTGGCCCTGACCCCCCGCAGACCTTCTGGAAACCACCCTCTTAGATTTCCTTCTTCTTCTTTTTTTTTAAGGTTTCATTTATTTGAGAGAGAGAGAGTGCATGAGCATGAGCTGGGGGAGAGACAGACTCCCCGCTGAGCAGGGAGCCCGACGTGGGGCTCCATCCCAGGACCCCAGGATCACCACCTGAGCTGAAGGCAGACGTTTAACCGACTAAGCCACCCAGGTGCCCCTGTCTTGGATTTCCTAAGTGACTGAATGGCCACCAGGGCTTCCCTCATCTTCTCCCTGCCTCCAAGAGTGCCCTGGTGCAGAAGGGTGGGCTTCAGCCAGCTCTCACCTTCCAGGACGACATTTGTCTCTGGTCTCACGGTCCCTGCCAAAGCACATAGGAGGCATGGAGGACAGGAACACAGCGAGACCTCAGTTTTACTACACGTGCTGACAAGGCTGGCGTTTTACGAGAGCTCACTTTTGAAACCACATTCCCCGTAAGAATGAAATCTACTCTCGAAGAGCCTACAGTTCGAACGCAAGAGAGCTCTGGAGCTCTGTGAGCTCTGGAGACCGGTGTCCCCACTCGGCCCTGAGCCATCCTCAGACCTGTCTCCCGCGGGGAGGCGCCATTACCCGCAACGCTGTCTGCAGCTCATCCTTGAGAGAGCTGATCTCCTGTTTCAGGTACTGTATTTCTGACTCCTTGACCCGCAGTAAGACCTAGAAAAACAGAGGGATTAGGGGCTGACGCTGAGGAGCAAAGGGACTTCCAGAGTCTCAAAAGCAAAGATGACGGCCGAGCAGGGAACCCCCCCCCGCCCCAGTGACATGCAACCACAAATGCCAGCAAACACACTTCACCATTGCTAACAGCTGGCCCATCACAAAGAGAAACAGAAAGAAATCACCGTGATCCCTCCTAGACCCGAGAACCCCATTCCTCAGCCTGAGGGCCACAGTGAGCACCCGGGCCAGGGCCCATGAAAGCATCCTGCTGAAACTGTTGGAGTCTCTCAGCCTCTCCCACATCACTGAGCAGATTTTCACGATGAAATGTTAACTGAATGGGGAAAAAGCTAAGTGCTTTTATAAAAACGTGTAAGAATCAATCGTTCTGACTTAAAATAAACCTCCCTGCCCCAGTAATCCGGCGCTATGGACCGTGAGCAGCTGTGGTGTTCACAGGGCTAGGAAACGTTTCACTTCAGGTGGGCGGTGTTTGTGGTGTGCAGAAACTGGGCACGGGGTTAAAGGTCCCCGTGGCCTCCTCACGAGGGGTCCCCACTCCTGCTGTGGACCCCACACTGCCTGGCAGCTATTCTCTTTTGCTGCCTGGGGCGATCTGGATCCTTCCACGTCCTTCTTGCGGTCTCCAGCTCTCATCCCTGCCATGACCCCGTAAGCTGAGGCCACCTCTGGGTCCCCGCTTGGGGCCTGCATGCTGCAGAGCGGGGTGAAGGGGCTCCGAGCAGTACCTCTAACTCATAGGCATCCTTGCCCTGTGTGAGCGGGGAGCCAGCGGCCTCCCCGCCCGCGTCCCCGGTCAGCAGCGTCCGTAACCGTGCGATCTCCGCAGCCAGGCGGTTGTTCAGCTCCTGCGGGACAGCAAGGAGGGGGGCTTCAGAGCCGCCTGGGGGCAGCCCTCACACGACAGAAGCGGAGAGGCCGCTTCCCCACCAGAAGAGGGGCACGTGTGTGAGCGGAGGGGAGCACGGGCTTACGCGCACCGCGGCGTTTTCGATGTACCGTGCAAGGCGGCCGCTGCCTGTGACGCGCAGCCCTGCAACAGCCGTTCACGCGCTGTGTTGGCGCAACTGCGGACGCAGGGTTCCAAAGTCCTCAATACCTTGTTGTCACCGTCACTAGTATCCGTGCATCTCACGGCTTGTCCACCTTGAGTTTCTGGAGGGGTGGGCCCTCTTGCCGCCTTCCCGCTCACTTTCTGCGCCTTGTTTCCAACTGAGAAGTGGTCATCTTAGGCCACTGCAGTGACTAGCGGGAACCAGTCCTGCCCGAGCGCCGTCACACGGGGTGAGCGGGGCCCAGAGACCTCGAGCCTGGAGCTGGCCAGCACATCTGTCTACTCAGTGCCTGGGGTGGATGAGCCGGTGGGTCACGCAGACAGTGGTCCAACTTGGCAGGTCACAGAAGCCTTTATCAAACTAACCCACCTCGAGTCTTTCCCCTAGCCAGGATTTTAAATGCACCTCAATTTTCTGAAGAACAGGCAAATTTTAAGAGAATAATCTGACCAAAAAAAATGTGAACAGAGTATGGTCTTGACAGGCGGACGTTTAAAAATGGTCCCAGCCTTAGGGGCAGGAGACTTGGATCAGGTGCAATGACCCTCCCTCTCAGGTCCTGCCTAGCAGTGATGAAGCAGAAATCCAGAGATGCTCAGGAGAAACGGAGACATCTCAGAGATCCCAAAAGGGCTAGAGACCAAATGAGTCCAAATTTAAACAGCTGGTTCATGCAGTAGACGGCCCCAGCTCCACCACCTGCAGTGAGTTTCTGTCACCATACTGGGGAATGTCAGACATCAGGGAGATGCCTGCAGAGGGGCGGCCACCTCAGGTGGGGCCTGGCTCCCAACTCCAGGATGGGTTCCCCCCCTCCCCCGCCGGCTGCAGGCTCACCTGATTGTGGGCGTTGAGCTCCTGGTTCTCACGTTGGCACTGCCGCAGGGCCTGGCGCTCAGCCTCCAGCGCCTGGGCCAGGTGGGCATTCTCCAGGCACTTCTGGGAGTACTGCTCCGAGAGGACCTCCAGCTCCCGCTGCACCGACTGCAGCTCCTCCCTGGGGAGAGGGCACGGCTCATGCCTCTGCCCACACCCCTGGCCCAGGCCTCTACAAGGCCCTGTGAGTCCCTTTTGCGAAACTTGAGGAACGACGAGACACACCCCAAAGAGCTGAGCAGAGGACAGGCCCCATGCGTTCTGTGGTCTCAGCGAATTGGTACCCAGCTAAAAAAGGGAGCACTTCAAAGTACTGCAGGCTTACAGAATCTCTCCTGCATCCTTCCCTTCTCCTCTTTCAAGGAGCTTAACGGTCCAACAGACAAAACTCCCATGATGTCAGGAAGAGAAGTCACACTTGTGGCTTGCTTTCCGCCCTAACTTTTGAGGTGCTCTGTGTCCGATACGCCAGGACCAGACTCTATCCACGCTCAGAAAATCAAAGCCTCGTGACGTTGTTCTCAGTCACCCTGGACCCCTTGGAAAGGACTGCTTCTTCCACTAGCAGAACCAAAGATGACTGTGGGAAGGTGCTCAGCCCCTCAGGAAGGGCAGCTTGGAACTGCCCTCAGAACCCTTGGGCCTCCGCCAATGCCCACCCTTGAGACCCATGTCTTTGTGGCTCTTAAAAAGACACAGGAAAGGTGCCAGTCCCCACATGCACAGTTTCCCTCCAGCCTGGCCCGCAAGGGCCGCCTCCAGTGGGCAGGAAGCTGACTCACAGGTACTGTCGTCGTAGGGCCTCGATGTCCGAGTTGATGCTGCTGATCTGGGACCTCTGGCTCTTCTCCAACTCGCGCTCCATCTCCTCCCGGTGGGCATTCTTCATGGCTTCAATGGCTGCGGGCAAGGACACGGCCATCAGCGTGAGAGGCTCAGGGGGGCAAGATGGACAGGACGGCGTGGCTGCCCGCTGTTAACGTGAAGTCCATGAGCGGTCAGGCTGCCTTTCCCAAACTGACTCTCTGAGGCAGACACAAGCCAAGGAATTCCCAGGAACTCCCACCACAAAAGGGATGCAGGTGCATTTTTTTTTTTAAACGTTTGAAGAAAGCCAAACTGATGAAATAAATGTCAGTGCTGCGAAGTGTGTAAGACTGTTGAATCACAGACCTGTACCTCTGAAACAAATAATACATTATATGTTAAAAAAGAAAAAAAGAAGACGACAGCAGGAGGGGAAGAACGAAGGGGGGAAATCGGAGGGGGAGACGAACCATGAGAGACGATGGACTCTGAGAAACAAACTGAGGGTTCTGGAGGGGAGGGGGGTGGGAGGATGGGTTAGCCTGGTGATGGGTATTGAGGAGGGCACGTTCTGCATGGAGCACTGGGTGTTATGCACAAACAATGAATCATGGAACACTACATGAAAAACTAATGATGTAATGTATGGTGATTAACATATTCAAAAAAAAGGAGAAAAGAAATCCAGCACGAGTTTATACAAGAAGCAGGCTTTCGGGGCGGTAGGTCTTCCTCCATCCTGAAACAGGCCAGCACCGTACAGCACAAGCACATAAAGGCAGCAGGACACAAGACCGGCGGCATGAAGGCTTGCTGAGGGCAGAGCCGGCTCCGTGGGGAAGTCTGTCACCAGGCACGAGCCGCAGCAGCGCTGCGCTCTCATGCTCTCAGCACTGCAGGCAGTGTGGGCTTATGCCAGCGCTGGGACTGGCGAGGCTGGGGACAGCCCCCCAGGTGTCGCCGGGGGTGCCGGCCCTGGGCTCGCAAGCTCTCAGGGGGCTCCTGAAAGCAGCCTCTTCCCTGGAGGGGACTGCGGAAGGCCTGCCTTGGATAACCAAGCCGAAGCCTCAGCTAAAAGGCAGCATGAAGGCTGCTCGCTGCCGAGCTGGGCGCTCCGCTCAGGAAGCCTGCCGCCTGCCCTGCGCTCGGGGTGAGAGTGGCCGCCCCGGCCCAGCTCCCACCTGAGATAGTGGCCGCCGTCTCCTCGGCCAGGAGGCGATCCTTCTCCTCTCGCAGCTTCTCCAGCTCCCGCTGGTGCTGTCTCTGCAGGTCCTCAATCTTCTTCTGGTGCGTTTCTTCCATGGCTGCAAACCCTCGCTCGCACGTGGCCTGTAAGATGCAAAAGGGACCCCATGGATTTTTTTCCTTTACTTTTGTTCTGGGTGTTCTGTTTATCATGAAGCCAGCAGCCCGGCCCCTCGAGGTGCCCTGGTCCAGACAGCATGCTCCCTGTCCTCTGATGGCTGTCTGCAGATGCTCACTGATGCTATGGGCACCTTATGCTATCGGAGCATTTGGGAAAGAGAATTTACATAAATTCTCTTATTTGGGTGCTTGTTCCTGCTGCTTCTCTGTGGAAAGTTGGTACTGTGGGTGGGAACTGGCTACAGTGGAATTTAAAATAGCCAATCCCCGACCTTTATAGAATCACGGCTGGGCAGGACTGACCAGAGGGAGGGAGAAGAGAGTAAACGTACGGAGGCTGGCTGGGTCTGGTTTGAGATATACAGCAAGAAGCTTTCAGCACCAGACAGGGCATTTCACAAATAGTCACGAACAGTGATACGTCTTTGTCAGCTCTTAGAGGGAGCCAAGATCATCCTGTGAATGATGGGTATTCCGGTGAGGACTGGGCGGGGGATACGTGGAGCCAGGAGGCCTGGCCCTGCCACTAACCAGCTGGCCACCTTCACCTGGTGTCCACTGAGGGAATCAGATTAAGCTACATGATCTCTTCTCTTCCAGTCTGTACCTTCCTTCTTCCTTTCTCAAGGAGTACAAAGAAGGGCGCTAATTAACTGAAATGAGACATACAACAGAACTGCTCTCCACACTCATCCGTGCCTTGTTACAACACAGGCTGGATTATTACCTGCACGTGGGTTTGGGGGAAGGACACAGGTACCCCTAAGATGGGGTCCAACCATCCCACACATCCACACAGAGAAGCCCAGCCTGGCTTAGCAGAATGCTCTTACCAAAGGTGCAGGTGACCGTGCCACACAATTGTGAGGGGGTCCGTGTGCAGCCTTCTGTGCACGGAGGCACACTTCCTGTATAAATCCCTTGCAAGGTCTCTCTCAGAGTAGGGATCAGGCCTTTCAGTGAATTTTAAAAAACCAGAAGAGTATGGCCATGTTACATTCGAAACGCAAAGTAGTGGAGGGAGGCTCTTCCCTCCCGACCTATATACTATTTGATCAAACTTCCTGCACCTGGATTCAAGAAAGGATAAGAAGAAACCAAATCACCACACTTGGGTGTCTTTGTCTGAGCCCCCACGGTCCTTTCTGAGATACTCCATTCAGTATTTTCGAACAGTCTGGACTTTACTGCAACAGACTGGCTGCACTGGGCCACTGATCTTAACTGTTTTTTTCTCTCTCTTTTTTTTTCTTTATTTTTTTTTTCTCTGATCTTAACTGTTGTTCACCGCTAACTGGGCGTTCCTTCTCCCAGGCAGCCCCCACCTGGAAGCCGCTGGCCTCCTCTTACTGCCCTCACACCACAGGAGAGCTGGAGGAGTCCTGGGCTGTGGCTCCCAGGCCTGGCCCCACTCCAAGCCCCTCATCTTCCCTCCTGCATACTTTGGTTCACAGTGAGCACACGGCTAGTAGGTCTTTTAGGGTTTAGTTTGATTGGGCGGCTTTAGAATATTTAAAGTTAAGGGTGAAAATTCTTCCTATAGAAACACTGAATTAGCTTTAAAGACCAGCTGCTTCCTTGGACAGCATATGCGTTAAAAATGATTCACCTATAAACAAATTTGAATTTTTAAGCCAGTAATCCCTGGGATCAATCCCAGTTCCTCAATAGCTACTGTGCAGAGTTGTGAGGGAAGGTGTCAGCCTGCAGCAGTCAGAAGAGGGGCTGTCAGGCCAAGACCCTGGTCTCCCTGACCCGGGCAAAACTGCACAAAGAAACAGCTATTAGTCGGAGGCCCTCAAGAGTGCTATTTAGTTGTAACTCCTGCATCTCAAGGTCGTCAGTGAGAACACCGTGGGTGGGCTGGATGCTCAGTTCGTACGACAGAGGATGCACAGAACGAGCAGCGCCCCAGCCCCCAGAGACAGGTTTGCCAGAAGCCCCCACCCTGCGTTCTTGCTAACTAATGATACGTCACCAGTTTGGGCCTTATCTACATGCCCAGAGCTGGGTGCTCTGCTGGAAGGGCACTAGGGACCGGTGTTTATGTCAACTGCTCTTATAGGTGGACCTGGCCCAACTGAATGCTGTGCTCACATGCACAGACCACCACGGGGACATCATTTGTGCACTTTTGGAAAATAGCCCTCGAAGCTTTCTCATGATTCCTAACAATTTTCCAAAGGTTCTGACTGACTTGGAAAAGGAACAGTGAAAATGGCGTCTTGGCCGTCCGAGAGCTTGCTGACGACCACACGTGCTTGTGTTTGGTCAGAGGGCTGCGTCGTCCCCGGACGTAGAGAGTACACTGCTGCGGACTCAGCACAGCTCTCTTGCGCTGTCAGGGCCGCAGAAAACAGCCCCGTGGGCGTACTGCTGGAGAGCAGCGTTCGCGCCACGCCTGGCAGGGGCAGCCCAGCAAGCCGCCCGCAGGCCGGGAGCCAGCTCTGCGCACCGGCTGGGCGAGGCGCCATCCCAGCAGGGGCCTGACTGGGGATGGAGGGCTTTCGAGGAGCCCGGCCACTTACTGCGCGAAGCTCAGGGGCAGAATGCTGAGGAGCTTAGGTAAAGTGCTGGGCAGCCATGCTGCACGCATGCAGGCAGGCATGTCCAGCTGTAACGGGGGTGGGTGAGAACCTGGACCGGCTCACACAGCCCAAGGCCCCGAGAAGCCTGGGAATGTCACCTTTACATGACAGGACCCGGGTATTCTGCCTAATGAGGCAGAGTGCGAAACGGGGTGGGGGTGCGGGGGTCAGGTCATCTCTCATAGCCCCCAGAGAAGGAGCACTAGTGGCCGAGAGGTGTGTTCAGTAGAAGAGCCCTTCTTCCACAGAGTGCCTATTAAATGCCAGGTCCCCACAGGGAGTTGGACAGGAGAGACCCTCGACACTGTCTTGTAAATATCCCCATCTTTTGGGAACCCCAAATCTGCTCTCTTAGGGCAATCAGGAGATAGCCCTCTAAGGGAGCCTCTGGCCCGTCTCTCCGGGGTTCTTCTCCTCAGGTTTACATCTGTACTTGCCTGGAGTGGGTTCTGTGGGGATGGAAGAGAGGGCGAGGCTGGGATGGGGACAGCAAAGGCTTCCCCTGCTGGGCGCACCGGGAGGGACAAGGCAGAGAGGTGATGAGGGGGACCATGCTCCCTCTCTCACGGTGCTCCTGTTCTCCTTCTGCCAGTCCTCCCTGGGGGTCGGGTGGATGTTGAACAGGAGGCTAGACCCTCGCCCAGGCCCTACTCTGAGACCACACCAGGCCCGCGAGGATTCAGGGGAGGGACAGAGTATCAACCTCACTCTGCTTGTACAGTAACTCAGAGCCAAGAACCGTGTCTCAGCTCCACCCGAGAGCCCTGCGTACCAGACGCTGCCCCCCCCACCAGCAGAGGAACGCCTGCCCCTCCACTGCCTTGAAAATTAAATGATGCTTCGGAACCTTAAGGTTCTCAAAGTCTTTCTGGTACTTCTCCCGCAGAGTGGCCGCGTTGCCCTCCAGGTCCTTGTGCTCCAGCTCCTCCCGCATGATGTCCATCTGGGCCTCCAGCTCCTGGATGCGCTCTCTCAGCCCTGTCATGGAGTCGGCCTCTCCCTTGGCAGCCTGCAGGGCATCCCGGGGCTGGCTGGCGGGCCAGCTGGAGGAGGTGGACTGGTGGGGGCTGCCCGGGGGGCCGGGAGCTGGCAGGGCTTCGTGGAGCTGCCGCTGGTAGTGGTGCAGGGCCTCCTGCAGGCACTGCAAGCTCTGTGAGTAGTGCTCCTGCAAGGTCCTCAGCTCCTCCTCGTGGATAGTCTGCAGCTCTTTGATCTTGAGCTGGAACTTGTCCTCCAGGCTCTGCATCTGCTCTACGTGGTGCCGCTCCATGTCCTGCCGGTCTCTGACCGAGGCATCCAGCTGGCTCAGGACCCTGCTGTGCTCGGCCTGCAGCGAGTCCCCTGCTCTGTTCAACTGCTCCACCACACACCTGATCTCTTCCTCGTACCTCCCTTGCAGGGTGAACATGTTCTCACTGTGCTCGCTCTCCACTTCTTCCAGACACCTCTGCTGATGGTCCAGCTGGGTGACCTTGGCCTTGAGCTCGGTGTTTTCCCTCTCGACGATGGCAATCACTTCCAGGTACTCGCTCTTTTGCTTCCGGAGAAGCTGCTCGTACTCGTCCCTCAGGGCCCCAACGGCTCGCTCGTGCTCCTGACAGGAGGCTCCCCTGCCCTGCCAGGACTCCTGGTAGCACCGGAGCTCCTTTTCGTACTCCAGCCGGATTTTGCAGGCTGCGTAACACACCTGAGCCTGAATAATTGCATCCTGAACTAATAACGAAGAATACTGACCGAGGCCTCCCAGGGAAGTGTCATAGGAGAGGCTCTGGGATGCCTGGAGAAGCTTCTGACAATCTCTCACTGACTCCACAGGGGGAAGCGAGGTTAAAGCGGCAGATATCTCCCCTAAGAGGCTGGCCTTATCTTTAAGCTGCAGGGCGAGTTCTTCCTGAATAGCGACAAGGGCCCCAGAGCTCTGGTCGGACACGGACACGGAGAAGGGCTCCCGGGAGCCAGATGCTTCCTGATGACTCAGCACTTCTCCTAACAGGCTCAGGTCCCAGGATGCCTGCATGCCGCCGTCTTCAACATCTGCGGGAAGCCTGAGGGCTTCTGAGACCTGCTGCATCACTCTCTCGAAGTCGGGGGTTCGGTAGGCTCCCAGGATGTCCCCCAGCACACGCTTGTGCTGCCGCAGGGCCAGCTGGGTCCCCCGGAGGGTCTCCTGGATGCTCTGCAGCCTTTGGTGGAAGGACTCCCTCGCCGACTGCAGCGCGAAGCTGAGCTCTGCCCTGACCCACGTGGCGTCTGCCAGGGCAGGAACCAAGGCCGCGGGGACACTCTGCTGCCCGCCTCCCGATGTGCCGGCTGCCTCTCCGCCCAGCGTTCCCAGGTGCTTACTCAGGGACTCAACCTGGCTCCAGAATTCGCCATCCACCAGCACCTTCTTAGCCCAGGTGTCTGCTGGGTCCCCGGGGCAGAGAGCAGCACTTTCAGATTCCAGGGGCAACTTTCCCGACTGAGAAATCTCGTGCAGAACGCGCGAGATATCGGATGTTGTGTTTTTTAGAGAGTCTGCTATCTGGTTTATCAGTGAGGCTTCCAGAGCTATTTGATCGGAGAGGAGTTTCAGCTGCTCCTGCTCGGTCAGTTCGGGCCGGTGCAGCGGCCGCAAGCTTGCCTTCCCAAGCTCCACGAGACATGCTTCCTCTGGCTGAGGCCGGGCTGCGCCGTCTGCGGGAGCGGGCCAGTGGCGCAGGGCCTGAACAGTGCTGGCTAGAGCGCCCTCCATGCTGGCCAGGGGGCCCGCGCCTGCGCCCTGCGCTTCCTCCGGGCCGGCCACTTGCAGAGAGCACAGCTGCTCTCGGCAGCTTTCCAAGCAAGCCAGAGCCTGACTGTTTTTCACCTGGAAGTCGCCGAGCTCCCCGACGTGCTTTTCGGTGATCTTCGCCCTCCCTTGTCTCTCCTGCTCCAGCTGGGAGGCGAGCGCTCCGACCTGAAGCAGGCTGGCGCGGAGCTGCTCGCGGAGCCGCGCCTCGGTGCCGGCCCACTGCTGGTGCAGCGCTAGCAGGGCCTCCTGGCTCTGGCCCTGCTGGCTCTCCAGCTTCACCGTCACGTCTTTGAGCTTCTCCTCCGTGATGTAGAGCTTCGTCTCCAGGGAGTGGATTATGGAGAGATAGGTGTCGGAGTCGCTGGTCGCAGGGAGAGAGCTGGGGGTGGCCTCTGACGACATGCTCTCCTCCGAGGGCGACCGGTCCTGGCTGGTGTCGGAGGATGTGCTGCTGGTCCAGGTCTTCTCGCACCCATCGGGGTGCGAGTATTTTTGGCACTGAATCGTGGAGAACCGGATTCTTTGCCTTTTGACACCAGGGACTCCCTGGTCCGGTTTGGCCGTGCTCTGAAGGTGCCCCTCCCTGTCCGGCACGTCCGACCTCAGAGAGCCCACACTCTCTTCTCTCTTGGGGCTGCTGTCGCCTTGCGCTTCCCCCAGGGCCGCCCCCGGGACCTCATCCTCGAGCCTGGGATGTGGGAAGGCCGGGGGTGTGCCGGCAGCTTGGAGCTGCGGGCCCAACGGCACGCTGCCGTCCTCCGCCTCTTCTGGGCCGCTCCGTGGCTCCTCCTCCGCGTCCTCTGAAGACTCCTTTACAAATTTCCTTAAAATCTCTTCCTTTGCCTGGAGCTTCATTTCTGTTTCCTCTAAGCTGCTCCCCAAGGCAACCATTTTAACCAAAGCCTCATTGAGGTCTTGATCTTTCTTCTCCAGAACTTTCTCGTGCATCTCCTTGATGTGCTTCAGCTCTTCCTCCTTTTCCTTCAGCAGCGTGTGCATGCTCTGGAGCTGGCCGGCCACCCTCCTGTAGGAGTGCTCCAGGCTCTGGTAGTCGGCCTCCCTTCCCCTCAGCTTCTCCTGAAGCTCAGCAACGTCCCCGTCAGACAGGGCGACACGATCCATCAGCTCCTGGAACCGCTGCCTGATCAGGTCCCGCTCGTCTCTGAGGCTCTGGACGTGCTCAGCCAGCTTCTGGATGCTGGCCTCCTTCATCTCCAGCTGCTCCTCCAGCTGGTGTACTACTTCGCTGCCCTCGAACTTGGCGCTCAACTTCTCCTTCTGGAGGACCTCCATCTGCTGCTCGTGGTCCTGGAGCTGGTCCTCATAGGCGCTGGCCTTGTCCTCCACCTCCTTCAGGTTCTGCAGCAGCACCTGCTTCTCCTTCTCGCAGCTCTCCAGCAGCAGCTCGTAGTTCCTCTGCAGCTTCTCCTCCATCAGCCTCTGGGCCTGCTCGCTGGCGCCGAGCTGCTGGCTGAGGTCGGCAATGCGCTCCTGCAGCCTCTGTACCTCCTTCTGCCGGTCCCTCTGTAGCGCCTGCTGCATCTCCAGGTCCCGCAGCTCCTGCGTCTTCTCCAGCAGCAGGGCCTCGGCGCTCTTGAGCTTCTGCTCGCTGGCCTGCAGCTGACCGCTCAGCGCGGCCTCGCTGTGCTGCCACTCCTCCAGCTGCTCACGGACCTTGTCCTTCTCCAGCTTCAGGTCACCCTTGAGCTTGGCCAGCGCTTGCTCCTTGATGGCGAGCTCGGCAGCGGCATTGCTGAGCCTCGCCTGGAGGCTCCGGATCTCGGCCTCATGGTGCCGGATCGCGTCCTTGGCCTCCCCGTAGCTGCGCTTCAGGGACTGGATCTGCTGCGTGACCAGCTCCTGGCGCTGGCACTGGGCCTCCAGCTCGCTTTGCAGATCCTGGTTGACTCTATGGAGCCTCTGCCAGGCACCGGATGGGGAAGTGGCCACTTCAGTCTTAAAGAAACCGATTAAATACTGGTTAGTACCACTCGGGCCTCCCAGTTCTGAGTGTCACACCTCTGGCCAGGGTCAACCACAGGAAAGCTCCTTGGTGGGTTTGCCTTTTATCCTTGGCATAATTTTTTTTTTTTTCAATTAAAAAACAAATCCAACAAATCATCTTAACTTTTTTTGGCAAGTAGCTGCTTCTAGGTAAAGAGAACACATGGACAGTAACATCAAACAGCTCTAACCAAGCAGCTTCTATAAGAACTAAACCAAACAGAACTGAATAATGGAGCACACTGATGAGTGAACGAAGACTGAAGGACAGGAGAATGCTGGGAAGGAGGACAGGGGGAGGAGCAGAGCTTCCGGGATCTGTTTGTTTGTTTTGCAAAACAAAAGGCAGATGGCTCTAGGCAACAAACCCTAACAAAGCCGGGACGCAGGGGGGTGCGGGTGGTGGTGGCACTTCCTTCTAGGACGGGGAGAGAAGGAAGGGAGGCAACTGCTCGGGATGCCAGTGAGGTGACATCTGACACATTTTCCTTTGGGAAGTGGAGCCCGTCCTCTACAGTAACAGGAAGAACTAATCTCTACCTGCAAGAAGACAAAACGAGGGGAAACGGAAACCATGGAGTAAAACATGATAATCAACAAAACAAACAAACCTTCATGGAATTCAAAATAAGAGAGTGAAGCGTGCAAGAAACAAAACACAAATGAAACAAAACTCCCCAAACTGAAAGGCATGCAGAATAGACAGAACTAATTAATGCAAGGGCAAAAACAACATGAACAAGAGTGAGAAGAGCCCAGCCTAAGAATTTGGCCTGCCGGTGGCTTGCTTTAGGTCTGGTCTGCTGTCAGGGAAGCCACAGATGTGACACTCAGTTATGTTAAAGTTACACTCCACGCTCGACTTCCAAACCATGCAAGAAGCTCCTCCCAGCACCACTGGTGCAGTGCCCACCCTGAATGGCTCTCCTCCTGACCCTGAACCCCAAAGGCCCCTCGCTCATTCGGAATGACTTGGTTATAAGCATTTTCAAAGCACAAAGGGAGGTTAAAAGCCACCCGTTGTTAGAACTAGAGGAAAGGTTTCAAGACACCAGCTCTGCCCAGCGCTGCCAGGGGCTTTGGTGCAGGCTCGTGCAATCATCTAGGTTAGACAGAGGCAGGTTCTTAGGTTAGCAATGTGCAAAATCTGCTGCTAGGATCTTTACCACCTGATGTGAAGTGAATTCGTGCAGGTTTAAAAATCTCCCCAAACCTGGAAAGTCTGCACAAAACGACCCAGGAAGCACATATAGGAAAGAGGAATGCCCACCATGGCCATTCCTTGGCTGAAGGGGCTGGGGAGGACCAGGGCACAGGAGGCGCCCAGGGCCACGGTTAAAGCTGGGGGAGAAAGAGAAGGCAGAGGGAACACGCAACAAAAAAACGACATGGAGATATGAGGGAAGGTAAACTCTGCCCACAGGCTCATGTGCTGCCTGGGATGACTTGGCCCAAGGTGGCCAGGGTGCTGTGGTCTGGAAATGTTGACACAGACGCTTATCACAGAGACCCTGGGTCACTGAGAGCTGGAAAGGTCCTCGGGGTCCAGTTCTAAGTCTACACAGGCAAGGAGGCTGAGGTTGCAGGGCATGGCACCAGCTTCTACTGGTCAGTGGCAGGACCCTGACTGGAGTGCTGTATCCTCAGCCTTGGCCAGGAGCTCACGTTCCCCATTCCATCAACCCATTCTGCATTTCCCCAGCACTGCTCCGTCCAACAGCTCTCCCCACCGGCATATCAGCATGATGGGGGCAGGAGTGTGTTGTTTGGTATCCCAGAAGTCAGATGGGGCCCGGAATGCTACAGGACAATGGGCTCCCCCTGGCGAGACACCAGGGCGGCGCCCATTGCCTGCTGGCTGGCATGTGGGCGCAGAGCTCCCTGGTGGAGGGCATGGGTTTGGGTCTCAGCTCAGGACTCAAGCTGCTGGGAGAGTGGGCTGAGGGCCGGGCGGCCACACTTTGCCCGGGCACTTCAGCCTAGGCAGAAAAGAAGAAGAAGGGCCACTAGGCCAGCGCTAATGGCCCCAGTTGCCCTGCAGGTGTGGTACACACAAGGTCACGGATGCGGAACCAGTCTAGCTCTGCTGCTACTGTGGTGGTAAGGAGGCACCTGGCTGCTGTTACTCAGTTTCTCCAGTTGGTGAAACGGACCGAAAAACTGTGAGAAAGCCCGGAGAAACCACAGGCACACATGTGACATTTATAATAAATATATACCGTGTACTCTGAGAGCCAAGAGGAAAGACGATCAGGATGATTTGATTACAAAGCAAACAAAGAAAAACCCTCAGAGACCGAGGTTTCAGGCAGATTCTGCACACCGTCCCACAAGGGCGAAGCTACAGAGGACCCACGAGCCTGCGAGCCCTGGTGCTGTGGCGAGGAGCCGGGGCGGGGGGGCGGCACTTGGGACAGGCTGCCGCCGCTCAGCCAGGTTTTGCACATTCCTAGCCTGGGTCCTCACGCTGAAGCCCCAAGCAAAAGGGGCTGCGGCAGCCCCTCAGCCCTACCTGGAGCACGTAGCCCTCCCGGGCGCTCTGTTCCCGGCCCAGAGCCACCCTCAGCTGGTCCTGCAGGAGCCGGTTCTGCTCCAGAAGGTCCGAGGCCTCCTTCTGGCTCTGCTCCAACTGTGGGCAAAGAGACAACACGTTGTTAAGCACAGCGACGGCGAGGACTAGAAGCCGCAGCACACACGGACTCCCGGGCTGGCCTTCCACGTGGCCACGTTTCAGTGCACGTGCTGATCTGGTCTCCCTCTGAAGCATCTGGAACTGAAGGTTCCGGCTCAAGCCGTATACGACAGCAGCGCACTTGTCACCCAGGGCACCCACGTAATTCCCACATGCCCGTAAGGATGTGATGAGCAGACCCCACCAGGAAATGGGTGCTTTGTGCCTGTGTCAGAAGAAGACTACCCTGCTGGGTCCTTCCGGTTTCCTCAGTGTGGTCAAATAGGCCAGTGCTGCCTTGGGGCAGCCCTCCCTCTAGGCCCTGCTGCAGCTTCCGCTGAAACAGCTCCTTTTGACCACTTCTATATAATGGATTCCACACAAAATTCTGTTTGCGGGAAGGGTTCCACGAGATGGGTAAAGCAAGCAAGCTACTTCACGCTCTTCTTGCTTTCAGTGGCTTTGAATGGAGTCATCCATCCATGCACCTCTTCCCTGAAGCCTCCCTCAAGTGCCTACTGGATGCTGGCTTGTGGGGGCCGCCCCGCCCCGCCGGGGGGCAGAGTGCAGCCAGGCTCTGCTGGGGGCGGCACTGAGACACCTGGCTTTCACACTCTGCTGTCTGTGACAGATTCATGGTCCAACGTGTGACCTGCAGGCCAGCAGGCCCGTTGTCACAGTTTAGAGCGATGTTGAGTTTGAACTTTTATTGCATCTTGCCTTCATTATCATATTAATGCGTGTAGAAATGGGAAAAAATTAAGAGTGCTGGTGCTAATGATAAATGTCAGCCTCATAAATTTAACAGGAAAAAGATAAGTGAGGGTAGGCCAATGTGGCCATTCTTCGGCTTTCGTTAGCTACTTCTGTAAAGAACTCACTTGGGACGTACTGCTGAGTGTTCCTAAAAGGCCAGTGCGATGCTATACCCCCTCGTCCAGGAAACTCACTTTTCAGATTGACAAATCCACTACCAAGTTTCCCCGATTTGATTTCTGGATATGTTACAAATGCAGGGCCTGGCCCACTTATCTCTGCATCCCCACAGGGGCCCACTCTGGTGCTCAATGCATTATGCAGGTTGGTGGCATGACCGCAATCGTCTGCCCAGCCTGCCAGGCTCATACCCCCCAACCCCCAAAAGGGCCTCTGTTTCACATCTCAAATATTCCTCAACATCCAGGATCCAGCCTCTGCCTACTGCTGCCTGACCCGCACCCCCCTCAGATCCCATCGATGGTTACTGGGTTGCTGCAAAAGCTTCGGGGCTCGTGTCTGCCTCCAAGCTTTGGCCCCTTTGACCCAGGGCCACTGCATACGGAAAACTAACTCTGCTCATGCCCCTCTCCTGCCTCAAATCTCTAGTTCATGCCTGTAACAGGGTAGGACAAAGTCCCCACCTGGGTCCTGCATCCCGTTGGCCTAGTCTCTGGCCACCCCCGGCTCTATATGGCAGTGTCCCCACCGCATGGCAAACACCTTTTCCTTCTGGAAAGGCCTGGCGCCCCCTCCCTGCCACCCTCCATGACGTGGCACCCTCCCATACCTCTTGTGCCTGCACTGTACTCTAAGAACCTGTCTGTGTGTCTGTCTCCTTGAGTGGTCTGGGCCACATGTCCCTCAGTATTATGTGGCTGACCCACTCAGGCCACCACCAGGTACAGTGGGTGCTGGGGAAGGCTGCTGCACAGAACCCCGCCACCTGTCTGCCCATTACCTCCTTCTCCAGCAGAGTGGTCAGCTCGTGAGCGGAGAGGCGGTCACTTCCATCCTCGGAGGAGGACAGGTGCAGGGGGGCAATGGGCACTTGCTTTTCTTCCCGGAGAGGAGTGGTCTCCACCTGATGCCACCGCTGCTCGATCTCCACGTGGACGTTCTGTGTCTTGAGGTCGGCAGTCACAGGCAGCCCTGGGCTGCGGTCAACCTCCATCCGCAGGGCCGTGTCGTCAGCGGCCGGCCCATCCGTGGCATCGAGCATCCCAAAGCGCTTACGGCGCTCTTCCCGCCGCCGCGCACGCTCCCGCTCCAGCTCGCCGGCCTCAGCCTCGGGGTGGGCGTCAGAAGCCCCCGTGGCGCGGGCCCTCTCCTGAGCCAGGGCCTGCTGAATGGGGCGGAACTCAGCCCAGTCAAACGTCTTAGAACGGCCCTCCCGCCTCCGCTCCCGAGCCCGGCTCCTCTTCTGCTCGGGGTCTGGCTCTCCACGCTCCGCCTCTGGCTTCTCACTTGGCCTCGGGCAGGTCTCAAAGGAGGAGCTGCTCCGGTTCTTTTCCTCTGGCAGTGAGCTGGGGGCAAGGGGCAGAGAGCCTGTGAGGTGTGGCTCCTGGTGACAGCCACCTGCCCTGGAGGGTGCCCAGCTCCACCACTTTCTCTTTCTATGCGGCTACGGTTCCCACAGGAGAGGGAAGGAAAGGACACTTTGCCTTTACCTGTGTCCCTTCCATAGGGGAACCTAAACCGGTGCTGAGTGGGGACAAGAAAGGAAGAGCCACAGATGGCTCAGAGTTTCTAGTCTCGGACCTCAGAGGAACCCGAAAGAGATGCTGTCGGAGAGTGTCACGACGCAGTCTCCATCAGGCTGCACTGGGCCTGGCCACCATCTAAACGAGATCGTGAGGGAGGCCAACCCTGTGGAGCGCGTGCACCGGGCAGTGCTGACAGAATGGATGACACCAACCACTTCTCCCCAAAGGCTCGAGGCTTTTTTAACAAGTGGTAAATAACCCAGTCAGGTCTGCATTTTAAGAAAACCACCCTGGCGGCTGGTGTGACAGATGGATCACAGCATGGAAGGCCTGAGACCACCGTGCCCTGGTGAGAGAGATGGCCCAGGTGGCACCTGGGTGCCTGCACCACGTAGTGGCCCACCCCGTGCAGGTGAGCAGGGAGCGGATTCAAGGGCACCTCTCCTTGCCCAGTAAGGAGTCCATGCCTTTGTCCAATTTGCCCCAAAGCAAAGATTCCTAAAGAGGATGCCCCCTGAACAGCGGTGAGGCGGGAGCATCAGTTGTGGTGGTTTGAGGCTCCGGCTGGAGCAGAGTGGCCTCTGGTCCTGCCCAAGCCGGCAGAACAGAGTTGGAAGCCACCCAGGGTGTCGAGGGCCAGCGAGGGTGGTGCTGTGGGGTGGTGGGCTGGGGGCACCTGTCTTTAATTTTCTTTTTTTTTTTTAAATAGGCTCCATGCCTAGGGCGGAGCCCAACGCGGGGCTTGCACTCATGACCTTGAAATTAAGACCTGAGCTGAAATCAAGAGCCGGACGCTTAACCGGCTGAGCCACCCAGGAGCCCCAGGGAGCGTCAGTCTTTAAATGGGAGTCAAAGAGAAGGGAGCCTGGGAAAGAGGCACCCAAGGGAACGAAAACATGGTCATCATCATGCTCTGGGCCATCTGTCTCAAGTGCTTCAGGGTGGTGGGACCCACAAGCTGCCAATTTAAGACCACATGCACACCTGAATAAAAGTTCTCCAGAAGAGATCTTCCAATGCCACCGAACTGAGAGCTGACCCCGGCTTCCAACCGTGTAGGGCATTACGACCACATGGACAGCTGGGGGCAGCAGCCCCGGCTCCATGACAGGGAGTCCCTCCAGCCCCAGGCAGGAAGCCCCTGCAACTCCCCACCACTGACGCAGGGAGACTACGATACATCGCTCAAACCTGCCCTCTGACCTTTGTATTTGACTTGGCCCTGTAAGCACTAAAAAAGTCCAAATTTTCCTCACACTCTAAAAGCCCACATAAAACCAGCAGAAAGGCTGAAGACAAACTGGGGGAGAGTGAGGAGCCCCTAAGTTTCAGATACACTAATTCTGAAGTAAATTCTAGTCAGGAAGACAGTCACTAAGCCAACCGTCTGACACAAATGAAAGACCTGGTCCTGGTGGGCCTGCAGTCCCCGCACGGACCCAACGTCTGAGTGTGGCAGGGAACCGTGAAGCTCACCTTGGGACATATGTGCACGTGCATATGCTCAAGTGTGTCCTCCACCCCTGTTCTGAGGCCAACGCCACATGCCGGCCCCGCGACATCCCAAGCTGACTTCCTCCAGCCGGGCCCCTCAATCCCTGCAAAGGGCCAGGCCCTCGTGGAGCAGCTGGGGCCAGCCAGGACACAGCAGGCAGGGGAGGGCTGGCGGCCAGGACAGGACCTCAGGTCCCCTCATGTCCACCACCCAAGCCACTGTGGCAGCAGCCCTGCCAGAGAACCCCGAGCTGCCTTTCTTGCTTTGCTAGGGAGGCATCCTCAAGGTTGGCCTTACAAAGCTTTGGTCTCTGCTCCTGGCTGGTCTCTGCTCCAGGGGCCCAAGGACAGCCACTGAGGCTGCCCATGAGGACGAGAGCGCTCCATTCATCTCC
The DNA here is from genome assembly GCF_054177405.1 of Leptonychotes weddellii. Classification (NCBI taxonomy): domain Eukaryota; kingdom Metazoa; phylum Chordata; class Mammalia; order Carnivora; family Phocidae; genus Leptonychotes; species Leptonychotes weddellii. Next base: position 41,187,268 of record NC_138383.1, on the reverse strand, counting down.
GCGGGCGGGACGCACTCCACTAACAGATAAGCTCTGCTAACAGGACACTTGAGAACTTGTCCTGGCCACCAACGCCTGGTCTTACTGACAGGAACAACAACCACATATTCTGTTCACTTAATAAATGAAGGAATGAACAACAATGTCAATACACACAGGACAGAAGATTCTGTTCCTATCTTCTTGCTCAAACAGGTGCAGTGTCACTAGGAAGCAGGCAAGCCCTTGACAAAGTTCTGGCGTGGCCGCAGCCGCCCCAGGCCACTGAGGGGCATACAGTGGGCCCTGGGACGCCACCCCAGGTGTGACCAACAACACAAGAAAGACACTTGAAGAATCATGCAAAGTACATGACCTGTAAAGTGTAAACGGGAGGTTCTCAGAACAGGTGAAGGCTCTGAAGCCTTCAGTTAAGGACGTCAGAGTTCTGGGCATTGTGGAACCAGCCCCACGCACCAGAATCTTCTCTTTCTCTTGAACTGAAAATAGCGGGTTTCTAACCTTCAGGGCAGGAGGAGGAAGGCATGTGGCACATCATGAGGTGTACAAACCACAGAGACCCAACGTGAGGGGAGAACAAGATTTCCAACCCAGTTCTAGCACCGAGTCTCAAAGAAGTTTTTCCTGGTTGCACAGAAATCCAACAGACGGAGGCGTGGGGCAAAATGACCAAGAAAAAGACACATCCTGACGGCCTGTGAAGGCGGCATCCAGGGCTGCCCTTACCCCGCCGCCAGCAAGGCCCAGCACCTGGGCTGGAGGGGCTTCTCCCACTAAGTTCAGTCCCGACAGGGGCACAAACGCTCCTTGCACACACGGCTCCACTGGCCAGGCTTAAAGGAGGAAAAGGTCACCTGAGGCAGAAAAACCAGGATGCCAGAGGGAGACTGAGCGCGGCCAGCTGGCGATGGGACAAAGGAGGGAAGGAAGAGGGCTGTGCTGGAAGAGAAGAACCACAGACCATGAAGGAGCGAGGTGGTGGCTGGCAGGGAAGGTGGCTCCCACAGGCACACCGGCTGTCTTACCTCGTCACGTCTGGAGCAGAGCTTGGGTGGACGTGTTTCATGATGGTCTGGATCCAATTCCGCCGGATTCCAGATGTCATAGCAGAAAGAGTGAATTCGCCCTCCTTCGTCTACACAAAAGACAAGCTGTCATCAGGGACTGTCCCCTCCCTGCTCCCAAAGGACATCCTGTAGGGAGAACAGCAGCCAGGTAGGGGGCTGTCCCAGGAGCATTGTGTGTGCCCTCCTCGAAGAAAAGTTGGAGAGCAAAGGAAATAGCAAATCTGCTTTTGTGGCTGACTCAGCCATCCTCCTCTCTGTTTCCTGTGTGCCTACAACGTCCCTGGTCCCCGGATGGCTCGCCCTGCTCCCTCAGGGGCTCACAGACTAGGGGGAAGGAGAGAGCACGACCCGAGAACAAAGCCAGTGTGTGGGGAGCAGTGGGAAGGGGCCCCCAGGCCGGGGACAGCACCGTCCCAGGCCCAGCAGCATGCAGGCAGGCACATCAGGTGCACAGGGTGATGGTTAGGAGAGTGGCAGGCACGGGACTTGGCAGGCAGGCTTGGCCCTATGGGAGCCGCATGTGTCGGGCTGAGAAGAGGCAGGGAGACCTGCTGGGCTGCCGCCAGGGCAGTCATAGTTAGATTTAGCATGGTGACAGAGAAGAGGGAGGTTCTGGGGCGGTAAAGGAGGTGGTATGCAGTCCTCACTCACAGGATATGGGAGCGGAGGGGGCTGCTTTTACACAATCCGTGGACTGCACGCCCCTGACCTTGGTGCAGACCTGGGTCAAGACAGAGGAATACGCTGGTGGTGGCTGAGGGAGAGGAGTTGCACTATGTGGGGATAGAAGGCGGAGAGGAGGGAAGGGGAGCCAGACAGGGGCTGAGAGTGGGCAGCAGGGCCAGCGAGCAGAGAGGCCTCTGGGCTGCAACCCTTGTGTCACTGAGCCACGCGGACAGGCAGCACCCAAGACAAGAGGGGCATGAAATGCAGGTGGTGGTCTCCTGGAGGCCACCTCCCTGCTCCTGCACCACGGGCTCCCATGTCACAGGAGTGAGGGTGTCAGTACCGTTCCCTAGGCTGCTCAGGCTACTGACCAATGGGCCTGTGAGACACGTCAGCTAGTCAGCTGATGGGAAGATGAAGTCACCAAGATGGTTTTGGGATGGACACTGGCACAGCCAGGGGCCAGTGTTTGAGACCACAGGCCGGCTTAGCATGCTGCAAAACGCAGCTTGGACCTGACCTCATCATCCACCTCAGGCCCCCGCCGGCACCCCCAGTCGAGACAGCCAACAGCCCATGGCCCAGCTCATCTCTCCTTCACCACTTTCCCCTCCGTGCAAGCCAAGCGCAGGGATGTTGCCTCAGGGCTCTCTGGAGCACCGGCCCCTCGTGCCCCAGGACCAGCTTCCCCGCATCCCTGGCTCCTCGGCTTCCTCCCACTCCAGTGTGGGGTTTCTGCAGTCTGACCTCAGCAATTTGGACATTCTCTCCCACGAGCTCCTCTCTCACCTGCAGACAGCTCTTTCCCAACCAGGTGCACGCTCACGGCTGCCTGTCTCATGTTCTTAGGGAGGCCTCAAACGCGGCACGGCCAGAGCTCCAGAGGCTCCCCTCCTGCGAGGCCGCCTCTGCCGCCCGCACAAGGCTCACCGCGCTGTGGGGTGCAGCCCCTCACACCTGCCTCCGCCTTCCCCTGGCCAGAGCCACAGCCCAGCTGCTCTTCCACCATGGCCCTTCCCACCACTTTCTGTGCCTCTCACCGCCTGGCCTTCTGCCTCTACCTTCCTCTCCTTTCTAAGTGCGCTGAGTGTCCTGCTGGATGGGTCTTACTAAGGCACAACTGCCTCAGTGTCTTCCAACACATTCCAGGGCTTCCCCCAACCTCAGGACGAGACTGATTCCTGACCCAGCACGCAGGGCTCCCACGGTGCTACCCTCACCTGGCTTCTGCACTCAGCTACCTTGTGGGTGCCACTAGATCTGGTGGCCAGGCAAGAACACGGCGAACTCAGCCCTCCAGCCTTGCCTCGCGAGATCCTAAAGCTCCTTCGTGGTCCAGGCTGGGCCCCTCCTGGGACCCACTCTCCCGCACTGGAAGCAATCTCCCCTGGCGTAGCACTCTGAGTCCATGGGGCTCATGGAAAAGCATCAGAACTGGAGCTAAGCTCACATTGCCCCGCCCAGGGTAAAGTGAAGAGGGGTCTGACTGACAGCTGAGATCCGCTGGGGAACACAGGTGACTCAGAAATGACCTCGTCTGTGACGGGGAGAGCAGGTGAGTTCTCAGAGAGAACTCCAATGCTGTCTGACATGCTGGCTTACCGGGCACGTCTATTCCTCCCGCAGGGACAAGGGCAGAAGAGCATCACAGCAGGGCAGCCTGGGCCACCAAGATCCACCAACTCACGCCCTGGCCCTGAGGCCAGGCCATCAGTGCAACCTCCAACCAGGCCTTGGTGTCCATGCAGTTGCCCTGCATGCAGGCAATGCCATGACCAGTAGCCTGGTGGGCTGCCACCTGGATTTCTCCTTGTAATAAACTCACCGGCCTGTGGGTCTGAACCTTGGTCTCCTCTGGGTTTGGTTAATACAAGTTAGTCCCAAGATGCCTGATCTACTCTTGAGTCCAGAAATACAACTGAGTTTCTGGACCCAAAGACCTAAAGAAAAGACCCCGTTAAAGGCAACCCAAGTGGAGTTCTGGCTCCCCGTGAGAAACCGAGTCCCAGGTGGCAGCTCTGTCCGGCTGCTCATTAGCACACGCTCCCAGGGCTCTTGTGAGGGAGGAATTAGCTTTGCCCAAAGAGAGGTCTGGCCTTTGTCCCAGCTCCTGGGAAGTAACCTGTGAATCCTTGTTATTCGGCGGGGGGGGGGGGGCCTGGCCGCTCCAGAAAGACCAGCCATGAAGTGAGAGAGTTGGGACTTTGTGACACGTGAAATCAGCCGAGCTCTGCGGAAAGGGCTAGAAACTGCATTCGACTACATGGACAATAACTCAATCTTTGGTAAAGCTCTGGCCACCAACTCGGGTGAGCTTCCTGGGCTGGAAGCTCTGGGTACCGCCACACATCACCCAAGAGGGAAGGCATCCCCGAGGACATAGAAGGTTTGCGCTTAGGGCCATCCCAGTACAATTCTCCATGTCTCTTACTCTACCTTGTTCTGATTTGTATCCTCTGCTACAAGGAAACTACAATTGTTAAGTATAGTGCTTTCCTGTGTTCTGTGAGTCACTCTGGCTAATTCTGGAGCCTGAGGGCGGTTTTGGGTACCCCTTGATCTTGCAGTTGAGGACTGTGCCCTAACCTTGAGCCTGACTGCCTCCAGGTAGCCCTTGAGCCACCAGCTTTAATGAAATGACCCAGGAGAACCATTTCATTTCTTTAATCAGATTCTTTTTTTTGGGGTGGGGGGCAATGCCTTGCTTTCCTGAATCCCTCATAAGACCGTGGGGAAAAAAGACTTGTAAGTGGATGAATAAATGTCCAAATGAAGAATAAATGAGTAAAAACCTAGTATTTAGGTTTAAAAGGCTTAACACTTCTGTTCTTATTTCCCATATCCCATGTTCTTCTCAAATGCCAGCATTTAAAAAAGAAGAAAAAGGAAAGAACCTTCAGTAACAGAAAGCTTCTAAATGGTATTAAGAAGAAAGATGCTAATGCCTAATTTTTTGTTCAGATCACAAATTGGGGTTGGGAGGAGGTGCTAGGGACAGAGGAAGCACAGGTCAAGGCACCAGTGTTGACAGCAAAGAACGTGGGCCAACCAAGCCTGTGGGAGGTCAGACTTGCCCACAAGTGTCCCCAGACCAAGACATCGGGTTCTTGGAGAAATGTTTCAGCAGGTCAAGCCCGTGTCCCCCACCCCCAAGCCTGTCTCCAAACTCCACCCCAGGCTCACATGTATCTGAAAGCCATAGTTTCTCTGGACTGGATACTCTGTGACATCGTAACACGTAGACAAGTCAATTTCCCCGTCCAAGTCAGCCGCCTACAGAGAGAAAGTAAAAGTCAACACCTAGACAAGCGAATTTCCATGTTAGCCTTATTTTTAATGGGCACATACACTGATGAGTAAGGATACTGACTATCCTATACTACCTGGAAGCATCCATGCCATGTCCCCGTGCACCCTGCCAAAGATATCCCATGCCAGTGGTTCTCAAACCTGATGTTGGGACTCTTATATTATTAAAAATTGAGGACCCCAAAGAGTTTTCACTTATGTGGCTTTTATCTATTGATGATGATATTTAGCATATTAGAAATAAACTAGAAAAAAGTAAAGATATTTGCTCCTTTAAGAACACAAATGAACCATTTTATTTTTTCATAAAAAATATTTTAAAAAGTCAGCAATGGATTTTTGCAAATCTTTCTTTAAATGCTTGGTTTCCAAGGAGAGCTGGATTCTCACATCTGTTGCTACATTCATCCTGTTCAATACATCGTTCTGAATGAAGTATGGTTGACCCTTGACCAATATGGGTTTGAATTCTGTGGGTCCAGTTATACATGGATTTTTTCTGATGTAGTACAGTACTGTAAATGTATTTCCTCTTCTTTATGATTTTCTTAATGGCCTTTTCTCTAGCTTACTTTATTCTAAGAATACAGTATATGATATACATAACATGCAAAATGTGTTAATCAACTGTTTGTGCTGTTGGTAAGGCTTGTGATCAACAGTAGGCTCTTAGTTCAGTTTTGGGCAAGTCAAAAGTTATACACAGGTTTTCAACTGCAGAAGGGGATGCACCCCTAACCCCTATGTCTGTTCAAGGGTCAACCGTATGTGAAGACTGTCCAACTTTATATAGATACAGCCTGGAAAAGAGAGACATATTTTAATAGTCATTTCTTTCTTTTTTTCCAGTTTTGTTGAGGAATAGTTGACATACATCACTGTGTAAGTTGAAGGTGTACGGCATGACAGTTTGACATACTGTGAAAAGTTGTACTTTCTTAAAGGTTAACTGCGAAGTGGAATCTGAAATCCTGTGAAAGGACTTTCAATACTATTATATTAAAATCCATGGTTTTTTGCTGTCCTCTGAATGGACCTTTACCCATGTGTGATTTTGTAATTTATGTACTGGTCATTTGGAAGACGTCAAGTTAGGCGGATCTTCCCCAGGTTGACACATTTCATGACACAAGCTCAAAGCATGATAGGATCAGCACCTATGTTGTCAGGACAGTCTGTAAGGAAAGGGAAGCTGTCAAGTCTGTGACGGGGAAAACACATTTTCCAAAGTTCCAAATGCACTTGAAAGCTCAAATTGTATTGCTGGCAACAAACTGTCAGTTGTTTTCCTTGAAGGAACAGACTCACTTGGTTCATTTTTAAGAAGGTGCCAAACACCCACAGTGAGTGAGCAGTTTGTGTCTCAGTTGCTCTCTCCAGTACAGACAGTACTGCACGAGGAGAAGCCACCAGAAGGCGCAAGTGCTTTCCCACGAGGCACCCCTCACACTCCAGTATGCAGCAGAAGTGACTCAGGCTCACTGTCGATTTTGAATCATAGAATATAGAAGAGTATTCACGAACGGAGACTTTAAATGGCATCTTAATTTTATGACAATGGTTCTGAGTAGACCAGCCCCCCGAAAGGGCTCCAGGGGTCCACAGACGACACTCTGAGAACTGCTGGTCTATGCACAGACTACTAACCACACATGCTCCCGTGTTCCCTGATGTCAGGCTGCACCAAGGGCCTGCTGCCCACACCACTCTCATCTACCTTGTATCACATCTTTCCACTGAAGTCCATAAACAACTTCCTTTTTCTGAGGTTCACGATATGTAAATATGTATAACCAGCCTCCTAATGACAGATATTTATATTCTTGCCAATCTTCTGCTATTACAAAAGTGCAGGAATGACCAACCTTGGGCACAGATCTTTTCCTATAAGTGGAAATATATCTGAAGAATTCCTGGAGTGGAATGCAAGGCAAAAGGTAGGAACACAGACTTGTCAAATTGCTCAAGAGATGGTATTTTTTTCTGGCGAAGAAAAAAGAGCCTCTTCTGGTTGGTCTTCAGCCATGGGATCAAGACAGTCAACCGGGCCAACCAAGTACATTTGTCACATCCCATCTTTGTCCAAAAGACAAGGGACAAGATTTAGTGCCTGCCGTTCCCTCAAGAGACTCCATTCTCCATGAAATCTTTGTAGAAAAAAACAAAACTGCTCATCCTGAGTTTTAAAATAAGACATCTTTCAATGTTTTTCAAAGAACAGAGAAAAGAGAAGCCACTGAAACACACCACCCAGGCGCCTAAAGCAGGGCCTCAAAACAGCTCAACGTTTCAGGAAGAATCAGTCACGAGAACATCAAAAGGTGGTCACACTATGCTCAGCCTTCCCACCAAATCTAGACCGGGAAGCCCAAGACGGCACCTTGGACACCTGTCGACAGACAGAAGGGGACTTGAGCCCGGAGCAGCAGCAGCTGGACCCCTTTAGCTGTCTCCACAACTAGGAAGGAAACCAAGACACTCACCTCCTCAGCTGCCGAATCCCTGTAGTATCTCAGACTTTGATCAGCAAGGACAAACCAGTGTTTCTTCCACTAAAAGGGAAGGGAAAAAGCAGACTCAACTAGAGTAGAGCAGCACGTTTCCTGCTCCCAGGTGATCCACAGCCAGAGTCCTGGGGGAACCTCGCAGAGCACAGGAAAAGCAGAGGGCAGGCGGCCCCTCCCACGAGTGGCAGACACACACAGGACTCCGCTCAGGCCGCAGGCAGCCATGCGCACATGACCTCAGGGCACTTGCTAAGCTGCGGCTCCCCCGTGGCCAGGCAGCATGGAGAGCTGGGGTGGGCCGCAGGCTATGGGCTCTCTGGAACCCACAGTGCTATGCCTGGTGAAAAGTGCTTCGCAGTCCTCAATCTCAACTCCAGAGGCTGCAGACAGGGGGCTGGGCCCTCAGAGCTGAAAGGTGGCTGTGGAAACAGCATCTCCATCCTTCAGGGGCTGCTTGTGAGCCACGGCCACTGGGGGCTAACCAGAGGGGCGCGCCCACCTGCAGCCAGCAGGAGCAAACCAGCCAGCTAGCTTCCCAAGTCTTCACTGTGAGGAGCAAGGAGGGAGACTTGAGTCTTCAGGCAAGGCCAAGGGGATTGATATGGAGGAGAGAGAAAAAGAGGATGTTTCGGCACAGTCGCTCAGGAGGCACGAGGGGGAGCTCAGGAGGGCAGGATTTCAGGGCTTCTCTCAGTATGAACTAGCAGGCTCCTCTTCATGCCTTCTTGGAGGCCTGGCCTTCCAGCCCCAACAAGGGTCGAGGTGGGGCTGGCAGGTCCAGCTGCAAGTGGCTCTTCCTGCTTGAGTCTGATGACAAGAATGTACCCCACTGGCTCCTCCCAGGACTGCAGCTGAGCTGGAGTCTCTGGTAGAGTCTAGAAGCCCTGGGCTGCTGTCCACTTGGCCGGCCTTGTAAGCAACCACAAGCCAACCACACAACCAGAGGCTCCCGGGGAACTTTCAGGAAAGATCACCAGGTAGGGAGCTAGTGTTGTAGGACACTCCCCTGGCCTGAGGCCGAGATCCCTGCGGGGTGCAGGAGGGCGATCTCCTCCAGAGGCCCCCACCCCCCACTGCAGAACGGAGGATGGGGGAGGCTGTGCACCTCCACGTCCCTGAGGAGATGGGGGTCTCGGCCACACCACAGCCCTGGCCAAGACGTCACGCTGGAGGTAGGGGATCGAGCCAGGGTTCCCACACCTGCCGGGGACAAGTAGACCTAGCACCTGCTCCCCACTGCCTCAGGGGCCCCAGCAGCCCTCCATTCTCACCTGGCCGTCCTCATACTGCTTGGTCAGCCAGCCTTTCTTGAAATTCAGCAGGTCGGGCTAAGAGAGGGAGGAAAAAAAAGAACAGTTCAGAAGAAAGGACACTGATATCCCAGTTGTGGGGAAAGGGTGACTGAGGGGCAGGCATTTCTGTCCAGATGAGGTGGGCGGCAGGAAAAGGGGTTTCTCCCCTGCCCGCAAACATTCTGCAGACTCGCATGTCTTCGAGGGAGGAGATGCCAGGCTCGGCGGGCTGATGAGGAGGAAAGGGCACGGCCCCAGCGCCCCGTGAGCAGCAGAAGCTGGGCGGCCCGGACGCTCTGAGGGAAGCCCCTGGCTCCGTAGGCAGCAGCTGCCTGGCAGCACAGAATGACCCGAGGGAGAGCTGTTTCGTGTTTCCCATGAAGGGGAAAATCTGCAGTGAGCACTAAAAGAAGAAATCAGAAGTTCTCACAGAAGCCACAGGAAGACTGAGAGAGGAAGCCTGAAGAGCAGAGCCCACGCACAGTGTTGAGCAAAGATGCAGCAGCAAGCCTGCTGAGGCCTTGAGGCCGCGTATCGAACAGGACTGGCTTTAGGCTCCAGTTCCCTGCAAGATGCAAACCCCGGACAGCTGACAGGAAAGCCGGGGGCACTGTCCCTGCCGGGCTCTCCTGCACCAGTGTCCCTGGGCCTGCGGAGCTGCGGGAGGAAGCACCTGAGGACCACCTGCAGCCCAGCTGGGCCTTGCTTGTGTTTCACGCCTGGACACCTGTAAAGCTGGCGCCTAAAGAGATGGGGATCCAGGGGCGCCTGGGTGGCTCAGTCGTTAAGCGTCTGCCTTCGGCTCAGGTCATGATCCCAGGGTTCTGGGATCGAGCCCCACATCAGGCTCTCTGCTCGGCGGGAAGCCTGCTTCTCCCTCTCCCACTCCCCCTGCTTGTGTTCCCTCTCTTGCTGTCTCTCTGTCAAATAAATAAATAAAATCTTAAAAAAAAAGAGATGGGGATCCTCCTTCCCCTCGCCCCACGTGCTTGCTCTCGACGTCCCTACAGCTGTCTTGACCAGAAATAGGCTGTGATGTCTTTCTGTATTTGAAGGACTGGGGTGGGGGGAATTATGAGAACAGGTGTATGGTGGCAGGACCACCACCAGCAACACGTGTTCTGGGAGTCTCTGTTCCAAACCTCTGAGCCACGCCTAGACTCAGGGAAAAACCCTTCTCCTTCTGCGGTGAAACACCACAAACAAGGCCAGGGCTCCCAGCTAGAGGGGGCTCCTGTCTCCAAAATGTCACTGAAACATACACCCAAAACAAGAACAGAGGTTCCTTGCTGTGGCCCCGGTGCCCCGAAGTCAGGATTTTGCTGTCTTGGCCAAGTGGCCCGTACCGGGCACTTCAGAGCTCAGGATGCCCATGGAGTCCAAAAAGGGGAACGAAACCCAGCATCTGCTTCCCACGCACAGACACGAAGGCCGGTGCAGAGGGGACAGGCAGCACGGACGCACGGACATAAGCAGACAGTGACCCCAAGTGACAGAAGCGGCAGGAGCAGCGTCTCCAGGCCTCGGTACGCAGGCGCCTGGGCTCACCGTCAGGGAGGACTCCGTGGACCTCCTGTCCAGTGACTTGGCTCTTCGGTGTGGAGACAGGGGGGAGGCCGAGGTGTCCGTGAGAGGAGCTGTGGGGGCTTCGTTGGGGAGGTCCTGTGGCAGAGAGCGCCGCCAGTCAGTACAAGCCAGTACACTGAGGCGGGGAGCAGGGAGACCAGCAGCCAGAGCTGCGGGAGGGTCAAGACTGTTCCCAGGCGAGGACGAGAGCACTCGGTCTGGGCTCCCATGGCAGGTCTGGGCCAGCGTGGGGACCGGAGCCAGAGTGCCGGGACTCCTCGTCCAGCGCCACCTGCTTCACGCAGCAGGTTCAAAGACGCGCTAGTTGTTGGAGCGGCCTTATCTTTCAGATGCACTCGTCACCATCACTCTCCTGGTCCCACCCCCGTCCCCTGGCTTCTCGGGGTCACAGAAGGAAGAGCCCCGGACTCTGTGGCAGCCCGCAGCAGAGCACCTCATAAGCCCAGAGAGAAGCTGGGGAGGAAGATGAAGATCGGACACAGCAGGGCCACGAGACGCGGGTGGGCTGCCCGGGAGGAGGAGGAGGGTTCAGAAGAGGGATCTGCCCGTGGGCTGAGTAGAGAAGCGAGGGCTGTGGCCGCCACTCGGAAGAAAGAGGAAGGAAGGTGCTCAGCCTCACGGCCGGGCTGCCTCAGAGAAGAAGAGAGCAGCTCTAGCTATGACCTGGGGATCTGAGGATCGCCAGACTAGCCTTTAGCAGAAATGGATGAAGTTCTGACAGGAAGATGCAGAAGACAGGCCTTGCCCTCAAGAAAGTCACTCGCTGGAGGAGAGGAGAGACACGAGCAAACAACTGGGAAACGAGAGCGAGAAGCCCAGCAGCCGTGCGTGCACGTGTGTGTTTGGGGGCCCCGTGAGAAGGTGTGGGGCCACATGCTGACTGTGCCCCCGTGGCCGCACGTGGCCCTGCCTGGGCCCCAGGCGCTCACCCGTTTCCTGGGAAATGCCCTCTTCTCGCTACGGCCCTGGCGAGTGTCACCTGATGGTGAGGGCCCGGCTGACGAGTTAGTCTCCATGTGCTCTGCCTTCTCAATGTCCAAGGCCTCAAATTTCTCAATGACCTGGGACCTCCTGCAAGAGAGGACACGAGGCTGCTGAGGGGGAGACAGGGTCCCCCCAACAGCCTGAGGCGGGCTTGGTCTTGAGTTGCAGAGGAGCTCCTTCAGCCGACACTGCCGTGCCGGACGCATCCCAGCCTTCCCTGGGCCTCCCCATTTGCAGGGTGTGGAGGCTGTGCACAGCACACTTGGCCAGTTCACCTGACACCCCTCCCCAAGCTCCCTGTCCCACCACCGTGGAGGGGAAGCCGTGCAGGGGTTGGCAGCAGCTCAGGGGCCAGGGCCTTCCCCTTCCCCAGGCCTGTCCTTGACCTCTGACCCCGACACGGGAGGCCCCTGCACAATCTGTTGACACGCTTGGCAATCACACAGCTCACTGCCTGGCCCCCTCTCCTGAGCCACAGACATGACCAGAAGGCAACCACCACCTCAGAGGGTGACAGCCTCCGTCTTTACGTTCATTCCTCAGCAGATCATGATGCAGCCCCCACCCCAGGGCACCCAAAACTTAGCAAGAAATAGGCCCATGAATTAACATTGTTTCTGCCAACAGTAACAAGAATCAAAAACCAAATTAAAACAAAAACAAAGCAAGTTGATTTCGTGTGAAAAGGCCGGCGCATCATCAGGCCATCTACGGCTGGAGACGGAGCTGAGATGGGAGCGAAGCAGGCGAAGGAAGGGCGAGTAACGTCATACAGCCACACAGCAGGAGGAGGTGGAGAGGGGCAAGACCTGAAAGAAAAGAAGGCTGGAGAATGAATACACAGAAAGGGACGGCTTCTTAAATCAAATAATGGTAAATCAAAATTATTCAAAGAATTAAAGAAGCAAAAACCCGAGGTGATTGCCGAGAGGGGGACACCATCCTTGTCCCTGAGTCACAAGGAGTCGCAATGGTGGCCAAAGGAAGGGAGGCCGGGGGGGGGGGGCGCTGAGCCTTGGGTGTTGTTTAAAAAAGGGAGAGGGCCCAAGTGGGAGTCACTTGGACTAAGCCCACTCACCAAACTGAGACTTGGTATCTAAATTACAGTTTCAACCTCTCCCAAGAGTGGAATCTTAAACCAGTCCATCTGGAGTTACCTGGTCAGCACTGGTGAGGTAATCTGCCCGACAGACCCCAGCTGTTCCCCAAAGGAAGGTGACCTTGCCTGAAACAATGCTCTCTTTGCCAGGAACTTCCTTGTCCCACCCCATTCTGCCTATAAAAACTTCACTTTGTACAGCTTCTCAGAGCTCCTTTCTGCCTGCTCAATGGGATGCTGAATCAGTGAATAAAGCCAATAAGATCTTTAAAATTTCCTCAGCTGAATTTTCTTTTTACAGATTTGATGGCAGTGGTGGGACCTGAAGGAAACTTCAGACAGCCTGAGGACAATGAGAAACAGCTAGCTGTGGTACCCATGAACCCTCTGAATTCTTGGTCTTTCTTGCCATTTCTCAGGGCCACAGGAAGTTCCTCTTGGTTCTGAGCTCTGCTCTCTTGGCATTGAGCTCCTGATCTAATTGGCTTTCTACGGTCCCCCACTTGACAAGACCATGCTGTGGCTAGTTCAGTCTGCAATTCTCCATTTGACTGGATCCCCCAGTCCTCAGATTCCCTGTTGGGGACTTCTAATAGTTCAGTCTGCAGTTCCCCATTTCATGGGAATCCCGGTCCCTGATGCCCATTCATTGGGGTCTGCTGGTTCAGTACCTTCCCAAGTCCGCAGCTCCACATTGAGAAGTGCTGGTGGTGCACACAAAGCCTTTTACTGGTTAGTACCATCGCAGTTACTGCTGGTATGTTAAGGTGTACACAAGGTAAAGGCTATTGCGGATGAGAATCTCAAAAGCCAAAAGCTACAAAATTGATGGGCACAGGCCGAGCACTTAAAAACCTATTAGAGCGTTTGCCAGCTAACTCTAAGACTCCTGTGTTAGGGTAAGCTGATCATGCAACGGACACTACAGCGATACTGGGTTACCTGCCAACCTCAAAAAAACTTCCGTGCAACAAGTACGCTGTAAAACATCACACAATTCCTCACCCAGCAGCATATCCCTTTAGGTATTAATTTGGCTCTGGGAGACTCAAAAGCTTAGTTAGAAGATATGGGATCTTTAAATTCCAGAGTTGAGGGGCACCTAGGTGGCTCAGTTGGTTAAACATCTGCCTTTGGCTCAGGTCATGATCTCAGGGTTCTGGAATGGAGCCCCATGTCGGGCTCCCTGCTCAGTGCGGAGTCTGCTTCTCTCTCTGCCCCTCCCCGCCCAGCTCGTGATGGCGTGCACGCACTCTCTCAAATAAATAAAATCTTTAAAAAAAATAAATTCCAGAGTTCAGCATACTGACTTCCAGCACACCTACTTATTTTATGGCTAAGAACTATAGTCCCAGAAGCTATAGATATCTACAAAAACGCAAAATCTTGCTAAAGATAACCTAGAATTACAATGGCCAATATGGGAATATTCCAATTAGACAAGATCATTTATTTAAGAAGTATACTTAAAAGCAAGGGTTCCTAAATCAAACAAACAAAATGGGTACCTATTTTAATTGGTATGCAGAAGCTTCCAAAGCCTTCAAGATTCCAAAACAGTTTCACTGAAAGTTTTGTTGCAAAGGGTAATGAAAAATTAAAGACACAAAAGATATCTAAAACAACACCTAAGGCCTCCCCCTTACACCCTCCCAGGAGTATAACATCAAAACACTGGCCCAGACAGCATATCATTTGTAACCAACTGGGCCATTAGAAAAAATTTTGTCCTCAAACATTTTGGATAAATCCTTCAACACCAACTTGAATGCCCCCATATCTGTCTTTGAAGGAGGCCCCCGTATGGGCTCCTCCCAGAGTTGGTGGGACTCTGAGGGATTTTCTGGTAAACTGCTATGTTATTCTCTTAAACAGCCAAGGGAAACTAAAATTAAAATTAACGAAAAATCTTGCCAAATTCTGGTAGATACCAGAGGCTACAGAGGGGATCCTGGGAAAACTGGTAGAAGCCAGAGAAAAGTGGGAATTCATACCAGAGTCAGCTCTCCTGAATCGCCATCTGTAACGCCCAGTCGAAACATAACTGGTTCTTGATCCTTTCTTCCTCAGGGACAGCTACTGCCTTCTTGCTTGTCTTGTTTTGTGTCCTAAGAACCTGGCTTGGTTTTCCGCCTGAATGGGACATGCAGGTTGCTGGTTCTTTCTTTTGGCTATCTTTGAGATTAACTCTGGATCTTGGGAAGATAGTAAGTATCCTTTTATATCCTCGTGGGGTCCCCTCTTACATGGAAGGGGGGCTGTTCAATACTGTCAGAAACATTTACTCTTTGTCCTGGCTGAAAAGTGACAAGATATTTTAAAAGGAGTTTTTAAATAGCTCTGTGGTTAGAAGTTGGCCAAACTGGAAGCTGATAATCAGAGCCTGATAGGAAGTTTTCTTAGGCCTTCTTCCCTAAGCTAAAATGAAATGATGTACCCAGACGAAAAAGCATCTGAAGCCTCTGTGAAAGGATTTATTAAAACATTCCACAAACAGTTCCAAATCCAGAACACAGAAATCTTTTGATTTCCATCTTAGCTGGAAAGCTCCTCCCTGATATAAAGAAGCAAACTGAGGATAATGTAGTTGGATAGGTGGATCAAATTATGGTATCATTTAAGTTGCAACATAATTCTTTTTTTTTTTTTTTAAAGATTTTATTTATTATTTGACAGAGAGAGAATGAGAGAGCGAGCACATGAGAGGGGGGAGGGTCAGAGGGAGAAGCAGACTCCCTGCCGAGCAGGGAGCCCGATGCGGGACTCGATCCAGGGACTCCAGGATCATGACCTGAGCCGAAGGCAGTCGCCTAACCAACTGAGCCACCCAGGCGCCCTGCAACATAATTCTTTGAGGAATTAAAGCAACTGTCCACATCTTATAAATCTTCACAAGAGATTCAGCTCCAGAAACAACCTGAAGTCCAACTCTTTTTTTTTTTTTTTACCAATACCAAAACCACCCCAATATCTCTCTAAAGGCTTCTCAGTATTGTGAAAATTTGGGCCTTAGAAAACAAAAGTCCTTCTTGGAAGCATTTACATTCTTTCCCTGTGCCTCTGTGATGTAAATGGTCTACCTGGTCTTCTCTGGGACCTCTTATATAGGCCATCTCTTTGAAATACAAACTTCAGGGAGGGAATTTTATCAGAAAAACTAAAGAGGGAAAGGTTATTTGGAACAAAGGTAAATGAAAAATCTTAAATGTCTTCTCCACAAATATCATTAAAAAGCTTTAGCCATTTGACCAGGTAAACACAATATGAATCCAACTTAGAACTAGTGCATTTTGTGTTACTGTATCTGTCGATGGCCAACACTATAGAATGGAAGCTATAAGGTGTGTGTGCATGTGTGTGTATTTTCTACCTATGGATAGTATTGCCAAAATTAATTTGTAAAAGAGCTCTACTTAATTAGCGTCAAGAAAATTAAGTGCTTATATGAATTACATGTATACTCATATATACATACATTTGAATATATACAATAACATTCTACAACTTATAATAGAAAGTAACCCAATGCTTTCAGGTTCATGTGATCTAAAAATATTCAGTTTTAATGCTGATTTGTTAGTTAAAATAGACATGTCTTCAGAGTTATTAACATTAACTATAGTATGTACCTAGAACTTTTATTCTATCTGGGTTTACTAGTCAAATAAGCTCATGCTGTCTGTGTTACAAACTTTTGCAACAAGAAAAATAACATAGGATGATGGCTGACATTGTCCAAATGTTTCACAAAGCTTTCATGGGTAGTTGAAACAGCTGATCTATGAACTAGATATATATAAGTGAGATACGCATTTTTAGGTGAACTTTTCAGCAATAATTATATTTTTGGCATGTCTACTTAAATGGTTTCCCCAAATCTTTTTGATAAAAATATCTTAAGAGTTTTACTAAATTAAACGATGAAGTCACTGACTGACTAGATCATTTCCAAATAAAATACTGAAACATTAATTACTGAATATAGGTTCACTTACTTTTTTGCTTTCCATTATATACAGAAACTAAAGATACTTCGGTCTATTAGTAAACATGTTTTGTGCTACACTGAAAAATCTATTATGAGAAAGCATGTTTCCAGAAGATACAAGATGTATTCATAAATTTGCTAAGCTGCAGAATGCTAAGTGTTTACTACTTTATTTTCATGAGAAATTAAGGTTTTTAAGGGTTAGAAATTCTAACATATGTAGGATGTATGTTTTTGGTAAGAGAAGATACAAAGAATGGAGATCCATTTTTGTTGAGGGAAAAGAAAGTAATTTTGTCCTAACATGAGACTGGTTATTGCAGAATGGAGAAGAGAAAAAAATCAGGACAAAATCAGAATGTAAAAAAGAAAATTGGAGAAGGTTTGTGAAAAAGGAATCTTGGGCTGACTGATGTATTATTTTTTTTTTTAAAGATTTTATTTATTTGACACAGACAGTGAGAGAGCACAAGCAGGGGGAGCAGCAAGCAGAGGGAGAGGGAGAAGCAGGCTTCCCGCTGAGCAGGGAGCCCAATGCGGGGCTCGATCCTAGGACCCTGGGATCATGACCTGAGCCAAAGGCAGACACTTAACAACTGAGCCACCCAGGCGCCCCTTGGGCTGACTAATATTAAAATGAACTTGAGTGTAAAAAAAAAAAAAAAAAGATGAACTTTAATATCAAAAGTAAGGTGGTACAGTATTATTATTCGGTTTTCTCTGTTTAAAGGACAAAATTTTCTTGGTCTGCTATTGATAAGAGACTGAACATTTTTTCTTTACAAGTAATCTGCTGAGAAAAAAAGATGTTGTGTCTTATCAAAATAATTTCCTGTGTTTCACGTTGTCTTTATCAGGTCTTTGATTACTGAAGAAAACCGAGTCTCCTTTATTAAAGGTTTTGTTGTTGTTGTTGTTTTTTACAGTTATGTAACTTTCCGTATATGCCTATAAAGTCTGTAATTGTCATGTTGGCCAAATGATAACTGAGTATTGTTTCACAGTGATCTAAGATCCTATGGGACCAAGTGTCTTAAAACCTTCTGATATTTTGACAAGCTTCCCCAAAATGTAATTCTAAATGAAGTCTTCTTGACCTAGAAGTAACTTTGGGATTTTTCAGAGGATCCCTGAAAATCCTAAAAGATTTGTTCTCTCTTCTTGTAGAAAAAGAGCTGTTCACTAATTAGGCTTATTTGTTATGTTACATTACATGGGCAGCATTATCAAATAAGTGATACTAAACCTTTTCAGGTTCTGATATGTCCTGATGCAAATATTATCAGTCATAATTACAGCTGTTACCTTAAATGCTGAATATCACAAAAATAACCAAATTTCTTGTTATTTCCATTACAGTGTACTCTCATCTGATCTTTAACTATGGGCATTTTTAAGTCTTTTGTCACAGAGAGTTCTTGTTTTACTCTCATGCTTTTACAGAAGTGTTTGTGGAAAGGACTTTGACAAGTAAAGATTTCTTCCCTCCTTTCTTTTTCTTTCTTTTTTTTTAGAGAGGGAGAGAGAGAAGAGGGGAGAGGCAGAGGGAGAGAGAGAATCTTAAGCAGGCTCCAGGCCCAGCATGGAGCCCGATACGGGGCTTGATCTCACCACCCTGAGACCATGACCTGAGCTGAAATCAAGAGTTGGATGCTTAACCGACTGAGTCACCCAGGTGGCTTCAAGACCATAAAACTGAACTGGGGAAGAATTTCTAGACTAATGAAAACATTGGATTCAAGCAGAACAGGTATTATTTACAGAGGACTGAATGAACTGAGGATAATTATAATTTTACATAACCTTTTGTGTAAAACACTGCTAGTTCCTTAGTGTTTTGTTCTGTAGATTTAGAGAAACATTTTCACTTAAGTGATCTATGACCTATAGCAATTTGGTAGGGCATACCTTTGTAAACAAAGATGAAACATTTACTTTTTCTC
Source organism: Leptonychotes weddellii (assembly GCF_054177405.1). Taxonomy (NCBI): domain Eukaryota; kingdom Metazoa; phylum Chordata; class Mammalia; order Carnivora; family Phocidae; genus Leptonychotes; species Leptonychotes weddellii. The sequence continues at coordinate 41,168,826 of NC_138383.1, read as the reverse complement.
CTTACCTGATCCCTCCAGAATTTGTAAACTCTTGAGTATTCTTTTCATGGCAATATACTTGGTTATTTGTATAAGTTCAATAACAACCTGTTCCCCTTGTAACAGGGAACAATTGGAAACACTGGCTATATTACCAAGGCTTTGACTGGAATGTCTTATTTTAGAGATATGCATAGACTCAAATATGACCAAATAGCTTTAAGGAACTGCTTAGAAAAATCGGGCTGGTACCTTGCTTATAGGGTTCCTGGCAGCCTTCCAGGTGAGTACGGAAAGTTAACTTCCTGGCAGGCCTATGAACCTCAGAATGTTTGGGGGGAAACTCTGAGAAGAGAGAAATTCACCCAAACTATAGGCACTGCAGGTAAAATCTATTTTTTTATTTTTAAAAAATTTTTTTATTTTTATGTTAATCCCTATACATTACATCATTAGTTTTAGATGTAGTGTTCCATGATTCATTGTTTGTGCATGGCACTGCAGGTAAAATCTAATGGTGAGTCCTTGGTTTGGCTTGCTGGCCTCAGAGAAGAATTCAGTCTGAGATTCCTTATGCAAAGTTCCAGCAAAGCAGTCTTAAAAAGGGCTTATATGGTCAATCACTATTCTGCTGCACTTATAAAATCAGGCTAAGTTTAATGCAAACAAAAGTAATTTTACTGCGACTATCTTTAAAAAAATGGGAATAACTGCAGAGAGAAAAACTGTGTTTGCATCTCTGTAGATATTAGATTCTAGGCTGTAAGTATCTTTGAGGTTTTGCTCCATACCTGTATATCAATAACCTGGACTGGCTCCTGAATTCTAGTTTTTGCAAATATCTGGCTCTGACTGGGATGCCTGGGTGGCTCAGTTGGTTAAGCGTCTGCCTTCGGATAGTTCATGATCTCAGGGTCCTGGGATTGAGTCCCGCATTGGGCTCCTTGCTCGGTGCAGGGCCTGCTTCTCCTTCTCCCTCTGCTGCTCCCCCTGCTTATGCTCTCTCTCTCTCTCTCTGTCAAATAAATAAAATCTTAAAAAAAAAAAAAAATATCTGGCTATGACTCTCCAAACATAATATTTCCTATTTTCTGCCATCCTTCTGATTTGGAATGACTAAGAATAAAGACTGCCCTGAAGGGCTATTCCAGGTCCTCCTCACCCCCCAGATGGGAACCAAACTTCAGGGATTTGAACCTTGGGTCTGCATCTCCCAAATGAAAAGGGCCCCTTCGACTCTAGGAATTACATAGCAGCTGGAGACCTCAAAATCAAATTGATTAGGAAGGAGCTGACATCAAAGTGGACAGCTTCCACCCAAGATGCTGGATCAAGACTTCATTCTTTAAACATGAAATGAAATTCTTTCATCTTCTCTTTCCTTTACTCTGGCACTGGTCTGGAAAGAAAGCCGACATCCCTATCTCTCAGGCCATTACTAAGGGAGGACAGGGGGTTGGAAAATCTTTCAGATTGCTGGATTTATCATAAAAAGAGCTCTTTACCTGTCCATGATACTAGAGATCCCCTGGTCCTCCCTGTGACCAATTTCTCTTCTATTCGCAATGGACCCCCTGACCTTAGGAGTCACTTACACAATCTGACTTTTACAGCCAGAACATCCAGTGCCTTGTTTTCACCTTTCTACGATTATAACTGTACTTGCCCAATTGGATACAAATTCCTAAGCAGATCGTAGTACATTTGTATTCCCATTGTTCTTGTGATTACCTAAATCAGATCTGCCCCAAATATAAAAAGATCTCACCAGCAGTCCCCATCTCTGCCAAGCCAAAGTTGTTCTTCAAATAGGCTATCCCCTGATTATCCTGCAGCTAAACAAGGAAATGTCTGTGCTGTGGTCAGTGCCACTTACCACACCTAGATTAACACTTCTGGGAAAGTTGAAACTCAGCTACGTAAAAATCACTGAAAAAGCCACTTCACTTAAAAAAAAAAAAAAAAAAAAGTGACTCCTTCAGTGGAGGTCTTTCTCTGAGTTATTTGATTTTGATTGGTTTGGGTCTTGCGGACCATGGATCCAAAACTCACTCCAGACATTGGGAATTATCCTGCTTAAAATAACCACAGTAGTCTCCCTCATGCACTATATTCTCTTAAACGCGTGTCTGCAGCTGCTAACCACAAAGCAAACGATCTCCGTAAGACTGGGACATCAGAAAGGGATGAAGAGAGTAACTGACTTAAATGTGAGCCTGAAGTCGTGACCTGTGAGTACCACAGAGAATCAGCAAAAAAACGTCATGACCTGTGAATACCACAGAGCAAAAAACTGCAAGATTTTGAGCAGTAGCTGGGAGTGGTGCTAAGGTCTTAAATTTTGATCACACCACTCAGTTAAGCTGATAGTCTGAACAAAAGGGTGGGGTGCATGCCTGGCTCAGTCAGAGGTACGTACCACTCCTGATCTCGGGGTCATGAGTTTGAGACCCTCATTAATCTCTCGGGGTAGAGATTACTTAAATAAATAGTTAAATAAATAAACTTTAAAGAAAGTGGGGGGGCGGTTTGGAGGGAATTGCTTAAAAAAAAAAACAAAACACAACAGGCTCAGAACAGAGTCAACTGTGCTAAGCCCAAGTCACCAAATGGTGGTTAATACCTAACTTACTTACAGTTTCAACCTCTCCCAGGAGTGGAATCTTAAACTAGTCAATTCGGAATTACCTAGTCAGCACCAGTGGGGTAATCTACCTGACAGACCTCTGCTGTCCCTCAAAGGAAGGTGACCTTGACCGAAACAATGCTCTCTTTGCTACTGTTAAACTTCCTTGTTCTGCCCTCTCCTGCCTATAAAAAGTCCTTTATTTTGTACAGATCTTCAGAGCTCCTTTCTGTTTGATAGATGGGATGCTGCCTGATTCATGAATTGTTGAATAAAGCCAATAAGATGTTCAGAATTTACTCAGTTGAATTTTGTTTTTGTTTTTTTTTTTTACAACATTAACATGTCACCACACCAGAGGCCTGTCCTCCCAGGGACACCCAGGCAAGCTCCCCAAGGTCACCTCACAGGAAGGGTTTTGCTTGCATTCAGAATCAACGGGAAGCAAGTGAAGGGCCCCTGAGCCCAAGATTAAAATCTAACTGAAGACTAATATCTAACTCTATAAGGAAAAAGAGGAAATGGGCTCAAATCCTGAGACCCTGCCAAGAGACTAGCTTTTATTCAGGAAAGGTTACTAGTAAAAACGGATCTTAGGGTTTCTTCATCAAAGAAGGCCAAAGACCAAGGGTAGAAGTCTCGGGGCTGCTGGGCCCCCTGCTCATCTCTGTGCTTACACACAAAGCAGGAGCTCTGGAGCCCTAAGCTTCTGCAGAATCTTCTCCAGGAACAGAGCTTGTTCCCAGGCCGACCTGCAGTTAGGCTGAGGGAGCGCAGCCGCAGCAGAGGGTGTGCGTGGTGAGCGCGGGAAGCTCAGAGAACCACAGGAAGCTCCTGTCAGCGCTCAGCCTGCTCGGGAAGATGACGCCGTGTGCCCCACCATCCTAGAGGGTTTGGGGAAGGTTCCAGGCCCACGTACAGACCTAGGCACCGTCATTTGCAGAATGAGAGCCCCTCCAACTGACCGTGGGGCCTAGAAAGCCGCGGGAAGGCCATGTGGAACAAGTGCTCCACCGAGTCCTGTGCAACTCGCATGCTGCAGACCTGCCAGGGCTGCCAAGAGAGGAGTCCAATGAGGAAAGCAAATTGGGCCCGTCAGCCCACTTAGTTTGCAAAGTGAGTGAGCAGTCTGTATACTGGCTCCCTTGAGGTACTGCATGTGCGGCCGCAAATGGCTCCCTGGGCTGGCGGACAGCACAGAAAGGGGGCACTGGCCCCGCTGCCCTGCCTCACCTCCCCAGGTTCCCAGCTGAGGGGCTGTGAGGACCGCACAGGAGCCGGTCGTGGTGTCAGTCACCAGGAACTCGACAAGGGCCATGGCCTCCGCAGGCTGCTTCAGCAGTGACTCAGCACCCAAGAAACATTCTAAAAGCTCTGGAGCAAACGTCAAGAGCAGAGCAGATTGGCCCATAAAGGCTTCCTTGTCAGGAGACCGGCCCCCCCTGTCCCCCAAGCCTGGCTCCTGGGCAGGCCTGGCTCGGCTGCCACTCCGGATAGCCGCGGCAGACGTCCTGCCAATACGGGGCTCTGCTCTATTCAACCAGGATCTGGGACTCCAATCACGCACAGGGAAGGCTACTTGGGAGCAGGGCGCAGGCCTTGCAAAGTGACAGCAGCCAGTCAGATGTCATTAGGGTAAGAAAGTGACATTACAATGTTAGGATGCAGAGCTGGTGGGGTGCCAGGACCCGGTGAAAACCCATCTCTGTGGTGGCGAGGAACATGCAGAAAGTAAAGCCCTGGAGATGCCATCTACCCCAGGCGACTAGACAAGAACAAGTCTGAAGCCAAGCAGGTGTGCTGAATGTTAATTCTTTGGTCTGCCGCTACACCAGGGCCTAGCTGCCCACCCAGGAGCCTCCAGGACCCATCGCCTGCCCGCCAGCCAGTGTGAAGCCTCCCCCGCCCTGGCCCACAGGCCTTCTAAGTCTCTGGCAAGCCCCTCCACTTAGTTGCTTAAAGGACAGCCTCAGCCCCCTCCTGGGTCACATCATGGGAGCGGGGTCTTCCCAGTAAAAGGCCCAGCGGGGAGGTGCGTCCTGGCTCTGCTGCACCCGGCTGTTGCCTCGAGGAGTCTCCCCGCTTCTGAGGCCCCATCTCCACAACCACACACTGGGATTGGACACAGGAGCTCTCGGGGTTATTGACCAAACAAGAAGACAGCCAAGTGCTTGGAGGTCACCTCCCAGGCACTAGGTCAGCTTCCCTCTCCCTCTGCCTAGGAATCAGGCACATCTGTTTCTTTCTCTTCTTAAGACCAACAACTCTGGGCAGCTCCTCCTTATTCTGGAGGTGGACGCCCAAGTGCACAGGTCCTTTCCACCTGGGGCTTTAGGAGAGTAGGTGTGTATTGGGAAAGGCATCCTGCTCGCAGGTGGCCCCTTGACAGGGGAAGCCCGTCGCCCCCCTGCCCCGTCCCCACAGCATGCCCCAACTCTGAGCTTTACTTAGGCTTCAGGAGGGTGGAGAGGACACTCTGGGAATGCTTTTGGAATTTAGGTCTGAATCTTTTTTTCCAAAAAGTGAGTTTCTTTGGGAATCTAATGAAAATTATGGTTTTTCTTTTCTCAGAAAAACGTACACATGGACTCTCAAATCATTTAGAGGGGTTCATGGACCTTAGGCAGTTCACCCCTGAACCTGGGTGAGAACCCTGTTGTCAGGGCAAAGGCTCCATTTACAGACTCCGACGGAAGCTCCTAAAAGAAGGGGGCACTCGAGCGCTCTGGTCCAGGCCAGGGCCTCAGAGATGGAACCCAGCTCTCTCCCCGGCTCTCTGGGAAGCACAGGGCCAGTGGAACCAGAAGGGAGGACAGAGCCCTCCTCTCTTCAGACCACAGATGAGATCCACGCCTCTGTCCCAGTCCCTGTCCTAGGTTCCCTCTCTGAACCCTGTGTCTCTCCAGGAAGCTGTGGTTCTGTCAGCCTCCCCATCTCACATTCCAGCCAAGCCTGGATGCAGTGATGCTTCAGGGCGCCCGGGAGTGTCAGAGGCTGCCCGGCTTCCCTGTGCTGCCCACCCCACCGCCTTCCATGCCCTTCACCCATGCCTAAGACTGGAAGGGCAAGGGGAGCTTCTGCCACCATCCGCTTCTCCAGGCTCTTCCTGCCCCCACGGTCATCTCAGAGGACAGAGATGGGCCAGGAAGGAAAAGATCCAGCTACACAAGGCCCAGGTGGCTGAGAACATGCCCAGGGGCCCTTAAGGTCTCAGTGCCAGGAGTCACTCACAGGAAGCAGCTGGCCTCTGGCCTAGGTGTCTAAGAGTCCCGAGATGCTACGCTTCTGGCTACCAGGGGCTGCGAGTTGCGTGACCAGAGTCCAGGGTCAAAAGGGAAACCTTCCACACGTGCTCTGAACAGAAAGGGAGGACAAGTGCACTCCCCCGAGGAAGGCTTAGGGAATGCGGAAATGTGTATGTCAAAGTGTGTGTGTTTCTGGGAAGAGTGCAAAAAGCACGTACAAGAACACAGACAGTGTGAGTGTGTATGTGTAAGGGAGAATAGGAGTGTACACGAGAGACTGCGTAAAGCGGCGGAGTATGTCCGTGGTACGTGTGGCCCTATAACCCCCTCCTTACCTCCTCTCGCTGCCAAACAGACGGGCCACCTCTTCCCTGCCAGGGCTCCGGGCCCGAGTCCTACGCTCCAGCCGCCTTCTCTCCACCTGGAAGGCTTCTCGGTGGCTGATCCTGACGGCCTTAGGGACGTCGGCCAGGGCGGCATACTGCCTGCTGGCTTTAAAGGCAAAGGTGCGCCCGGGTGTCTCTGCTCCCCGCCCCCCAGCGCTGCCGGAGTCCATGCGGGCGGGGGGCCGGCTGGCCACATCCAGGGAGCCAAGGGAGCTGCTGCAGACCATTCGGCTGGGGGTTCGAGAACCTGGGGAAGGAAGGGGATGACCAAGCTCCTGGGAGGGCGGTCCGGGGCCACTATACCTGTTGCTGGGGGTGCTGGGGCTGGGAGGGGAGAGCGGCGGGGGCAGCTGCTGCTCCTCGGCCTTCAAGTCCTGCTTGGTCTTCTCCAGGGAGAAGTAGCCGCTCTCTACCCGGACTTTGCGGCCACAGTCCATGCGGTCGCTGCTCATGGTGCTCTCCTCTGGAAGAGAGAGGCGAGAGGCAGGAGACGCACTTAGCCTGTTGCCATCTTTGGTTTCTGGGGACTTTTTAAAAGAGCCCACACAGATCCAAACAGGGGCCATCTCTCTACCTCCCATCTCTGAAGCCATCCATACAGGGCTCACCCAAGGGCAGAATCATGGGACAGCAATGAAATGTCCTTCCCACACACGCACCTCATCCATCTCTCTCTAAGCTGGTGCACCTGCTACACTGTCAGGAGGTCCCTGAGCTTCCAGTCTGGGGGCCAGTTTGGAAGAACAGGATCCCCCGCCCAGGAGAGATGTCCCACCAACCACCGCTTCTTACCAAACATCAAGGAGGAAATCAAGGGCTAACTGGCCGTTCAGCCTGTTAGAGCATTTGGGGAGGGAAGAGGCAGAGGACTTCTGCGGGAACGAGAGGAATGCATGGGGACTACCCATGAAGGACTGAGGCAGCTTAACCCCCAGCTGCTGCAAAATGCATTTTGGCCTGAATGAACTGGGTCAGTCCCAACTGTCCCCTCATCTTTAATGAGCTGGACAAAATGCAAGTGAGAAAAGCCAGCTTATGTCATGCAGAGCCCTCCGGGTCCCCGAGCAGGGAGGCGGAGACTGCTGCCCTGCTTCTGCTCAGGCAATTCTGAAGTGCTAAGTGGAGAGAGCAGAGCAAAGCCTCCCGAGCCCCCCCGGGGCTGGGCAGGATGGCACAGCGAGGAGAAGGACGAGGCTGCCCTAACCACTGCTGCTCTCAGGACACACTAGGCTTCCAGGGTTAGCCAGGCCATGAACACAGTGCAGCCACGGTGGCAGGAACCAAAGGCCTCCTGGTACACAGACCTCATTCCAGGGCATTTTGAGTCTCACAACACCCACCAGGGTTGACAGAGCAGGTGCTCTCTTCCTCCTTTACAGATGGGACTTAAGAGCCAGAGGGGCAAGGCCAAGGCCAGAGGCCAGGAATCCCAGCCCCACCTAGGCCAGGCCCTGCCAAGGGCTGATGGACACAGGAGCCTGAGGCCTGGGGCTCAGCGTCCCTTAGTTCTCAGGGCCAGCTGCGTTGGGATGGAGGCCTGCTCCAGCACTGTGAGGCTGGCCACCAGAAAGGGGGGCATGCCGGCCAGTCCGGCTCGCACTTACCATCTTTGCTCTCCAGCCCGGGTTCCCTCAGGGTGCTGGCAGCAGGAGGCTGGCTCTGGCTGGGACTCTGAGCTGGACTGAGGCTGCTCCCATCAGGCTGGTCCTTGGCCCTCATTTCTTCCTGCCAGAGTGTAGACTTGGTGGTGGGGACCTTCTCAGCACTGGGAATGCTGCTGCTGCTGGTGACAGCCATCTTGGCCGGCCCTGGTTCCTGGGGGGAGAGAGCAGTGTGTGCACAGCCACAGGAGTGCACAGCCTCGGCCGGTACACAGGTCCCGGCTGCCTAGGTGCCTGGCTCCGGGGAACGCCAAGGTCAACTGCACCGTGTCAGTGGCCCAGAACCCTCGGGAGGGGAGGCTCATAACAGAGACATCTTGGTCATGGGTGAAAGCTCCATCTGGATGGCACTGTGGCCTTTTCTCTTCTACGGCCCCACAGTCAGTACACCCAAAGGGCCTGGTCCCACTGGCCTCAGGCCAGGCCTGGCAAATACACAGGGCAAAAATGTAGGGTTTCTACTTGGAGCTCCAGTAGCAAACACATGTAAGTTCTCCCTGCCGACAAAACCACAGAACCCAGAGCAGTGGACCAGGCATTAAAGGTGAGATGACAAGTGGCTGGCTCAGAGTTTGTCGTTCCTAGACTTGTAGGTAATTAGGACACGAGTCAGGAAAGATGGGACGGGGTAAGGAAAGAATACACCATTGAGATGGCCTGCGGGGTAAATGCAAAGCATGTGCTCATACAGCACCCGTGTCCGGGCCAGCCCTTGGCCTCCCCGCCTCTCCCTTTTGGTCTTAGAAAGCTATAATGGGACACCTGGGACCCTACGTGAAGGAAAGAGTCATCAGATACAACCCAAACATCCAATCTGCACTCATGCCCTCCCACCTGCTCACCCACACAAACTAGACAGCAGCTTGTAGCCTAGATGGGAACAGTGTCCATGCCATCTCTCCCCACATCAGAACTGGTGCTGCTCTGTGGGAGAAGCATTCAAGCGGGAGGTACTTAGTCAGATACAGGGAGTCCATTTCCAGAGCATGCAGAGAACCTTCACTCAACAGCTCAAACCTAGAGCCCAGACAAAGGCAGGACTGGGATCCCCAGCTGCCCCACAGCACTAGCTCACACCCTGGGCCCAACCCCCCTGGCCTGGCCCAAGGTCCTGGATGTCAGCTGCAGAGGGCACTGCCAGCAAGATGGCTTTGGAGCCTCTCAAAAGTCAGACATGTCCTAGCTGTCTTCCCCAAAACATGGGGGATAACATACAAATGCCCACTTTCCACTCCCAGCCTGGTGGCCAAACCTCATTTTTAGAAACCTACCTAAACCCAGTTCTGAGTTGGGGCCATTGGCAAGGCTCATAGATGACATGGGTTATGTGTCCGTGCATGAATGCACACAGACCCAGTATTTTTTTTTTATTCTTATGTTAATCCCCATACATTACATCATTAGTTTTAGATGCAGTGTTCCATGATTCATTGTTTGTGCATAACACCCACTGCTCCATGCAGAACGTGCCCTCCTCAATACCCAC
>NC_138383.1:41129695-41158943 GCF_054177405.1 Leptonychotes weddellii | reverse complement strand
CCTACTTTTGTATCTTTGGGGTAAATACCCAGTAGTGCAATTGCTGGATCATATGGTAGCTCTATTTTCAACTTTTTGAGGAACCTCCATACTGTTTTCCAGAGTGGCTGCACCAGCTTGCATTCCCACCAACAGTGTAGGAGGGTTCCCCTTTCTCCGCATCCCCGCCAACATCTGTCGTTTCCTGACTTGTTAATTTAAGCCATTCTGACTGGTGTGAGGTGGTATCTCATTGAGGTTTTGATTTGGATTTCCCTGATGCCGAGCGATATTGAGCACTTTTTCATGTGCACACAGACCCAGTATTAACCAGCAGGTTCTCTGACAGCCACTGAGCATGGACTATGTGCTGGGCTCTGGTTCATCACTGCACCATCCTGTCCTCCCCAGCACACCTCGCAGGGGAGGTTGCCTGGGCCGAGAGGATGGCATACCCAGGCTTACAAGGACAGTAAGGGCCAGAGTGGGGGTTCAAGCCTTCCACCACCAGGCACCCTCGGGAGTGGCAGGAGGGTGGGGGAGTGCTTTGGATGAGCAGCCTAAAGGACCCACTGAGAAGCCATGGCACCAGGTATCCCAATGGGAAAAGACAGGCATTTTATCAGGTCCAAAGCTTTCCCTAGCTTTGCAAGGAGTCCAGGCCTCATGAGACGGGATAAAGACAGGAAGGCTCTTCCCACAGACCCAGGACACAGCCGACTGCCCATATGGTCAGAGCCGCCAACAGACCTGGCTCCCAGGCTGGAGATTCCCTACAGCTCTGACCCACCTTGCAAGAAGGGGACTTCTTGGAATAAAATGGCAATGGTTTCAGACAGTTTCCTGAGGGCTCCAACAGAATCAGGCTCTAATGATCTAAGGAGAGCTGGCCCCAGGGCCACCTGTCCCTCCAGTCAGCATACTGCCCTCAATCCATGTTCCAGGAACGCTTCCCTCAAGCAGAAGTCACTCCAGGTCCCCCTGCCATGGCCCCTTCCAACAACTGAGTCTTCTGTTCAAAGGCCAGAAGCCAGAGGCTGGGCATGCTCTGGTGGGCTCAGGGCAGAGCTGGGATTCCTCCTACAGAGCTGAGTGGGGTGATGTGAAGACTGGCCTCGGTGAATCTGTCCCCTCTGTGGAAGACCGGCTGCACCAAGGGTAGGTAGAGGTTGCCAGAAAGGGCCAAAGAAGAGGCAGGTGGCTGTGCTTCTGAGGGAAGCAGCCCTGGCTGCCAGAGCCCTTAGCCCCACACCGTGGGTGAAGTGCCCATGGCATATACACACCCCTCTCTGGTGCTTGGATGACTCCCACGGTGAGGGGGTGGGCTGGCAGGGATCCCCAAGAGGCAGGGGACATTCTAGGCCTGAGATCCAAGGGGCCATGACAGGGAGCTTGGGAAACAAATACATTTCTCAGCACCACATGGCTACAGACCCACCATCTGGCCCCGGGCCTCCCAACCTGCGCAAGGCTGGCTGCATCCGTAGATCCCTCTCCGTGCTCCCCACTTCTGGAGAACTCGTCCCAGAGAAGGAGGGCCCTGAATGGCAGCCAAGGTCCATAGGCAGTTCTCTTTGTCTCCTTCGGAGGCTCTGCCTTCTACGGCCTCTATGCCAGGCCTTATCGTGTGAGTGGAGACAGAGGGGCAGTCTGGCGGCAGGAACAAAGGCACGCTGGCTTCCAGGAGAGGGGGTGGGTGGGTGATACAGGGAAGCCTGATCTGGGTAAAGTTGCTTCTCTTCTCCAAAGCAGATGTATGGTGAGTAAGACTTGGCACAGGCACTATGTGACACTGCCTCTGCTCCCCACACGGTCACCACTGTGGCTGGGAGGGGGCTGGGGTTCACAACGACACAGACCACGGGTGCCCGCGGGAGAGGAAGGAGGAAGAAGTACCAGGTCCCCTATGTGCTAGTCCCTGAAGGGTCAGGATACCTGCACTGCTCAGGGCAATCAATGCTTCCATGCTATGATGAGGTCTGTGCTGTTTATCTGGTTGCTCAGAAAGGGTTTTCAAAGCAGGGAGGAAAGAGGACACAGGGCAGGAAGGCAGGCCCGGGCCAAGCGGCCTCTGTGGCCTCTGCATGCTAGCTAAGCAGGCATGCTCTCTAGAGGGGGTGTATAGAAAGCCTTCCTTTCTACTTCCCGGACACAGTAGCTGAGCAGGGGCCCAACGAGAAGGAGGGACAGGACCTGGAGTGGGTGTAGCAGCAGGCACCCAAGCAGAAAACATGACGCTGGAGAAGAGGGAGCAACTCACGACACATGTGTGGGCCTGAGAAGAACAGTATACTGGACCAGGAGGGACACTGGTCCTGGCATGCCTCTGCTCACACTGAAGTCTGTTGTTTTACAGGTCTCTGAAGAAAGGCCGAGAAGTAAGGGCCAAGAGCCTGGGGGCATGGGGAGACGGGAGGAACCAGCATTCCAGAGCTCCACCTAATGAACCAAGCCTCCCAACCCACACACCTGGCAGGGGAGACATGCGACCCCTGGCCTTGCCAGAGTCCCAGATTTGGAATTTGGGGAGAGGGTGGTAAGCTCTCCATCCTCCCTATCCTAGGCATATCCAGAGTGGATTATTACTCCTTCTCTCTAGGCATCTCAGTATCAGGAAAAGTCTTTCCTCTTGGGGTGAACAGGGGCGAAGCAGCAGCTCCTGGAACCCACACCTCTCAGGCCTCAGAGGCTCTGGCCAGGGCCAGCCCGTCTCCTTGCTGCCTTGGGCTCTGCTGGGACCCCAGCCACCAGCCTAGAGGCTATCTGCTCCCCCTGCAGCCTGATCCTCTTCCTCCCTCAGGGCCTGCTTGGGTCTCTCTCTGATGCTCTCAGAAAACCGCTCAATGAGTGTACTCTCCATGGCCGGAACTCCCAACTGCTGGAGACATCCCTGTTCGAGTGGGACCCTGTGGGCTCTGCTGCCTGAGCTGCCGGAGGGCAGGGTACAGCACAGCAATACTTCCCGATCCCCACTGGTTTTATCTGAAACTCTCTCAGGCCACAGAGGGATGAGGCCAGATACGGGGTCTTGGGTTCCTGCCTCTACAGGGGCCCCCAAGGCTTTCGGCTTCCCTCCCTGCTCCATTTGGGGCACCCAAACACCTTCAGCTTCAGGCTGTGGGAGGCCTGCCCAGAGATCCCCCACTCCTCTCTGGAGAGACCCTGCATGACCTCATGAGACTGAGTCACAGGGAGATGGGCCCCAGATAAAAGTTCACAGCTTCCAGAAACCAGTGGAATCAAATGTGATGTTCTTGGGAGCAAGGGACAGAAGGAAGAGAGTCCTGCCAGGCTGACTTCTGCCGGGCACAGAAGGAATGAGCAGAGCAGGCGGGGACAGAGCCCTTTGAGAAGCACTCAAAGAAGTGGGTGATCTCCCCACCCTGTGATCCCGTGAAGAAGTGAAGCTCGGCCATGGCCAGCTGTTATCTGGAGGGAGGGGACAGGGCAGGCAGGAGGGACACAACCAAATGCCCTGGTCTGGGCTGAACGTGTCTACTGCACATGCACTTGCCTGATTTGGAGGCAGGAGCTCTGCTCCAGCACTGCTTCCAAGGCATCACTATAGAAACGCAGAACTAGCCTAAACGCTGTTATTCTGTAAAGCCCATTCCGTAAAGCAGTTCACGGAGGCTCAGAAACGTTAATTCGATCCACCGGGGCCCCAGGAGCGTGAGGAGCATGGCAGGAAGGTGCAGAGCCCTTCTGGGTGCCCGTGTCCCCGCAGACAAGGAGGAAAGTGGACTTTGGGGAAGGACTGGACCTGGTGGGACCTATCCAAGCCACCTCTCAACTCTGGTCAAATGGGAGTTAGGGCAGGGGCACAAAAGTCCCGTTTTTTCCATTTATGGTCAAACCCGGAGCAGGAACAGGATCCGCTGAGAGCTCCTCACTCAGCCAGGACACGCTAGAACCCTCCCTGCCTGCACGAGGCTATGCATGTACAGCAAGCAGCCCCTCCAAGCACGCCCTGTGCTCCCCAGCAGCTAGCAGCACAGCCAGGGAAGGGACACATGCTGGAATACCGCTGCTGGGTGCCGGCTCACTCACTGGAAACCTCCGGGGGCGGCCCCAGAGCATATGAGTAAAGCCACCCTATCCTGTGAAGGGTCCTGCCCTGTGGCTTGGCGAGGAGCATGCAGGTTATAGCCCACAGACCGCTGGAGGGAAGGAGAGACCATGCAGGGCTGAGGACCACTTCAGCCCCATCTGGATTCTTTTTCTCACCCCCAATTTTAGGCTGGGTTCTGAAGTCTTCTAACCTCCTGGGGAGCTCTCACTTCATCCCAGCTCCATTGATGGGACACCACTGTGCCTACCTGTGGTGTGGGAGGCTCCACCTTCCGCTTCTTCTTTTGGTTTTGCTTATTGGTCCTGGGATAGACCATGAGCATCTCTAGCCATCTGGGGAAAGAAGAGGAGAGAGCACTGGATCAGACCTCTGCGCTCAGGGACTAGGAACCTTATTGGGTGGTCTAGGCTCCAGGCCCAATGCTTCCTACTTGGGGGCGCCCACCCAGTGGCCAGGTCTCTGGGTAGCTGAGCAGGGCAGAGCATGACCCAGATTTGTGCCTGCCACCACTGGGGAAGTGCCAACAGTGCAGCCCAGGACAAGCACAGGCTGTGCTGGGACCAGGCCCAGATGCTGACCCCACAATGACCATAGTGCAGGTGGAGAGGGCCCGGTGGCCGGCCCAGGCATGCAGAGTGCTTGACTGCTGGAGTGGCAGGCCTGACCACAGGCCTCAGAGTGCAGAGCACATCATGGTTTCCATCACTGACCCCATCTTCGGGGCTTAGACCTGGCTTTAAAATTGTCCTCCCACAGTAGATTTGGCTAATGCACAGATGGGCTGCTACTGGGTATCATTTAGGGCTCTGGAGGCAGGAAATCAGCAGTTGTGCTACCAAAGTTCTCTGTGACGGGTCACTTCCGGGGCCAGACCCATGCATTCACCTCTGGGTCCCACCTGCACACTGAGGGCTCTGGGCACCTTGGCTTTGGGGAAGGCCCAGCAGAGCTGCCCAGGCCCACATGTTGGAAGATCCACTCTGGACCAGGAGCAGGGAAGGCAGTAGGGGAGTGTGGGAAGAGCAGCAGGTGACAGCAGGAGGCTTGATACAGATCTGGCTCTGCCACCCTCTAACCACGACCCTGGGTGGCTTCCTGCCCCTGTGGGCTTCAGTCTCCTCATCTCTGAAAGCAGGGGGTGGATGAAGCCATGACATGTCCACTGCTTGCCTCACTCGAGCTTCATTAACATCTGGGAGGGTTGGATGAGGGGGACAGGAGGAGTGGAAGACAGGAGGGGCCTGGTGGTGAAGGATGCTCTGTCCAGAGCAGAAGGTACTGCAGGAGCCTCTGGTCCCCTTGTCCCCAGAACATGAGGGTCGGCGGCGGCAGCGGCGGCGGCGGCTGAGCTGCAACGTGAGGCAGCGCCCGCACGGCCCGCACCCTGGCTGGAGGCTGCGGGTACCACCAGCATTCAAGCCCGCGTCAGGAAGAAGCACTCACGTCTTTAACTCTCAGAGGTGCTTCTTTAATTTGGGGTGGAGGGAGGGAGGGAGATCGGTCCCAGTCAGTGACCTTCTAGGACAGCCTCAGGAGGGTATGTTGGTTGTGCTGTTGCAAGCTGGCAGCTGGGGAAGTGGGCTTGGGTGTGGGGGATCACAGCATGTGGGCCGAGCCCCGCTCAGCTTTGAGCAGGTCATTCAGTATCTGCTGAGACCACGAACCACTGCCGGCACCACAGAGACCTGAGGCCCAGGCCCTATGGGTCAGTCCTCTGTGGGCTGGCCCCAAAGCAAGAAAAGAGGCATGACTGTGTCTGCAAGGCCGGCAGATGAGCAGACTCTCAGGGCCTCACTCATGTCATCTGAGTGAGGCCCTGAGATTGCGGGGTTAAAAGACTTGTTTTCCAGCCTGCCGCAGGGGCTGACACCAGCAAGCTGTGTCCCCTTAGCGCTTTACTGAGGAGAGACTGCTTCACAAAGTCACCTTGTCCTCCGGGGCCCCAGGAGCACGGGGAGCGTGACAGGCAGGTGCACACTGGCCCAGCTGCTGTTCGCGGCGACACGGACAAGCCTGCAGGACAGGGCCCCGAGGGAAGAGATCTGGGCCGCCGCTGCACTACTGACTGAACGGAGCCCGCTGAGGGCTCCGGCCCGGAGAGGGCTGGAGACTCGGGGGCTGAGCACAGGCAGGGGCGGGCTGGGGCTGGCCTGGGACAGATGACGGAATGTGTCCCCTGCACTCGGATTTCTCACGGAAGCCCAGCAGGAAGCGTATAACGTCATTTGGATGTGTTACCATAAAAAATACACCCAGGGAAGAGAGGTGAGGGGCGAATATGGACACGGGATCCGTGGTGGAAGTGAGTGCCAGGACATGGTGGGGTGGGGTCCCCAGCTCTGATGGCAGAGCCAGGATGAGTGAGACCAAGGTGGGCAGAACTGAGAGGCAGGGGCACAGAGAAGGGGGAAAGCTTCCCCCCGCCACCAACTCCTGCTTACATCCCACCTCCTCTAAAAGAGCTGCGCTAAGTTGTGCCCCAAACATCCTGAAGGCCCGTCCTGGCACGAGAGCGCTGAGAAAGAGAACTGCCAACTCTCTCCGCCCAGCTCTGGGAGAGATGCCTCAGGCAGCCCAGGGGCCTCTGTTCAGAGAAGACACCAGAAAGAAGTCTGGATGGACTGTCTCCAACTACCCCTGCTCTAAGTCAGCCCAGAGGAAGACTGTACCTCATTAGGGAGCTGGGTACTTACCCCCACCTCGGGGTCTAAGAGCCCACAGGTAAGATTACCTGGCAAAGGAACTGTGCCAGGTGGTGAGGACACCAAGGGAGGCATCTGTCCACAAAGGCGCGAGGCAGAGGAGGGAGAGAAGATGGAGGCAGAAGTCTGTACCCAGGGCACACTACCCCACCTGACTCCCTAAAGGAGGTCTAGTGTACCAGTGGGTGGTGAAGACAAGCTGCTGCTGGGGGCCACTGGAGGGGCTGCAGGGACCCAGGGACAGGTTGTCATGGTGCAAACCCTGCCTATTGGGCAGGGATTAGCTAGGCCCAGCCCCAGGATGAGGACAGGGAAAAGTGCTGGGTATGCCCCTGAGCCACCGCACAAACCTGGATGGCCCAGCCTACATGTGGGACCCAGAAAACACACACATCTGGTATCTTGGTCCACCAATGACCTTGTCTACTCAAGCTGCACAGGAAAGGCAGTCCCCCGCCTCTGTACATGCAGTGACCTTAGGAGAGGGGATCAGGACGGGCGGTCTGTGGCAGGTGCCTGATGGTAGGATTTGGGCCCCCCGACAGAGGCACTGTCAGCTGTCGGTTTCCTCATGCCCTGTGGCAGACCATGACATCACTGACCTGGTCCCCCAGCTCACACATGCCCCAGCCTGTCCTGGGAACCCTGGACACCCCTTCCCGTCCCTCGTGCTAATCGGGATCCTCCATGAGACCTAGCTCCCAAGGGGAGGGCAAGCTCTCCTCCAAGGACTCCCGCGGGGCAGTGGCAGCTCGGCACAGGCCTGCCTGCCAGACGGGGCCACGGCAGCAAGCAGGAGCTGGGAGGAGCAAGCAGTTCTGTGCTGCGCCTCGTGCCTGCAGTGCCTTGTTCAGGGTCCTTGCATTTCCACAGCTGCAGTCTCCCAACTGTAGAATGAGGAGCTCTGTAAAAGCCCTCTATATATTTTTTTTAAGTTTTATTTTTTAGTAATCTCTACACCCAATGTGGGGCTCGAACCCATGTTCCGGAAATCAAGAGTCCTATGCTTTTCTGACTGAGTCGGCCAGGCTCCCTGAGCCTCTGCACTCCTAAACCATATGGTTCTAGAATTAAGACCAGAGAGAGGGAGAGGCAAAGTGGTCCTGCTGTTCGCCCCTAGGATTTAAAAATGCAAACCTGCCTCTCTCCAAGGGAGAAGGACTCAGGGTGAGCTGGCACCCCCAGCAGAGGGTCCGCTGGTCACTCTGCAGGGCAGCTCTGGCCCTCGGCTCCAGCCTGACAGAGTGGATTTGAACTTCTGAACTCGGCAAAACCTGGGGACCTTCTGACCACTGTTCCCGCTTCCTCATACAGCAGCCTTGGCCTGAGATCCTGAAGCTCAGCCAGTGTTCAGAGTCTCTTTACTTGTTGAAACCAAAGGCCTTCACCTTCTAGTTCCCTCCACTCTGCACTATAATCATCAGCCCAGTATCCCTAGCTCCGCCCCCCCGCCCCAATTCACTTTCTCTCAAAGCTTTCTCAGCCTTAAAGGACCAATGGGATTCTCCAAGATCCAGCGCCCGAGCTCCTGGCCGGGCTTGCTGAGCCTGCTCTCGAGGCATGGACTGTGTGGCTAGGTCACACAGAGCTGGTAACAGGCGCCCCAGGAGCAGGGACTCCTGGAAGGCACACGCTGCGTGAGCTCAGGAGCACAGAGCTCTGCTCACCCGGACCGTCAGCTACCTGGAAAACTGGGCCCCCTTCTACCTCCCAGGGCTTCCCCTAAGCCTCCGACCAGGGCATGGCCAGGGCAGGGGTGTGACTCAAAGACTGTCTATTCTTTGCACCTGGACAAAGAAGGCAGTGCATACAGCGGAACTGGAGTGACTGCTGTGTGCAGGCCCTGAGAACGAGGAATGAAACACAGCCCCCGACCCTCAAGGACCTATTGCTGGCTACAGGAGGCCAGATGTGTACCCAGACAGAAAGAGCCAGCTGATGGTGCCAAGTGCCTCATGGGGGCAGGTTTCCTGGAAGAGTGGACATTCAGGCTGACTCAACAGCCTCAAGGAAGGAGGGGTCATTCCAGAGTGAAGGCAGGGTGACAGTGAAGGCACGGAGCTGGTGGGCAGCACGGGGATGTGTAGTGACAAGCAGCTCAGTGCTGAGGGACACAAGGGTGGTGGGGGTGAGGCTGGAGGGCTGGGAAGGGGCCTCCTGAGGCCAGCCAAGGAACTTGGACTTGACTCCCAGGTGATGGGGCTTCAGGCAGGAGGGAGGCAAGGTCAGATGGGTTCTGGGGACTGAAACCCTTGTGCTCGAGTGATACATGGGTGGAAGGGTCAGAATGGAGGTGGGGAGACCAATGAGAGGCCGAAGGAAGCCGAGGCAGCCCTGGAAGTGGGGCAGCGCCAGCAGAGGGAGGTCCCCAGGGAAATGGTACATGAGGAGAGTTATGTGCATGTGGGGATGACGCAAAGACAGGTGGAGGGTGAGGCCAGTTTCGGGCGTGGTGAGCGGGCACACGGTGGTGCTGTGAAGAGAGAGAGGGGCTCAGAAGAGGGGACACGCTTGGGGAAGAAAGTGATGGCGATATTGCCCAATTTGTGCCAAAGGGAACTGGTCCGAGAACCTGCTGGTAGGCAGGGGTGCTTCCTCCCAAAATGCCCGGGGCAGACTCACCCACTGATGATCTCCTTGGTTTCTGCCCGGATGAAATGCTCCTTCTCAGGGGTCAGAATGCACAGGGAGAACTTCTGGCCTGTCCGGCCCTCCCCATCTACCACGTCTGTGCACTGGTTCATGTTGATGGTGCCCTGAGGCAGGGTTGTGGGCTGCAAGAAGACGGGGCAGGGAGTTACGCAGAGGCCAGCACTCACGGGTCAGAGTAAGGCAACATGGACGGTCCCCATATCCCCAGGCCCTCCCGGCCCTTGTCCCTTCAACAGGCACCTGAACCTCTTGCAGCTGTGTGGATCCCCAATTACAACAGAGGCAAAGGGTGGTGGCTCTGCCTCGCCCCCACCCTCATGGCCCCACTTCGTCCCTACCCATCCCAGGGAGGAGAGGTGACAGGCCTGCTCTTCTCAGAGGACACCCAGCTGGACATTCCTTCCTAGCTGGAGAACAAGATCCCAGCTGGTACCGGGGGAAGGGAGAGAGACAGGAAGGGGACAGCTCCGTAAGGATAGCTGGGAGGACAGAGGCAGCCAAGAGTCTGGTCTCACAGGGGTTACTGATCCAAGAGAGCAGTGAGAAAAAGCTCCAGAGGAGATGGTTCCAAAATAGCAAGGTTATTTTTAGAGGCAAGGAGGGAGCCGGAGAGAAGCCGCATCCTGGAAGGCAGGCTGTGGGGCTGGCAGGCTGGAGCCACACATATATCATCAATGCTTTAAAGGTAGGCCAAGCCCGCTCAGGGCAGGTGACCCCCCGCCACCTTCCAGGACTGCCCGTGAGGCTGCTGGCCAGCGCCGGAACAACAAATAATAGCTTTTTTCCTTTTCTGACACTGTTAGACACTGAAATGAGGAAAAGAACCCCAAGAACAAGCAAAGAAGGCATTAAGAGATTCCTACTGGGGTGAGGGTCAGCAAGTAGGACCTTCCTAAAGATGATTTGTTAGCCCTGCATCCTCTGGCCTTTCACCCTCCCCCCAAACAGGAAGCACTTTTGGGCGGGAAATGAGGCTCCATGGCCGTCACCACACCAAGGGCAAAGAGCTCCTGGCCTGGAGTCAGGCAAGGCACTACCTTAATGCCCCTTTCTGGTGGCTCTCACAGGGAGGAAAGCCTTGGCCAGGACCCCCGGTGGTGTGGGGCACGAGGTGAGGAGGCTGCCCCCACTTTTGGGGCAGCTGCCAGCTTCCATACTGAGCACCCCCCCAAGGACTTGGCGCTTCCTTAGTTGGGTTCCTGACGAAACAGCAGGGGGAGAAAAAGCGAATGGTGGCCAGCTGGGGGTTGCTTTATCAGGTGCCTCCCTCCTAAAGCTCTGAGGGTAGGTCCTACCCCTGACCAGCTACAAGCTCCCTGTTGCCAGGCATGGGGAAGAGGCCTGGTCTGAAGGTCAGGATGCTGGGTCCGGTGTGGATGCCAAGCTCAGACCAACTATACCTGCTACTGGAAACCCTTCTTCATCTGTCAAATGAGAGGAAGCAGGAAGCTCCTGGACCCCCTCCAGCTCGAGCGCATATGAGCTTCCTGGTACTTTCCAGGCCAACGCACCAGCATTTCTGACGCACTGCCAGCTCCCTCCTCATCCGCTGGTGCCCAGCTACAGAAGCCGGACCAGAGGAGCGCTGCATTCCAGAGCCCTCACCCAGTACGGCTGCCGGCTCTCTGGTCCACCGGAGGGGGAAGAAGTAAGGTTCCCAGCTCCGAGAAGCCTTTCCTTATGGACTCTCTGGGCTCAGCTCAGAATGGAGGTGGCAGGGCAGGAGAGCCAGCTGTGAGCTCACGGGGAGGCCTGTGACTTCAGGTGGGGACCAGAGGAGGGGCCAGAGTCCCACTTCTGACAGTGGGCCACAAGCATACTAAGACTAGTGCTCTTCCTTAGTTCAGTAGCCTTGTAGTATCTCTCCTGGGCCCTCCTGGAGAGTCCTTGAGCTGGGAAAGGGGGCTTGGTGGGTTATCCTGCAACCAACCAAGGGGGGTTCTTCAGGAGCAGTGAGCAAGGGAGGCGGCCTGGGACCCGCCCACTGGTCTTCTGGCTGGGGAGACCCATAAGCATGTAGGGGTGAGTCCCCCTCCCCAGATGAGCGCTGCAGTTTCAAGAGCGCAGCCCTCCAACCCAGGGCAGGGCCCGCAGGATCCTTCTAGGCTTCCCCACCCCACCTTGTTCCAGTTCCAGCCCCTCTACTCTTCAGAATTTCTAATCCCAGGTCTTCTCTGATGTCATGCCACTGCCCCATCTGAACCCTCTTTGGGCGAACTAAGGGTGGTGACCTCTGCTCTCTCAGCTCAGCCTCCCCCACGCAGTAGCACACGCTCCCTGTTGGTACCGACAAGCCTCATGGGTTCTCTGGGGTGGGTCCTCTGGTACACGAAACAAGGACACTGATGCTGTGGACCACTGTGAGGATTAGGGCCATGAGCAGGATCACAGAGCTGAGAGGGGAGAGGGGACAGCAGAGGAGCTTTTCCAAGGTGACTTTTCCTCCTTTGTCCTTGACACGCCCCCTCCCCCCCATGCTTGGACTCATGGGTCACAGTTGCCAGTGTATGCCCACCTGTGACACATGGATGCGTGGACACGGTAAGTTATCTACTGTGCCACTGTGCCAATGCCTTATAAATTATAACACACACACAGGAAAGCTAAACGGGGACAATAAAACGCACCAACAGAGACTGTAATACTTTCTTCTCACTATACTCTCCAGTGGGCCATCTGAAGGCATGTGCTCGTCTTTAGAAACTACTGTTCCAGAGTTCGGGGTCAAGAAACTGCTCACCATTCCCTCAGGCACAGTAACTGTGTTTGCTGGACACATGGCCACCAGCTATTGACGAGATTTCCCAGCTAACCCTGCAGCTGAACGCGGTCACGGGACCTAGTCACCAACCATGCCCTAAGACTTCCGACAACCTCTCTGGACCTCAGTTTTTTATGTGTGTAAAATGAGGTCCCTACCTCCTTCCAGAAGAGCTTTCAAAAAGGCAAAGACATAACAAGCTACAGCTGCATGAAATGACCATTTATTTACTACCTGTGTGTCACCCTCTTTCATGCCTCCTTAAACATTACTCACGAGGCGGGCATTAGCTAATCCTGTTACATATGGGGAAAAGGGAGCAGAGCTGACGGCGGGCAGAAGAGAAGGGAGAACCGGAAAGCTGACCCAGGCTGGCATTTGGCAAGCACTGTGCAAACAGTTCCTCCTGAGCCTCAATAGTGCCACGTGCGGGAAGAGGCCCCACCAGTGCCAGCGCCACTTGCCGCCAAGCGGCTCACTGTCCTAGGTGGGCACTGCAGGCCAGGCCCCGGCCAATGCGTCCTCTCATGACTACTCCCACACCCCTCTGAGGCTGCCTACACCCCCACTCGCCCCTTGACTAGTCAGCACTCAGCCACAGCTCCTGCACCCAGAGCTCGGGCAGATTCAACCAAGGGCCCAGGTGTGGCCCTCCCCACCTCAAGGCAGGGGCAGGCCATACCCATCTGCATTCTCAGCACGGAAGAGAGAAGAGATCTTTGACAACCCATCTCCTGACTAGGCCAGACCCTGTGCTTGGAGAGCAAGGGCAGATATCTAGGCTGCAATCCAAATCCAGCCAGAGGGAACCCCTCACCCCAATACCGTCAGCAGGGAGGCCAGCTCCATCTGACAAGCTCCCTGTTCTCATTCTGCACCTCCAGAGTTAGGAATCCAGGCCTCCGATGAGGCTGAGTGGCACCTAGTTTTGCTCGATTCCAAAAAAGGGATGGCTGTCTGCAGGCCACCCAACTCTGTTATGCTGCCAAGTTATGGGTTAAGTCCTCAGCCAGCAATGTCACCAGATGGCCCTCTAGCCATCTGGGGGTTTCCAGTCCTCTTCTGGTCTCCACACTACACCCGCTCAGATGGTAGAGCTGCATCGGTGTGAATGAATCCCAAGGCCAAAGACCATGTAAGCATGAAGTGACCAAGCAGGAGGACTAAGACAAGGGCCTCTCTCCAGGGATGTCACCACATCCTGCTGAGAACACAGCCGTCTCCCGTCATCTGCCCACTGGCCCACAAAAGGCCAAGGGAGCCTTTGCCCACTGCAGCTGGCCACCTGTCAGAGGTTTGCTTCGGAAGATCCTCCCACAGCAGCCTTACCACCTGGACAACC
The DNA here is from genome assembly GCF_054177405.1 of Leptonychotes weddellii. Taxonomy (NCBI): domain Eukaryota; kingdom Metazoa; phylum Chordata; class Mammalia; order Carnivora; family Phocidae; genus Leptonychotes; species Leptonychotes weddellii. The sequence goes on along the minus strand of NC_138383.1, from coordinate 41,145,435 downwards.
TCCAGCCCCATCCCTGGCCCAAGCAGGTGCACTTTAGGGAAAACAGGTAGCCTCCACTTCTTGTTGGATCCTGGAAGTTGGGGAAGGTAAGCGTCTACGAGCCACAGAGAAAGAAGAGGAAAGTAGGACAGGAAGACAAAGAGGGGCCATTTCGAGGTATCGGTGGGGGCCCTTTCCTCCAGGCAGCTGTGCCTATACAGCCAGAGGCCAGGCAAGACTGGGCTAGAATGGAAATACTCCATTTTATGCCCCACTTCTCCATTCGGATGGGAAAACAGAGACCCACAGAAACAAAAGACTTTCCCCAGCGCAAAGAGGTGCTCACAAAATCTCAAGGTCAAAAGTGCCTTTCAACGTGAAGGCCAACCCAGTGCACTGCAGGTCCTGCAACAGTTCCTGTATTTCAAATCTATCTGTCCACGACTGACAGAGAACCACGCATTCCACACTGGGAAGGACAGGTGTATGGGCACGCACACACACAGAATGAAAAATTGGGGAATACTTTTACTACATGTCCTGTGTTCTGTATTATTGCTCCGTCACACTCCCCACGACCCACTTGAGGAGGAGGAGAAGCAGTGCCACTTGGTGTCAGCAGTCAGCCAGCACTCTGCACATGGCCAGAAGTACGGGTGAGTATGCTCCAGGTAGGACAAGAAGACTCTCCCTCGCAGTAGGAGCCATTGCAGCAAGAATAATCCTAATCGTCTTCTACGGTCAGGCAGGGCTCTGGAGAAGTACTTATAGGTTCACCCTGACGACAGCCTCAGGAGGAAGGCACTCTGACGGGCTTGCAAGTGGGGCTTAGGGTGGGAAAGGGACCTGTAACCCAGCGGGGTCACCCAGGTCAAGTGTGGCCCAGGGTTACTGCAGAACCTGTCGGTGGGCAGGATCAGACACGGCCTAGGCAGGAACACGATCCCCCCTGCCCTCCCCAAAGGGGAGGATAACGGCTCCCATAAGCTCCCGTACAAAGGCCTGCCGGGAAGCCACGCTGGAGGCTTGGTTAGGCCACCTGAGCCAGGCCCAGGGAGAGACCACATACATCCTTTCTTGGGGATTAGGGAGGTTAGACCGGAATTTCCTATGGCAGGAAGGTGGCCCTTGGGGAGCTTTGCTGGGTGAGTACTGCACCCCATCTCAGGCATCCCTGGAACCCCATGCCCTGACAGGAACATGTGCTGGTCACGATCACAGAGACTGTCTCTGGCTCTTCCTGCTACTACCAAACTGCTCACAGAGTCCCGAGTCTAACGAATCATGAGTCCCTCTCTCAAGAGGTGGACACCAAATGCCATCCAGGTGTAGAACAGGCCACCTGATTCTCTGCCCTCCAAGGCCACAGTACTCCCCAGTGAGCAGCTCTCTTTAGACAGATATCCTCAAAGTCCAAGTTCTCAGAGAAAACTTGGAAAGACCCATGGAAAAGGAAGTCTTGAGATATACCCACGAAACCACTCAGAATCGGAGTCCGCAAAAGCCCCTGCTGGCCCCTCCGGCGGCTCAGAGAAGCCTTCCCCCAACCTCAGCGGGAGCCTCAGGGCAGCGGGGGATGGACGAGGAGCTGCCATAGGTGCCCGCCAGGCAGAACTTCTTTCCTCTCATTCCTTGCATGGCACAAAGCCCGCAAAGTCCCCTGCCCAGGCGTGTGGTCAGCCTCCCTTGGATCCTACAGTCCTCGTGGTTTACTGGGCAGTTTCACACCCATCCCCTACACCAGAGCCGCTAGCCGCACAGGTCTGTGTCTGTGATCTCACACGGCCTCATCTGGAGGAAGCGGTGAATCCGCACCCCTTCCTGCCCTTTAGGACTCCAACACGAACCCAAACTGCTGCAGCTCTGGCCGCAGGAGGAGGCTGGGCCAGCCATGCTGGGGGCTACGGTGTGGAGAACCTGTCACCTGTGGACCCATCACCCCAGGGCGGGGGAGCCAAACATGACTGCGCTCCCAGCCCCTTCTTCCCCACAAAGGCTCAAAGATCTAATGTAGCCTCTGGGTTTTACGTTTCCAGAGCCCACGAGCCAAGAAGAGCACCACCCTCGGAACAGAATCCTAGCTCTGCCAATCACCATGTAAGTCACCTTGGGCAAGCTGCAAAGTTTAAGCTTCAGCTTCCACAAGGGTAAAATGGGAGGAACAATATCCTTTACTTCAAATGCAAAATGGAGCTGCTGCTGTGGACAACAGTCTGGAGGCTCCTCAAAAAGTTAACCATGGAGTTACTATATGACTCAGCAATTCTGCTCCTAGGTTTACACCCCAAAGAACTGAAAAGAGGTGTTTGAACAAAACTTGTACACAAATGTTCATAGCAGCACTATTCACAATGGCCAAAAGGTAGAAACAGCCTAAATGTCCATCAATGGATGCATGGATGGCACTCAGTCGGTTGAGAGCCCAACTCTTGGTTTTGGCTCAGGTCGTGATCTCAGGGTCATGGGACAGAGCCTGGCGTTGGGCTCCATCACTCAGCGGGGACTCTGCTTGAGATTCTTTCTCCTTCTCCCTCTGCCCACCCCCTCGCGCTCTCTCCCTAAAATAAACAAATCTTTTAAAAAAAATGGACGCATGGATAAACAAAATGTGGTCTAGCCATAAAACAGAATGGTATTCAGCCATAACAATGAAACACTGACACACACTTTCAACGTAGATGAAAACATTACACTAAGTGAAAGAAGCCAGAGACAAAAGGACAAACATTGTATGATTCAGTTTTGATGAAATATCCAGAATGGCAAATTCACAGATACAGAAAGCAGATTAATGGTTGCTAGGGGATGAGTGGGGAAGTGCGGAATGAGGAGTGACTGCTTAATGGGTATGAGATCTCCATTTGGAATGATGAGAAAGTTCTGGAACTAGACAGTGGTGATGATTGCACAACATTACAAATGTCCTAAATGCCACTGAATTGTACACTTTAAAGTGGTTAATACAGTAGTTTTTTGGTTATGTATATTTTACCACAATAAAAGAAATCCCTCACCTCACAGAGTTGCCATGAGACTAGAGAGGATACTGTTCACGTAAAGTGAGGGCTCAGGGTTGGCACACAACCCAGGCTGCTTCCCCTGCTGTTTCTCAGTGCGCGCGCGTGCGCGCGCACACACACACACACACACACACACTCCCCACCAAGCAAGTGGGTGGTGGTAAGAAGACAATTTAGTCAATACATTTTCTCTGAATGCTTGCCACAAGGAAAAGGGAGGAAGGCATTAGGCACATGTGTCTCCTACCTGCAGACAGAGAAGAGGCCAGCAGGGTGAAGGAAGCAAGTTGGCCTGGCTGGACTGGAGAGAGTTGAGGCATCATGGGTCATCCTCTCCCTGAGAGCGGAGGAAAAGCCACGCCTCCATGCCTACACTGGAGGCCAGCAGCTGGCCCAAGAGGACTACCAGTAGGCTCTTGAAAATGACAGGCCAAACTGAGGGGTTTACCCACGTGCAGCAGAGCAGGTCACGTTTATTCTCTGTGCCTCCCGGTCCCTATCTCAAGGCCCTGGGGGAGATCAGGGTCTGGTTTCCCACCACACTGAAACGGGGCCGGGTGGGAGTGGGGTGTCTGCCCTTCTTTGGAGCACCAGACACTTCACCTGCGCTGGGGCCCAGCCTTCCTCCCCATAAGCTCCCAGGCATAGGCAGGCCCAAGTCTGAGTGTTGCTTCCACTTCTCTCCTACTGCCCAACTTACCGTCATCCCACTGCCCACTGATCCAGATCGAGTTGGAAATGGGAGCCTCAAACCTGGGCATGTTCTCAGGGAGGCATGGCAGGAGCATCCGGCACACAGTGGGCAGGTCTGTGGATTCTCTTCTCCCAGGCACGGTACTCAGTTCCTCAGCACTGTTCAACAGTTAGAACCTAGGGCTAGGCCGGCCTCCCTGTGGTTGCCAGTACCGGCCCCAGAACCGTTCATGAGCAGAAACATGGCCGTGCCATAGCGGCTCCCACGGTCTCAAGCCCAAGCTCTCTGCCCCGTGTTTGAGGCTCTCAAGAGCCCCTTCCTCACAGGCCCAGGTGACCCACCGATAAACAGGCTGGCTTCCTTAAGAGCCATCTCCTGCCAGATATGTCTGCCTCACATCCTTTACTTCCTGGATGGTCACCCTGTCCTCTCGGAAGGGAAGAGCCCTGCATGTAGCCCTGAGCCCACTTACGGGCCTGCCCGTCTGTTCTCCATGCTAGACGGTGAGGTCCTCGATGAAATGAATTCGATTTTCCTCTATATGCCTATATGCTGGCACTCTTCATAATGAGCCTTAGCACATATTTTTGAATGATATATGAAACGAACCAACCCCTCTGTTTATACTGCAAATTCACTGTATAAATATTATGCTTTATTTATAAATATTTTATAACATACATAACATAATAAATAGTATAAATGTTTCCTTTATAAAGTAGGAATACCCACCCTTGCGAAATCCCGTTTGTTAAGTGGACAGCAGGACACTCCTCATGCAAAGGTGAGACAGGAACAAATCCTCCACTGTCTGAGGTGCATGAGGGGCAGGAGCTGGTCTGAAGGAGATGCAGGGCCCAGAAAGGGAACCTGACCTTCAGGGGCCCATGGTTCTAAGTACCACCCCTGGGGCCAGGACTGTTGCAACTGGCAGATGATGAAGTTGAAAGGCAAGAGATGGGTGTGGCCATACTATATAATTCCATTCACAGGAAATGGCCAGAACAAGTAATTGGATAGAGACAGAAAGTAGATCAGTGGTTGGGGGGGGGGGGTTGATTAGGGGTGATACATAAGGGGTACAGAGTTCCTTTGGCTGGGGTGGAGGAAGGGGAATGTTCTAAAATTAGACTGTGGTGATGCCTGGACAATCCTGCAACTACAGTAAAAGGCAATTACTTGTATGCTTACAAACAAAACACAACACTGCACAGGTACAGAAATAATCAAGATGTGGTGGCCGACAGGGGAGGCCCTTCGAGAGACCTATGTGGCTCTACTCATCAGGCTCCTGCAGGAAGAACACACACAGCCTGCTGCCTTCAACCCAGGCCTGGAAGGTGCTTGAGGCCAGTCCCCTGCCCCGCATTTCAGACGTGGAAGCCAAGGCCCAGACAGGCACAAGGACTAGAGCCCAGCTTTCCAAATCCTAACCTACCTCAACACATGACCTCTACCGCAGCGGCTAGCGCCAACCAGCCCCGCAGAGCTAACATTCAACCTACCAGGCTCTGACATGCGTCCGCACAGAGGGCATGGCTGAGCAGTTATTACCTCGGAGGTCCCCTTTTCAAGATTCGGCTCTGGCCCCATCCAGGGGCGGGGTGAGCTTTCGGAGGCATTCAGGGCTTCCATGGTTTCAGCAGAAAGGGGCCCACAAATGAGGGAGCATTTGCTAATCCCAAGCAGCACCGGGAGCTACACTGGAGCTGTAGCCTGGGAGCGGCAGAAGAGGAGAGGGGTTGCTTAGCCCAGCACAGTATGTGCAGGGGTGCTGTGCAAATGACCCACTCGGGGCTTTGTCAGTCAGCCAACCTCCCTGCCTTTGTGGGGCCTTGTTAGGGTTGGCTAAACTTATTTTTTTAAGGGAGAAAAGACTACAACAAGGACCTTTTTCACTTGCTGCCAATGCCAGGAAGTTCCTTCTCGTACCTGCTGTGCCAGTGGCTTGGCTGCTGGCTGCGCAGCGAAGACACACAGGCTCCCAGCAAGCAGTCGAGGGCCCTCGGCTTTCCTTGGGAAGCCATCACCACTCAACCAAGGCTCACCTTGCTCCTAAGACTGGGGGCAAGGGGACACAGGAAAGAATACCTTTATCTTCCTTACCCACCCGATCAGCACGGCAGCAGGACTCCACCAGAACCAAGTGCCTACTACGCCATACGTGACAATTACACTGAATCAAAGACCAAAATTTTGTAAATGTAAGAGCAAAAAATACACAACTCTTAGAAGAAGACAAGGCCAACAGCTTTGTAACACTGGATTTGACAATGATTTCTTGGCTATGACACCAAAAGCACAGGCAACAAAAGAAAGAATAAGCTAGACTTCATCAATATTCAAAACTTTTGTGTGTTGAGGGACACCATGGGTGGCTCAGTTGGTTAGGTGTCTGCCTTCAGCTCAGGTCATGATCCCAGGGTCCCTGGGATGGAGCCCCGTATCTGGGTCCCTGCTCGGCGGGGAGCCTGCCTCTCCCTCTCCCTCTCCCCCTGCTCATGCTCTCTCTGTCAAATAAATAAATAAAATCTTAAAAAAACACACAACTTTTGTGTGTCGAAGAACACTACCACAAGAGTGAAACGGCAACCCGCAGAATGGGAGAAAACAGTTGCAAACCACGATCTGATAAAGAATTAATGTGAAGAATATATAAAGAACTCCAAAAACTCAATGGCAAAGAAACAATAAATGGACTAAAGACTTGGATAGACATTTCTCTAAAGAAGATAAACAAATAGCCGATAAGCACATGAAGAAATGTTCGACACATCATCAGTTATTAGGGAAATGCAAACTAAAACCACAAAGAGATATGACTTCATACCTACTGGGATGGCTTTAATTAAAGAAAGAAAGAAAATGACAAATGTTGGCAAGGATGAGGGGAAACTGAAACCCTGTGCACTGCTAGTGGGAAGATTAAAATAGTATAGCCACTGAGGGAAACAGTTTGGCAGGTCCTTGAAAAATTAAGCACAGAACTACCATATCATCTAGCAATTCCACTTCTAGATATATACCCAGAAGAACTGAAAGCAGGGGGTTCGAGCAGATATTTGTACATCCATGCTCATTTTAGCATTATTCACAACAGCAAAAAGGCAGAAACAACCCAAGTGTCCACTGATGCATGAACAGATAAACAAAATGTGGCATACACATACAAGAGAATATTATTCAGCCGTAAAAAGGACTGAAGTTCAGATACATGCTATAACATGGATGAACTGAAAAACATTACGTTAAGTGAAATACACCAGACAGAAAAGGATAAACATTATTGTTTAACTGCTATGGAGTTTCAGTTTCGGAAGATAAAAAAGTTCTGGCGATGGGTGGTGCAGTGATGGTTGCACAACCATGTGAATGTACTTGATGTCATGAACTGGACGCTGGCAAATAGTTAGGAATAGTGTTGTGTTATGTATGTATCTGAACACACACACACGCACACATACACACTCACAAAGAACCAACCAACCGTCCAAGCCAACTTGGATTCCCATGCTGGGAAGAACGGCATCACGAACAGTAGAAACAGGGTGGCAGGCAGAAAGAAATGCCTCATGTAGGCTGACACGCTCCTGTGTGGAAGTGATCATTCTAGAGATCATTCTAGCTGGCCAAGTCTAGCCCAGCTTACAGTGGCCTTGCATGAGGTCCTCCCCAGCACAGAACAGAGGCCTCAGTGCGCACAGATCTTAACCCTCCCACCCTCCAGCTTCCTATTCCTACCTCTCCCCCCAGAATCCTGCCACTCTTCTGTCCTATAGGGTATCAATACTTCATACCACAGCTGGACCTGGACAACATAAGAACTATTTTCCTGGAAGGTGTGGTGACCTAAGGTACAAACTATGTACAAATGAGCATCTGTTACAGGTATGAGCCTTCTGACTTGAACAGGACTAGTATGGTTTAGCACATTGGCCTAGTTTGCCCCAGAGCCAGCAAGCTTACTTCCTGAGCTCCGGCCCTTGAAGTCAATCTCCTTCCCCCACCAACAGAGCCACTAAACCCCGCCTTTATAGTTTGCCTTTCTTGGTTTCCACCTGGCACCTCTGCCCCCTCCTCCTCCCCAGTTCTCCGCCTGCCTGTGCAAATGTGCTTTGTCTCGGCCTCTTCTCCTGGGAGGTCATATAGTCTTTGGGAGCCAACCTAGAGGACTCCTGACTCACACCTGGGCCTGTGGGCCTGTGGCCCCTGCCGAAGTTCTCAGGCCCCTGACCCTAGTTCTACTTTACACTTACAATCCCATCTACTGATAGTGAAAGGAGTCTTCAAGGCCCTGCCTATAAGTCCATGTAATCACCTTAGAACTTGCTACACATGTTTAGGTATAGACAACAGGTTTTTACTGAGCACCTACTTTATGCCAGGCTCTGTCCTTGGTTGGTGCTGGGGAAAGGTGAGAAAAGGACAAAGGGCCACCTTGGGGAAGCTCACTTTATTCTTGTGGCAATAAAGGTAAATAAGAAGAAAACAAAGAATGACCCCATTTCCGGTAGTCAAATCAGTGACTAGAAGGACAGGGAAGCAAGCAAGGGGCTAGGGAATGCCGGGGGCTGGGCACGCAGGGGGGCTGAGCAAGGTGGAGGGAAGGAGAAAGTAAATGCTAAGGCCCTGAGGCAGGGATGAGCTGGGGCCCGGCCTGCTGTGGGACTGGAACAAAGGGGGTCCAAGGAGGCCACAGCCAGCCGGGCCTGGAGGACATGATCTGCTCTGGAGGTGTGCCAGGGCAGGCGGCGTGGCTACAGTTCACAAGAATCCTCTGACCCCAGACAAGTGAGGCAGGCAGAGGAAATGATGGCCCAGACTGGAATGCTGATGGCGTGTGGGGTGCAGAGTGACTGACTCTGGGATATGTTGAAAAGACAGAGCCAAAAGGACTCAAGTCTGAGGCTAAGAAAAAAGAGCAGCCAGGGATGACAGTTAGGATTTAGGCCTCAGTGACTCAGGGCTAGTACGGGTACTAAAGAACTATATTTTTCTTTCTTTTTTTTTTGTGCTTTGCTGATATTCCAACTACCTTTTTTCTATTTCCCTGCCTCCGTAGAAAACAGACCCTCCTGGGCTAATGCCGCAAGTGATGGGACTCGGGCAGCCAGGACAAAAAGGCAAGTGGAGCTGCAGAGGCAGAGAGAAAGCAGGCTGTTTAGACTGTGGGAGCAGGAGGGGTCTCTGGGAGACCACTACGGGCTGGCTGAGAGGACACCCTGGCCGGAGCAGGGGTGTGGCAGGAAAGGGAAGAGGTTGAGTCCAGGGGTGAAGGGCAGAGCAGGAGCACCGGCGGGGCAGAGTCTGAGGAATGAGGGAGGCCAAAGGGGGGTGGCAACCTAGAAAAGGACTTGAACTCAGCTTTCCTCCTCTCGGATGCAATGGAGATGGAAGCCGGGACAGTCCTTCTCAACAGTCATGTCACTTCTCAACAGAAAGAGCTTGCTTCTGCGAAAAGATCATGTCTACCAGAGTGGAAGGCCTGACACATCAGGTAACCAGCAGGTGACAAAGCAGGGCCCTGAGGGGTCAGACGGCCCAAGGGCACACAGGCAGCTGGGCAGAGCTGACCTCAGCCCCGTGAAGCCCAGGGCCACCTGGAGGCCCCCTGGAGCCAAGGGAGCTAGTGCTGGTGCCAACAGAGAAATGCCCAGGTCCTCCCTTGTGGGTGGGGGCGGCGTAGGATTTGGCAGCTGACACACAGCCCCAGCAGGCCGCTCAGTCCTCCCTTGCTCCCCCTCAATCCCCAGCTGCTCTGAAACGCCTCTCCAGGCAGCCCCAGCCCCAGTCCAGGGAGGCCATCTTCCTCCAGAGGAAGGAGCACAGAGAAGGTGGCTTGAGGACGGGGCTCCCACAAGTCGGGACTTAAGAAAGGCCAGAAACATCCCAGAACTTGGTTCACAGGAGAGACAGGCACTGGAGAGAAGGATCCCAAACCGAGGGAGGCCTTCAGGAGCCGACTGAAGGAGCCAGGGCTGTTCAACTTAGAGAATGAGGGATGACTGAGGAAGGGCTGGGGATACAGGATAGGGCCGTGGTCTCCAAAATCAGTAGTTCAACAAACATGCACTGGACCCCAGGCCCCGGGGACAGTGATGAGTAATACGTGGCACCTGCCACACAGAGATCAGAGCAAAATAAAGGCATGAACACAGCCTGGAGGAAGCATGGCATAAGGAGGCCAGGAACAGGCCAGGAAAAAGGAGGCCAATGTCTTAAAAGCTTCTCGTGGCAACAGGATCAGACGTGTCCGGGAAGCGCTAGGCTCAGGGGGCAGGAGCAGACACAGAGTTCAGCTGGAGATGAGGAAAGGCACTGACTAAGGCTCCTTCAGTACATGAACACTTTGTCCCTGTAAATCTGAGGCTGGCACCATCTCCACTGTGGATAAATAAAAAACACTCAGAAAAGCAAAGCAGCTACTACCAACACGTTCATCCATTTAGTAGATCTCTATGGAGCACTGACTACGTGCTGGGCACCCACTGGAAGCACTGGGAACACAGTATTGAACAAAGCCGACAGAATCTCTGGCCTCATGAGGCTGACCTTCCACACTGAAGTCAGGTAACAGAAATAAAGCATCAGGTAGCGGTTAAGGGCCAGAACGGAAAATGAAGCAGGAGCAAACACGGAGGAGTCTGGGGCGGGGGGTCATTTTGAGAAGAGCAGGTGGGCAAGGTCTCCCCCAGGCAGGGGAGCAGAAATAAGGGAGTGAGGCGCAGGGAAGGGGTGGGGGGTAAGCCCAACAGCAGGGGACTGGAGCGTAGGTCTGACCGCACAGCAAGCCTGGGACACGATGGGGAAGCGGGAAGCTGACAAGGCTGCCAGTCCTCCCTCCTCGTGCCGAGGGAACTGCTGATGGAGGATTCAACCCTCGGTTCCCCCGTGTTGGTCCTGCTGCCTTGGTTTAATCAGACAGAAGATTCTAAAACAGTCTTTTTTTTTTTTTTTAAGATTTTATTTATTTATTTGCGAGAGAGAGAATGAGACAGAGAGCATGAGAGGGGGGAGGGTCAGAGGGAGAAGCAGACTCCCTGCTGAACAGGGAGCCCGACGTGGGACTCGATCCCGGGACTCCAGGTTCATGACCTGAGCCGAAGGCAGTCGCTTAACCAACTAGCGAAAGGCAGTCGCTTAACCAACTGAGCCACCCAGGCGCCCTCTAAAACAGTCTTATAACTAGAGCACAGCTAGTCCTGAGAAGGATGCCAGGCCTCCATGGTCACTCGCTCCCCAGCATCATCCATTGCCACCGCCAGCAGGCCTCCCACTATAGAGGCAGGAAACAGAGGCTCCTGGATAAACAGGTCACGGCGGCGAGGCGCCCAGGGCACAGGGAGATGGAGGGAAGCCCTTGGCAATGCTGCAGTCGTGACCCAAGTGCACCCACTTGCTAACTTCGCTCCCACCATGCCAGCCCCACTTGTCCTGGGCTGCACACCTGCCTGGGCTCCCTGGCAGGGGGTGGGTCTTCCCTTCCTTCAAGGGCAACTCCGCTGGCACTTCGTTTCACAGTGGTTCCTGGCTTCCCCATCTAGAGCGACTTCCTCTTTCTCCAAGTTTCTATGGTAGTTCTTTTTTATTTGACTTATTTATTTATTAGAGAGAGGGAGAGGGAATGAGAGAATCCCAAGCAAACTCCCTGCTGAGCGTGGAGCCTAACTCGGGGCTTGATCTCATGACCCTGAGATCACGACCTGAGATGAAATCAAGAGTCAGATGCTTAACTGACTGAGCCACCCAGGTGCCCCTCTATGATACTTCAGTTCTAAATAAACTTTTATTTCAGGATAGACTTAGATTTACAGAAAAGTTGTGAAGCTAGTGCAGAGAGTTCCCACATACCCTTCACCCATTTTACCCTATTATTAGCACCTCACACCAGTGTGGTACATTTATTATAATTAATTAATCAATAGTGATCCATGATTAACTGAAGTCCCTACTTTATTCCGATTTCTTTAGTCTCTTCCTAACATACTTACTCTGTTCCAGGACCCCACATTACATGTAGTCGTCATGTCACCTTAGGCTCCTCTTGGCTGTGACACTTTCTCAGACTTGCCTTATTCGTGGTAACACTGACTGGTCACATATTTTGTAAAGTATCTCTCCATTGGAATTTGGCATTTTTCTCATGGTTCGCCTGGGGATCGGGATTTGGGGGAAGAAGATCACAGAGAGGTAAAGCCCCCTTCTCTTCAGTCCTATCCAGGGCACAGGACTTCGCATTGCTGATGTTGACCGTGAACAGCTGGCTGCATTCTAAAGTTACTGCTTCCCCTGCCTTAGGAGCGAGCAGCCCACGCATGAGGAGTGGGGACTTAGCTCCACCTCCCTGAGCGGGGAGTTATTCGGAATTCTCCTGCAAGGAGATTTTCTTTCTTCCTCACTTGTTTATTTCTTCATTCAATCATTTACTTATATGGACTTGTGGATATTTATTTTATACCTTGGATTATAATCCAACCCTGCATTATGTATTTTGTTGCTTGAATTATGTCTGTTGTTGTAGCTCCAGTCACTGAGGAAGGCCTCCTCAGTCGGCTCCTGTGTCTCTCTGACAGATCCCGTCGGTGTGCGCACAAGCACATTCTCCAAGTCCTCCCTTAATGTCTGACACTACAAGGTGCTCCAGACCCAGCCTGTGCATTTCCGGCCCCGGTCCTACAGCTGGCCACTTCTCCAAGGAGCCCTACTTAGGAGCTTCGAGAATGTACTTAGAGCCAAGACCCGGGTGCCAGGTATGCTCACCGCTGCTGAGGTGTTGCTGCCCCCAGGCCTTCTCAGCTGACAGCACAGAAACGGAGGTGCACAGAATCCGTCTGTCCACCCACCTACATCCACTCTGCTCTCTCTCTGTCTCTCCTTATATAACTCTATTAAACTAAACATACTGATAGCTCTGACTCTAATCCAGCACCACATGGATCGTGCTAGCCTCTCCCCTTGTTTGCCTGGAAGCACCCACTCCAACAGCGGCCCCACTGTCTGCCATCCGATTACTTAACTGTCCAGTCGCGGTACACGTGCACAGTAGTTCCAGAAGTGTTAACCAGTCCCCCACAAAAAAGAACGTTATCCACTAGAGCACAGTGCTCACGTGCAGTCCCTTCTGCCTTTAGTCTTGCACGCTCCGCTCATTTCCGGAGGGGCACACCTCTTTTTCACACCACTGCCTGCAATCTCTTCCAGCGAAGGCCCAGGGAAAGAGAGCCTGTCCGAGTTCCCCGTACACCCAAGAGTTCAGCAGTGAGTAGTAGAGCAGACACTAGGAGAATATGTTATACCTGCTGTATGAGTTTTTGAGCCCCCTCTCCCAGGACATGTTAGATTAGGAGAGAAAGGAGAAGACTAAGGACAAAAGGGAATGAGGGGGGGCTCAAGGCACCCCCTGGCAGCAGCGGCCCTTCAGGCCTGTGGGAGCGGTCTCTCCGGACCCGGGGCAGGTGGGAGGGAGCCACTCTGGGAAGGAGGCGGAGGCTGCCACACAGGCAGGCCGGCTGGAGCAACGGTGGCCTTATATGGAGATTCCCACATCCCAGCTCCCAGCCTTCGAATCTGCCTTAGCTTGGGAGGAAGGGGGTGCTGCTGCTCCACACAGTTGAGCTGCTTTCCTACCTAAAGGCCTGCCAGGTAGATCCCGGAAAAAAAAGCTGCTCTTCGCTCTGGCAACCCTGAAAGTCACTCGGCTGTCAGGAGCCGTGACATCCTCCAAAGCCCGTCTGCAGCAGCCTCCCACTCACCCTCGGTACCGCGGTCCAGAGCAGGGAGAAGAGGCTCTACGGGACCAGGGCCTCACCAGAAAGGCTAGAAAGAAGGCAAGCAGTTTTAGAATGCAAGGTTTCAGAGCCTACAGCAATGATTCTCCATTTTGGCTGAATCATGGAATCACCTGGGAAGATTTTTAAATAGACACTCCATGCCCAGAGACTCAGATTTAAATTTTTTTGGGGGGTGGGGAGGTGGGCTTGGGCATCAGAATTATTAAAAAGTCCCCTAATGCTTCTAATGTCCACTCAGAGTCGGGAACATCTGCCTCAAGGGGAGACCCTGATCTCTGTGATGCCGCAGCAGGCTCACTCTGCAGCTGGCTGGCTGGCCCAGGGCGGCCATCCAGCTGGATTAAGTCACTCACAGCTTTTGGCTGGGCCAAAGAGGACCCGATGAAAGCAAAGACAGAGAGGGAGAGCAGAGACAAAACACAGCTGGGAAGAGCTTGCTGGTAGACGGGGGAGGTGGGGACAGAGAGGGTATGGAGGGAGAGTGGATGCCACTGGAGATGTGATTTTATAAGGGGCCCAGCACCCAGTGCTATGGACTGCACGCCCCCACCAAAACCCTGCCAGCCACGATCAGGCATCCTGAGGGGAAAGGGCCAGCGGGGGAGAACGGCAGTTTCCCCTCCAGTGACACGGTGAGACCCTTGGGAAAATGGAGGCCATGCTAGACGACCATGCCACCTGTGAGGATGGGGGGGGAGAGGCAACCAGGGCCACAGCATTTCTGTGTGATGACAGGGGGCAAAGCCCCGAAAAGCCCTGGCCCCAGGAAGAGGTGCCCTGAAGACCCAGCAATTTGGGAAGCGGACTCCTGCTTCCACAGCCCCTGTCCTGAGCTCTGGGCCCAGCTCTGCATACTCCGCACGGGTGGTTCAGTGGTAGAATTCTTGCCTGCCAGCTCCTTGGCCTCTGCTCAGTGCCAAGCGTCGGCTGGAGCACAGCGCATGCAGGGGAGCTCGCTGCCCACACTGGCAATGTGCTGAACCGCAGAGCACACACAAGCGGAGTACACACACATGTACACCCCTTCCCATCAACCATGAGTCCGAGCCTCGGCGGCAAACAGGCCTGGGGCCACCAGAGGGCTCAGCTTAACAAGACCCACTCAAACTGGAAGCCCAGACTTTAAATCGCCCTTTGGGGAGAAATGCTCAGATTTATTTCAAGAATACAAATGTGCTAGAGACAGAGACACTCAAGCTTGCAACATATCCGGAACCACTGGGCTTCCCTAGCTGTCCAGGTTTTGGAATATCAGGGGAAAAGGGGAGGGGAGTGGTCACAAGAGGCCCCTGGCAGAAGACCCTCAGGGATGACCTGGGCCTGGGGCCTATGCACCGAGTCCACCAGAATATAGGCTAGGCCAGAGCCACGGCCCTCCATGCCTTCCCTTCCCTGCCTGGGACACCCGACTCCAGGCTTCCCGCAGGATGCCCAGGACAAATTGCAGAGGAAGCCTGCTCTGTGATCAGACCCGGGTATCCACTGGCAACAGCAGCACCGGACTCAGGGTGCACCTGCTACACACTGGAGAGGGAAACTGGCCTGGGACCGACAGCCCATTAATTTCTCTAAGGACAGGCTCTGTGCCCAAATGCCATGGAGTCAGGAGCAACGTGAACAGGGTCCTGTCCGGGTTCCGCCATCACTGGGAGGAGGTTGAGCCACCTGGAAGGAGCACCCTCTTCTTCCCAGACCCACATGCTTCTCTTCAATTCACAGAAAAAACCCACAAGCAGCAACACCCTCCCTCTTGGGGTAGGGAGCCTGGAGGACATCAAAACCTGACAGCCTTCTGGTTAAACTTCAAATCGCAGAAGCAGGAGCAAAGAAATAAGTAAATGTGTGGAAGATGGAAAGCCTTCAGAGAGGAGGGGGCTTGACGTCAAGTTTCTCTTCAGCTTACTCCCTGCTTTCAAAGATGGCATCACCCCCAGTGAATGAGGATGAGATCCTCTGCAAGCACTACACGAAGGCTCACATTGACAAAGAAGTCCTTATTCTGGATGCTCTCTCTTGCCTCTTTCCTACTGGCAATTTCCAACCAACCTCAGGGGGCGCCTGGGTGGCTCAGTTGGTTAAGCGACTGCCTTCGGCTCAGGTCATGATCCTGGAGTCCCGGGATCGAGTCCCACATCGGGCTCCCTGCTCAGCAGGGGGTCTGCTTCTCCCTCTGCCCTCTTCCCTCTCGTGCTCTCTGTCTCTCATTCTCTCTCTCTCAAATAAATAAATAAAATCTTTAAGAAAAAAAAAAAAAAG
>NC_138383.1:41106662-41129195 GCF_054177405.1 Leptonychotes weddellii | reverse complement strand
GGCCAGAGCAGTCCTGCCCCAGTAAGAGTAGCATGGGGTAGGGGGGTTCCCACATAGTTTTAAGAGCAACACTGCCAAAATACATCTGCCCTGGGCAACCCTGGGACTCGGAACATGGCTGGCCAGGGAATGGTGGCAGAGGCCCCTGCAGAGCTGGCCTGGAGCCCGCAGGTGAAAACGGTCTGACAGCACCATCCGGCCCTCGCTCTGCTCCCTCCGACCACAAGGGCAGGCAAACCCGCACTGTGAGCAGAAGACAGCGCTCCCTGACACGGAGGGAAAGTGAGGCCCATCTCAGGTTACACTGAGATGTAAGGCAGTGTCCACTTAAGGATGAACAACAAAAGTCTATTTCTAGGTTTTTGTGTGAGGCTTATGTAACCCTAAAGTGGGAAACCATGATACAAGAGGAAATATAGGAAAAAACAAAACACACATGGTGGGAATTTGGGACTGTTCCACATATGGATTTGAAAGCAACAAGGCCCCTCTCAGCTCTAGCATCTGCCAACCACTCCCCAAACCAGTAAGAACTCCAAGAGAGCAAGCTTCTATGGAGACAGAAAACCTTACTGAGTGCCCTAGAACAGACTGTCTCAGGGAAATAACAGAATGGGGGCTTAAGAACAGAGCTCGTGGTCCAGGCCACTGGGCATCAAGTTCTCTTTTGGGGGACAGATGGAAAGCAAGATTGGACGGGCCAGCCCCCGTTCCGAATGGAGGGGGCAGCTCTCTGGAGCAAGCTGCCTGGCCCTGCAAGGGTCTGCTCACCAAGCCCTAGGGGGTGACCTCGGAGGGAGAGGCTCAGAGAAGACACAGCTGAAAGAAAACAACTGGGCCTCTGTCCCTGTGATACTCTGCCAGCAGCCAGGGGAGGAAAGTGATGGGGACAAAGGAAGGATGGAGAAGTAGTTCCGCCTTCGTGGCTTCCCACTCAGACCTGACCGCAGCCTTGGACTGCTCAGCAGGAAGGAAGGACGAAAGATACAGCCGCGCAATGGGCAGAGAACAACTTGTGCCCATCCTCCATGGTACATCTCCTCTCCCGGGGACACAGACGGAACTATCAGGAGAGGAAAAATAAGTTCTGCTAATTCACCATCAGCCAGCTCATCCAGCCAGAGGCTCAGTGCAGCAAAGCCCATGGACGTGTGGCCCGAGCGGGATCAACGTGGCCATTCCACCACGTGCGGCTGGGAAACCACCGCTAGCACGCCACGAAATGCTGGGCTTGGGTGACATCGGTGTTCACATGCCTGCAGAGTAGTGCGACCTCAGGCAGGGTACTCAAGCTCTCTAGGCCTTAGTTTTTCTCGTCTATAACACGGAGGTAAAAACAGTGCCTAATTCACAAAGGCTGTCATGAGAGTTCGACGAGCGAACGTGTACAGAGCACTTAAGAACAACGTGCGCCGCATGCTAGGTGCTATAAGAATATCTGACAAATCTGGGACGCCTGGGTGGCTCAGCCTTTAAGCGTCTGCCTAAATAAAATCTTAAAAAAAAAAATCCGACAAATAAAATACACATTCCTCATCATCGTCCTAGACCTACAAGAAAACACATTCAGAGAGATTAAAAAATTGGCTCGGCCATCGAGGAAATGAAAAGCAAAACCACAATGAGATGCTGCTTCACCTCTATTGGGATGGGTATAAAGAAGATGGACAATGCATGGGGAAGTCGTGGAGAAATCAGCCCCTTCCTATGCTGCTGGTCAGAATGTGAAACGGCGCAACCACCGTGGAAAACGGTCTGGCGGTTCCTCAAAAGCTTATACGTGGAGTTGCCATCTGACCCAACAATTCCAGTCCCAGATACATATCCAAGAAAACTGTGCCCTTGACTAAAACTGTACGTGGTCTTGACAGCAGCATCATTCGTAACAGCCAAAAAGCGGAAACCCAGATGTGCACCAACAGATAAATGGACACACAAAATGTGGTACATCCACGATAGACTATTATTCAGCCTTAAAAGGGAACGACATTCTGACCCCTGCTACAACAGAGATGAGCCCTGAAACATCGTGCTGACTGAAAGAAGCAGACACCAAGGGCCATATATTGTAGGATTCCATTTATAGGAAACGTCCAGAACAGGCAACTCCATAGAGCACAAAGCTGTCCAGAGCCAGGGGACGTGGGAGGCAAGTGGGGAATGACGGCTATGGGTACAGTGTTTCTCTTTGAATGATGATTCAATGTTCCAGAATTGGCTGTGTTGATGGTTGCACAACTCTGTCAAATACACTAAACACCACTGAACTGGTTGCTTTCAATGCCTGAATTACATGGTATACGAATTATATCTCAATAAAACGGTTACCAAAAAGAACTGTTTTTACTTGAAGTTACACAATTAGCAGGTTGCTGCACCAGGGCCTGGAGGCGAAAGTCTCTGCTCACCCACCCCTCTGTGGCCTCTCATAGGCCTCATTCCTGGGTGTCTGGGCATGCTGGCCTCCGCTATTCTGGTATCTCCAAGTAACAGAATTTATGAGAACTCACGCAGCCCGTGCCAAAGAGAAAATAAAAAAAATGTTATGTTTGCCACAGGAAGATTTTTATGACAACCAAACCTGCCACCTTGACCTCAATTCATGTGTTTAACCTCATTCCTATTCCTGAGGGTTTTAGTAGACCACTCCCCAGACGTGGGGCTTTGGACAGGGTCCTCTCTACAGAAGTATAACCAGGTTCTCTTCCAGGATAAGGTGGTCTGGAGAAGAGAAGGTGGGAGAATCACGTGTACATACATGCGCTCACACACTCCCCAGATGGCTAAACCCAGAACGTCCAGGATGTGGACAGCAGGGGCAGAAAGGAGTTTCCACCTTGCCCTCCCCCCACAGAGACTGCGTGACCCCGAGGCTCCCCCCAGCAGGCCAGTGTGTTTGCTGTGCTCCATGGATCTGAACACTCCTACCTCTTTGGAGGACCAGTCGTGCTCCCACATACACCTCTCTCCAGGTCCAATTCACACCCTGCTCCTGGTGGGAACCCCACCCCAGCCGCCTCCAGCTCTCCTCCCTCTCTGCCCCTCACCTGGTACCTGTGTGCAGGTGCAGTATTTCCCTCCTTAGGTGTCCATGTGTCCACCCCTAGCAAGGCCTAGAGCTCCCCTGTCAGGAGGAGGGCTCCTCCAGTTTCCTAGCTCACTAGCAGAAACGTAGTAGATGCTTAGAGATCACCAAATGACTGAACAAGTGAGGAAACAGCAAGATGCCTCCTTTCTGCCAGAAAAGTTAAAGCCCTGAGTGTCCAGCTCATGGGTCTAATAACGGAGTGCTGGTCAGGGCAGTCATCACAAAACAAGGTACCAAATGGAATGGCCAGAGAGTCGCTTTCTAGAAAGTGCCCCTTAGAACAGAGTCAGAGAACAAAGACGCCCCACTCAGGGTGCTAGGTCTACTAGCCTACAGGCATCAGCTGACATTTATTCTTCCAGAAGGTTGGCACAAGAAGTGGCAGGTCCTAGTCTCCATGACGGAGCAGGCACCCCAGCATGCCCCAGCAAGGAAGCAGTGCTTGGGTCATAGGATTCTTTTCAAATTTACTCCTCACAAAAACCATACAAGGTAGGTAGGATCCCAGCATCAGTGTGAGGAGGTGGCGGCTCAGACCCCCTGAAAAGCTGAGAGAGCTGTGCAAGTTAGGAAGGAGTCGAACCAGGCGTGGGGCCCTGGTCTTGCTTGAGAACTTGGTGCCCACACAGTGCCGGGCCGGCCAACAAGGCTGTCTGGTAAGCAATCAGCATGGCCAGAAGTGTCCAAAGGGCTGCCAATCTCACTGCCAGTGAAATCCTCCTTGCCCTAAACGGTCCTCCCAACCCCACAGGTCCAGTATCCCTCCCCAGCACCACACAGGCTCCACCCACCTCCCCTGTGAAGCTAATTAAATGCCTTGAGTTAATTTTAGTTCCAGGATTTCTAAATTTGGGGTGAGCTGAGATGCCGGGGTCACTGACTAGATGACCTCAATTGTCTCTGAAATGTCGGCCCTCAACTGCAGATGGTGTTGGGGGTAGCAGGATGAGACCCCTCCCTCAGGTTGTGAATGTATTTTACACACTAACCCCGGAGCGGCTAAAGTCATAAAATGTTCCTTCTGTTTGGGGAAAAGTTAAATGATGATTGTTCCCAAGAAAACACCCTACCTCATGTTCTATGAGATGTCCTGTTGCTAAAAAGAAACAAAGAAGCTTTACTCAAAGATTTGATTATTCCAGCTTAAAATAAAATGAGGGCATCAGAAGTCAGGGAAATCATGTGCAAAGGGCCATTGTCTGAGGCAGGATGTACGGAGAGCATATTTGAAACCAATCTGTTTTCCTGCAGAGAATTATGCTTCCATCTTTTTCAATACTCTTTTTGCTCCCGTGATGTCCTGATACAGCAGATAAGAGAGCGAGACCCTCATTCACCACAAGGGACCCTATCAGGAAGGAATCAGCATCAATGCTGACAGCCTACTGGAAACTACTTAAGAGACAACAGGGGCCATGGGAGGGGCAGGGTTTTCATAGCGAGAGCCTCTGTCTCCAGCAAAAACAGATTTGCTCTGGTCGGGGCATGCACTTCAACTTTTTCCATGTAAAGAGAGAAGGCCAGACAGAAGGATCAAAGCACAAGGTGAGCTGGTTAAGTTGCACAAGGCCTCCAATGAGGCAGCTTACTAAAAATTAGAGGCCACCGCTTCCAAAACAGCCCAGGCAGCTGGATCCCAGGGAAGCCACTGCTGTCCTGGGGTCAGACGAACAAACAGTCTGAGCTTCCCCCCAGCACTGCAGACGGTGAACACAGGGCTCCAGAGCCGGCGGGGCCGAGGTCACGGTAGGCTAGGGGCGGTGACGGGTTCCTCTGTACAGGAAGCTGACTGGACCAGCCAGGCCTCCGCAGCTCTATACTTTACCAATTATCTTTACTCTAGACTTTCACCAGAGCATATCTGCCCCAAGCCAGGACGTAACTTCTGCAGCTGCGTGGAGCGACCAAGCCTTCTGACGCCCAGTCCAGTCTTCGCTTTACCACCTCACCCTGCCTTGAGGGAAACAAGACCTCAGGGGGCAGAAGGAAGAGAACGGACATCTATGGGTAGGGCGGAGGAGAGGGAGAACCTCGCAGGAAGACCTCAACAGGAGAGGCTGCACCTAGAGTCAGGCACACGTGGGTTTTCCAACCCATTGGCATCTGAGCACACGTTATGGACACATGCTGCTTCAAGCGTGTGAGTTCCACACGTACTTGGAACTCTAGGGGCACTTGGTAGACAGAGTGGTTACAAAAGGAATAAATACATGAGGTCAAGCCACAGAAGGGCACGGGGTTCGGTTGGATAAAGGCAGGAAGAAGAAGAGCAGCCAACTGTTTTTCCAGAGGTAAGCCCAGAACAAAGGGCGCGGGACCTCTGCCACTCCGCGGCCCAGCAGGCTCCAAACCACTCGGAGAGAAGCTTGGGAGAGTGGGCGCGCCTCGGCCACAGAGGTGTGCACGCGCGGCCCAACGGCCACTCGCCACTCATGTCGTCGACCCCTCAGCACTCTAAGCTGGGGTCTGTCACCAGGGCACGAGAAAACTCGTCAATGCTCTTATCAAAATGTTTCTGAAGTTTTTGTTCTTTTTCTATTTTTTTAAAAAAGATTTTATTTATTTGACAAAGACAGAGTGAGAGAGGGAACACAGAGGGAGAAGCAGCCCCCAGCAGAACAGGGAGCCTGATGCGGGGCTCAATCCCAGGACCCTGGGATCATGACCTGAGCTGAAGGCAGACGCTCAACGACTGAGCCACCCAGGCGCCCCTTTTGTTCTTTTTCTAAAAGAACATGGAAAAAATATGTATTTAACATTTAGAATTTAATATTTAATGAAAAAATATATATTTAAACACCTGGGTATAATATTACCAAAACGTTAAACTCCGCTTTGTAACCAGCGGGCAGGTATTGCTGGGTCTGAGCAGGAAGGGACTGCAGTCAGGGTGAAGCACGCCTGCTTCAGGACAAGGCCACTGGCCTCCCTTCCCTCCCCCTTAGCGCCTGAGATGAATTCGCCACAAAACAGGAGGCGGGCAGGGAAGACAAGGAAATGCAGCCCCCCCGAGTTCTTGTTTAATGTCCACAAGCCCAAGAAGCTGTTATTATTCTCCCCATTGCACAGATGAGAAAATCTCGATTTAGCAAGGTTACAAAAAGTGTTCATGGTCAGCTAGCAGGTGGTAGAGCTGGAATTTAAACCCACACACATCAAACCCTATTATTTTCTGACAAACCGCTGGAGGACAGATTAATTCAATTTAGTTTTGTTTTGATGGGTTCCACAGGGGGCGAAAAGCCCCCCTTGAAACAACCAGTGAGCCTGGACTGCGCGGGTTGGTGGTGTTGTCTTCCCCTGTATGTTGTACATGCTGGGCTCCCCACAGGCCAGACTTTCCTGGGGCATTCAGGAGGGGCAGCGCTCTGGATAACCTGCATCTTAAGTCAGAGTCCCTTTGTGATGGAGAGCTCTAGGTTTCAGGTTAACTTGTCACCACCCTAAACCTGTGTCCATCTGACCCTCTGCCCAGGATGGCTACAGCGCAGAGGCAGAGCCTGGCCAGAATCACTAAAGGGCTCCTGTGCTGTACTGAATGTTTGTGTTCCTCCCCCCCGCCCCCCCCCCCCAAATTCCTAGGCTGAAACCCTACTGCCCAGTAGGATGGTATTAGGAAGTGGAGCCTTTGGGAAGTGACTAGGATTAGATGAGGTCATAAGGGTGGAGCCCTCAGGAATGGGATTTGTGGCTTCTCTAAGACTCTCAGAGAGCCTGTGTCCTCTCTCTGCTCTCTGCCATGTGAGGACATAACCCAAACTCAGCCGTCTGCAGTCTGGAAGAGGGCCTCACCAGAACCTGCTCATGCTGGCACCCCGATCTCAGACTTCCAACCTCTAGAACTATGAGAAATCAACTGCACTGTTTTATGAGCCGTCCAGTCTGTAGTACTTGTTACAGCAGCCTGAACGGATTAGGACAGCCACCAAGTGTCGGCCCCCACCCAGCACCCCCGAGGAGGAATGCCACCCCTACAGAAGCATGGGCCCCGCCACCCTCTGCTGACTGCTCCGTGTGACAAGTTGATGTCAGAGAGGTGATGCCTGGAAGGATTTCTCCTCTAGGAATAACTCTAAGCAAGGAAACCAAAAAGGGCCTCTCATCATTTCAATCCCAAAATGTTCACAGCAAATGATTGTTCTGGACAGCTGGTTTATCTTTTCATCCTTGTGCTTTCCTGCTTTTACAAACTTTGTACAATCAACACATTAATTTTGTAATTGGGAAAAACAGTTGTAACAGCACACGGTTTTTGTGGCATTTGCTCTCTTGCATCTGACCAATCCCCACTGTCTCAAGAACCAAATCCAGTCTTTATGTATTTTTTATTGTCGACATTTTAGCTATAGATCTGCTTCAATTGAAGAAATCTGAATAGGAAAGTTCAGTTATAAGAAAAGTAAACGAAGGGACGACTTTTCACATTAGGATATGGCCACCTGTGAGTACACCTAGGTGTGAGTCAGTTACACTTGGGAGTTCCCTGCTGGAACCAGTGAGGGTGCAGTACTGGGTAGCCCAGTTCTTCTACGACTGGGCAACAGCTTAGAACAAAGGGGCCTGGCGAGGAAGAACAGAGGAAGAGGGAGGAGGACTGAGAAGCAAATGGCTTTCAGCTGGCTCCCCATTTACAAGGCTTGTGCCTCTGACATGGCTATTTTTGGGTTTCTGAGTGGGGGGGAAAGAAATTCTTCCCACAACTGCCTTGCTTGGCAGCTCCTTTGGCCTAGTTCCTCCTCCATAGCCCCTCCAGGATGAAGGAAGCAGACCCTTGAGTATTCCTCTGCCCCCAGCCACCCTCTTACCCCCTGCCCCACACTCTTAAGAGTTTCTGCAGGCCTCACCCACTTACTTGTCTCTTTATACAGAGCTGGGAAAATGTGGAAATAAATAAAGCTTCAATTAGGCAGGCATCCAAGGTTTGGGGGGTGGGGCGGGGGAGGGGTCTGAGGCTCTGTCCCAATCCAGGAATGCCTGAGAAAGCTCCGGGAGCCTCAGGCAGCCTCTGAGGTTGGAGGCTTCCCACAGACTCCTTCTGGGTCTGCGCTGACCAGGCGGAGCCAGGGGCCTGGGAGGCCAGCTTCATTCCCACACCAAGACACTTCTTACTGCCCGCCTACTGCAGGAGGGCCTGGCCTCCTTCTGCCACCCCACACAAAGAAGGGAGGGAGGGGTCCTCACTCGGGTCCCCTCTCTCTTCCTCCCTGATCCCCTTCCCAGAGCAGGAGGCAGGGCCCTCCGGGTGCGGACCTGGACCCACGCACGGTGGCAGCTCTCCAGGCCGAACACAGGCAGTCTTCCCCTTTTAACTGTGGAAACTCAGCGTTTCTTATTTATTCCATCCTGAGCCTGGAAAGAGCAGGGAGATCCTATTTCTTCCCCCAAGCTGAGGGGTGGGGGGAGAGAGAGAGAGAGAGAGAGAAGCAGATTCGGTAGGGAGGAGACTGGGCAGGGAGAGTCTCACAGATATTTTTAGAGACATGGGAATTCAGCAAGCCCCTCCTGGGGCCAGAAACAATTTTGTTTCAATCCCAATTCTAAAAGGCAAATGCGTGGTGGAGCGTAAGGGGCCTGGAGGAGGCAGAGCGTGGCAGCGGCAACATCAGACTCTAGGGAAAAGGAGAAATCAGCTGAGGGCTAAGACCCCTGGAGGCTGCTTCACCCTGTGCTACCGCCTACTAGCCGGTTTCCCACATGTGTAACATCTGCGCCAATGTGGCCACCTCACAGCAGTGCTGGTAGCACCGAGGGAGAGTGAGGGGTGCCAGGCCCCAAGCAGGGCCACCCCTCACCTGCCTGCTCCCAGCCCCCTAGTTCTCACAAGTACGGGGCGGGTGGGGCGGGGGGACTGTTGAGATGTCAGTCCCCCGGCTCCCTTTGCTGTTAGTTCTGGTTTGACAGTGGAAGAATAAAATGGGATCTAAAATAAGATTTTTCAATGATCTGCAGGCTTCCAGTGAGTCAGACTAACTCAGTTCTTTAAGACCACAAATTCAGTCTTAACTCTGGGGTGCCTCACTCAGAAAGCATCACCCTACAACCTCCGGAACAGCCACACAAAATCTGGGTGTAAGACATGTTGAGCAGAGAAATGCAGAAGGTGAGCAACAAGGACACGGGCCTAGTGCTGAGGAAATACAGGATTTCTGGAGTGTGATCCAGCTCATACCAGTAAGTCTACCTCTGGGAATGTTTCCTGAAGCATCATATTAAATAAAGAAAAGGACGAAAATCTGAAAACAACGTGAATGTCCAACAGTACAGAATGAAGCAAATATGGCCAACTGATGGAACAGTATATATTAAAGACCGTGCTTCAAAATATCCATATACAACTACACACCCTAAGAAGATACACAAATCGTGATATTAACAGATTTTTATCTCTGGGTAATAAGATTTAATGGGCAATTTGTTTTTTGCATATTTTTTTGTGTGTTTCCCACATTTTTCACCATAAACATTATTTCGTTTCTGGCAGGGAGCAGGGGGCGGGGGTGACGTCACTGGTTTTAATTTTTAGCCCCATCTTCTATCACTGTCTGAGTGCTTCGACCAATCCTGCCTTCTGTACCGATCACGTCTTCTCCCTAGAGGAACCTTCTCACCTCCACCTCCAGATTATTCCTAAAGTGTTCTTTTCCAAGGAGTCCCAGAGCTTGTCAGCCTGGCTCCTGTGCCTGGCCAGGGTGTGCGTGTCTCTCTTAGCCCTAATGCTCCCCATGATGGCTGACGCTTCCCTTTTCCTGACTATAGACTATAAGATCCTGGAGGGCAGGGATTCTTCTTCACCTTTATTTTTCCAACTCCCAGCCCGTCCATGGCATGCAAGAAACAAGCAATGAGTCAGTGAACGAATTCAACCTCTCTCCTGATTTCCAAAGGTCCCATTTGGTGTAGGGAAAAGGAAAATTCAACAGTGCTATGTGGCCTTGGGATAAGGATGGGCCTGAGCCCCAGGTCTCCCTGATGGCATTTCTCAAGGCAGGCAGAGTATCAGTTGCAGAACCTGCCTCGTGTGTGACAAGGGTCTTATTGTTGGTGCAAGTAAGTGACCTATCCTGATCAGTAAAGGGCCTTATTCAGCAGAGGCAGATTAGATAAACGGTCTCCCTCCAACTCTTCTGCAACAGCAGTCATCATTAACCCTTGGCTTTCCAACCAAAAGAATCTGGAATTTCAACTATTTATGCAAGTATGTCTTCCTCATAAAAGGTGTTGAGGCAAATCATAGACAGTACATTCAATTCAGGAGGCAAAGGCACATACACCCCTTGGCAGGCGTGTGTGCATTCACTATCAAACACAGGCGCATACACCTACCCCTCCCCCCGCTCCCCGCCAAGTACACAGAAGGAGCCATACAGACCCAGAGCAACAATATGACCCACGCAGGACAAAACAAGGACAGAGACTCACACCAGGGAACAGTAGCACAGAAACAGAGGGGTGGGGAAGGCAGGAACGACTTGCCAACAGGGGAAACCAGCACACGCCCTCGGTCTTCCTGAAATGCATAAGGGGGGCCTCCAGTTAAACATGGCCAGTTAAACACCAGTGTGTTCAAAGTCCTGCTAAAACCCTAATAAAAACGACCACAAGGGAATCTGTAAAAGGTACAAACTCTCAAGGACAAAACACTAGAGAAGAGACAGCAGCAGATGTGGGATATTAATTAAGCACTGGAACGTAGGAAGTGGCTGCATACACGGAGAGTGACTTGGTCAAGTGGAGGAAGCTTCTGGCCAACACTGCCCCAAACATCAGCAAGCTCAGGGCCTGGAGGCCCCAGGCATCTGTGACCAAGGAGGTGAGGCTAATAGCAGGACTGGTCAGCTCCCATCAGCACTAACCAGAGGGTACTCTCTGGAAGGGCTCTGGACCTGGGGTAGCAGGCACCACTGGGGGGGGGGAAGGAGGGGTGGAAGATTCCTGAAAAGTTGGGATCCCCAACTCAAAGTCCTTCTGCTGCCCACAGGTCTCCCTAGACTGGAGATGAGGACTGTACCTGGGGAAACTGACAAGGCCAAGAGAAAGACCTCCTGAAACTGGCATCGACTGAGATGAGAGAATTTATATCTGGGGACATTTGAGGGTCCCCCTGAAGTCGCCAGTTTCCTGCCTGACTGTCCCTCTAAGGCAGAGCCAGCCAGTCACCCCCACATACATCCATACATGCACACTCTTATTCTTAAATACAAATGTACAGCCAGGGGTGACTACTCATTTGAGAGTGCCCAAGACCAAAACAGGGTCAGAAAGGGAACTAGGAAGAAAGGGAATCAGACCATATACAGAATAACATTTCAAAATAACTGAAGTTATAAAAGAAAGCACTACATCCATGGAACATGAATAAGGTGCTATAAAAAGGGACAGAGAACAAAAAATGAGCCCTAAGAAACCAAAAATATGATAGCTGGCATAAGAATCAGAATGAAAATAAGAAAATGGGATCGCTGGAATAAGAAACTAAAGGGTGTAAGGCAAGGTTAACGGAATCTCAGGCATGACAAATGAATGCAAGAAGACAGACAGCAAAACTGGAGACTCTGTCCAAAAGAACCGACAGCCACATATTAGGAGTTCTAGAGGCAAAGACTAAGGGAAACGAAGCAAAGGAAATCGCCAGAGGAAAAAAATACAAAACAACTTTCTGGACCAGAAAGACAGAACTTTCCGTGCTGAAAGGTACACAGGCTTCTAGCTCAATGAAAGAAAACAGATCCACACCAAGGTATATCTTCATGAAATTTCAGAACTCAAGAGGTAACATGGAACTCCTCGAGGTTTTCAGGGAGAAAATTTCTGTTTACAAAAGATCAGGAATCAGATCCTTTGTACATGAGCTTCTCAACAGTAATGCTGGAAGTTAAAGACAAAGAACAGTGCCTTCAAAATTCCAAGGGAAGATTATTTCCAGCCTAAGAGTCCACAGCCAGTCCACCTACCAATCAACAGTGTGGGTCAGAAAGGCATCTTCAGACAAGCAAGGTGTCCAAACTCAAAAGACTTCACCAAAACAGAGAATTAAACAAAAGAGATGGAACTAAGAAACTCAGGAGGAAGAAGAAGGGAATTCCCAGGATGATGGTAGGCAAGTCGCAGGTCAAGAGCTACATAGTAGGCCTGGAGAAGAGCCAGTGCAAAATGGAACAAGAGGATAGCCGGCTCCATGCGGGATGTTACCAGGGAAAAAAGAAAAAAAGAATCATTGCACTGGTACTTGCCCACATCAAGAGGAGTTCTATAGTTCTGTCAGAATGTTTAGCGTTCAACTAAGGTTATATAGACAATGAAATGAAGGGGGGGAGAAGGCAATTATTAACTGCAAGAGAAGCCAAATATAAGAAAATAAATCTAATCATAGTTTACTACATGGCTTGAATGTGCAAACTTTTAACAATCCATAATATTTTACACACTTGAATGTAACTCTGTGGTAGGACAGAGGAAGGATGAGAGAAGATAGGAGAGTGTGCATGTGCCCGTACATAACGTACGTGTGTGTGCGTGTGCGTGTTTGTGTGGCAAAGCCATGCAGGTGAGAGAACTAAATCCTACCTTACGGTGTACACAAGCAAAAGACAATACCTTTAAGAACTCAACAAATAGCAATATAAACATGTGATTCACAAACGCAGAGGTAAGCACTAGAATTCCCTAGCTCTAAGAATTGGAAATGGCCTCCTCTGGGAACAGGTCAGCGGTAAGGAGGAATGGAACAGAGCAGTGCACTTCTGTATTCTGGTTATGTATTTGACTTTTTAAACTATATACTTATATTATTTTGAAGAAAAAAAAAATCAAAGCTCCCATGATACCTTCAAAACTCCTACCTGGCCCATTTCCAGCTTCCAGGTATATCAGAGAGCACAGTAAGATCCCAAGGTAAATACTGAGCTACAGGAAATGGATATGGGACCCTCCGAGATACTGCCTCATTCTCGCACCTACGAGAAGATAACTTCCATGGGTCTGGGAGACTGCCCCCCCCCCCTCGGGCCCTCTGCTCACACAGTCAGTTCTGGATGCGACTTCTCTTTAGGGTGCGTTCATATATTATTTTCTCATTGGGCATGGCCATTGGAAATAAAAGACCATTCCTCCTAAGTCGAAGACCTCAAATAGGGCATTCGCTGGAGCGGATTCATGTGCTGCCTACAGGAGTTATGGAAAGGTCATTTTTCAGGCTGTTAATAGTTTCAGTGCTTGATTTGGGGGTTTCATATAAAGTTTAAGCCAAATCACTGGATGTGTTCTAGGCGAATGCTCTTCTCCCAGATGCAAAAAGGCTAATATATGGGGGGAAACAGCATGGCCAAAATCGGTTCCAAGCTATCAGAAGTTCATATGTGCCGTTAAAACTAAAAAACTAAAGTTCAATACAGAAGACCTCTCCCCTCTTCCACCCTTACAGCATCCCTTCCGAACACGCACCTGTGAACAAATGGAAGAGGTAAGTGCTTCCACGTCCATTCCTTTCCCCACAGACAACTAGGCCTTCCTTTCTTCTGGGCGGCGGTAGCAGCCACCCCCATGCCCTCCCCCCTGCTGGCCTGGTGGGCACTGCTCCCCTCGCCTCCACAGGGGCCCACAGCAGTGGGACGAGGGGTCCCATCCAAAGAAGACATCCTGACGTTCGTCAACATCACCTATGTGAGCTTTTGTCTTTCCCTACAGGGCCTATGAAGAAAGAAAGATAAAAATGTCTGAGTGGCCCTACGAGGAAATGTTCACTCCTCTCCTACTTTGGAAAGGCAGGACTTGAGTTTATTTCAGTAACAGAAAGGCAGCTAAGAAGCTGGGCACAGTGATCTGATCCAGTGGGCCAAGGCGAGCAAATGAAGAAAAAGACAGGAACATCAGGGGAACCTTCGAGAATTCCCACCAGTCACGTTCTGGCCTCTCCATCCCCCACTCTCACTCTGGTAAGAAGAGAGAGAAGACACAGGGTTAGAAACGTGCCCCTTTCTAAACCCAGTGCTTGAGGCCAGGCTGCTATTTGTGTCAAATATGCGACAACTGGTGTGTATCTGACATGGATTCACAGCACTACCCTTTTCCTGATCATTTACCATGAGCTTTCCACACGATTGTAACAAGTCTCAGCATATGAAGCAGAGAAGTCGGGTCTGGCTACACGGACAACGCAGGTTTAGCCGGACACGGTGTCTGTGTGTGTGGCACCCTTTGCATTGAAACACTGCCCACCCTCAGAGGAAGGATGGAGGACGCCTCAATGAGATGTGATTATGGGCAACCCGAGAGCGCGTGAGAGCGAGGGAGGGAGAGCGAGAGAGAAGCGTACGTACGGCAGGCAGGACCGGGTGAGGTGTTTGGGTTATTCTTGCTAAGGGCTCTGGTCTGAAGCCCGGCCCCGCCGTCTCCCAGCACAGGCCGCCCTACGTCACCGAAAGAGAGTCAAACTCCATTTACAATGATACTCTGACTGCACCTGGCTCTCCCCAGTGTAAATGCTGATGTAGAAACCAGGCCCAGGCACACCTGGGCCAGGGCTGACTATCTTCCTAACCTTTCCTCATTAGAGCATGGATTGTGTTCTGTCTTGGAATGGAGGTCCCTAATATACAGAAACCTGATGTGTTCTCTCACACACGCTGCCACTCTTCTACCCCAAAGCCCAGGTCCATCATACGGCCAGCTTCCCCATTCCCCATCCTTATATCCTCAGCTTCCACTGGGGCTTCCACCTTCCGAGGCCGGGTGGTGCAGTAAAGAGGGCCCTGGACGAGGATGGGCTGTCCAGCATGGTGCTGTGCCAACCAGCTGCGTGACCCTGGAAGAGGCAGTTCAATGCCTCCCACAATCACTGAGCGCTTCCTACAGATACGAGGCTCTGCTAGTACAGAAAATAAGGAAATGTGTCTATTGGGCGGTAGCTTACAGCTCATTAAGGACACGGTCCTGTTCACACACAATCCCGACTCCAGGCAGTGAGAACCACTGCATGGAGGCAGAGATGTGTCCCTGAAACCTGCTGGTGGGTGACTGTAGAGACCCCTTCTCCCCTCTGGCTTTAATTTCCTCATCTGTCAGAGGTGAGGGCTAAACTCCAGGACGTCTCCAAGGACCCTCCCAACACCGCACTATATTCCCCATTCCCCTGGTCCCTCCAGATGCGGCCAGGGCAGCCCTCTGCATCTCTGGGATCAGAATATGCGGCCATGCAGTTAGGTCTCCTGAGAATACACTAGAATGGAAGTCAGGGCCAGGCACGCCCTCCACACCCAGGCGTAAGCAAACCTCACCCCACCACAATGGATTCTTCAGGCATTAGCTGCCTTAGGGGAGCGAGGGAAAGAGGTGGCCTAGCCCTTCAGAGCCCCTGTGACTTCCGTGCGCCAGCTGGGTGTGTGCAAGCCTGTGCGTCCGCAGGTGCCGGCAACGCCACAGCTTTGGCACCCATCACACCACAAAGGTGTGAGACCTCTGCTGTCATTTCTCTTGCCACACCAGAACTCCTCTAACATTAACCAGGCAAAGCTCTGGAACCCCTGAGTCCGTCAGGGTGCCTGGGCACCCAGCTCAGTTATGGGAACCGATCAGGCCTCCGACCCACGACTGGATACAAGAAGCCAGCGCGGCCGGCTCACCCTTGGGCAAACCACTGCTCTCCCCACGGACCACGGCAAGGGTTTACTGTGAACCCAGTGAGAACAGCTAGCACTGTGGACCATGACTTCTCACCTCCGCAGGCATCACGGAGGCTAGCTGGTTCCCAAAAAAAAGTACATGGCTACCTGAAGGAAGTGAGCCTCAGGCTCCTGCCCCAGTGATAGCCACCATGGCCTTGGAGCGGCAGCCTCTGATAAGCACCACTGACAAGCACCTGCATACACCAATTTCCAGCGGGGGTCTGGGCACCGCGAGCACGGTCAGGCCACCATATCCTCACTGGCTGAGGGGAAGACAGGTACAACCCTCACCTGTGGGCTCAGAGGAAGAAAAGTGAATCATTCATATTAGACTTTGAAGGGCAGCCCATCCGCCTCCCTCCCATCCAAAGGTACAAACAGAATTCCAAAAGGAAGGTTACCTGACAAGGGACAGAGAGCAGGTGAAGCAGAAGCTGGGCCTTGGAATCACGCTCTAAGACCAGGGGGCTCCCATGTGGCTGGAAGTGGGTCATGAGTGGGACTGTACAAAGTCCTTCAAAGCCTGCATGGCCTTTGGGGAGTTTCGGTCCTCCTCCACCTGCACCATCCCCACACCGTAGTGTCCCACTGGCTTGGCAAGCAAGCCCACACTCCTTGGACGTTAACAAAACCACGCTCGCCAACAGGAAGACGGACTCCTCTAGGACCGAGCGGAGATTCCTCCCTCCCTTGCCCCTCCCTGCAGGCTGGCTTGATGAGAAGGGCAGCAGCCATGCTGTTTGCAGCCCCTTCCACTTCGAGGAGCTCGTCTCAAGGAGCTGACTGGAGTCAGAGCAACCGTCAAAGCTCGGCAATGCCAGTCTCCATGCTGCCATGACCAGGGCAAAATCACTTCTCTATCAGCCCACTCTGTACAAGGGCTGGTCCTTTCAGGCCCTTCCCTACACTGAATCCATGACTGACTCACTCTGAAAACACAGACATGCAACACTAGGTGGGGGCCATGCCATCAGGGACAATCTCTGCTGGCCCCATCTTTCAGTTTCCTCCTCCATGTTCTGCCTTTCTCCTCTTCCATTCCTAGTGCTTCTGCATCACGCCTGCCTGCCAGGGGCGCCCGTGAGCACTGCTCAGCCTGCCCCCCACCAGAGCTGGGGAGAGAATAGACAGGAAAACAATGTGAAGGGGAGGCAGCCACACCTCTGGTCACTCGGAAGTCATACTTCTGCCAGGAAGGTGGGCAGGCCTCCCCACCATCTCCCGGCCTGGGCTAGGCAATGCCACTCAGCCGTGCAGACCTGGCCCAGCTCATTTCTTCCGTGATACCTTTCAGGCAGAGCCAGCTCACCCTCCTCTGTTTCCAGAACACTTTGCCTCAGCTCCCTTTATCATACCCTCTGTGTGGGCTAAATACTGGCCCCCAAAGATATCCATGTCCCAATCCCCGGACCCTGTGCCTGTGACCTTAGATGGCAACAGGGACTCTCTGCAGGTGTGGTTAAGGCAAGGATCTTGAGATGGGAGAGGAAGCGCTGATGTGGTGGGCTCAAGGTCATCACAAGTGCCGTAAACAGAGGCGGGAGAGGTGACAAAGAGCAGGAGAGGGGACAACAGAAGCAAGAGGCAGCATGACGTGAGGAAGGGGCCACAAGCTGAGGAGTGCAGGCAGCCCCCGGAATCTGGAAAGGCAAGGACACGAGCTCTCCCCTGGAGCCTCCAGAAGGAAACAGTTCTGCCCAGTTACTGATTCTGGACTCCTGACCTCCAGGACAGTCAGAGAACAAATCTGTGTCATTTTCAGCCACCAGGTTAGCGGTGACTTGCTAGGGCAGCCATAGGCAACCAGTAACACCCTCCCCATGTTGTGCGTTGGTATCAGTACCCTCTCCCCAGAATGAAGCCACCTCGGAGTTCACTTCTGACATACTCCAAGCACCCAACAGATGCTTGTGAGCGAGTGACTCTTCAACACACACATGCACATGGGCCAAACCAGCCCTTGTGAAGGATCCCCCTTCCTTAAGAACCCCCACCTGCCTACTATCGTTCCTGCAATTTCACCAGTGTAATCACTCCCTAGCTTCAGAGTTCTCTCACCGTAAAGAACATGCCCTGCCCTGCTGAAGAAAAGATGCTTCTGAAAAAGTGTTTTCTGAGGAGAACGGAGGGCAGGAGAGATTAAGCCACAAACATATTAAGCTGCCTACACACAATAAATACCTTAAGTGGCTTGGCTTATCAGATGGTTAGTGTTGCCCATTTCCCAGGGAAGTCCAAAGCAAAAGACTCAGGCAGGGAGAGGGGGTGCAGCGGCACTGGGGTCTTGGGGGGGGGGGCGGTGTCCAGGAGGTAAGGGTGCAGGGACTGTGCCCCTGGAGAATTCTGTGGCCTGGCTGTGTGCTACCCAGCCCCGCCTGTACATGTGTGTTTCAGCATCACATGTGCACATGTAAACATACTAATACCACTTGCTTGGCTTTGTTTTTTCAACCCCAAATGTTTTCTGTTGCTAACTCCCATAAAATGACTCTTTTTCGACAGTTCTTTCCCTGCTGCTACTTAATTAGTTTCCTAACCAATTATTGCAAGCTGTTCACTTTCCTAATACCCGAAGTCATTTCTGTCTCTGCAGGAGGGAGCCACCCAGCCCATTATCACAGACTCACCCCACAGGCCGGCCGCAGCTGCTGCAGAGAAGTCCACGCACAGCCCTGAAGATCTCCAACAAGGGTGCCAATCACAGCCCATCCTTGGCTGCGATCCCAGCGCAGAGTGAGGGCCACAGAAATCCCTCCACCAACTCAACAGAACTGCTGCTCCAACTGCCCCCATCACCTCCTCCTGTAACTACAGAGCCGTGCACACGCAAAGGGCTGGGCAGATGGCACCCGGGTGGACAACAGTACGTAACACCATCTTCAGCCTCCTCTGTTAATTAATCACAGGCATCCAGACGCCTCCCCACTCAGTACCTGCAGGCACACCGGGGGAGGCAGAGAGAAGAACATGGGTACCTCCTTATGGCTCATGGACACTGGATACAGGCAGGCAGCTAATGACTATTTTGTCATCCCAGACTCACCATTTATGTAACTGGGAAGGAAGGTAAGCACACTGGACAGTCCCAGTGAGATGGAAAGGCATTCGCTGGGCAACACGAGGTCGCCAATTCCTCAGTACCCAGTGAAAGGCAAAGAACACAGGTTCTTAGTGGGAGGCCTTCTTAAAATGTTTACATCAGAGAGTCAAGCACCAGAGCCAAGGGGACAGTAGACCCACTCACCACCCAGTCAGCTTCGCCCACACCTGGGTATGTCCTGTGTGTGCAGGCCAATACCAGGCCCTGTCGTGAGCTGCTCACGGTCCTACAGAGGGAGACCCACATGGCCTAAGTGTCCTAGGGAGAAGGGACAGAGGAAGGGGGGGCCCAGCTGACCTGGACCCACGTGGGAGTGGTACCTGTGTCTTCTCTTGGTTCTTGCAAACGATTCAGGGTTACCTGAAGAAACTTCAGAAACTGCAGAAACTTCCTACCGTATCTGACAAGTACTTATTTGTCCCGGTCCACCTCACCCCCTCTACCCACTCGTTCCTGCATGTTCTCTGATTCTTTCCTCTACAGCGTTCAGATTCTAACCCTGGAAGCATAAAACATTCACACCACCCCCCACTCACGCCCCTGTATATAAAACAGCCCTTCCCTCCCCACCTACTCCCACTTCCCGAAGGGCAGCCCACAGGCTGCAGATCAGGACCAGGCAATCGGAGAACCTGGCTGCTTAGCCCACACCTACTGGTTGAGCTCCCACAGTCAGATGGCAAACCCCCTGCACTGGGTTTCCCCACCCACAAAACGGAGGTCTGGACCGGGTCACCTCTGGAAACCCCTCTGCCACAAGAGAGTCTGTTCTGTTCTTCATCCAAACAGCACCATGGTTCGCCACTGGTGGCTTCCATGCCCCAGCTGTTTCATGTGTGAGATGTGTCCCCCGGGCCAGCATACAGAATTGTAAATGACAAGAAATGACAAGGAAAAGCTACCAGAGGCAGAATGCTGTACTTTGTAATAACGCCAGGCTCAAAAGTCTTAACAAGCCCATGTCCCCAAGCTCCTCCCCGACTTACTTTAAAAGGAGAGGAGGGGAGGGTCTTAAAGTTTGGTCTCGATTCCAGAGAACAATGTCTGTACTGAAGGTCCCAGAGAGACACAAAGAAAACGTCCCTGCATCTACATGCTTTTTTCTAATGTGTGAAGTCTCATGCATCATAATGAATCAAACTTAAGGAAAAATGGTGTGTGGCACCTGTAAACTTCACCACTGACCCCCGACCTTTTGACAAGAGGATTCCACTGTCAGCTGGGAAGAGTTCCCGATGCCACCTGGGTTCATCTATGCCATACCCTGCTCAATCACTTCAACATTTCAAAATAACTTAAGGTTGGCCCAAAGATACTCTAAGGCAAAGTGGCCAGCAGGAAGCCCAGAGGCCAAGCACGGGGGCCTTCCTATGACCCATCCCTGATCGCTATTCCCTGCCTCCAAGGAGCCACCACATAGTCTCCACCAAGACTGCACCTAGTGCCTCGCCTTCCAGCCAAGGGACTGTGAAAATGTCACTCCCAAAGAGATGAAAACTAAGGGACTCATCAAAGGACCCCATGTCGAGAAAGCTAACACAGGTGGGGGCAAAGCACCTCAACTCCCTGGAATCACCTTCCACACAGCCCAGACTTGCCAGTGTCCCGCTTCCTGCCTCCCTGCCACTTGCCACTTCTCCCTGCAAAGAGCAGCCCCTACATGCGCCTCCAAGTTAACCGAGAAAGAGGAGTACTGTTCACATATCAGCTCACGTTAGCAAAACACGACTTCTGCAGATGTTTAAAAAAGAAGTCCGTTATTTTGGAAAAATAAGTTAACTACACGGTCGACACAAGAAGAGGTACCTTGTCCGTGCAGGCACGTGGCCTGGGCCTTCAGACAACTGGATAATTCTGCCACAGAAGGAGGTCCCTGCAGTTGGCATATCCAGCAGTACAGCTGGGGGGCTGGGGAAGGACAGCCTGGGGTTATTTCACAACTTTCACTCAAGTGGCACCAGACTGTATCCATTTTAAAGCTTCTAGGAAGGTTCTGCGCAGATTTCTGCTTAAAGTCAGAGGGCTCCCAACTGTGCGTGACGGCAGCTGCAGACCCCAGTGCAACGTGCTCCGTCCGCAGGGCCTCCGGGCTGGCTTCCCCTCTCTAAGGGCTCCCCATCTTCCTCAAGGGGCTGGGTAAAGAAACACTTCCAGGGGCAGAGTTTGTTTTTGAAACTATCATTACCATAGCAAGCACAGGACCAGCGAATTGCAGCCGAGCAGAGGAGGGGAAGGAGGGAAAGCGGGCAGCGAGGAAGGCCCTGCTCAAGGACACCCCGCCAGAACAGAGGAAGTAGCTTAAAACCCACAGCTACTGCACTCCCAAACCAACACTCTCCCTACACCCTTCAGGCTCCTGGCACCTTGACACAGCAGGCCGGCCTGTTCCCTGGAAGCCAAAACCATGTGCAAAAGAATGAAGGCCAAAGCAAGGCTGAACACAGGACAGATTTAAAAATAAATCTAAAAACATGAGACTAATCCATAATATATCTTCTTGGGTTCGCCATCTCACCCTCCCCTTTGCATCCGAGGAAGCGTCTCTGCCCCTCGGCCAGGGAAGGCCGTTCTGATTCTGCACATCTCCGCCCCATGTTCGTCTACCCGGCCTGCAGGCCTGAAGTTAGTTTAGTTTGCCCAGCTTCAATACACAAGGGAAGCTACTCCCGCTGCCAGTTTGTGGCTACAGACAAACTCGACGGGTGGGCAGGATGCCGAGAGCCCAGCCTGGCCCTCGGCCAGCACCATTCCCTTCCTGCATGCGGGAAGCAGATGCTGGTGGAGTCGGCCACTGCTAGACACAGTGAAGGATGGGAGCACTGGGGAAATGACACCATCCTTCTTCCAGAAGGTGTCCCACCTGGTTACAAATCCCAGTCTGTTGCTCAGAAGTTGAGCAACCCCCACCGTATCTCTGGGCCTGTTTTCTCCTCTATGAAATGGATACAATATCTATCAAGGCAATGTCAGGAGGACCACACTAGAGATCGTGCCTGGAGAGCCAACACAGCACTGGCCCAAGGACGCTGCTCCTCCCCAGTCTCCGCGACAAGTAGGAAAGTGGCCAATGGCCTCTCTTTCCTTTCAGGAGACTTTTCTGACTCCCCAAACAACCCACTGCCTTGAACAGGATGCACATCATGGTTTTGTTCATGTGGGTCCTAACAGACTGTGAGCTTCACCACGAGACGGGCCTCCTTGTGGCCATGTGTTTCTCCCCTGCAAGCTCTTTGCTATGGACACAACGGCCACACTGGTTACCAACGAATCCGACACACCTGCCTCTGCCTAGGAAAGTGTCAAGTGAGGAAGGAACAAAGCCAGAGCTTACAGAAGAGGTTCTCAAACATTAGTGCTTCCTAAAAATTCCAAGGAGTGGTGACTTCAACTGTGAAAGGTGGGCCTTGCCCTCCGGAGGTTCTTAGGGGAATGTCTGCAACCAGATGCCATGGGGGACACAGCAAAAGTACCTCAGAGACCGTTCCTAAAGAGCGTAGGGCCGAGCTGTGCCACCCCTCCTATGGCCCTGGGGACCTGGGCACTATTCAGGGCTTTGACACAGCCCCAAAATAGCTGAAATTTGTCAAGAATGAAGTGGGCGAAGGTCCTGAGATCAAAGCAACCTCCAGGACTCTGTCTTACAGGAACCAAACCCTTATAAAGGAGCACAATCTTTTTTTTTTTTT
>NC_138383.1:41049607-41106162 GCF_054177405.1 Leptonychotes weddellii | reverse complement strand
CATATCAGTGAGATCATATGATACATGTCTTTCTCTGTTTGACTTATTTCACTCAACTTAATACCCTCCAGTTCCATCCACGTCGTTGCAAATGGCAAGATCTCATTCCTTTTGACGGCTGCATAATATTCCATTGTGTATATATATACCACATCTTCTTTATCCATTCATCTGTCGATAGACATCTTGGCTCTTTCCACAGTTTGGCTATTGTGGACATTGCTAAGGAGCCACAATCTTAACCTGTTAGCACTTGGCATCCTCTGAAGAATGTTCCCACCAAGCTCACCTCTCAACACAAAGACAGACGCCCCAAGCATAGACACCCCACAGTAAGTGCGCTGGCTGGACCTTGGCATTCTGTGGGATGGACAAACCCACGGCTGCCCCTGAAAAAGGCCTGTACACAAGGGCTAAAAGTGTTTTCCTGATTATGTCTGGGGGTGTGAACTAAGCTAAGGGTCCTCAGCAGCATAGTCCCTACAAAGTCACACAGCTCTGGTTTGGCCTGACTCCCAGGGCAGAGAATGGAGAGAAGCCCCACACAGTGAAAGCTGGCCCTTAATGCCACACACTTGCCACGGAAGCAGAGGTACGATCCCGCCATGGTCTCCACACAGGAGAAACCCAGGGTCAGTTTGTTTCAGAGCAGACAGGGTTCAACACCATTAGACCATGATATTTTTTTTTAAAAAAAGGAGATCTGACACGTGCTCCAACACGGATCAACCTTAAAGACATCATGCTAAGTGAAATAAGCCAGACACGGAAGGACAAATACTGTGTGACCCCACTTCTATGAGGTACACCTAGAGTCGCCAGAATCATGGAGAAAGGAAGTAGCAAGGGGCTGCCAGCGACTACTGGGAGAGAGGCTGGGGAAGTAGCGCTCAGCGGGGACAGCTTCAGTTGTGCAAGACGAGCAGACCGATGGTGGTGATGGCTGCACAACAGTGTCAGTCAGCTTGATGCCACCGAACCACCCTCTTAAAGATGGCTAAAACGGGGCGCCTGGCTGGCTCAGTTGGTTAAGCGGCTGCCTTCGGCTCAGGTCATGATCCTGGAGTCCCGGGATCGAGTCCCGCATCGGGCTCCCTGCTCGGCGGGGAGCCTGCTTCTCCCTCTGACCCTTCCCCCTCTCATGTGCTTGCTCTCTCTCATTCTCTCTCTCTCAAATAAATAAATAAAATCTTTAAAAAAAATAAATAAAATAAATAAATAAATAGGAGCATCTGGGGCGCCGGGGTGGCTCAGTTGGTTAGGCTACTGCCTTCGGCTCAGGTCATGATCCTGGAGTCCCGGGATCGAGTCCCACATTGGGCTCCCTGCT
Organism: Leptonychotes weddellii; assembly: GCF_054177405.1. Classification (NCBI taxonomy): domain Eukaryota; kingdom Metazoa; phylum Chordata; class Mammalia; order Carnivora; family Phocidae; genus Leptonychotes; species Leptonychotes weddellii. Next base: position 41,104,832 of record NC_138383.1, on the reverse strand, counting down.
CGGCGGGGAGCCTGCTTCTCCCTCTGACCCTTCCCCCTCTCATGTGCTCTCTGTCTCTCATTCTCTCTCTCAAATAAATAAATCTTTAAAAAAAAAAAAAGGCTAAAACGGTAAATTTTGTTATATATAACTTATAATTTAAAAACAAAACACAAAAACCTGAGACAATCTTTTTGCCTGGCTTCCGGGAGGGAAAAGGAAGAGAACATGAAAGGAAGAGACCAGACTGCCCACAGCTCACCAGGTCCAGTCCCAACGCAGAGCCCCAAAGCCTCACGGTCCAGCATGCTCCACCCACAACTTGGCCCCGCTTCCCCTCCAGACTTGCTCTTCTCTGAGAAAGCCTCCTAATGACCTCTGGGATCCGATGAAATCAGTACCCTAGCTTTACATCGGTCCCCAAAAGCTCAAAGAGAGGTGGTAGAATTTGGTACAAAATGGGTAGATTACAGAAGAAGAAACAATAGCAGAGGAGAGAGGGAGCAGTTTGGGTTTCTAGATTCTTTACTCCATCCACTCCCGAAAAACCAGCGGCCCAGCCAAACTGCTCAGGCTCCCACTTGTCTGTGAGGCTGCCCCGAGCCCACCTCACCTCAGCTTGCGTTTGGGAAATTTCTTTTCCTTTTTTGGGAAATTCGCCTCTCTTCCACACCCACCAGTTACAGGGTACGTGGGTGTATCGAGAAAGAAATTTCCCAAAAAAGGAAAAGTGATTCCCAGAGGTTAGCCCCATCTCAGAGCTGCCTGAAAGAGAAAGGCAGTAGTCAGCCCCTGGAGTCGGACTTAGGCCCGAAGGCTCCAGACCTAGCAGAAGTCTCTCAGCATAAAAGCCTCTCAAAGCAGCCCTCAAGGCGGGCATTGGCCCAGGGACTGCAGCCCTCCTCCTCCTCCCGGGAACTCCTGACAATTGCCGTGCCCATGTTGGTCCCAGCCGAGGGGGCCCGGGACAACCTTACCCACTCTGCTCTCTGGAGCCTTCTGGAGGGACGAGTAATTACGAGCTACAACACACAACATACCTAATCCCTCTCCAGGAAACACCCCAGGTCTCACCTTCTCCCCACATTGAGAGCAGAAACTCTACAGCAACCCATTTACGAAGTTGGTTAGTTCAACTCAACAAATATTTACTAGGTCGGTGCCACCCAAGCCCCAGGCCAGACAATGCAGGGAGATACCGAGAACTATCAGGAGGCCCAACAATGAAAAAAAAAAGTTGCAATCTAGTTGGTAACATTTAAACCAATGAAAACAAATAGCAATATTGTTCAAAAGTCAAGTAACGATTTGAAACAGACTGTGACTAAGTATTAAGGGAACAGCCCAGCCATAAAAGGCTGTAATGTATTACATGCAGTAGATGAGCTGGCGAGCACTTGGGGGTGGGTGGGGTGCTCCGCAGGAGGGGAGGATCAGCAGGGGCTACAGGCTGCTCAGAGCTGCGGCTCTCGGAGACCAACACCAAAATGGGGCCAGTATACAGCATGGTGCTCTGAGCACAGCACCACAAGTGGGACCGCTATGCTCCCCAGGTTAAGAGCCACACACATAAGCAATTCCGCTAGCCCCGCGGTCCCCTGATATGCAGGGACACTGCACAGAAGCCCCTCCACCCCAGGAACAGGCCTACCCCTATTCCACACCTGGCAGTTCACCACACCAGCCAGCTGGCTAACCCTGCCCCTTCCCCTCCCTCACGCCCAGGGAATCAGACAGGTGAGTCCTTCCACACCTTAAGAATCACGGTGAAAAGAAATCAAGTCAAACTTATATTTTAATTTTTAAAAATTAAAAAAAAAAATTAAATAAGCCACTGACCAGATCACGAAGGGTTTCTCAGCCTCGGCACTGTTGCCATCTGGGGCCAGATCATTCCCTGTTGTGAGGCCTGTCCTGCGCATCATGGCACTCCTGGCCTCCACCCATAGGTGCCCAGAGCAACCTCCTTCACCCCTGCACAGTTGTGAGAGTCAAAGAAGGCTCCAGACACTGCCAGGTGGCCCCGGGAAGCACAGTGGTGCCCAGCTGAGGACCGTGGCTCTACGTCTTGGTTCTCTGAGAGAACACGCTCAGCACGGCTGCATGCGGTTCACACATGAGCCTGTCTGAAAAGCTCTCCCGCTCCACGTCTCAGGACCCTGTGGGCCAGGGAGAGGCAGGCGGCTAGGCACCAGGAAAGCTGACCTCTGGGTTGGAGCTCCAGGATGCTGGACTGTGCTCGTCCACGGAGTGGCGAGGAAGAACAAGGCCCAAAACAGACCCCCGGGGTGGGAGAGGCCCCTCCAGAGTCCACCTGCAAGGCCCAGGGCGGCAGGTGCCAACGCTGACGCGGGCAGCAAACATCGGACTGCCCCCGTCACCCAGCCCCTTCTCAACTGCAGCCCAGATGCTGCCTTGCAGCTTTCCCCACAGGACTTTCCTAACACAACGGGAAAAACTCTTACAGGCCTGAAATGTTGCTTTAAAGGTATTTCACTGCAACTGTCACTGTCTTTTTCACTCCCAGAAATAGTGCCGCTCTCTTCCCTGGAGCTGCAGTGTATCTGCACTGCCTGCAGGCCGGGCGTTCTGACGCTAACTGGCACACCAAGTCAGTCTCTTCAGCTCCAAGGTCATCTGCCAGAAAGTGGCCCATGGCCCAAAACTCTCCACTCTGGGCATCCCCCACAATGCCCTCTCTGTATGCCGAGTTTTTCCTGGGGCTTCTTTGCCCACATCGCTGGCACAGTCCCACCTCTTCCCCAGCAGCACATGAAATAATACCCAACCTACATTCAGGTTGCTGGGAGACCAAAATGTACTGCAAGGTGTCAGGACTCATGGCTCAACAGCCTCAATTACTTAGGAGCGGCTCTTGGGATGCAGCGTGTGTTCTGCGTTCATGTAGTAGCCGCCCTCTCTTTGTGCTTGTGCAACTGAGCTGAAGGGAACAAAACACTGTACTGGACTCCAGTTAGACCTGAAGAAAGACTTCCTGGCCAGAATAATCGGTCTCCAAGGACAGTCCAGGGAACTCTATTTTTCGGGAAGGTTCATGGTCCAGCCCAGCCTGGATGTAATCCAGTGACCTCTGAGGCTCCTTCTCTGTTCGTCTCTGCAGGACTTCAGAACCAGTCAGCCAGGCACAGGGAGGACAAAGTAAACTTCAAGGCTTGGAGGAGCCCAACTCCCACCCAGGGCCACCATTTGTATGATGGCCAAGTTGGGAGAACACAGAGGGCAGTGCTGGGTCTGCCTCCAGGCCTGTTTCCTTTCCCTGAAGGAATGGGTGTCCTAGTGAATCAGTCCCCTTGCTCCTATTTCTAGTGAATTCTACCATCCCACTGGTGCTCATCTCCAATCTACTCTGGACCACAGATGCTTCCATGGCAAAAACCCTTGCGGTCTATCACACTGTATAAATATACTCACCAGGAAGAATGAGAAATAAAATTATTTTTTTTTTGTAAGATTTTATTTATTTATTTGCGAGAGAGAGAATGAGAGACAGAGAGCACGAGAGGGAGGAGGGTCAGAGGGAGAAGCAGACTCCCCGCTGAGCAGGGAGCCCGATGTGGGACTCGATCCCGGGACTCCAGGATCATGACCTGAGCCTAAGGCAGTCGCTTAACCGACTGAGCCACCCAGGCACCCAGAAATAAAATTATTTTTAAGAAGGAACCAATGAGGTGATAGTTGAGGTAGAACTATCACATCTATTAATTCCATACCTAGATATCATACCCCTTAATTCATCTGAGAAACGAAGTAGAGGAAGCATCACATCACCAAGATTAGGAACCCCGTGTGGGAATGGACTCATTTGTGGCCTGTTCACACAGCTGTAATGACCACCCTAAAATCCAAGTGTCGCAACAGTCTACGACTGTCCTCGGAGAGGACAGTTATTTCTGCACACACTTCCAGAACCCTGCTCTCACTCCTGTAGCAAAACAACGAACTCTGGATGGGATGGGGTCAACCTATTTTACATGCTATGTCTAGATTTTCTAGGACAGTCCCAATTAAAAATGCTGCCTACATAAACGCACACACACACTCACAAACTCAAATGGAATAGGAAAAGGTGCTTAAATCTTCCATCTTCGTTCCTTTAAAAAGCTTAGAATTTGCTCCTACTTTAGATTAGTTAGGGGAGAACAATCTCCTTTAGAGGAAAAACTCAGGAGGCGGATAGAGAAAGAAAACCAGAACATTCCCCCTGGTTGGTTTTCAGGTTCTCCTCTGGACCAAGAACAGTAGACACTCATCTAGCCCAGGAAGCAGGGAGCAAACCAGGTGGGTGGCAAGGCAGGAAGGAGCCATATGCCCTGGCTTAGTGGCCAGGAGGCCTCTGAAGGTCCAACAGGAGGAGAGAGACCACCTGCAGCAATGGAACTGAGAGGCAGTCCCAGGACTACAGCACGGGAACGCGCGTGTGCTCAACTTCCACACACGCCCAAGGCCAGCCCCCCACCTGCCGCTGCAGGCCCACAGCCTGTTCTGCTTCTAAGTAGGAGTGCTCTGGCTAAGTGTGACTCCTGGCAGCCCGGAACGGAAGTGCCTTTCTCCCTCACTACTTACTCTCACCTGTCACCACTAACAATGCCTCAAACCAAAGGTCTGGGTTTTCAGAGCCACCTCTACCAGACGCCACAAGTTCTTCAAAGTCCGGGCTCCCAAAAGAAGGCCAAGCGAGAGCATATGCTGCTGTTGTTACAGACGACACACATGCAGACACAAAGAAGGGGCCTCAGGGCACAGATGCAGTAGGACACTCACCATCTCGTCCAGGGCATAGCGCAAGAGGCCGTGCTCGTAGAGGATGAAGAACCGCCGCTGCCATTTCTGCAATGGAGCACAGAGTGGGTGGTTAGGGTGCCTCTGGCCCCGATCTCCCCTCGCCACGTCCCCGGGTCTCACAAACCTACGTCAAAGCAATGCGGGCTCCACAGCTTCCATTTCTGGGGCAGATGGCCGGAAAAGAGGGACCCAAGGCAAAAGAGCAGTAATTTGTTAGATGGCCCTGGGCCAGGGGAGAGACCCAAGCCACCCAGTGTTTTTCCACATGAGTTACTAAGATTTCACAGGATGCCTGTTTAATTGGCAAGCTCTTGAAGAGCAGAGATGGTATCCTGGTTCCCTTTTTGCATTCTCTACGTACCCAGCACAGAGATGCTCACGTAACGTGTGCTGATATTTGATAAATTGTACGGCACAATATGGAATAACCTGAGAATGGTAGGCACTGATTCCCTGCTTCTGACAAAATCGAGGAAACTGCTATAAAAGGGTTGTTCTGATGACCCACAGGGAGTGGGAGACAGGGAAAAAGACTGCCAGGCTCCAGTGTTCACTGAGGATGAGAAAGCTAAGAAAAATCAAAACTGAGAAGGAGGGAGACCTGTGGGAATGATTCTGATGTCCAAGGAGTGATCGACCAGCAAAGGGCACCCCTCTACTCTCTACCCACAGGACAGGCTGCTGGGGGCCAGTGGGGCCCCAAAGGCACTGACGACAGAACAGAAGGGACCACGAGAGTATGCGCTTTCCCTTTTGTGGGGGGAAAACATGTCCCGAACAAGAGACTCTTGGTCCCCGAATCCCAAAGCAAAGATCATCATGAGAATCCATGACCTATTTTCAACAGCTCAAAAAGCCCAGCAAAATTCATACTTTCACTGGCAATAAGCCACAAGAACTATCACATCTCTTTGCTTTGGGCCAGAATTATATCATTCATAATAATGTTTTTCCCATCAGAAGCTGGAAATGGCAATTCTGTATGACCCAAATATAGAACAGGAAAGGGAGCTGCTCCCTGGTTACTGCAGGCATTGGAATACAGTCACCCCTGCTGTCCTCCTGCCTGGATGGCAGGAACAGGATGCTCAGATAGCCTTGCAAAGAGGACCTGAAGATGGCTGGTTCCACGATGGGCGTCCAGGGAGAGGCCACTTGAAGTTTTCCTGAGAAACATTTTCAAGGCTCCTTTAAAGACAGTAATATCTTTAAAGTCAAAACCCATACTAGACTTAATCCTAAAGATCCCAGACATAATACAAGGTCTGTGGGGCACCACAGCCCCCACTCTAGACTGCAGCATTCAGGCCAGGGGCAGAAGAGATCAAGAGGCAAAGAAGAGGCTCTCGGAGCAGGGGATGGGAATGGAGAGGAGCTGGAGCAATTTATAGGGTATGGGCGGGAGCACCTGGAAAAATCATGTGGAAAAGAAGAGTCTTTTATTTATTTATTTATTTATTTTTATTTATTTATTTTTTAAAGATTTTATTTATTTATTTGACACAGAGAGAGAGAGAGATAAAGCACAAGCAGGTGGAGCAGCAGGCAGAGGGAGAGGGAGAAGCAGGCTCCCTGAGGAGCAGGGAGCCCGATGTAGGGCTCGATCCCAGGACCCTGGGATCATGACCTGAGCCGAAGGCAGTCGCTTAACCAACTGAGCCACCCAGGCGCCCCAAGATGAGTCTTTTAACTGGAGTCATCCAAAGGGGCTCCCTGGTAAAGGAACAAACCACTGGTTAGGGACAATGTCGGTTTAATCATCTCAATGCTCCAGCTCAGACTGGGCTGCTCCCAGCAACCTGTGCACAGCAGGGACCCAGCCTGGGCTGGGGTGCCCAGGAGAGATGGGGCAAAAGCAGAGTTGGCACTCCAGTCCGTCATCCCTTCACTAGTGCTCATTTGCTGAGCCCCTAGCCAGGGAGGACTGAAGGAAAGAGAGATGGGATGAGGAAGGGAGGGAATGAGGGAACTGGAAGCCTAATTAGCATAATGCAAATGTTTGCTGAACTGCTCTTCTGCCTTTTACATTTAACTGTTTCTGCAGTCAAGCTGACCCATGAAAACAGGAGGCACCATGGGAGAGCATCTCCTTTTAAAGAGTGGACCTGGCACAACTGGTATCATGGAGACTTTTCCTATAGGACCGACGAGTTTGCCAAATGGGGGTTCCCTGCTGATCCTGCCACGCCAGGATCCACTGTTCAATTCCCCATCTCCCTCTTCCACTCGGTTGACTTGCCCTTAGATGGGCACCTCTCCAGTCCCTCCCACCTCAAGAATTCATTCTGAGGACCTTACCCGAGACCGATGCACTGGGTTGTCAAAGTCGGTCCCATCTGGAGCCAGGAGCAGCCAGCCACCATAAATAGGTTTTGCCTGGAGGAGAAAAAAGAGGGCAGGTCATCAGTGGCCTTGGGCCAGAGAGAGAACAGGTTCAATGGTCAAGTTAAAGATCAGTGCTCCCTGGAAACAGAAGTCACCTCTACTTAGCACACATCAGGCATCTCATTCCCCAGCCAAAGGCTGAGTTTCCCAAGAAAGATGTTTGGGAGTAAGAGGCTCCTGTGGGGTCTGCAGCAACTGGTGTGGAGATGGGGACACAGAACGTAGTGGGACTCTGAGAAACTGCAAAGTACAGGAACTCCTACGACACAGACGCCTCCCTCAAGTTCCTGATCAAGCCACGAGGATCAGGAAACAATGGCATTTCCAATCACCATGTGAGTACCCACCACTGTGTGCTGGGTACTACGTATATCACGCAAACACAGTCTAAAGCCCTCATTCTGATAGTACAAAACAGGGCCTGGGAGAAGAGACACTGCTTTATTAGTGATCACAGCTAGCAATGGCCAAAGAATTATCAACATCCTGGCTATGTGACGCTGGGCTGAAAACCCTGTGGTTGAGTTTCAACTGTCCCATCTGAAAGGTGGGGGTGACGGTAATCATATCTACACCTCATGAGACTTATGTGAGGATTGATGAGATAATCCAAGTAAAACACAGCACAGGAATATAAAATGGTGCAGCCACCGTGGAAAATTCTGGCACTTCCTCAAAGAGTTAAACACAAAATTCCACTCAACCCAGAGCTCCACTCCTGGGTATATACATTTGAGAAGACTGAAAGCAGGTGCTCAAATAAAAACCTGGACCTGAATGTTCACAGCAGTACTATTCCTAATCGCCAATAGGTAGAAACAGTCCCAATGGACATCAATAGATGAGAGGATAAGCAAAATGTGGCACATCCATTCAACAGAATATTATCAGCCATAAAAAGGCACCAAGTCCTGGCACGATCTACAACATGGACAAACCTTGAAGACATTATCCTGAGTGAGAGAACATAGACACCAAAGACCATAGATTGTATGACTCGGCTTACATGAAAAAATCCACAATAGGTAAATCCACAGAAACAGAAAGCAGATTAGTGGTTGCCAGGACATGGAGGGAATAGGAAATGGGAAATGACTGCCAACAGGTATGGAGTTTCTTTGTGGGATGATGAAAATGTTCTGGAATTAGAAAGTGGAGATGGTTGAATGACCTTGTGAATATGCTAAAAGCCACTAAATTGTACCCTTTAAGAGGCTGAATTTTATAGTTCGTAAATTATATCTCAAAAAAAGTGTATGAGGAAAAAAACATTAAGCACAGTGTTTGGCCTCTAAGTGCATAATAAATGTTAGCTGTCAATTTTTTTTTTTTTTTTTTAAATGAAGAGTCCCCCATCCCCCAAGACCCTGAGAGTAGGAGCTCAACAGGAGTTGAGACACTAGACAGACACTCTGGCTCCACCTTCCTTTTCAGCCATACCCGGCTGGTGAGAAGCCACTGGAAAAGGCGCAACCAAGCCAATTTGTCCACTACCCTTTGGAGGGCAGTAACACAAAACTCAAATCCTCTGCCTGCTGTTTACACACATGACTCATCTCTGGGAAAGCATTAGGGTCCTCTAACCATGCTTTTTATTCAGCACTTTCCAAACTGGAGCCCTGTCACACCACCTCATTTTATAGCTGTGGAATCTGTGACTCAGAGAGGGAAGGTCACTTGCCAGAGGTCACAGAGCATTCTAGGGTAAGCCAAGAACACTCCTTTTTCTTGGCTTCTGCAGGGTCCTCTAGGCCCCCAGGGGGAAGCTCTGGCTTTTCCCCATGAAAGTGAACATAGTAGGAGCTTCAGGCAAGGGGTATGAGGGGGCTGAGGAACGGAAGTCAGGGACTGGTTTTGATGAAACATGGGAGGTGGGTGCTGGCAGGGAACCTGGGGTTAGAGGGACACGACCCAGGAGGGCCATGGGGGATGTGGAATGAAATTCTGTCTCGGAAAACAGGAGTAAAGAGAGTAAGGTTTGTAACAAATACCAGCCCGGTGGCGCCCAGCCATTCCCCAAGCAGGCAGGCACACTCACTCAGCGGGCTCTCTCACACCACTCAGTGACATACGTACACAAGATGGAAAGGTGAGGGCCAGGGGGTGATTCTGGGCCAGGTGATTTCCCCACTTCACCTCTTAGCTTGCAGTTCCCTGAGGTGTGCAATCAGGTTAGACAACAAGGCCGTGTCTCCTCCATTTCTGTCTAGCCGTGATTGTATGCTACTCTCCTGGTCTCTGGCCGCAGGGCTTTGGGGAGACTTCATATTAGCAGCTACATCTACCTAATCTTTCTCCAAAAGGAGCAGCTGGAAAAGTGAGGGGCTGATACAGGTCCCCTCAGAACCCACCACCCATCACGAGCACTGTTATTGACCGAACATCTATCTACTCAGGCCTAGTGTGCGCCAGCCCCATGTGCTGCAAACCAGGGGGCTGCCAGCACCCACCTCACTTTGTCAGGTCCTTCTTGGACACACCACCCCAAAGGGGACCCTTCCAGGTGGGCAGGTTGTCCTGAAAAGTGGGAGGCTGGGCCAATGGAGGGCACAGGGCAAGAAACAAGTGCTCTAGGGGCACCTGGGTGGCTCAGTCGGTTAGGTGTCTGCCTTTAACTCAGGTCTTGATCCCAGGGTGCTAGGATTGAGCCCCACATCAGGCTCCCTGTTCAGTAGGGAGCTTGCTTCTCCCTCTGCCTGCAGCTCCCCCTGCTTGTGCTCACTTGCTCTCTCTGTCAAATAAATAAATAAATAAATAAACTCAGCCTTCCCTCACAAACCCAATAAACCAGAGGCTGCACTTCTGGCTGGTCTCTGGGAAGAGGCTGCTGGTGGTCTGGGTGTCGTCCTCAATTGAAAGTCCTTTCAAAAACGGTTACTTGAAACTTCTGCTTCTGGAAGATAGGTAGACATAATTTTCCTTATTCCTCCTACTAAGTACAAATCAAACCTCAGACACTGTATATAATAAAAACCTAAGGAGACTCTGCAAGGTAGAGAGAAGAGGGCTGGGGATCCTGAGACCTGAAAACAACATGGAGATGTGCACCCTGGCTTCTCTTTTTGTCTCACTGTCCCAGACTAGGTACTGGAAGAATGAGCAACCTGGAAGTGCCAACAGGTACAAATAAAAGCCCCAATAAAAACTGCTCTCTCTAGCTGAAGAACCAGGGAAGGAACAACCTGGTAAGACAAAATATTCTACGATAACTGTTCCATTCCTGCCAGACATGACAAGAAAGACTCAGCTCCAGCCCCACCCATGCCAGCAAAGGCTTCCTTCCTACCCTTGCCAGCTAAGAGGCGCCCCAGCATCCCTACCAGGAAGGTGTCGGGAGGCCAGGCAGGGAGCTGGGATTTTTGCCCCCCCACTCCGAAGTAACAAGGTCCCTCTCCCTCTCCCTGCTGGGATAGAGTCAGAGGAAGACATGTGGGGAGCTGAACTCTCACCCCTGCTCCAAAGTAACAATGAACCTCCCCCATCAGGTGTCAGTGGAGGCCAAGTGGGCAGCCTGGACTTCTACTTCCACCTGAAAGTAAAAGATGGTGGCTCCCCCCACCCCCCTACCCTCACTGGAGTAGTGGTCAGAGAAAGCCAACTAGAAAAGAAGGGTCAAACACAATCCACAGTCACCTAAAATAACACAAAAATATCCAAGTTTCAATCAAAAAAATCACCAGCATACTAAGAACCAGAAAGATCACAAACTGAATAAAACAAGGACAATCAACAGATGCCAACACCAAGGTGACAGCCATGTCAGAATTATCTGATGAGGCAGCAATGCTGAAATGTTTCAACAAGAAATTATAAACATGCTTGGAATAAGTGGAAACACAGAAAGCCCCAGCAAAAAAACAAAACAAACAAAAAACAACCAGGAGATATAAAAACCAAATGGAAATTTTGAAACTGAAAAATACAATAAATGAAATAAAAAGCTGATTGGATGGACCCAACAGCAGAATGATGGAAACCACAAGGAAAGAATCAGTGAACTGGAAGAAAAGTAACAGAAATGACCCAATCAGGGGCGCCTGGGTGGCTCAGTCTTAAGGATCTGCCTTCAGCTCAGGTCATGATCCCAGACTCCTGGGATCAAGCCCCGCTTCGGGATCCCTGCTCAGCAGGGAGCCAGCTTCGGGATCCCTGCTCAGCAGGGAGCCAGCTTCGGGATCCCTGCTCAGCGGGGAGCCAGCTTCTCCCTCTCCCACTCCCCCTGCTTGTGTGCTCACTCACTCTCTGTCAAATAAATAAATAAAATCTTAAAAAAAAAAATGAAAGAAATTACCCAATCAGGCAACAGAGAGAAAAGAGACTAAAAGAAATAATAAGAGAAAAACAGAGTCTTAGAGACCTGTAGAACAATATAAAAGATCTATCATCTGTGTCATCAGACTCCCAGAAAGAGAAAAGGACAGTAGGGTGGAAAAAGCACTTGAATAAACAATGGTTGAAAACTTCCCAAATTTGGCAAGAAAGGCAACCTATAAATTCAAGAAGCTGAGTACACTCCAAAGGATAAATCCAAAGGAATCTACACCAAGACACAACAAAATTAAATTTCTGAAAACTAAAGACAAATACAAACTCTTGAAAGCAGCCAAAGAAAAGTAACAGCTTATAGATAGGAGAAAACCAAATATGACAACAGTGGACTTCTCATCAGGAACCTCAGAGGCCAGAGGCAAGTGGTACAATACTTTTCAGGCACTGAAAGGAAACTGTCAATCCAGAACCCTAGACCCAGAGAAAATATCCTTCAGAAATGAAAGCGAAATCTCAGATGAGTTCCTCAAAAAATTAAAAACAGAACTACCCTACAATCCAGGAATTTTACCCCAAAATTAGAAAACCCCCAATTCAAAGGGATACATGAACCCCTATGTTTACTGCAGCATTATTTACAAGAGCCAAACTATGGAAGCAACCCAAGCGTCCACTGACATACGAATGGATCAAGAAATGTGATATTTATCTACAATGGAGTATTACTCAGCCATAAAAAAGAATGAAATCTTGCCATTTGTAACAACATGGATGGACCTAGGGAGTATAATGCTAAGTGAAATGTCAGAGAAACACAAATACCACATGACCTCACTCATATGTGAAATTTAAGAAATGATGAAAGACGAAATGCTTTTCCTCCCAGATAAGGAACTAGGCAATGATGTCCACTCTCAGAACTACAGTGCTAGAATTTCCAGCAAGTGCAATAAGGCAGAAAAGGAAATAAAAACCATGTAGATCAGAAAGAAAAAATAAAATGTTTACAGATGACATAATTTTCTATGTAGAAAAACAAAGAATCTGTTTTTAAAAACTAAAACTAGTGAGTTCAACAAGGATACAGGATATAAGATCAGTATACAAAAATCAACTGTATTTCTATATACTAGCAGTGAATATGTGGACACCAAAATTAAAAATGTAATACCATTTACAATCGCTTAAAAAAATGAAATACTGGGACGCCTGGGTGGCTCCTTGGTTGAGCATCAGGTCATGATCCCAGGGTTCTGGGATCGAGTCCCCGGTTGGGCTCCCTGCTCAGCCAGGAGTCTGCTTCTCCCTCTCCCTCTGCCCCTTTCCTGCTCATGCTCGCTCTCTCTCTCAAATAAATAAAATCTTAAAAAAAGAGAACTATTTAGTTGTAAATCTAACAAGGCATGTACAAGACTTGCATGCTAAAAAAAACTACACAACACTGATAAAAGAAACCAAAGAAGAGCTAAAAAAAAAAATGGAAAGACATATTATGCTCATAGACTGGAAGATTCTAAGATGCCAATTTTCCCCAAATCGATATACAGAATTAATGCAATTACTAATCAAAAGCTCAGTAAGGCTTGCAGATATAGACAAGATTACTCTAAAATTTAAATGGAAAGTCAAAGAAACTAGAATAGTTTTAAAAATTAAAAAAGAATAAAGAGGGAGGCATTCATCTACTCGATTACAAGATTTATTACATATCCACAGTATTCAAGATTGTGTGATATTAGTGGAAGGTGAGATACATAGATCAACAGAACAGAATGGAGGGGCGTCTGGGTGGCTAAGTCAGTGAAGCATCTGACTCTTGATTTCAGCTCAGGTCATGATCTTAGGGTTGTGAGATCGAGCCCCATGTAGGGGTCTGTGCTGGGTGTGAAGCCTGCTTAAGATCCTCTCTCTCCCGCTGCACCTCTTCCCCGCCTCTCTTCCACTCTTAAAAAAAAAAAAGAGAGAGAGAGAACAGAATAGAGAACCCAGAAACAGACCCACACAAATATGTCCAACTTAATCTTGGAAAAAAGGTGCTAAACAATTCAGTGGAGGAGAGACAGCCTTTTGACAAATGGTGCTGAAGCCACCGGACATCCACAGGCAAAAAATAAATAATGCTCAATCTTACACAAAAATTAGCTAAGAATGAAACACAAACTGACAAATCAAACTTAATTAAAATTAAAAATTTTTGCTGTGTGAAGGCCCTACAAGGAGGGTGAAAAGATAAGTCACAGAATGGAATAAAAATATTTGCAAACCACATGCCCAACAAAGGACTAGTATCCAGTAGAGTATACTAAGCCCTCTTGAAACTCAACAGTAAATAAACAAAAACAAAAACACAACAATCTGTTTAGAACCATGAGCAATATAAGCCTATCAAAATGGCTAAAATTAAAAATGGTGACAACACCAAATGCTGGCAGGAATGTGAGCAAAGTCTATGACTCATACATTGCTGGCAACAATGTGAAATGGTACAGCCACTCTAAAAAAGTTTAGGGGCTTCTTTAAAAACTAAGCATGCAATTACCCCATGATCCAGGAGCTGCACACCTGGGTACTTATTCCAGAAAAACAAAAGTTTGCATTCACACAAAAACTGTACATTTCTGAATGGTTATAGCAGCTTTATTTGTAATAGCCAAAACCTGGAAACCCAGATGTCCTTCAGTAGGTGAGCAGTTAAAGAAACTGGTACATGACTCCCCTGGAATACTAGTCAGCAATAAAAAGGAACAAACTTGATCCACACAATCTGGGTGAATCTCCAGAGAATTATGAGTGAAAAAAGCCAAAACTGAAAGGCTACATGCTGTATGATTCCATTTACATAAAATTCTTGAAATGTGTAATTTCTATAAATGGAGAACAGATCCACGGCTGCCAGGGGTTAAGAGGTAGTAATGGTGGGAGGGCAGGGGCGTGGCGTGAGGGGACCTGGAAGGATGGAAATGCCTTGATCTTGACTGCATCAATGTCAATATCCTGATTCTGACACCGCACTATAATTTTACAAGGTTTTACCACTGGGGGAAACTGGGTAAGGTGTACGTGGAATAGCTGTACATTTTCTTAAAACTGCACAGAAAAATACAATTATCTCAAAATAAAAAGTTTAATTAAAAAAAAAAAAACCAAACCTGTTACTTGCTGAATACTGCCTCCACCCACATACAGGCATTTAGCACTGGAAGGAGACCCTCCACAGCCCCATACCACAGAGGCTCCAGCCATGAAGACCTCGGTGGTCCACAAGGGCCTTCCCCAGGCCAGGATGGCCCTCCGCGGCCCTCAGCTGTGCTGAATGAGCTCCACTGGCCTTTCCAACAGCTTCTCCTGGAGGCCACACACACCCACACGTGTACACCCTGTTGGGCCTGTCCTTCTGCCCCTTTTCCTCTCACCACCCTCCAGGCAGCTCTGGGCTGCATCAGGGAGAGCCCAACTGCCTCAACTCAGGCCAAGTGGGCAGGCCACAGGCAGGGGAAGATGCAAACGTCCTGGCCTGCTTTACACAGCGTTGTCAAGCTGCCACACTGATGCTTCCCAGAAACATACAAGCCTCTGGACACAGCCGCCCGATCACAATCAGCTCCGAGGCGTCGGGAACATTACATGCTCGGCTCTCAGCAACATGTGGCCTGACGCTCAAAGAGCAGGGACGTCAGTGACGGATTTCTAATGGGTGGTTAACCTCGATTTTCCTGTCCTCAGATTCACCCACCCTGTGAGTGTACATGGTGCCGAGAAAGGCAGATACATTGCACGCTATGGCACTGAAGAGTGAGTACCCAAAACTACTGATGCAAAAATGTGGGCTCCACCTTTCCCAGCCCCTGATAACATCCCGTCATCCTAAAGGCCCTCTATGGTCTGGTGTCCCCTTACTGGCCCCTACACAGGCCCCCTCAAAATCCTACACCCCCTTCAAGTACAGGAACTGACCCAAAGCCAACTGCTTACTGAGAACTTACTGTGGCTGCTACCGCCATTAATCCAGGACACTGCCACCTCCCCCTTCTCTGGACTGCTCTGTTATACTTACACCTCCCAGGGGAAAGAAAAATATTCCATCAGGCACAAGAATTGCTTGTGGAGGGCTCTTTGCCCCATCCCGCTGCCCCTCCTAAGTTCCATTATCTCCCAACCCCAAGCCATCCACGTTCCTTCCCTCTTAGAACACTCAGCTCACCGCGGAGTCCCGCCTCCCATCTAGCACAGTGCCCTGTACAGAGTCGGGCTGCAGTCACTGAAACACACATCCACATGAGTCAGTGGACATACTTCCTAGTCGCCACCACGCAGCCGAGACTGCTCCTAAATTGTGCTCTGAGCACGGCCGGTAAGGCCTTCCCAGCCAAGACCCAGGGGAGCCCAGACGGCACTTCCAGCCTCCATACCTGGAGCTCCCATGGTGCTAGTCGGTACTGGTTGGCCCCAGGGGACAACCAGCAGGCTGAGGCGCAGGCAGACAGGCTGAACTTCACGTGTACTTCTCCTTTCTCTGATTCTGACCTCCCAGTCATGCCACGTCTGCCACACTGGCAGAGACACAAAGAAGTGCTGTGGGAACCCAGCACTCTCCAAGAGCGGCAATGTGGCCGTATGTGGGGAGAACCACCGCCTTCCCAGACTCCTGCCCCAGGAACCCCACAGCCAGAAATTAAGCTGAAAGAAATAACACAGAGAAGCAAAAAGCTCCCCTCATGATTGAAGAGGAACTCAATGTCCAACAAGCAAATGGCTAAATGAATGCTGATTATCAACTCACGAAAATATTACACAGCCATTAACTATAAATACCTATGAGGAATTCAAGAACCCCTTGAGAGTATGTGCCCACGGGATTCCATCAAGCCAGTGCTTCCTGCACAGAGCCAGGTGGCTTCATTCCCTCTGTCTCCTGGATGACTGGCACCCTCTGGAGGTGTTCAGTGGAATTTCCCCAGTTGCTGCTGTGAAGCTGGAATCACTCAAGGGACCAGAGATAAAAATGTGATGTGCACTTTCCTCCCCAAGGGGCTCTTGTATTAGTGAAGGAGACCAGGCATGGGAACAAGCACCCAGGGTAGGATGTAAAAATGTGGCCTATTATTATAAAATGCATCGTAAGGACAGAGAAAGATTGGGAGTCAACGAGAAAACAGCTATTGTGTTGACTGCTGGGATCATGAGCAAGTCTTGGGTTTTTTTGTTTGCTTTTACCATTTTTTGTAAAGTATATATAGTACTTACCAGATATTACTTTTTTTTTAAAGGGAGGGGGAGATGTTTGCCTGACTGTGCATGCATGACTTCTGATACAGTACTAACAGAACATCTTCCAAAAGATGGCAGGGGGTGGTGGGCAAGTGCCTGATTGTTCCTGTCAGAATAAGAAGTAGACGAGGTCAAGGAATCCCTGTACTCCACTCTCCACCAATGGCATGACCTAACAGCTCTGGATAATTAGTGTAAAGACCATGGCCTGGGAACCAGAAGGCCCAAGTTCAAGTCCTAGTTCTATGTCTTAGTTTGTGTGTGGCCCAGGGCAAGACATTACCTCTGTGAATCTCAGTTTCATCATCTACAATAGAAAAACACACATAACTTTTCCATACCATTTTTTAAAAAATTACATCAGACACAAACACATACTGGGTCACTGAACAATCAATGGCCCAGAGTCAGGGATATACATCGCAGCACCTACATAGGGCCGTGCACACAGCCGGTGCTCAGACCAAACTGGGGGTACCGCTTGGGGACCAGCAGCACTCAGGGGAGTGAGCCCCACAGTGGAGGTTATGAGTGGAGGTCCCCAAAGGAGCGTGATGGGCAGGACTGCAGAGTATTTGAGGCCAGTCCAGAAGGACCCCAGGGCCTCCCGACTCTGAGCGTAGGGGCAGAGCATGCAAAGCCCACACAGGCTCCCTCATATCAGGCTAAACGCCTGAATTCCAAGCACAGTGACCGTCCCCATTAAAGTTCTTCAAGAGGAAAAGTCCCACAGTCCTGAAGAATCCATATATGCGAGGGCCAGTATCCCAGCTTTGGGGAAATTCCTGGGGCAAAGATTTCTCTGGGCCAAAGGTGGGGTATAGGGACCTGCGCTCAAGCATGAGCTGGGGGACAAATGGCCCTTGGTAGAGGATTCATTAAAAGATCTATGGGCAGAATGTATGTAGACTGCAGCTAATACACCTGTAGTTTCGAGGTTCCTTCCTTGCCCTTTTTTTTTTCCCCAAAAGAGTTTCTCTGGCAACACTTTTAGGTTCATAACAGGCTGTTAATATTTTCTGCATTTCGGTTCTAAAAGGAGAAATGATGCCTGGGCAGCAGCCATCTGGCCATCTTTATGAGCTTGTAAATCAAGCTCATAAGAATTCAAGGTCACCTGTCTTTTCCGAGACATTTCAAGTAAGTCAGTAAAAGGAGATCTGAGCACATGTGAAAGTCAGTCTCAGGCCTTAACCTTGCCAAGACTTTACTGTATCCTAGGTGCCCACCTGCCTAGCCCATGGCAGGGGGGTTAGCACACAATTCTGAGCATGCCTACTAGGGCCAAAGCCCTCAAGCAAGTGGGGCATCTCTTTCAGAACAAGCCTGCCAGGGCCAATCATCATCAGTGAGGGTGTTGGCCATCTCTGCCGACCCCCTGAGAGGCCACACACACACTTGTTCCCCACAAGGCCATGAGACCTAAACCGTGCTGGGACTCCTAAGACTTGTCTCAAGGCCTAGAGAATACCGTGATGTTGCTTTACATTCAGTTCTGGACCCAAACTACATTCCTCAATACGGCCACCATATGCCAGCATGAACTTCCAGGGCCTGTCGTTTGCCTCTGAAAGTCAGCAGAGAACAACCAACCATCACCAAGATAAATCGTACTACAGCCACTCTGGGTGATTCAACATGATCAGAACCCAGGGCCGTGACCAGGGTGAAAGCCCGGCCTTCCAAGTGAGAAAGGCAGCTGTTCCCCGGCTGGCAGGATATCATCAGGTATGTGGCCTGGAGGACACACACTCGATCTAACTGAGCACACGGGGGAGTCAGGTAAAAATGCCCATTGGTTTCCTCTCTTTGTCACATCTATCCTGCCTTCCACTGTCCTCAGAGCTAACATCCACAGCTTATGAGGCTGGTCACTGCTCCACGCCCTTCATGTACTCTCCGGTCTTCACAACAAACCTATGAGGTATATGCCATCAGCACCTCCATCTGACATTCAAGGACACTGAAGTGACCTGTCTAAGCAGGCTCTGAGCCGTGACCACCTGGCCCCCTAGCTGGCCTGTAACCACTCCACACTGCTCCACGTCGGTGAGCCACTTCCCAAAGTAAAGGCCAGAGCCATGTGAACAGGAAGCATGTTCTCCTGGAGGGTCTAGTCCTGACCCGCACATCACGCAGGGTCTCCCCAGACACCCTTGCAGTCGAGGTCGAGGACCTGGGTGTGCATGGCACCTGTGAGTTCATCACTATGGGATGAACCAAACACAGACCACCCTCCAGAGAGCCACCCATTCAGCTTGGCCGGGCACCATGGATTGTTAAGGTGTTCTGGGAGCTGACGGAAATTGTGGGGCTCTTCTCTGGAAGGAGGAGTCTTCCTTACCTGTGCAAACAGTAAGAGTGAGCGCGGGCTCCCACCTCTTCCCCACCCCAGAGAAAGTACAGTAACCCTGTGATTTACCATTCAGACAAAGGTACTGTGGGGAAAGAGTTGGGACCCTATTAATTACCAAGACATGTGACCCTGGAACTCAGGAGAAATGCAGCTTACCAACCTTTGGTGCCAAAGGCCACGACACAGAACCATCAACGCAAAGATAAGAAAGCCACCGGAAATACCCACAATGAGACAAAGGCACAAAAAGTGGAACGAAGGGAAAGGAACTCGGCACCAGGGGCAGAGACAGGAGGTCTGGGAGAGACTTCCTGTGAGAAGTTCGCAAAGGACCAACTTCAGAAACTGAAGTCAGGGACGTGAGCCTGGGGAAAGCAGGCAGAACTGAGCCAGCATCACGCCAGCCGACGTGTGCAGAGGTTCAAGTTTCCCTCCAGAGGAGGCAGCAGGGCCTTACACACAGTGTCACCCCATCTGGCAGTGTCATGGAAGCAAGGGTTCCAGGAGGAGAGGCCACATCCCAAGAACTCCACAAGGCTCGGTATGATCGGGGTCCACACCTCCAGAGCTAGCGCGGAGGCCCCAAACCTCTAGACAATCTGCAGACGGGCCCACCCTTCAGCCAAATCAGAAGCAGCACAGGGCGGAGGCAGAGACAACAAATATTTGGTGAAACAATGACCTGAGTTCTACAAAGTGTTATCGGATGGCCCCTTGGTTTTGGCAGAGAATGCTTCTGCACTGCTGACACATACTTGCCCAGACTGCACGCATGGGTGTGTGTGAGGGGGAGGCCAACATCATGTCCGTACAGCGTGCTCAGGGGGACCTGGGGTAACCACGATAGGGTAGAATGGAGGTGGAATGTGTGCTATTAGCTATGCGTGGATAGCAAATGTCAAGCAGAAAACGACAAGAAGATGGGAAATGAACATGTCAAAGAATGGTTTGGTAAGATATGAATTATGAGTACAAACCAAGAATGAGGTGGGATAGTAACTGTCTTGGGGTATTCCTGTAATAGTTTTACTGAGGTATAATACACATACCATACAACTCCCCCATTTAAAAGTGAGCACAATTCAATAGTTTGTAGTGCATCCATCACCACAGTTTTGGAACTCCCCAACTCCTGCCACCCCCAGAAGAAACCCTGTAATCTTTAGCTGTCATTCCCTAAACCGTCCATTCCCCACCCCCCTCCCCCATTCCAATCCCTGGAAACCACTCTACTTTCTGTATCTATACATTTGCCTATTCTGGACATTTTGTATGAACACAATCAGATGACGAGTGATCTTTTCTGACTGCTCCCTTTCCTTAGCATGATGTTATCAAGGTTTATCCACACTGTAGTACGTGTGTATATTTTACACCTTTTTATGGCCAAATAATATTCCATTTATGAACATACCACAATTTGTTTATCTACTCAACTGCCGCTGGACGCTGGAGTCATTTCTCCCTTTTGGTGGCTGTGAACATTGATATACAAGTTTGGTGACGGTTTTTCAACCTTCTTTAAGAGAGGTCAAAGAGGTAAACACCACTTATCAATGTAAAGTCTGGACAATGAATGCTTCAAAAGCCAAAAAAAAAAAAAAAGGAAAACTGGTTGAAGGAGGTGCTGGGAGGGGATTCCTGAGAGGCTCCCCATAGGCAGACTCAGGGGCAGGCAGCACTAGCTACACAGACCAAATCTCAAGCTGAAAACATCTCAAAGAGACAGACATAGGCTTTCCATAAAGCCTTTCCACGTGGATGGAGAAGAAAGGGGCAGAGAAAATATTTTCTTTAACAGATGTCATAAAAAATACAGTCATAACAAAGATTGTGGTATACCTGAAAGATCTGAGGCCATGGGGATAACTCCCTTATTTAACACTAAAGACATCAAAATTCCTGTAGAGCCACTGAATCCAAGGGGCAGGACCTGGTTGAGGGGCATTGTAGTCTTAAAACAAAGAGGTAATTTTCCTCTGAGGAAAATTCTGAGGGTTGATCCAAACTTCTTCCTAAAAATAAAATTTAGTGAGGGGCGCCTGGATGGCTCAGCTGACTAGCATCTGACTTTGGCTCAGGTCATTATCTCCGGGTCCTGGGATCCAGCCCCATATTGGGCTCCCCACTCAGCGGGAGTCTGCTTCTCTCTCTCCCTCTACCCCGCTTGTCCTCTCTCTCAAATAAATAAAATCTTTTTAAATAAATAAATAATCCCATTTGTGTCCCACAGACCTCTGGGGCCTCCAAGATTCCCTTAAATCCCCTTTCCACCCACATGCTTAGAGGAAGCAGGGCCCGACCAGCCCTCTAAGACCAAGGAATGCGAATCTCCCTCTCCACCCTGACTTCTGACCCAAGCCCCAACCCTGCACCTCCAGGGAAAGGGGGAGTATCACCTGGCCACTGCCATGCTTCCTTCCAACTCCTGTGTCCAAAGCTCCAGGTCAGGAACTGGGATGGGGTCTTGGAAATTACCAAGCACCGCTAAGTGAACAGATGAAAAGATCAGGGTCATCTTGCCTTCTGGCCACAAAGCTAATCAGTGACAGAGGCCCAAGGAGAACTGCCTGCCCCCCGTCTGTTATTCCTTGGCTGCCCCTTGCTCCCCATATGAGAACCCAGCCCTGTCACTAGTCTAGTCTCCATCCTAAAACATTCCAGGCACCTCTGGCCCCTCCCTTTCAGGAGCTGTGGAGTGCGGTGGTGGAATCTAACGGCAAAGCAACCTCCTTCTCCAAGCCTCAGACGCCTGTCTGTGCACTCAGGAGAATATAACCTACCCCATACTCTTCACCTTGAGTCCCTACCACATGCCGTGTACCTGCATTTCATTTATTCTTCAGAGAGCCAGCCCTTGGTGACAGGAAGTAAGGGTGAGCTAGTCCTGGAGTGTGCCTGCTGCTGAAGAGAGCAGGCACTTGTCCCCAGTGGTCCCCTTATCACCTGCTGCCCTTTGCACATCTGACACCTCACTCCAAGGAGGCTGCTTCAGGCCCTCACCCGGATTCTGCACCTGCATCAGCTCCATCATGACAGGAGTCCTCCCTGCCGCTCCTATCACGGCCTTCCAGCAAATGATCCAACCTGAGCTAGACTAGTGATTTTCAAAGTATGGCAGTCCTCGGGACCCTTTTGGGGGTCCACGAGCCAAAACTATTTTATGAGGTCTTCACTTCCTCACTCTCATTCCTTCCCTAGTGTAGAGCAGAGTTTGCCAGAGGCTATGTGACATGACATCACAACAGACCGAGTGCAGAAGACAGGAGAATCCAGCTGTCTTTCATGATGACAGATGTTATGGAGATTTGCAAAAAGGCAAAATAGTGTGGCTCCTCTCAGCAGATTTATTTGTTGTTTTGGAAAAGTAATTTTTCAGAATACACCTGTTATTTATGTGAACATGTAACGGGTTTATTTTATTTTTAAGTAGATTAATAAATTTCTAAACATTTCTCAGTTTTAAGTTCTAGTCCAACAAATACTACAGATGTAACCCACATAGACAAAAGCCCTTTGAGGGCCTCAATAATCAAGAGCATAAAGGAGTCTCCAAAACAAAAAGCTTGAGAACCACTGGCCTAGCCAATCATCCCACCCCCACCCCCACCCCTACCCCAAATCCTCAGGTCAGTGACTGGCCCGTCCTGCCCCCACACCCTTGCTTCCCTCAGCACTCTGCTCATGCTATCACCCTGGCTCTCTGTCAGCCCAAACACAAATGCGCCTTCAGGTCCATCTCCAAGTTTCTACTCAAGACTCCTTTCTCCTCCACAGCACTACTTTAAAAGACTGCTTATCTCGCACCAGACTTACCACAGTGGCTGTACTACATACATGTGGAAATGAAACAGACTCCCGCACACACCAGGCAGGGAGCCCTTCCTCTGGGCGAGGCAAAGCTCTGCTGAGGAGGGGAGGTCTGGAGAGGGGGCTGGGCTCCACACAGCCAACATCCACTATGGGTCCCTCCCCTGGAGGCCACCGAGGGAGGCTGAAACACTGGAACGACCAAGCCCCTTGAGTGTTCCTTAGGAATCGGGTACATACACTGTACATAGATGTGACTTATGTTCTTTTGTATGCATCAAATATTTCATTCTATTAAAAAATATTAACACGGGGGTCAGGGTAAATTAGTGATTTTCTAACAGTGACGACAACGGGAGGTGGTGTTTCAGGGGCTGCTGCAGAGTGTGGGGTGGGCGGAGCTCCGGGGGGGTCTCACAGGTGGCACCGTCCTCTCCTCCCATCCCTCACATATGTGAGTTCCATGTTCTGTTTCAAGGGGCTCTGTGCTCTACTCCTGAAGAGATCAAGTTTGAAAACTGATAACTAGTGACCAGGCCAGATCATCTCTTTTCCCTCTTAGTGACCCCAACGTCTTTTGGAAGCCCAACAGCAGCAGCTCCCCATGCATCTCACCATTGGAACACTCCAGTGTCTCCCTATGTTGTCTGGCCTTCAACTCCTATGCTCCCTCAGCCCCCCTCCCGCCAATATTAAAGCCCCCACTTAGATCCTTCCTGGCAGCTCCACTCATCTTCAGGTTAGACAGAAAGGGAAGAAAGGAAGGACTGAAGCTCCAAGTGGCTCAGCCATCCCTGTGCTTGGGCACAGCACCTCTACCACCCCCTCAAAGCTGCACACCATGCTTGTAAGCCTGAGCGTTGCCCCGTACCCCAGGTCTCCACCCTGGACTCCTACAAATGAGGAACAGAGGTCTGGGCAGCACCATACGCACTGTCATCCCAGCCAGCAGTCTGCAGTGCTGGCCTCTGGCTTGATGTGCTGATTCAAAACACAGATCCCGAACAGAATGACCACTGGACCCGGATATTCCATTCCTAGGTCTCTACCCGGAAGAACTGAAAGTAGATGTTCAAATAAAACAAGCACATGAATGTTCATAGCAGCACTATTCACAACAGCCAAAATGTGGAAACAGCCCAAGCATCCACCTACAGATGAGCAGATAATCTAAATGTGCTATGCCCATATACTGGAATATTATTCGGCCATTAAAAAAAACAACGAGGTAATGATTCATGCTACCACTGGATGAACTCTGAAAACATACTAAGTACGAGAAGCCAGACTAAACGCTACATACGCTATATCCATTTTAATGAAATTTCCAGCATAGGTAAAGCCATAAGGACAGAAAGCAGACTGGTGGTTGCTAAGGACTGGGAGTGGGGAGTAACAGCCTCATAGTTATGGGTGTTCTTTCAGGGTGATGAAATGTCTTAAACTATAGACTGGTAGTGTTTGCACAATATGATGAATGTGATGAATGCAATGGAATTGCACACTCTAAAATGGTTAATTTCACGTTATGTGAATTTCACCTCAAAAAACAAAAAACACAAAAAACAACCCCAAACAAAACCCACACACAGAGCTCCCTAGATCCCAGGCACAGAGAGAGTGAGGGCACACAGCTGATGGCCCGCTCTCTGTCCTCCCCTCCCACACTTCCCAGCTCAGCTACCCGCTTACCCCTCTGCCCACACACATGCCCTGCAAGCCCAATCCATGCTCAGGGCTCCTCCCTGGACTGCAACAGCTGGAGGAAGAGGGAGAAAGTGACATTTTAAAAAGCCTCTTCCCTGTTCAGTCTTGACAAGGAGCCCATGGCCGCAGGATTTCTGGAACATGACGCCATTCGTGGCAAAGGGAGGAATGCTAGAGAATGCGTGCGGACACACTTCTGGGGCTTTGCAGGAAAGAGTCTCACCCTCTCCCTCAAAAAGCAGTGCTTCCCATTAAGAAACAGGTAGGACGGGAAAGTGCCATGGGAAGAAAAAAAGAGACAAGAAATGTAAATAAGTTCAGCCCAGGCCTCATCCTCTCGCCCCACCCTTCCCAGCACACACTCACCCTTCCGGCAGGACAGCCCCTGGCTCCTGGACAGGAGGGCCACACACCAGCCAGAAATCTAACGTCCAGGAGGCCCACCTGACCCCGCTCAGGAGAGTGCAGGAAAGAGTGGAAGGAGGAGACCCTGTGTCAGACTGGGTTTGCCTCCCAGCTCTAGCACTTACAGTATTGCCCTTGGGCAAGTTACACGACCTCTTTCCAGCTCAGGTTTCTTATCTCTCTACTTCATAAGGCCACTGTGAATGTAAATGAGTTAACAGTGGCCTGGTACACAGCAATTACTGTTGGCTACAAAAGCCACCACCTCCACAATAAATAATCCCAGAGCACGTCAACTGCTCCTTCGATTTAAGTATAGGAAAACCTCCACATCCCAGGAGGCAGCATGACCACCCTTGCTGGTCCAGCTCCCCTGAAGAGGACCCCTAAGCTCACAGGGTTTCAAGGCAGGAAGAGTCAGCAGGCTGCTTGCTGAGATGGCATGTGCCTGTTAGAAGAGCTGTCTGCAGGCTCTCGCAAGGAACCACTTCTACCTGTTTAGACCCTAGAAAACGGTCCCCTTGGCAAAAGGCTCCCCTCCCTGGAAGCATGTGGGATTTGTAAAGCCTGAGGAGCAGCGGGGAGACTGGAAGGACGGACCTGCTGGCTGAAGTGAGTGAATCAACACTGGGGACCAGAGGGCCAGGACATGCCCTGGCCACATCTCCCACCCACCTGCCCATCAATTTGGGACAAAACCTGCGCTGCCCTCTACCCTCCAGCTGTTTCACCAGGCCCAGGGGCACAGGGACTTTGGTTCTCAGACAACTGTCCCAGAGACACCAGCAGGACAGTGGCTTCTTAATCCTCTGCTACCTTGTTGATGACAACTCAGACACTTCCGTGCAAAGTGACTTCTGAAATCAGTATCTGTCACTGCCATTCACGGGACCTGCACTATGTACTTCTTGGAGCATGGCAGGGGCCCGGAGGTGGCTGCTGTGCTGAGCACTGCCCTCTGGAGCAGCCCACGGACTCTAATGCTAAGTCTTAGGCTAATGGCACCTGGCCTCTTCACTTCCTGTCCTCTACAAATTCTTAAAATCAGTTCCATCTTATTAAAAACAACCAAAAACCAAAAAAATAGTTCAATCTTTATACTTAAACATGTTCTGAAAATCAAACCCATAGAAGCAAACCGACTACGGCCTTTCCAATCCCAAGGGGCTACCATGAGGAAGTTGCTAGGCTGGTGCCAAGCAGCTCAGCAGGAGTGGAGGCAGCCTGGGCTTTTGTTCTGTGGGCGTGGAGGTAGACAAGAAATGGAGCTAGAGGGTCAGCTGTCCCACAAAACCATGGAGGCGGGTCCCCTCTCTGGGCCTATGTTGGGGAAAACGAACCCCACTTCCTGAGCACCACCCAGGTACCCGAGCATTTACAAATCCAGCACTTGCCACTTCTTGCATCATCTTTGCCACCATCACAGGCACCCACGACATGGGCATTATACAGTTCCCAATTTTCAGAGGAAGGACAGATGCTGAAACTCTGAGTGACCTGTTCCATCACCATTAAAAACAGAGCCAGGATATGAACCCAAATCTGAGCTGAAAGCCCCCAGTGTCAACCACTCCATTCCCTTACATGAGCACATTAAATGAAAAGTGGGACTGTGTCAGATTTCTAGGTCAGAGCATGTCCCCAAGCGGAAGACAAACGAACGCCCCAATCCCACTGAGCCCTGAGGCTCCCCACGCCCCAGGTCACTCACCAGCCCCAGAGTAGAGAAGCTCTGGGTGTGGCACCTGGAGACCCAGGAGATGTGGACTCTTTCTCTGGCTCAACTGGGACTCCCAGAAGTTGCTCCCCCTTCCTCTGGCCCCTTTAGCTACTGGCCAGGGCCATTCGGAGGTAAGACACTGAGTCTGAAAGGGTGCCATACAGCCTCCCTGGTCCGTCTGATAAAACCAGTGCTTTAGGACCAACAGAGATCAAGGACACAATATTTCCTGATTCCGAATTCCTTAGGGGAAAAGCAGTGTTTCCTGCTCAGGGCTGTGCCAAAGGTGTGGTCACTGCCACAGGCCAGCAGCCTGCTGGGGGACACGGGGCCACCCTAAGGCCGAGAAGATTTTAGGGCCTACACGATGACCTGTGAAATGTCCTGCACCACTGCCCTCCCCACATGTACCTCCATGCACCCCAGCTACTAAGGAATCCATGTCAGGGCAAGGCCCTGTTTCTGATAGCAAAGGTTAACACTTTTTATCAGACACAGGGAGGTCAAAGAGAACTTTGGAAAAACCCCCACTGGCTTTCCTGTGACCTAGGCAGGTCACTGAACTGGGTCTCAGGGGCTCCATCTGTTAACTGGGGACAATCCGTCACTTGCTTAATTACTGGGGGGGTATCACCCGGCCCCTGCAGGCCCCTCCTCCCAGGGCTAGGAAGTAGAAGTCCATTACACAGCTTTGATTTTGTTTGCAATAGCCCAGCCTCATAGGGGCGCCTGGGTGGCTCAGTTGGTTAAGCATCTGCCTTCGGCTCAGGTCATGATCCTGGAGTCCCGGGATCGAGTCCCGCATCGGGCTCCCTGCTCGGCGGGGAGTCTGCTTCTCCCTCTGACCCTCCCGACCCTCCCCCCTCTCATGCTCTCTGTCTCTCATTCTCTCTCTCGCAAATAAATAAAATCTTAAAAAAAAAAAAATAGCCCAGCCTCCTACAGAAACAGTACCAGGTGAACAAGTCCAAGCGGCCTTCCTAAGAGGAGGGAGGACAGGCTTCCGGTGTCACAAAGGCTGGCAAGGGAACAGTGTGGAACTAGGTTCTACGTCCCAGCCCCACTGCTAGGCAGCTCAGTGACCTCGGACTGGCAGTACCGCCTCCCTGAAACGCCACATCCCCGTCTCTACCGGGGCCCATGCTGCCACCAGCCCTTCCCACCTAACGAGACTGGAACGAGACAGATCACGGTACACGGCACGTGACGCAGCACAACGGAGGCTCCAGAGGATTCGACGCGCCCATCTGCTCACTCTCGCTGCAAGCTGCCCCGAAGACCGGGCAGGCCACCATCCAGCACAGGGTGCAGTCGCCAAGCTGAGCATGAGGGGAGAAAGGAGCTGGAAGGGTTACAGGCTCCAGGCAAAAACCAGGCTGTGGTTTCATGTGAACTAGGATGACCCTGACGGAGAAAACCAGCAAGTGGTTTGGAAGATTCCAGTTCCAGTCTCCAGAGACAAAATGCCAGCGAATCAACCCACTGGCTCTCTTGCCCCCAAAGGAAGTGATAATATAAAGAGAGCAGTGGGGCCGGGCATTCAGGGCTCCCATGCCAGGGCAGCTGTGAAATCATCCTTGGATCATCTCACCAAACCCTACGCTGCTAAAATGAGGAACCACAAAGTCTGGGGCAGGTTTCAAACCTGCCCCCCTAGCCTTCAGAGATGACTGGGGGCCCCACAGCCAGGAAGCAGAGGTGGCTGAGAGGCCAAGGTCCAGGCTCCAACCTTATGTCGCCCAGAACCGTGTCACTTTTTCTGTTTCACATATGGCATTTCCATATGAGATTCCTCCGAGTGAAGGCTGTGTGATTTAGTGCAAGTCTGAAAACTACTGACCTGGTCCAACTGTGTCATTTCAGATGGGAAAGGGAGGCTTGGAGCGTAAGTTGCCAAGCATAAAGGAAAAGCCTGTTTTCTCAGGTTAAATGCTTCTAAATTAGCATCCAGTGCTCTTCACCGTGTCTTGTGCCTCCTTCCCCCCACAGTCTTAGGATGGTTGGCAATAGGATGTTACCTCTCTCTCGTCTCTTTTCCCTGGTTGCAACGCTCTCTTCTCTCTTTCAAGACTAAATGGCAGCTTGGGAACAATTTAAAGATAAACATTCCCAGTCAAATTTCTTTATTTCAGCTAAACAGCATCAGGGTTCTAGTAATCAGGAAACAGCCCAAACAAAGGCTACTCCCCACAGGACAGGCCCGTCAGCGCGCTTCCTGGAATATCAATTACCACAAAGGGGGTTCAGTAACCCCCATAGGCCTGGCTAGCACCTACCATCCATTCCATTAGTAGACCACTCCCTGTAAACAGAATGGGGGCATCAGCTTTATAGGTGGGAAACCGAGACGCCGAGAACGTAAGTGACCTTCCTGGGTCACCCTGCATGTCTGCGCCAAGAATAGAACATAGGTCTTTGATTGTAGTCCTTCTATGTGGCAAAGGAAAAAGAACTCAGAGAGAAAGGTCAAGTAGCAGGCTAGAACACAGGGGAAAAAAGCAGCTAAAATACAGCTGCAAAACACTCCCGAACACAAAGGGCTGTGTCAGAATGCAGTCACCCTAGCCAGCAACGTGCCTGGAGGGGGCACGCCAGCCTGCCCCCCAGGCTCTCACTGGCTCCCTCCAGGACAGGCCCTATCGGCACCCTCCTTCCTCCTGCTTCTAGAGGAGGAGTGGAGATCCGAGCCCTCAAACACCACTAAAAGGAGTCCGCAAGAAGATGGGACGTTCAAAGAAAGAAGCCCCAAGAGTTGGCAAGGACACCAAGCAGAGGACACAAACAGGAGTAACAGCAGGAGAGAACTGTTCCTGGAATTCTCTGAACACAGGCTGTCTGCACAACACCTCCAAGGAGGAGGAAAAACCCACAAGCACAGCCCTTCCACTCAGTACTTCCTCTGAGGGTCTCAAGGGCCCCGCGGTGGGCCAGGCTGCTGCGACCAGAGCAGCCCCGTTCCACATGGTAGGCACCAGCTACGTGTGGCTCTTGAGCTCCCAGAAAGTGGCCAGCCTGAAACAAAAGGTGCTGAAAAGGTAAAATAATAACTTCTTTATGTGTGGAAATGGTATTTTGGATATGTGAGGTTAAATAAGATATAATTAAAAGTAATTTCATCTATCTCTTTTTGCTTTTCTAATGTAGCAAGTAGGAAATTTTTAATTATAAAAGTGGCTCATGTTATAGTCCTACTGGACAGGGCTGGTCTAACCCATATGCCAAATCTAGCTCCTGGCTTTTTTTTTTTTCTTTTAAGGTCCCCAAACCAAGACAAGCTTTTACGTTTCTACATGATTACGTAAGTACCTTCATAAACTCCTCGATTTTGGCCTACAAACCCTAAAGCTTTTACTATCTGGCCCTTTAAGAAGTAAGTGGTCAATCCCCTGGTCTAGACTCTAAATACAATCAGATATTCCCTCCAATGACAGTAGGGGCAGAGGGCAGGTTTGGGATGCGCGAGTGTGTGTGTGAGCGATTTTTGCACACTCATTTTTAAAAATTGAGGTAAAAGTCCTATAGCGTAAAATTAACCATTTTAAAATGAACAAGTCAGGGATGGTTAGTACATTCACAATGTTATGCAACCAGCTTCTCCACCTAGTTCTAAGACTGCTCGTGACACCCTCAAAGAGAACCCTGATCCCATTAGCAGGCACTCCCCCGCCAAGAACCCTGGTAACCACTAATCTGCCTTCCATTTCCACGGCTCTACCTATACTGGACATTTCATATAAATGGAACTATACAGTATGTCATCTTTGTGCCTGATTTTTTCACTTAATATGTGTCTGAGGTTCCATCATATTGCAGGATGGTCAGTACTTCATTCCCTTTTCATAACTGAATATTCCGTGATATGGATATACCACAATCTGTTTATCCATTCATCTACTGATGCCTATTTGGGTTGCTGCTACCTTTTGGCTATTATGAATAGTACTATTACAAACATGCATGAATGTATTTGTTTGAATACTTGTTCCCAATTATTTTGGATATATGTTAGGAGTGGAATTACTGGGTCATATGGTAATTCTTTTGAAGAAGTGCCAAACTATTTTCCACAGTGGTTGCACCATTTTCCATTCCCATGAGCAATGCATGAGGGTTCTAATTTCTCCACATCCACACCAACACTTAACGACCTTCCCTTTTTTAATATAGCCCTCCTAGTGGGTGTGAAGTAATAACTCACTGTAGTTTTAATCTGCATTTCCCTAATGACTAATGATACTGACCGTCTTTTCCTGTGCTTGTTGGCCATTTTGTAAGGTCTGGGATTTATGACATAGCCCCTGCCAAACCGTTTACCAATATGTGCATAAATCATAAATCTTCTCAAAAGAGTGGTCATGAAATCTCCCCATTGCTTATGAGATAAATGTTAAGTGAAATAAAGAAGTTCCATGCCCTAGAACTTCTAAGAATGTCACAGAGGTAAAGGGAAAGTCAATGAAATGATTCACAGAGACCAGGTCCTGACCCACCCACCCCTGTGTGGGGGACTCTCACCCCAAGACCCCAAGCTGCCCTGGTAGTGGAGTGCCGCATAGCGAGGGGCACAATTCGACCGAGAGATCTCAGAAAAGATGAAGGAGGACTGGAGGAGCCCCGGCAGAGATCAAGACCAAACTCCTCATAGTCCAGATGGGAACATCGAAGCCTGAGGAGAGAAAACAACCCAGCCAAGATCCCACAACAAAACAGCAGTAGAAGGAACTAGAACTTAAGTTCAGATGCAGTGACTCCTTCCACAAAAGGCATGCCTAAAGTCGTACAAATTGGCAGGAGGATGAGACATCATACCAGGTCAATACCCACCACGAACCCCAGAAACCTACACTAAGGCTGGGATCCAAGAACCCTGGGCTCCAGACCTTCTGCTCCCACTGGCCGCCAACCCTTGATTCACATCCCTTCCCCACCGGCTCCCCCTCGTTTCACTCTATGTGGCCTCCTGAGTGACTGACTACACCCACTCCCACGACTTCAGAATTCCTACCGGTCCCACACCCCTCATCTAGCTCTAACCACCTGCATGCCTGAACCGGTGATTCCACCTAAGGACCACACTAGACCTCCACCTCCTCCCTACCCCACAAACCTACTCTCTGTTATTCTCAGTCTTTGTGAAGGTACCCAGGTCTCCTCAATCCCCACCTCCAATCAACCACCAATATCCTGTCCCTAGTGCCTGATGACTCCTTCCGTCCTGGCCAACACTGACCTGGAGAAGACCTCTACCATAATTTACCTGGACTATTCAAGACAATCTTTTAGTGCTTCTACTCTTATGCCGAAATTATTTTCCTGAGACAAAACTCGGATGCATTAGAAAGTTAAGCATAAAAATAACTATAAGGGAACTACAAACATGAAAAAATAGTTTATAATCTTGAAAAAAGACGTTCATAATCACTAGATTAAAAATACAAACTAAAAAAGAAACATGGAAATTTAACTGCATTCTTATTTAAAACTACCATATGAAAAAGAGAAATGAGCATACATAACATTAGAACGGACACCGTGGGAGAAAATATGTGCAATATAGGACAGGTTCAGATTAAGATCTAGAGCAGGGGTCAGCAAACTAGAGCTTACAGGCTGAACCCTACTAGCTGCCTGTCTCTGTAACTCTGCAAATACAGTTTTATCAGAAACAGCTATACTCATAAGTTTACGTATTGTCTTAAGTGGCTTTGCATGATGGCTTTTACACTACAATGGCAAAACTGTGTAGTTGCCACAAAGATCATATGGCCCACATGGTTAAAATATTTACTATCTGGCCTTTTAGAGAGAAAGTCGGTGGACCCCTGACCTTGAGTGTGGACAGAAAGCTCCTACAACCAGCTGGGGTGGCGGGTGGGGAGCAAGAAATTAACCCAACAGAAAAACAGGCAAACAGTATGAATAGGCAGTCTACACAAGAAACAAAACATATGCCATAAATATTGTAAAAAGAGGCTTGACCTCACTGGTAACTAGGGAAATTATTAAAGAATTAAATCATCTGACAATATCCAATCCTGGCAAAGGTACGACACAGCCTTTTTTGGAAGGCAATTTAGTGATATCTGTAAAAAAAAATTCAATGTGCTTGATGTCAACCCAGCCATTCTATTTTTAGCTATCTGCCCCCAGAGAAATACTTGCATTCGTGCACGCACACACTCACCCAAAAGCATTTAGAAAACTGTTCGCTGAAGCAGTCACTGTGTGTAACAGCAAAACCCAGAAGTAACCTTGCTGTCCATCAGTAAGGGAATGGTGACAATAAGGTACATCCCTGATGGCACAATTTGCAAAACAATTTTGGAACAGTTATATGTCGCACCATGAAAAGAGCTGTAAGACATGTCATTAAGCAGGAAAAAATACGCTGCAGAGCAAATGCATATATAGTCTGGGTTAAGTAAAGGTTTTAACTGTGTATTCAAGTCCACATGCACGTAAAGAAATGCACAGGACTGAAGGATAAACGCCTTAAAGAGGGGGTGGCCTCAATGATCACTGATCTATCTTCCAGCCTTGAAGGTCTAAAATAAGCTCAGGGCAGGGAGGGGCAGCAGGAAGCAGGGCCCTGGGGGAGAGTGATGGGAACCAATTGGCTGAGGTTTTCTAATGGAGCCAAGAGGATGAGAGTAAAGCTGGGGGAGGCCGGAAGCTGAGAGCAGCAGCTAAAGCTGTTGGCAACAGCCCTGAGTCTCCCTCCTTCTCTTTTCAAGAGCAGTTTCTTCCTGAAAGATCCCAGGAGGTAGAATGCTGGCCTAATCTCTCCCGGCACAAATAACCCCACTCATTATTTCAGAAACTACCATCCCAGTTGTGTCCTGGAAGACTCAGGCCTATTTAAAATCCACAATTAACTGTGAATAAAGTTGAAGAATAACGTACTTTAAATCTGCAACATTCTCTCTTGATCCAATTAATAATCAACAGATTTTTTAAAGAAAATTTAACAGATTGGACTCAAATATGCAGATCCCATTCCAGTTTATCTAAGCCTAAGAATCAGAACACAGTCCTGATGAGGTGTAAATATCCCATGTACGAATTCTGGCAGTTGCCTGGAATAACCAGGAAACTCTCTCAGAACAACCCTTACCAAGCCCATAAACTTCCTAAATCCAAGTTTACTATTCTGTGGGTGATTTTTGTTTGTCTGTTAACTTGTAAGAGAAAAGAGTTTAATAAGATACTATTCCTTGCTTTTCACAGGGTGAGAGAGGTAAGCCAGGGATTCCTACTCCCAATTTACAGAAAAGAAAAAGAAACTCTACAAAGGCAAAGGGACTTACTCAAGGTCACACAGCTGAAAGTGACAGCGAAGACAGAAGAAAGGTCTCCTGCCTCCTCGTCCAAGGCCCTCATCACCACATAAACTGCTTCCCCCAAAAAAGGCATCCAGTTGAGAAGAGAAAGTGTCCCTGAAAAGCCCAACCCAGAACACTTTACCAGGAAAGTGAGTTCTACTCTCCCAAACTGATTGGCCCTTCATCCCAAAAATCTATGACTGCAGCCTTGATGCTCCGGTTAAGCTTCTGGTTTTAGATGAAAGGAGTCTTTTCCTGGCTGTTGGGATTCTGATCACAGAGGAAGACACCATGTCTCAGGCCATAACCCCTGCCCTGCCACCCTACTCTGGTCAGCCATGTAAACAATTCAAACCCTGTGAGTACTTAAGTAGCATTAAAAACAGCCAGGCCGTACACTTCAAAGCAATGTTTTCCATCTAAAGGGTTCTTCTGCAAAAGGAGTGGCTACAACTAGGTCACACTGGACTGGAATGTGAAGGGAGCTCCCCTGGCCTCATTGGGGGGGGGGGGATGAGAGAAAGCTCTGAAGAAGACTAAAACTGGGGGAGAGGCAAGAAGGGGCACAGACACATCCCAAGGGGCTGTATTCAGGGCTTGGTCAGGAAATCCAAGGAATCTGCATGGCCCAAGGACCTCCAAGTGTTCCAGAGAATCCCTGGGATCCGGGGGCTCAGACAGCAACCAGTACAGGGGCTCCCAAAGGCCAGTGCAGATTGCAGTCCAACTTCTTACGGAACTGTTACAAAACAAATTCCTCATCTCCTGTATCACTTCAGTAATAGGGCCCTAGGACTCTGTATTTTTAGACTGCGACTCTGATGCAGGTTTGGGAGCTACTAAACTGTCCAAAGCCCTCATATGACAGATAAGGCCAGGAGAAGTGAACGGACTTTCCTGAAGGCCCACAGGTCTCCTTATTCCTTGCCAAGCGACCAGAGAGCTGGGAGAAAGGGTGGGGAGAGGACCCCCCAGCTCTCCCATCAACAAAAAGCCCTCCAGTTTAAGTTCAAGAGCAAGACCCTCCTCCCCCGACTTCAGGACCATTCACCTCTCCCATCATTGACAGTGACAATGATTTAGAAAACGGGCAAACTGGGTCTGATGAGAGGGAAGCCCACGGTCCACCCGGACAGTCCTGCACCCTTGGCCACTCTGGGTGGACAAGTCTAAGTCGGGTCCTAAAACGGACTCTATGGGGGGTACTACGAAGCAGCAAGCAATCCCCAAGTGCTTTGTTCCTCCTAAGAAAAACCAGGCATTTTTGAGTCACCCAAAAAGCATGAATCACACGGCAGGGCTATGGGAACGGGAAAGGATGTTATTTTTCGGCATACTTGAGGATTTTCCCTTTGTCCCGGCTCTATCAATACACTTCTCGCTCCCTCCCTCCCCCATCTCCATCCTCACCACCCTCCCCAGGACCCACGTACATTTTTTCTGCTCCGTTTTTATCTTCCCCGGGAGCCTTCAGAGGCACCCCCACCCCCGCCCGCCTCGGGAACTGGATAACGTCCGCTCTCCTTTCCACAGCAGGATGGTGGTCTCACGGGCGTCAGGACTGGGGGGAGGCGGCCAGCGCCCCGGGCCAGGCACTCTCGCCCGCCTCGGACGACGGCTTGCAACACCTAGCGGGGCGACCGCGCGCCGGCAAACTTCCAGCCCGAGGGGGCCGCCGGGGGTCGGGGGCCGCCCCGCGCGGGACCCGGGTCTCACCTCCCGGTCGGCCCCGGGACCCCCGCCCGCTCACCTGCGTCAAGTCCTCGTCGTTGAGGAGATGCGACTCGCGGGGCTTAAAGCAGTTCTGACACTTGCTCTTGTTGAAGATGTTGGCCTGGAATTTCCTGCACGGGTTCTCCTTGGCCGCCGACATGGTCGGCGCGGCGGCGGCACAGGCCCGGAGGCCCGGCCCGGCGCGCGCTCCGCGGCGGACGGCGGACGGCGGCTGGCGGGCGGCGGCACCATGCACGGCGGGCTCGGGGCGGGCTCAAGCCGGGCTCAGCGCGGGCGCCGCGGCATGCCCCCGCCGGCCGGCCGCCTCACAGCCGGGCCGCGGACGCAGGCCGGGCCGCGGCCGGAGCGCGCCCCCGGCGGTCAGGGCGGCCTGGCGGGCGCCGGGGTGCGGGCCGGGCCTCTCCTCGCACGACGGCGCGGCGCTGCAGGGCGCGCCGGGGCACCTCGGCGCCGAGCCCCGCGCCGGGGCCCTCACAGAGCGCGCGGTCCCCGCCGCCCGCCCGCACAGCCGCCGCCCGGCCGCCGCGGGCCCATGGACGCGGCCTCCCGGGCCCGCTGCCTCCCCGCGCTCCGGCCCGCTTTCAGGCGCCGGGTCGTTGCCGGTCCCCGGGGTCGGTCCCCGCCGCCCCTGCTGCCCTCGGCGCCCAGCGGCCGCAGCAAATGGTAGCGGAGCGCCTCGCGCACTCCCGGGGCGGGGCGGGGCGGGCGGGGCGGACGCGCGGGCGGGCGCGCGGGTGGGCGGGCGGGCGGGGGAGGAGGGAGGGATAGGGGCAGCGCGCGGGGCGGGGCCGCGCCCTCCACGCGATCGGCAGCCCTGCCGGCCAATGGGAGGGGCGCGCTCCAGCTAACAAAGAAAACCTTTGGCCAATGGAAATCGGGGGTGGGGACAAAGGGCAGCCGGGCGCAAGGTAACTTGTGTAGGCGAGGGAAGGTGGGGGCGCCGGGATGGGACGTTCAGGTTTGGTGGACTGGCGCCGAAACTGGCTGGGTCCTGACAGCTGCAGGGGCTGGGGCGGGGGCCCATGGGGGAAGGGGCGGAGCCGACCTCCCGGCTGGCTCTACAAACCTCTCACTTCCAACCTCGCCTTCCCGCACCCTTTCCCGACACCCGAGCCCAGCTCTGAGCGGATTCATTTAGCACCTACTGTGTGCCAGTCCCGCCCCCACCCCCCGCGAGGTAGTGGTCATAGCACTATTAATACGGACTAGATACTGTTTCCAGTGCGTGATACTCATTAGCTCATTAAAGTTTCACAGCCTCTCCATCATCATCCCCATTTTACATATGAGGAAACTGAGGCTCAGAGAAGTTAAGAAATAAGAGGTAGAGTTTCAAGGGATGACTAAGGGATGTCAGCCTTGAAGAGCTGTCACTTCTATTATGGGAGATCAGTGAAGGCTGACTCTATGCCAGGTACTGAGGTAGGCATTCTTTCCCCCATTATGTGTTTGAGGAAATTAAGGCTCAGACTTCTGAAGTAATTTGTGCAGGAGGGGCCGAACTGTCACTCCAATCCTCCGCCATCCAGTCTCATGACCAAAAAACCGCCTGGAGAAGACTGTAAAGGAGATACAGGCAGAAGATTCAGGAGCCCAGAAAGGGGGAAATGCACTCTTTGGGGAAATTAGGGGTGGCTTCGAGGAGGAGGGGAAACTTAAGCAGATGGTGAGAGGTTGAGAGGGGCTGGAGGTGGAGGTTAGAGGAAGAAGGAGCAGGAAGGATGAGGCTAAAGGGATTCATGGGGCCAGATCACCCAGGGCCTTGGATTCCAAGCTCAGGAGTGTAAATGTCATTCTGCTGGCAGCCAGGAGTAGACCACGGGAGTTTTTAAACAGTGGGGTGAGCTAACCCAGCCCTCGCAGAGGAGGTGACATTGAAGCATGTGTTAACAGCAGCGACAGCAGCTGTTGCTTAGGGGATGGGAAGGTTTTAGGAGAAGTAGCAAATGCTTCCAGAGCTGTGTACTTTTCCACTGATCATGTGGTGAATATCCCAGGGAGGTGGATTTCAACTTAGTGTGAGAAAATGCTTTTCTCCAATGCAAGCAGAGGGAAGGTGGATCAAAGTCCTGTGGCAGCCTAAGGGGGAAGCCCAGCTCCACCCCTGCTAGCTCTGTGGCCTTGGGCAAGTCCCTTCACCTGCCTGCTGCCCCAGTTACCTCATCTACAAAATTGGCATGACTATATGGTTGTTGTGAGCATTACATGATATAATGCTTGTGAAATATCTTGCATGATGTGGCCAAATGTTAATTGGTGAATCTAGGCAAAGAGTGTTTATCGCACTATTCTTGTAACTTTTCTGTTGGTTTAAATTTTTGTGAAATAAAAAAAGTGTGTGTGTAGGGGAGGAGAGAGACCATTCTTGCCTGCACAGAGTACTCAGAAACTGATACCAATGATGGCCTCTGGGGAGGCGTGCTGGGTGGTTGAGAGGTGACCTACTTTTAATTATCACTGTAAGCCTTTTTGTTCCTCTTGGATTTGGTATTGTGTGCATGTACACTTTGTTTTCAAATAAGTTTTTAAAGTCCTATCCATGCCTCAAGGCCAAATCAAAGGCCACTTGCCTTAAGAAAGCGCTTGGCATGTTCTGCTCAAGTCCGTGGACACATCCAGCGTCTGCCTTGAGCAGGAAGGGTCCGCAGCTGGGGGCATAAAGAGGCCTTTGATTCAGGCCTGCCCGGAAGGAGCTCACACTTGAGCAAGTGGAGACAAATAGAAACAGGAGGCAAACAGACAAATTCAATCCAGGGTGTCATGGGGGTCCAGACAAGGGCACTCAGCTCCATATGCTGCTTATGGGAGGGCTACTTGGAAGAGGTAGGGCCTGGGCTGAGTCCCGAGCTGAGTCAGGACCCAGCCAGGAGAAGGTAGAGGGAAGGCATTCCAGACAGAAGAAGCACTGTGAGCTCGGGGCCTTGAAAGCAAAGGGCGTTTCCATGCATAGAAGCACCTCGACATTATTGGGTCGTGCAGAGAAGCAGGAGAAACAAGGGGTGCAGCGAAGGTT
Organism: Leptonychotes weddellii; assembly: GCF_054177405.1. Lineage (NCBI taxonomy): Eukaryota > Metazoa > Chordata > Mammalia > Carnivora > Phocidae > Leptonychotes > Leptonychotes weddellii. The sequence continues at coordinate 41,066,061 of NC_138383.1, read as the reverse complement.
CAGCACCTGCTGTATGAATACCTGTTGTGACAGATTAAAGCTCAACCTCCTCAGGGAGATAGGCGGTGGTGGTGGTGGTGTTTTGTTTATCGTTATTACTCTTTTATCTCCATTTTACAGAAAGCACACATGAGGCTCAGGGCATTTAAAGAATGTGGCTGTGGTCATAATATAGACCCTCTCAGTGAGGATTCAAGCCCACACAGGTTGACACCATTAACACGGGGAACCATTAACTGAAATTTTTAGATTGCGCACTTAAATAGGGGCTGTTGGCCTGGAGAATGAGTCAGAGGTGGAAGACTGGAAACACAGCAGGCCAGAAAACTACTATAAGCCCAGAGAGTAGAGACAGTAGGGGCCTGGAGTAGGCCAGGGTCCGTGGGAGAAGATCAGAATGAATTCAGGAAATATTTAAGAATTGGAATAAGTGTATTTAGCCATTCGTCGTGCTGTGCTCCAAAACTCAACAAGTAGACTCTGAGCACGATGAGGGCAGGGCCGGATCTTGGTCACTGCTGCATTTCCTGGGCTGACTTCAGTGCCTGGCCCATAGTAGGTGCTCACAAAACACATGCTGAGTGAATGAATGAAAACTTACTCTGCTGTCTTGTATTGTCAAATATCCCACCCCAGATTATAAAACCCTCACAAACAGGATCTGTGTCTTAAGTAGCCTTGGCTTCCATTTCCAGGAGCCTGGAAGAACACTTTGCACAAGGCCAAATACTCAATGTAAATGTGTGAACATTCACTGGGCTGTACACTTAAGATGTGCTCATTTTATTGTATACATCTCAATGTATAATGTATATCTCAAATAAGCACTAACCAAAGGAGCAAGCAAGCAAAGGCCTCTCAAGTGGGCTCCAAAGGCAGATACGTCCTGCTATGTGCATGGCATCCTAGGAGGGAGCAGAACACACACACACACGTATCTTCGCCCCATCAAGCTCTAAAACCTCCCGCCCACACAAAAACACAAACACAGAAGTACCCGCTATTGGATCCCTATCACCACAGCTCAGTCTGGTCTGTCCTTGAACTGAATACAGATAGCACCTGAACAGTCTATGTCTGGCTTTTCACACTCAGCAGTAGGTCTGGGAGATGCACCAGTGTTGTGGTGTCTGTCAGCACTCCATGCTTTCTCGCCGCCACCCTGTAGTCCGTTGTGTGGTTCTGCTACAGTCCATCTAGCCATGCTCCCCTGGACGGCCACTGGGGAGGTTTCCAGTTTGGGACATTATGAAGAAAGCTTTTAGGGACATCCTCATGCGTGCCTTTTGGCAGACGTAAGTACTCATTTCTGCTGGGGACACCCAAGAGGGGGATAGCTGTGTTGTTTGGTGTCACATTTAACTCAACAAGCAACTGCCTGGAGTTGGCTCCTCTCTCCCTTTTTCTCTTAAAGTTGATAATAAGATTTACCTGGGGGAACACGTTAACTCTGCAGCTGACCAGGGCCCTCCCGTGGAAATTCTGAATCAGTGTATCTGTTGGAGCTCAGGAATCTGTTTTTTAAATAAGTGCGCCAGGCCCTTCTTGTCTCTAGGCAAGTTTTGGAAATGGCGGATGGTGCCATGTTTCGCAAATCCTGCAAGATTTAAAAAATACCTACTCTGAAACTTCATTCCCAGATATTCTGATTTAATCGGCATCTGGAAGGGTTCTGTGGGGGAATCCCAGTGTCCATGCGGGGGAACTGTGGAGAGGAAAAGGCTTTGAGCTCAGTCCCAGTACAGGTCATGTCTCAGGGGGTTGTTGCTGCGTAAAACCACCCGCCCCCATTTTACTGCCTCTCACAGTTCTGTGGGCTCCCTGGGCTCAGCGAGCAGTTCTGCTGGTCTTGCCTGAGGATGTTTCATGCAAGTGCAGTCAAATGGTGATTAGTTTGGGTCCTCTGGAGACTTGAGTGTAACCCCCAAACCAGGCCATCTGGGCCACTCCCGACTCTTCCAGTCTCTGAGCCTCCCCTCTTCCCCATGGCCTTTCCCCATGTCTCTTCAGGGCCATCTTTGAGACTCACTACCACAAACAGTGTCTACTTCATAGGTTTACTATGAGGACTGAAAAAATTAATATACGTGACACGTTCAGAATGGTGCCTGAAACACAGTAAGTGCTTAAAAACCATCAGCATGTATTATTATGCCTACCACCCCTACGCAGGGGTTGGCAAATTTTTTCTGTAAAGAGCCAGTTAGTGAATGTTTTAGGCTTTGCGGTCTCTGTTGGAACTGCTCAACTCTACCATTGTCACGTGGAGTCATTCATAGACAAAACTTAAATGAAGGACTATGGCTCTGTTCTAAGAAAACTGTATTTACCGTACCTGATGGTAGACCAGATTCGTCCATCTCTCTTGGATCCCCTCTTTTCCTGTTGCTTGAGCATCCCCGTCCTGGCCAGTCTTTCAAAAGAGTCAGTCTTCCCGGTCCTGGTCTAGCCCCTGTCAGCCATCATGTCAGCTCTTAGGGAATTTGTGACCGTGGAGCCCTGAGAGTGTGCCGGGCTCTGTGCTGGGTGCTGGGGATCCACCACGTATAACCTCACTAAACCCAACTATCACCGTTTGAAGTTAGCTCTGGCAGTGCCCAATGGTGCCTACTGGGGGACTTTGTACCCTCCCCCATCCTCCATCAGTCTCCCCAAAGCCACCCCAAATGAACATACACTTGAATTAAAAAGGTGCAGATGCCGCTTCAAGGAAAGCCTCCTGGCCCTTCCCTGATTGCCACGTGGGATTCATATTACTCCCAGTTTACAGATGAGGAGGCTCAGGTGGCGACCTTGGAAGCAAGATCGAAAGATCTTGGAGACCTCTTCCAGTGGTGCTTTTCTACTGCGGGCCCCCAGTGACAAGAGTTCTCAGGTATGTACTGGGACAGACTGGCAGACATTGGACCTACAAAGTCCACCACAGGGCAATTTAGTCATTCTACTAAAATTTTAAATATGCACACCCTTTGACCTAATGATTCCACCTCTAGAAAGACAGCTTGTAGAATTACTCACGTAGATCCACAAAGATATATTCTGTGCAAGGATGTTCACTGCATCATTGTTCTTAAGAGCAGAAGTTTGGAGATGCGCCAGCTGTTCTCCATTAAAGGATCAGATAAATAAATTATGGTTCTTTGATACAGGGGAGTGCCACCAAGCTATTAAGGAATGAGAGAGTTTTGAAGTTGCCAACCATCTGCAAAATACGGTGAGGTTTAAATGCTAGTGGGAAAATGGTGTGTGCAGCGGTAACTCATTCCTGTTTTAAGGATATATGTATCTGCGATATACGTAGTTGTTATCGGCATAGAAAAGATCTAGAAGCGCATACACCAAACTGTTGAAACTAACCATAGGAGATAAAAGAATGAGGACTCTCACCTAAGCTATCACTTTATATGGTCTGTAAAAACTCTTTTTTTTAAGATTTTATTTATTTATGTGGCAGAGAGAGTGAGAGAGCCCAAGCAGGGGGAACAGGAGAGGAAGAGGGAGCCGATGTGGGGCTCAACCCCAGGACCCTGGGATCATGACCTGAGCTGAAGGCAGATGCTTAACCATCTGAGCCAGCCAGGCGCCCCCAATGGTCTGTAACAACTTTTTAAACAAACCTTTGGCTTTTTACTAATATAGAGAGAGTCGTATGTTGAAGGCCGGCCTGCCAATCATGCAGCTTCAACAATCAACTCAAGACAAGTCCCATTTCAGGTAAATCCCATTCACTCCTCCCCTCCCATGTTATACTGAAGCAAATCCCCAACTCATATCATTTCTTGCATAAATACTTCAACACATGCCTCTAAAGATAAGGAATATTTTTTTTAAGGAATATTTTTTTAAAAAAGTAACCACAATACCATTATCACACCTAAAAAAAAAAACAAAAAAAACCCTAAACCAATAATTCTTTAATATCACCAAATGTCCAACAAGTAATCTCCAGTTATCTCATAAAAATACGACTTCTTTTAAGGAAAAAAAACTTAGAAAAAGAAAAAAAAAGTCAATCCAGACAGTAGACTGGCACAACTTTTCCTGGAGGTTTGTTTAGTGATACTTATCAAAAGCCTTAAAAATGTGCTTATCTTTTGACCCAGCAATGCCAACCCATGAATTTCTTCCAAGAAAACAAAATGAATGAGGTACACAGATACTGTTCACCTGAGTGTGCGGTGCCTGTTACAGAAAGGTTGCTTGAAAAATATTTGTCGCATCTGAGGTCGAGCCACAGTGTTGTCCTTTGCAGCTTTGCTGGTAGAAGGAAAAACCGAAAGCAACAGAAATAAATGACATTAGGGTACTGGCCAAGTAAATGATGGCAGATCCATAAAATGAAATGTCCTGTCATTTAAAATCAGGTTGTAATAATGTAGCTACTCCCCCTTCAATGGGTGGAACTTTGTCCCCCTCTCCCTGAGCGTGGCGAGAAGTTCACGACTGACGCCTACAGAATGGAGTCCAGAGGGAGAGAACGGTTCTTTACTCTGGAACAATCCAGCTCCTTGACATCAGCGGTGATGAATCATATGGCTATCAGGTATTCCGCGATCTGGTGCAAAGGCACCTCACGTCCGTACTCTTGTCTCACAAACACTAACCCTGGTCTCATCATAAGGAAAACATCACACAGGGCGCCTGGGTGGCTCAGTTGGTTAAGCGACTGCCTTCGGCTCAGGTCATGATCCTGGAGTCCCGGGATCGAGTCCCACGTCGGGCTCCCTGCTCAGCAGGGAGTCTGCCTCTCTCTCTGACCCTCCCCCCTCTCATGCTCTCTATCTCATTCTCTCTCTCAAATAAATAAATAAAATCTTTAAAAAAAAAAAGAAAAACATCAGACAAACCCAAACTGAGGGCCATTCTACAAAATACCCAAGTAGTGCCCTTCGAAACTGTCAAGGTCGTGAAATATAAGGCAAGACTCACTGTCACAGACCAGAGGGGCTGAAGGAAATGACTTAGACCGAATGTCATCTGGGACCTGAATGGGGTCCTGGAACAGAAAAAGGACCTTTGCGGAAGAATTGGCAAAATCCGAACAAAGTCCGTAGTGTAGCTGATAATATTTTACTAATGTTAATTTCTCTGTTTTGGCAAATAGGCTGTGGTTATATAAATAAGATGTTCACATGAGGGGAAGCTAGGTGAAGAGTATCTGGGAACTCTGTTGCTGTCTTTGCTGTAAATCTAAAATCGTTAAAATATTTAATATTATGTTCTTAAAGAAACAGAAGGTAAATATTTATTAGCATTGAAATGTATTTATGATATGTTAAGGGGAAGTCTGTGTACGGTCTCATTCAGTTTCTGCCGAATGAGCCCATTTTTGAAAAAACATTTGCTAACTCATGTATATGCATGAGTGGATACCCAAGCACATACGCACACAGGCAGGAAAACAAAAGTCTGGAAGCATATACTGCCAAGGCTGCAGGCTCCGGGGGCCAGGCAAGTAAGGACCACAGTGATTTGGGCGAGCCGGCATGTGCACAGTCCTTCTGAAATGGACAGTGGGTTCGTGGCCCCAGCCAGTTGCCGTCCTACAGGACTCGGAACGGGTCTTGACAGATCCTCTTGTTTTCCAAAGGAAACCACCATCCAGGTTGTTACACAAACGTCCAGGGCCCGCTCAGCTGCGGGAAAGGGTCCTCCAGGGTCACACGGCCAAGGAGAAGAGGCAGAAAAACACAGGTCAGCGGCTGGACTGCCCCTGCCTTGGCCTCACCGTCTGCACCAGGGCCTGCAGGCCTGCGTGTGGCCAGGCCGGGGGGTGGAGGTTTGCTCAGTGCCTGCAGGCCTGGGTTCTGACCCTCGGGTTCACCAGGTCAAAGCGTGGGCAGCCAGTCCGTGGGTGTGCATGTGTCCACGCCTCTGTGTGAGGACATTTCAGCATCTGTAGCTGTGTGTTGTGTTTGGCTGATATATATGCATGCATGGGTGTGTGAGTGTGTGTGAGTGCAGGATGCTGGGGGCTGGGGGTCAGGGTTAGAGTCACTCATAATCAGTGCCAGCTTCTCAATTCCCTGTGCCTGGTTCTTAAAAGTTGCCGTAAGAAGCACATGGGGTCCAGGTACCCCCTGCCGATCCCTGAGTCCCAACTACAGGGTGAGAAGGGCAAGGGTGGACCAGCCGCAGGGGCCAGGCGTGGAGGACCCCAGAGTCCACTCCCGGTGTGCACACACAAGGCAGCCGCCAGCCTGCCTTGGCCTGGCTCCTCCCTTGCCCTTGGCCTGCCAGAGTCTTTGATCCAGGACAGAGCCCTCCCAGCCTGCTACCACTTCATCATCTCGCACAAGTACTGCCTGAAGCCCATTTGTTTATAGGAGATGAGTGCAGCCCAGCCTGATTTGATCACTCCCCAAACACAGGCTCCTGGTACAGGAAGCCTGTCTGGTCATCCTTCCTATGAAGTAGCTTGGGAGGTTGGGGGGAGGGGTGGGGAACCAAAGAGGCAGCTTGGGCAGAGTAAAAGAAACAGGAAACCTCAGAGCCTTAAGGCCACAGGGGCCCTTGGAGACCCTCTAGGCCAATCCCCTGTTTTATAGACGAGGACACTGAGCCCAGAGAAAGCAAGATCCTGACCTGAGGTCACCCAGCAAGTCCCAGGCAGAACTAGCATTGCCTTCAGAGAACTGGGTAGCTCCAGAATTCACAGCCCATAGGATTCATTCATTCATTCATTCATTCATTCATTCAACAAGTATATGTTGAGCACCGACTATAGCCAGGCCCAGTTCTGAGCCCTGGGGATACAACAGTGGACAAGACAGACATGGTCCTTACCCTCCTGGAACTTATACCCTAGAGACAGACAATAAACAAAGGAGATAATGTCAAATCATGCTAAAGGAGAGGAAATAAAAGTATGCTTTGTGATTAGAGTCGCTCTGCCTGGTACGGTACTCACTAGCCACATTTAAGTTTCAATTAAGTAAAATTAAAAATTCGTCAACCTCAGTAGCCACATTTCAGGTGCTCATCAGACACTTGGGGTTGGGGGGTACGGTGCTGGGCCACACAGAGAGAGGACATTTTCATCATTGAAGATAATCCTACCAGACGGAGCTGATCTAGAGAGTGAATAGAGGGGCTGCGGGGTTGGAGGGTGAGGACAGTGACATCTGAGCTGTCCTGATGAGAAGGAGGCCATACAACAATGTGCCAGGAGGCGACAGCAGGTGCAAAGTCTGGGATGTAGGAATGACCATGGTGTGTTCAAGGGACAGAAGGACAGTGAGGAGAGAGGACAGCGAGACGAGGTCGGGGGGTTAACAGGAGCCTTTGGGGCCTTGATAAGGAGTTTCTGTTTTATTTTAAGGCCATCAGGATGCCATGGGCAGGGGTTTAAGCATGGGAGTGACATGGTTTTTAAAATGTATAGAAAATGGATTCATGGGGGCGGGGGTGGCAAGAATGGAAGGAGGGAGACCTAGAGAGAATGCCATCATGTCACAGAGAGAAAGGTGACTGCAATTTGAGTGATAAGGGGAGAGGAGGAGAGCCACCAGCCATTACCCAGAACTTAGAGTGCTAGACCAAGCTATACCTGAAGCTAAGTTTGCTTGATTCCTAAGCTCCCTTTTCTTCTCTCCTTTTGGTTAGGGGCACTGATTTGAACACATTCATTAGTACCACCCACCTGTTTCCCCTCCCCCACAGGCTCCAGTCCCTATACGGAGCTCTCAGACCAGTTCCCCAGGCTTCACTCAGTGCCCCAGGCCCACTCTCTTTTCCAGGATTTTGCCCCTCTCACTGCATCCTGGAGCTGATAAGATAGGCCCATCTGTTGCCTTGGGTTCGTGGGAAGATGCTTTAGGTCGTTGGTGTTTCATTAACTTTCCCCACGGTGATGCTTATCTTGGAGCTGGTGAGGAGGAGGCAGGAGGAACCAGCTTGCTCTGGTTCCAGGGGGCCCTAAAAGAGACGGCTTAGGCTTTAGTTGCGCTGGGAGGGACTTGGTTCGATGTTAGGAAGAGCTACCTTTCTAAAGGAAGCTGATAGCATAGCTATGCGTTGCTAGTGGAGGGGAACCCCAAGGGCCCTGAGGATGAATGACATGGGGAACCCACTCCCTAGACTGGTCTGCTCTTCTTTTTTTTTTAAAGATTTTATTTATTTATTTGAAGAGAGAGACACAGCGAGAAAGGGAACACAAGCAGCGGGAGTGGGAGAGGGAGAAGCGGGCTTCCCGCCGAGCAGGGAGCCCGATGCGGGGCTCGATCCCAGGACCCTGGGATCATGACCTGAGCCGAAGGCTGACGCTTAACAACTGAGCCACCCAGGTGCCCCGTGGTCTGCCCCCTAATGGTCGAAGTTCCTTCTTCCTCAGGATATTTGCTCTTGTCCCTCTCTCTCCTGGAATGTTCTTCCCCCGGAACTCCGTCTCCACTAATGGGCATTGTCACCCTGGAGTTTGGTTTGTTTGTCTCCTGCGCTAGAATGTCCTCTCCGTAAGGGCAGGGCTCTTGTTCATCTCGTCTCCTTCTGGACCCTGAGTCCGAAACCATGCCTAGCACGTGGTAGAGGCTCCCACGAGGCTTCCAGAATGAATGGGAGGCCCAGGGGAGCATCATCTGGTGGCCACTGTTTCTACAAAGCTTGCTGGGGGCCACGCAGCTTACAGCCTGCTCTCCCCGCGCCCCCGATGGCTCTCGGAGGCTGGAGTCTGCACCCCCATTGGCTGATCCGGGAACTGAAGCTGGCCGAGGGAAGGTCACTGTGCAGGTACCTTGTAGCTGTCCTGCGCTCCAGAGGCCTCGTGAGGACGCAGGAGGGGCCGAGGCTGGGTGAGGCTGCAGGCACGCTGCCTTTTCCACGTGACAGCTCTCTGTTCATCCTCAGGCCTCCGCTTCCGGCCGAGCCCCACCCAGGCACCGCCACCCACCTGAAACCTCAGGGAAGACCGCTGCTCAAGGGCACTGGCTGGGGTGCTCAGGGGTGCAAGTCAGAGTCACACAGCTAAGGCAAGGGGCCCCGGGCCCCGGGCATGCATGTGGCTCCACAGTCACAGGGAAGGCAGAACTGCCCTCCTGCGTGCACTTGGCCATGCCCTGGGCTTCCAGCAGCTGGGGATTTGGGCAGCCTCTCTGAAGAATGGGGCTGTGAGCGATCCACCAGGATTCCTTCCTGACTGGCCCCACCCGGAGGTGGGACTGTCTGGGCTGAGAGGGAGGCTGGGGAAAGGGTTGAAAGAAAGCTGGATCCTTCCTCCCAGTGATGTCTGAGCAGCTCCAGGAATGAGGACCAGAGTCCCCATCACTATCTGACCTTTCAACTGCACACACAAGTACGACTTCTATAATAAGAGAGCGAAAAAGGAATACATGTTATAAAAATAACATCTAGAACACCCAGTGCCTGAACTGTTCTAGCACTAACTCATTTAATCCTCATGCAACTCTCTGAGGAGAAAGTCGTCATCACCCCCATTTTACAGATGGGGAAACTGAGGCCTCGGTAACTTGCCCAAGTTCACAGTGAGCAAGAGAGCCAGGACTCACACCCAATGTGGCCCCAGACCTTCCTTGCTCTTTTTTTTTTTTTTTTTTTGAGAGAGAGAGAGAGAGAGAGAGAGCACGAGCATTGGGAGGGGCAGAGGGAGAGAGAGAAAGAGAATCTCAAGCAGACTCCACACTGAGCGCAGAACCTGACACAGGGCTCCATTTCACGACCCTGAAATCACAATCTGAGCTGAAATCAAGAGTCAGACGCCCAACCGCTTGAGCCACCCAGGTGCCCCGAGACCCTCCTTGCTCTTCCACAGAACCCCAAACAGCTCGCAGAAGTGTGAGGGACACCAGATCTCACTCGGGAACCACATGGTAGGGCTCAGAGACCCTGAGATTTTCCACTCTTGCCTGTGCCCTTGGACAAGTCTCATTTCTTCATCTGCAAAGGGAGGGGCGTCATGATACCTACCCCCCAAGCCCCAGCAGGCTGTTCGTGATGAGAGGGAAATGAAGTTCTAGATGCAAACTATAAAGTATTATGTGCTAGTGAAGAGTACCTTTGGCCTTTAGTGTCTAATTTGCATAGTGGCCATTGGTGCGGGACACTCATCTCTTCTCCTTGATTATAAGTTCCTTGCACGTAAGAGACCACATCAAAATCACCTATCCTTCCAGAGGCCCTGGTCCAGAATGACCACAGGACACAGGGGACCATGCTGGTTAGAAGTGCAGGCTCCAGTTGGTGCAAGCATTTTGAAAAACCGTTTAGTAGAACATCTACAACTAAACAGAGATGTGCCCAGCATCTGAGTCATTCCACTCCCGGCCATCAACCCAACAGAAATGGGCACTTATGTCCGCCAAGAGAAATGTACAAAAATGTTCACCATGGCTTTAATTGTAATAGCCAAGAACGGGGGACAGGAATGGGGTGATTCACACCATAGTATATTCACACACCCATCCACACTCAACATTAAAAAAAATAAATGACTGACGAGTGCAACAAGAAGCTCAGAGACAATGTTGAGCGCAAGGAGCTGGACACAAAAGAGAACATACTACAGGGATCCTTCGGTGAGAATTCTCAGAAGAGACAAGTGAAAAGACCAGCAGCTGCCTCTGGTGGACAAGGGCATTGCAGGGGCAAGGGCGGCCCGCCAGGCTGCTGGTCGTGCTCTGGGGCTTGGTGCAGGCTGTGGTCACACAAGTGCATGCGTGTGTTCATTGAGCTGTACACTTCCGGTTTACACACTTGGTGGCATGGAAGTTATAGGACATGATTGTTCTAAAAGATGAAGACCTATGAAAAAAGCAATATAGGTTCTGGAGCTGAGCCTACATCTTGCTGCTCCTTCTGAGCTGGGTGGCCTTGGTTAGGCCCCTTTCCTGCCTCGCTGGGCCATCATCCCCCAGTACCCAGGAGACCACTCCTGGAACAACGGGGTTCTCGGGGGGCACAATGGTGCATGAAGCACTGAGCGCCGTGCCTGGCCCCGAGGAAGTATTCAATCCTTGGTGTTAGCTATAGCTATTATCAATGATGAAAGATTGACACCACAAGTCTTGACACATTTATTCCACAAATATTTACTAAGTACTCCACGTGCCAGATGCTGGGCTGGGCCGTGCAGATATAGCAGGGAACAATAGACTTAGCCCTTTCTGTCCTGAGTTGACATTCTGGTTCCTTCGCCCAGTCCACACACATGGATCGTGACTTGCTCAACGTTGTGCAGCTGATAAACGCTTCGGCCAGGACTCACGTTCAGCAGCTCGGGCTGTTCCAGAGGTCCCTGGCCAGCCCCTGGCCCTGCGTGCCTGTCACCGTGAGAGGGCAGATGGAAGTTCTGGGAGTTAATACCAACAGGGATGTGAGGGATGTGAGTGAGTTCCCAGCTTCTGTACTCGCAGTGGGAGAACTAAGGTATGCCCCTTCTCTCTGGGGACCCAGGGGGATGAGCGGTAACCTACTCACTACTGTACATGGTATTGGCCTCCCTCCCTCCCCAGTCTCCTTCCTCACCCTCCTACTGGTACTTCCTGGGACCATCTCCCCACAAAACGACTTGTCCTCAAATCCTGGTTTCAGAGTCTGTTTTTCAGGAACGCTGCCTGAGAAAACTGGCCGTTGGCCACATGGTGGGAAACAGAGGGAGCGAGGATGGCCCCTGCCTGGGAGGGTTGGGTCCAGCTGCCCTCCAGGACAGCGAGCCATGACGCCTTCTCTCCTTCAGGAAGGTTCTACAGAGAGCAGGGAGGCTTGCTGCAGCCTCGGCCATGACCTGGCTGCCCTCCCCAGTCCTGAGTTTGTTGGTGGCCTCAGTCACATAGGGGACAGGGCTAGCTTTCAGCAGGACCACTCGTCTAGAGGACCTCTTGGAGAAGAAGGTGGCTCAGGTGCCCCTCTTGCCCTCCCCTGCCCCGAGCACCCGAGACACCCGGCTCTGGCCCATAGTGTTCTGGCCCCTGCTCTCGGCCACCTGATGAGCTCCGAGGCCAAGTGGCCTTCCCTGATGGTCTCTGAGGCTGGGTTTTTATTTTCCTCTCCTGCCCCCATGTTTCCTACCCGTGTTCTGTTCCTGTGGCCTCCAGGGCTCTGTGACCTTTGCAGGGCCACACAGGCTCTTCTAGAGGTTGGTGTTGGGACCACAGGACACAGGGTGGTTTCCAATCAAGTCTGCGGCGTGAGGGGCAGAACCTCAGTGGAGGGCCAGGGAGATGCTGCAGGCCTGGATCCCAGAGTCAGGGATCCTCAAGTCCATCCTTCTTGCTGTGCAGCTTCCCAAACTCCGCATCAGTAGTCACGGCAACAGGAACGATAATAATGTCTCCTTATTTGGAGATGGGGTCTTCACAGAGGTGATCGAGTCAAAATGAGGTCATTCAGGCGAGCCTACTCCAACATCAGTGGAGTGCTTATATAAAGGGGAAATGCAGACACAGAGACAGGCATGCACAGAGGGCAGAGAGCCATCTGCAAGCCAAGGACAGAGGCCTGGAGCAGATCCTTCCCTCACAGCCCTGGCGACACTGTCGTTGGACTTCTGGCCTCCAGGACAGTGACACAGTAAATTTCTATTAAGGTCCCCATCTATGGTGGTTTGTTACAGCAGCCCTTGCAAACTAATATACATCTTAATGAGATCATTCACATATCCCAAAATGCATTGATTTAAATCGTACAATTCAGGGGCGCCTCGGTGGCTCAGTTGGTTAAGCATCTGCTTTCGGCTCAGATTGTCATCCCAGGGTCCTGGGATCGAGCCCTGTGTTGGGCTCCCTGCTCAGGGGGAGTCTGCTTCTCCCTCTCTCCCCACTCCCCACTTGTACTTTCTCTCTCTCTCTCTCTCAAATAAATAAATAAAATCTTTTAAAAGAATAAAGTGTACAGTTCAGTGCTTTTTATTCTGCCACATAGATTTGTGCAATTCTCACCATGGTCTTGGTTTAGAGCATTTTCTTCACCCCAAAAGGACACCTACCCACGAAGCAGCCACACCTCATCCTCTCTGCACCCGCCCCCTGCTGCATGGACAACTCCTAAATCTACCCTCTGCCTCTTCTGGACATTTCATACACATGGAATCCTGCAACATGTGGTCTTTTGTGACTGGCTTCCTTCACTGAGTATAACATGTTCCACATTCATCCACGTTGTAGTGTGTATCACTTCATTACTTTTCAAGGCCGAATAGAATTCCATTATATGGATGTACCACATTTTATTTATCCATTCATCTGTTGATGTGTAATCCAATTTTATTTTATTTTATTTTTTAAAATTTATTTATTTAAGTAAGCTCTACACCCAACATGGGGCTTGAACTCAGGACCCCAAGATCATGCCTCATGCTCTACCAACTAAGCCAACCAGGCACCTCTAATTTTATTTTACAAAGAGGATTTAAAGCACGGCAAAATGTTTACATTTGTTAACTCCGAGTGCTGAAAACATGAATATCTGTTGTTTCTTTTTCTTTAAAGATTTTATGTATTTATTTGAGAGAGAGAGCACAAGCAGAGGGGAGGGGCAGAGTGAGAGGGAGAAGCAGACTCCCCGCTGAGCAGGGAGCCCGATGTGGGGCTTGATCCCAGGACCCCAGGATCATGATCCAAGCCGAAGGTAGACGCTTAACCTACTGAGCCACCGAGGTGCCCTGTTATGTTTCTTTATACTTTTCTGAATATCTGAAAGGTTTCATCATATTTTAATGCCAATCAATATATTTTAAAAATGTATACTGGAGGGGCACCTGGGTTGCTCAGTTGTGAAGCGTCTGCCTTCGGCTCAGGTCATGATCCCAGGGTCCTGGGATCGAGCCCCGCATCGGGCTCCCTGCTCAATGGGGAGCCTGCTTCTCCCTCTCCCACTCCCCCTGCTTGTGTTCCCTCTCTCGCTGTGTCTCTCTCTGTCAAATAAATAAATAAAATCTTTAAAAAAAAAAATGTATACTGGAAGGGACAGAGAATGAGGCTCCAACCATTGAGGGGAAGTAACAGATGCTGACATTGGAAAGGAAAAGATGGGTTGAATATTAAGGAAAAAGAAAAAGTGTTCCTGAGCCTTCTCGCCCGAACTCCTGCTACCCTGCTGCCCACAATGTCCCAGGGATGGGGACCATGTCTGCTGTGTTCCTGGCTGTCTTCCCAGCAGGGCCCGGCCCAGGATCAGTGCTCAGAGAGAGTGTGGACTATCCCCCGAGGGGGGAGGGCTGGGCTGCCGTGGAAAGGGGCCCACTGGGCTCCCGTGGCCCTGCCTAGGTCCCCAGCACTACAGCCTTCCTCTCTCTCCACCTGAAGGCTCATTCCAGCCAGATTTTGGTAACCCGTGGGGAGCTCACTCCCTCATGAGGTGGTCACCCCACTGCCAACCACAAGGAATGAACACCCCAGGATCTCCTCCCGTTGGAGAGAGAGTCTGGTGGTGGGCCCCAAGGTAAAAGGACTCTTAGGTCAAATGTGCTTGGGGCTCACGGTATGATTTGATGCATCACTACGGTTTATTGAGCACGGAGTGTATGCCAGGCGCTGGCTCTGGGCATTACGTTCATTCCTTCCTCCCAACAGAGAGGACTATGACCACCCCTATCTGAAGAATAGTGCCCAGAGGGGCAAAGCACTGGCCAAGGTCCCACGGCTGGTGAGGGGCATGATCAGGGCTCAGGTTTATTCTATGCCCCGTACCCTCCTTGTTAACTCACAGCACCAGCAGCAGACCGAAGCCCGGGACTCCCCAGCTTAGCTGATGGTGGGGTCCCCACTCCCCTAATCCACAGGAGCAGCCTGCAGGGCCATCTCCCAGTTCTTGCTTGTTAATAGAAGCTTTTTTGGGGTGTCTGTGACCACACGTTGAAACAAAGACGTCTGTGCTTCCTCCCACTTCTATTTCACAGCAGAGAAATTGACGTTTTTCACCCAAGGTGATGCCTTCACTGTCCAGAACGGTGCCGTGATGGTGGAATTTTAGGTGTGGTGGCTGAAATGCAGCCCCGGGCCTAGGGGAGAGGCAGTTTCAGATTCTCCTGTCGGCTGGAGGTGGTGAGGAGGGGAGTGGTCTCATCCCAGGCTAAAGAAAGGGCTGCACTGCACCCCACCCCCACCCCCACTGCCTGGGAGAAGGTACAAGAGTGTTTCTCAGGAATGAGCCTCGGAGGGAGCCAAGATGCGGGTGGAAGGGAGGGCATACCCAGTCTCCCCTCCCACAGGACTGGCATTCTTTCCTGGAAACCTTGCAAGATGACTGTGTGGCTCCCTGCTGTGGCCCGGGGTTCCGTGGCATCCCTGAAATGCCGGGATGCTGGGAAGGGCAGGCCCACTGGCTGCCTGTGGCCCACATAGCTGCTGCCCCCATTGCCCCGAATTATGTGCAGCTGAATGGGTGGGCCCCTCCCACTTCATCTGAGTCCCAAGAATGTTGTCATCTGGCCACCCACAGCCTTATCAGCTTGGCCTTTCTCAGGATTGCTGGGACAAGGGGCGTGGGCGTTCTTAGGACTCCAGGGGATTCTGGGAATGTGTCTTTGCCTCCCCCAAATCACCGGCTCTCAAAGCTAGACAGGACCCTCATCTCCCTCCTCACTGAAGGGGAAACTGAGGCCCACAAGGGACAGGGGCTTGCTTGAGGTCGTGAGCGATTTTTTTTAAGCACAAGGGACCTTGGTTTCTCAACCTTCTCCCTAGCGAAGTGTGAGAAGCACACGACTTGGGGCCCACGTCAGGGAGCATGGCCCCTCGGAAGCTCCAGTCCCAGCATCGGAGGCTGGTGGTGGTGATGGGGTTTCAGTGGGAAGCACCAGCTGGAGTCGACAGAGCACTGGGCGAGGAGCCAGCAGGCTGGGCTTTAGCCCCTGCTTACCCGGACTTGCTGGAAGGATCTCTAAGGAACTTCGCCTTCCAGTTTAGGAGCCTGAAGACCAGAGGGGTTAAGCAGGAGGCGAGGTCAGCGCAGTGGGTGTTAGATCCGAGGTCAGATCACACTGGGCCTCGTGGGTGGAGATGGGGCCGTGAGGAGCCGATAATCGGAGGAAGGTGAGATCCGACTTTATTCCCTTGACTGTCTCTTAATTCTGGTCCACGGTTCACTGTCCTTGCTTCCTGGCCAGGGAGGCACGTTCAACAAATGGCAGGGCCACGAGGCCTTGTGCCCCGAATGCGGGAGCACCAGGCGGGTTGGGGTAAATCCTCTCCGCTCCTTCCATTCCCCCCCCCACCTTCTCTCCCAATCTTCCTTCCCAGAGGGACCAAACATTCTTGCTGACAGGAGGGGGGACCCAGCAGCCACTTCGAGGTGTGTGGGGTGGTGGGAAGCACACTGTGGCGTCGGCTGTTTCGGGGAGCCCCGGGCCATGCTCTTCCCCTCTCTGAGACCCCTTTCCCTCAAGTGTAAAGTGTAAAGAAGGCAGAAATGGGGGCTGAAAAGGGGCACAGCCAGGCTACCAGTCCTGCCTGCATAGGAGTCTGTTAGAAACACAAATTCAGGGGCGCCTGGGTGGCTCAGTC
>NC_138383.1:40971130-41049107 GCF_054177405.1 Leptonychotes weddellii | reverse complement strand
TAATCGCTACACCCCCACGTGGGGCTTGAACTCAGGACCCTGAAATCAAGAGTTGCATGCTTTTGTGACTGAGCCGGCCAAACGCCCCTGGACAGCTTTATACGTTCATCTCTGCTGTGCCTCTGATCAGTCTCTTCAGGAAGATTCGCAGGCGGGAGAACAGAGGGGAAGGACTGCTGGCTTTTAAAACGCATTTGGTAGGTCCTGCCAAGCAGCCTTCCAGCATTCCAGAAAGGTTGTACCAATGGACACGCCCACCAGCAGCGGGGCACCTGCTCAACAGCATTCTGGCAAGCTTGGAATTATTATAAATCATTAAAACATTTACCAATTGAAGACATCCCCAATGGATATCACTGATGTCTTCGAATGTGAATATACTATGTTTTTGTTTTTTTCCTTCTGTGCATCGTCTGTTTGCATCCTGCGCCCTTTCTCGGTCACGGAATTTTTCCTTATCCATTTTGGGGGGTTGTGAGGATTAACGTGAGTTGATGCTTGTGAGGAGCTGGATCAGCCCAGGGAAAGCCTTCCGCCCTGTCAGCAAGGGTGCCTCGCCACTGCCTGGGGCAAGTTCTGGTTCTGCCGCTTGCTGGCTGGGCCGCTTACCCTTAGCGTGCCTCAGTTTCATCGTCTGTGAAAAGGGTTATTATGAGGATCGCGGGAGCTACTGCACGCAAAGTGCTCGGAACCCTTTCCCTCGTGTACTGAGCACTCAACAAATGCCACCATTATTTGTATAGGAAGGAAATCAGCCCTTTGTCCTCTTCGTTGCCAATCACTTCCTTTTCAAATCTGAAAGCTTGTCGGTGTGGCTCCCCCCGAAGGGGGGGTTGGTGAGGGCTGAGGAGTTTAGTGTTCACTGAGCGATGTCTTGGAAGGAATGTCTACTACTTGAAAACATTCTCAGAGCCATAAAGATAGGCTGGTTGGCCCCAAACCAAAACCCAAATTAGTCCCAAGAAAGATTTCGCAACTTCCTTTGAGAGATGCCTCCCAGCATCCCAGGCTTGGGCCGCCGGAGAGGCCTGCTTGATGGCTGACCCGAATTCTTCCTGCTCTCCCAGCTCCTCTCCACCCTCCTTGGGCGGAGGCAGCAGGGACTTTTACCCCCAAAGAGAGAGCCGTCCCAGAGTTTGGCAGGTGGGACTCACCTCACAGCCAGGTGAGGCCCTAAGAGGGCGAGACTGGGCCCTGTCAGCTTCAGCCCACGCCCTGTTTCCATTCCCTTCCTGTGACTCAATAGGGGAGGGGCCCTGGTGCCACTCAGCTAGTCTTCTCAACCTGCCCGTCGTTCCTGGGTTCCTGGGGATCTCTTTGGTCTGTGTGCAGGAGCCAGGGCGGCTTGAGCCAGAAGCAGACATCCAAGTTGGGGTGACTTGAAGAGGCCACACCTGCTCTGATGGCCTGGTTGGAGTCGTTCACCTCCTGGCCCCTGGAACCTGAGGTTGTATCTTGGCCCTACGTCTGTCCCCCATCACCTCACCTCCAGGATGACCCTCCTGTTGGCACGAAGACAACTCCACCCACTGCTTCACACAAACCTCTGCCTAGCCCCGCTTGAAAATCAGCCAGCTGTGCAATGTTTTAGAAACTTTTCCTATGTTGGGAAACCACACTGGGGAGGGTCCCACGCTGTCGTGGGAGAGGGCGTTTCTTACAGTCTGTGTGCAGAGTAGGGGTCCCCATGCCAAGGCCCCCAGCCCCCAGGAGATGGCAACAGAATGCCATCAGCCTCAGTACCCAGCCCGGTAAAACCACATGCCTGAGGCCTGGGTCACAGCACCTGGAGCTCTGGCCTGGCTTGGCCCCAGCAGACAGGACTAGCCAAGTCCCAGCTGAGCTAGAAGAACAGCTCCCTCAGCTGGGCAGGGCCCAGCCCTGCTGGGACTTGGGCTCCAAGTAAGGGCTGCACAGCACGCCCCAGAGATGGACAGAGGAAAACGCCTCGCCCTTGGCTTAGCAGGAGTCAGAAAGCTCGGGAAGGGGTCCGGCACTCAGGAGAAACAAGTGCTTGCGTCCACCCAAGGAGCTATTGCATTCTCTAAAAACTGGGAAGCAATGTTCTCCAACAGCTGACTTGATAAAGTGTGTTGGGTTCACGCCACGGGAGATGCGTACAGCGAAGGAAAAGAACAAACTCTCTTGCATGCGGCTACTTAGATAAATCTCCCAAAGTGGGGCGAGAGCATCCAGACCCAGAACAAGCGCAAAGCGCATGGTTCCCCTTACGTGAAGTTCCCGAGAGCAGGCAAAACTAATCAGTGGTGTGGGGGTCAGGGCGGTGGGTTCCCTGGAGGAGGGGGGGTTGCTGACTGGGAGTTGGCACAAGGGAGCCTTCCTGGCTCCACTAGAGAAGGTCTGGATCTCCATCGAGGGTGTGGCTGATGAGCGGTCCAGCTACAATGGCGCTCTTTGCTCTAAGTAATTCCGCAATTTCAACAAGAAGAGAGAGTTAGAATGTGGGGCCCGTCAGAGCGCAGCGCTGCCGATCCTTGAGCGCCAACCCCGTCCAGCCTTCCCTGCTCAGCCCGGCGAGGTCAGGGCTAGAACTATCAAGGCCAGGGCAACAGATTGCTGGCTCCATCCCAGCATTTCTGCGTCAGCTGGTCTGGGGTGGGGCCCAGGAATTTGCATTTTGGACACTTCCGTCTGTCCATCCACACGGCTGGTCGGTGTGTGAGAACAGAAGGCGCTGCAGCAGCTGGTTCAGGAGCCCCCCAAGTTGGGAAGCTTCCAGGCACGTTCAGGAGGAGGTGCCCTTGGAGGATACAGAAGATCTGCAAAGGCTAAACAAGCAGGAGCTGGGGGAAATCAGTGGGAGCACAGCAAGGAGGAAGGCAGCGTTCCCTTCCCGGGGGGTGCAGGCTGGGTGGACGGGACATGTAGCTTCTGCTTGGGTTTTTTTTTTTTTTTTTTGAGTGATAAAGCTTGAAAATAGGAGGAAGGGCAAAACTCTTCTGGAAAACACCCCCCCCACACACAGACACACATGGACTCCCACTGTGGGTTTATGTTCCAAAGTCAGGGGGTGAAGCAAGTCATCTGTGGTCATTCACCTGTGACAACCCCGTAAATGCCCCGTGGAGGGCAGAGCGGAACCGGGCTCAGTAACAGCAGGTGTGGTTTCACTGCTGGGCCCCAGATGACATCAGCCAGGTGCACTGAGTGGTCATGCTGCTTGACAAATTGGGCAAAGAGGACCCAGCACTGTCTTGTAACCTGTGGGGGTTGGGGAGGTGGGAGGAGGCGGGGGGGGCAGGTGCTGGGCTAGCGGGGGAGGGTCTGCCCCTGTTGGTAGATGAGGGTGAGCACGTTATAAAGGAGCTGCCCTTGGCTATCTTTTCTACAGGTCTAACGGTCTTGCTCCCAGCACTTCCCCGGTACTGTTGTCTTTTCAATTTATTAGTATGCATTATTATGTATTATTATTATTGTTGTTATTAAGTAGGCTCCACACCCAGTGCAGAGCCTAAGGCAGGGTTGGAACTCACAACCGTGAGATCATGACCTGAGTCGAGATCAAGGGTCTGATGTTCAACCGCCTGAGCCACCCAGGCGCCCTGTTTTCACTTTACTCTTAGAGCTATCATGCTGGGATGTCATGTCAAAAAATTGTGAAGAAGTCGTGTGTACAATTAACCTGCTCTCCAGCGATTCCATTTCCAGGTATATATATACCGAAAAAGAATTAAAATCGGGGACTTGAATGGGTAGCTGTATGCCCAAGTTCATAGCAGCATTATTCACCCTAGCCAAAGATAGAAACCACCGAGTGTCCTGGACAGACGAATGGATAGACAAAATGTGGTCTTTCCATGCAATGGAATATATTCAGCCTTAAAAAAGAAGGAAATTCTGGGCGCCTGGGTGGCTCAGTTGGTTAAACGACTGCCTTCGGCTCAGGTCATGATCCTGGAGTCCTGGGATCGAGTCCCACATCGGGCTTCCTGCTCAACAGGGAGTCTGCTTCTCCCTCTGACCCTCCCCGCTCTCATGAGCTCTCTCTCTCAAATAAATAAATAAAATCTTTAAAAAAAAAAAAAAAAGAAGGAAATTCTGGGATGCCTGGCTGGCTCGGTCCGTGGAGCCTGTGTGACTCTTGACCTCGGGGTTGCAGGTTCGAGCCCCATGTAGGGTATGAAGGTTCCTTAAAAATAAAATCTTTAAAAAGTTTTTTTTAAAAAAAGGAAGGAAATTGTGATGCATGTTACAATATGGGTGAAACTTGAGGACATTCTGCCAAGTGAAATAAGCCAGACGCAGAAGAAGAAATACTGTACGGTTCCATTGACATGAGGTACCCAGAGTCACCAAACTCCTAGAGACAGAAAGTTGGGCCGGAGCTGGGGGCAGGGGGAGGGGCAGTAAGTGTTGAATAGATACAGAGTTTCCGTTTTGGAAGATGAAAAAGTTCTGGGGATGGATGGTGGAGACGCTTGCTCAGGAATGCTAATGTACTGAATGCCGCTTGAGCTATGCACTTAAAATGGTTAAAATGGTACATTTTGTGCTATGTATATTTTACCAGTGGAAAAGTCGTTGTGTGCCCCAAAGGAGTTCCTCCCTCGGCCTCGTTTCTCCACCCCACCCCAGCTAAGCTCTGTGCTGAGGGCTGGGGCTTGCGGGCTGATTACATCTTTTTCCAGGCACTATTTGTCGGACGGAGTCTATTGTGGACAGAAAGAATTGAACCTGGCACTGAGGATATACTTAGAACTGCATGTAACAGCAGTGACTTGAACAGATGGGAACCCATGTCTCCCACATACATCCCGGAGGCAGGCTGTTCGGGCTGGTGACTCTGCTCCGTGCCGTCATTCAGGAACCCGGGCCCCCTTTTTGGCCATCCCTGGGGCGTTCCTCTTGCCCGTGGCTCAGGATGGCTTACCACCACGTCCACATCCTTGGCCACAGGGGGAAGAAAGCAGAGAAGAAGAGGCACGTTTCCTTCCTTTAAGACTCTGTCACTGGGTCTCTGTCCGGGAAAGGGCATGCGATTGTTGCTCGGTGCATCACTGTCTCCTGCATCCCCTGACAGGGTATCAGGGGCATCCCACCTTGCTGTGGCCACCGTCCATGGGCGTGCCCCTCCACCCCCTCGAGAGAAGTGGCCACAAGAAGTTCGGTCAGCTGACAGCCTCCCTCCTGGGCACCTTTAGGAACCTCCTCCAGGGCAGGCCTTGAAATGGAGTGCCCGGCAGGCTGGCCACGGCTCCCTGCTGACCCCCCCGCCCGCCTCCTTTGCAGGCTAGAGCCTCTCCTTTCTTGCACATTCTCCCTCTCCGCTCATTACAGGCATTCCCCCAACACGCTTCTTGCACTTCTAACTCCCTCTTGCTGTGGGCTTCTCAGAGGACCCGAACTGGCACCTTCGCTCCAGGTTGCATCCCCAACACGCAGGAGAGTGCCTCACACGTAGGAGGCACCCCGCGATATCTCCCAGGCGGACAGGAAGATACAGTAGGCACTCAGTCAATGTGTGTTGACCTGAGCAGACTGCAAAGCAGCTAGGGACTAGCAGTCGGCCGGGTCTCCTGAGAGTGGAGTTCCCTCGTCCCATTAGCTGGAGCCCTTTGTCAGTGAAAACAGGAATAGAAAGTTAGAACCAGACCTGCCCCAGCCGCAGGGGCCCCCTTCCTGCCACCTGCAGGGTGGGGTCTTCCTGAGCCCATGGAGGGCACAGAGGGAAACACCTGTTCCCGGCCACGCAGGCTTCCCTGGCACGGACATCCTGCAAGTCCCAGGCCTGGGAGCCAGGAATAATAAGGAGGCTGCAAAGGCTGGAGACCCAGGATGTGGGCCCAGGGCAGAGTGTGGCCCCCTCGAAGCCCACTGCGCTGCATGGGATTTCTTGACAGTGACCCTTTTTTCCCTACAGCAGCTCCATCTATGAAAGCTCCATCTTTCAAAGCAGTTCATGTCCCCTGCTCTTCCTGCTGCTGGCCAAGAGGCAAAGACAGCAGTCTCCCAATGGCCTGTTTATAACAGAACCACAGTCTGCCCTGGGAGCTTGTGTGGTGTCCTTCTCTGGACTCCTGATCTGGGAGGGCTGTGATAGCATGTGACAAGTGGTCTGTAGGTGATATGCTGCGTGAGGCTCAATGGTGGGCAGTGGATGGGCCAGTGAGGCGCTGCAAGTGGTTCAGGCCCCAGGGATAGACATGAAGGAGTTTGGTCTGAGAAGGCAAGAAGGAGGCACCAGCAGGAGCAGAGCTGGGGGAAGCCACAGACGATTCTAGATCATTCCAGAATCATCTGGATGATTCCAGAATCATCAGGATGACAGGTTGATTCCCTCCTGGTAGAAATGACGACCTTGTATGCTGGCCTGGGGGGGCTGAGCTGGGAGTGTGCCCCACTTGGTAAAGGATGGTGTTAAGCAGCTGTGTTGATTGTACTTAAGAAAGGTGTTGCTGTCAGATCAGAGAGGTATAACCGGGCCACATTCCTGAGGTTTCAGAAAGGAGGAAAGTGAGAGGGGGCCCTCAAGGCAGGTCAGGGAAGTGGATGGGGACAGTGGAGGTGGGGGTCCTGGATGAGGTCATGAGCAAGGCAAAGGGGTACTTGGAGTTTGCTCTTACGGGGTCAGGGGTAGGAGGGTGGCCACCTGGGTTTACATGAAGGACCAGAGAGACCAGGACAGAAGGAGAGTCAAATCTAGAGAGAATGGCAAGTCAGTCTGAAGAGGGAGGCCAAGGAATGGAGCTTAAGAAGGGGAATTCCTAACACAGAAACCAGAAATGACAAAGGAAAAGAAAGACAGATCTGATTACGTGAACATGAAAACCTTCCAAATACCAACACCAAACAAAACAAACACACAAATCCCCCCCCAACAGGGCCAAAAGTAAAATGATCAGCTGAGAAAATACTTGCAACCTATCGGCCATGACGAAGGGTTAAAATCCATTATGTAAAAAGACCTTACAATTCAGCAAGAAGAAAGCAAACAAATAGCAATTTGGAAAAAGACAGAAAGGCCACGTGCAAAAGCGCCAACCGCCATCCAGCAGAACGTCAAACACGTAATCCTCCATCAAAGAGGCAGCAAGCAAAATGACAAGGTGCCACTCTGCCCGTTTAAGAATGAATAGCCAGAAGATAGCAGGAGGGCAAGAATGAAGGGGGGGGGACGTCGGAGGGGGAGACGAACCATGAGAGACGATGGACTCTGAAAAACAAACTGAGGGTTCTAGAGGGGAGGGGATGGGAGGATGGGTTAGCCTGGTGATGGGTATTAAAGAGGGCACGTTCTGCATGGAGCACTGGGTGTTATGCCCAAACAATGAATCATGGAACACTACATCAAAAACTAGTGATGTAATGTATGGTGATTAACATAACAATAAAAAATGGGGGAAAAAAAAAGAATGAATAGCCAGTATCACAACGGAGGTGGGGGAAAGAGACCTGTGGGCGAGAGTATAAATTGGTGCAATGCTTTTGGTGGGCAATTTGGCAATATCTATCAAGTTATGGAATTGTCATATGTGCTTTCCCTCTGATCCAAGAGTCCTTATTCTCTGCAGGACAAGGAAGTACCCAGGTGTTACCTGTCCCCACTCTGGTCCTATGCCAGAAGGTGGAACTCTCCAATTGTCCTAAGAAGATCTGGGCCCTAGAGCTAGTGTGGTTTTCTCGGTGCTGTGAGAGGGTCACCTGCTCCTTGCAGTCAAGTCTCTGAGCAGGACCAGATGGTCCTGTTGAGGGAGAGGCTGGGAAGAGAGAATCCTGTTGTTTAACTTAGGACCAAAAACTTGTAGACCTGGGTTACATCTGTATTAGTTAGAAATTGTACCCAGCTGCAAGTAGCAGAGACCTGGAAAATAGTGGCTTAGATGAGATAGAGGTTTATTTTCACAGGTCACAGAAGTCAGGGACTCCCTGAAAGGTAGGGTAGTTCTAGAGTGTCTAGGAACCCACAATCCTTCTGCTCTGTTATATTTAGAGTTTGACTCCATCCTCAAGGTCACAAAATCGCCACCAGAGTGCCAGCCATCTCATATATATTCCAGGCAGGAAGAGGGAAGAAAACAAAAAGGGCACACACTGGCTTTTTGGGAGCTTTCCTGGAAGACCTGCCCAGCAACTTCTGCTTATATCTCGTCAGCCACCTTTATTTGCTTGGAAATGGGAAATGAAGTCTTTTGGCTGTTCACCTGGTCACTTTGAGCAGGCTCTTGCTCAACATCCAATCCCAGTTTTCTTTTACCTTATTTGGGATACTGAGGGATAAGGACCTCTCTGATGTTTGCAATTGGTAAAAGCAGGGCAGCTTGATTTCTGAAACAAAATGCTTTAAAAACAGGGGCTTTGCTAGTGTTTCTGGTTCTCCTCCTTCATCATAGACGTGCAGTGTACCCTTGGGAAGGGGGCACAGGCCTTTCCTTAAAAACATGAGAGCCAGCCTATTAACTGCAGGTGCTTGCCAAGATAAGGAAAGGTTCTATTACATGGTAAGGTGGTCCCACGCTCTGTGGGGCGGGGGTGGGGGGTAGATTTCTGCATGAATCTTAGGCTGATTCTGGAACTGAGGCCCAGAGACAAGTATTTGTGTGCAAGTGGTTTATTCAGAAGCCGCAGCCTGAGAGAAAGTCCCCTCAAGACAGGGGAGCTGGGCTTTCAGACTTCTGCACTAGTCAGTCATTAGTTGAGGGTCACTGAGGCAGGGGTGGACGAGAGGTAGTTCCCAGGCACGCCCGGCTCTGCCTGTAGGGAGAAATGGCTCCTGGAGCCCCAGGGTGTCCTGTGGGGAAGGGTGCAAAAGTCAGTGGCTTCAGGGAAGCTGCGTGGGGACTGGGGGTGGGGGGGCAGCTGCACTGTGTACCTTATTTACGTTCACAACACCCCTGAGAGGTCAGATGGGGAGCCTGAGGCTCAAGGAAGGAAAGTGACCTGTTCAAGGCTCAGAGCTGGGACTCTAACCCGGACCTGAGTGCCACCAAAGACTTGGTTGCTGCTACAGCTTATATTTCTCCCTTGCATATTCGCTACGTCGACAGGCATTTGCTGAATGTCTCCTGTAGGCAAGGCCTGGGCCTCGGGCCTCCGGATGGAAGGCTGCCCGCTCCCGGTGCTCCTGCGTGTCACCATCTCCCAGGCTGAGCCTCTGGCCATTCTCCTCTGTGATGTTGCCAGGCAACAGGCAATCTACACTGTCATCAAGGGGGCTGCGTGTGTAAACTCGGGGCCTCCTGAGGAGTGGGTTGAGGTCCCAGCGAGGGAGGTCCAGGCAAAGATGCGCCGAAGAGGTCTGTGGTTTGACTCCAGCGTTCACCAGGCCGGGAGCGGCTTCTCCTTGGAGCGAAGTAGGTGACTTATCGGCTGACACGGCCTGCAGCTCAAGAAGGGGCCCCTGGCAGAGGCCTCTGGGAGCTGTGGGTTCCGTCACAGCAAGGTGGGAGCTCGGGGTGCGGGGGCGTTGTGGCTGGTGCACGGGCCCCCGGGGCTGCGAGCCCTCACGCATGCCAGCTTCACTGGGGTTGTGCTGCTTGCTGCCTGGGCCTCCGCTTCCTTTTTGTAAAATGCAAGAAGGCATCATGGAAGGTGGGGGGGACCCTGAGTTACCGAAGCGGTGCCTGGCGCGTAGGAAACGCTCCACAGGGTGGACGGCGAGGACTGTGCGGGCACCAACGGGACGGTCTGGAGGTGGACGGCCCTCCCTTCCCGGCCTCGGGGAAGGTTCACAGCCGCCTCTATCGAGACTTCCCCGCTCTGGGTCCCGCTCCCGCCGCGCTCCGCTCTCCCGCCTCGCCCGCCGCCACATCCCCGCACGCGGCTGCATCGTGGCAGATGGCTTTGGCCTTCTTGCACATTACTAAGGGTAATAATACCGGTAGCTCACAGCTCTCCAGTGCTTGAGGATGGCCTGGATGGCGTGCCGGAGAAGCATCTTCTGCAGATTTTCTCATCTCCTCTCCCACCCCAGCCACGTTGCTCATTCACCCCCTGGGGCCGGTGGCTCAGGGGGCTTTCAGGCCCCGCTGTCTGTCCTGACCACGTGCCCCAGGCTGTGTGCTGGCAGGGGGCACGGGGGAGGCATGATGCCGAGCCGTGGGCCCTGCACAAAGTAAGGGCTGAGCACGATGCTTGGGCGAAGGAAGGAATGAACAGACACGTGAGGGAATACTCTGTTCTGCAGGAGTCCTCGGCCTTCTCCGTGCCCAGTGACAAGCTATTCTTGGGGGTTCGCTTCCAAGGGTTCTGAGCAATGTCCAGCGGAGAGGGGACTCACGGCAGCCCAGCTGGCATGGGTGGGGACAGGGGCACGAGGGGTCTGTAGCCTGGACTCTGGGACGTGGGGGTGGGCTGGGTGGGGGGCTGCTCATCAGGCTCTCAGGGGTGCCCCCCCCGGAGGTCTCTTCCTGCCTGGGAGCAGAGCTGCCCACAGCTAGCAGCGCCCCATGGGTCGTCGAGGGGAGCCCAGCCCAGCACTGGTACCACAGGGGGCTGCTTCAGGGGCTTCTGGAAGGCTCCAGGAGGGTCAAGGATGTAGATCGGTGCTGCAGTCAGTGATGAGGGACCCTGTTGGATGTGGGGGGGGGCAGTGGAGAGCCGGGGGGAGGTGCTCTTGGAAGCCAGCCGCTGCCTTGATCCGCCCCCAGGAGAGCCCTGGACGGGAGTCCTGTGAGCACGGACTCCAGGTCAGACAGGCCCACCTCTGTCCCCTCCCGCTGTGTGGTGGTGCACCCGAGGCCTGGCCGCTCTCACCTGGGTTATCTCCTCTCTGAAATGGGATGTAACAGGGCTCCTTCATGGACCCCTCGGATTCCTGCGTGCTTGACCTTGTGTCGGGCAGTTCTCAGCCCCCCGACCTTCACTGAGCTCAGGGAGGCTTCCTAACAGGTGCGGATGCGGACACCCAGAGAGGCAGAGTAACGGCCTGAGGTCACACAGCTACTAGGTGGCAGCGGTGGACACCATTGGCGCCCTGCCCCCCGCCCCTCCCCCACAGGACCCATCTCTTCACGCCACAGGCTGGGGACACCTGGGACTGCTCCTCAGGGCTTTTTCCAGACGCCAGAGCAGGTGGGTTAAAACAGCTGGGGGGAGGGGGCTACCGAGTTTCTGCTCAGGAAACAGTCCTCAGCCAACAGGAGTGTGGGATCGGAGGAGAGCTTCCCCGGCTCTGCCCTGCGCTTGGGGGACATCCTCCACGCTGTCTCCCAGGGCTCCACAGCAGGACTGAGCCCCAGGGACCGGGTGGGGGGTGACAGCCTTGATAACACACACCTTACTGGTTCCTTCCCTGCCCTGCCCCGTGCGTCGACTGTCTTGACAGTGCCTCCCAAGTCAAGTCCTTGCCCTTAAATCCTTGTTTCAGGTCTGACTGTGAGACTCTCACCCCCCAGGTCAGGAGGCGGGGCTCCACAATCCACATTCTTCAGCACAACTGTGATACCTCCCCTTGAGAGGGTGTGACCCATCCGGCCTCCCCTGTGAGCCGAGCCCCCAGGAGCGGCATAACACCTGGCAGAAGCTCGGGTTCCCTGTGTGTTGTCATCTGGGGATAGGAAACAATACTATGGAAGGTCCCTCCTGGCTCCTGCCTTCCAAGACTCTTTATATAATTGCAGGCAGCCTGACGATTGGCATTCCCTCAATGAGAATGAAATGTTTTAAGAGGATGTAGTTACTAGATTCCCGAGCCTCCGAGATCCTCAGAGAGGCCTTCCTTCTAGCCCCTCACCCTCTGCCTGTCTCATAGTCTCCCTCACTGATGAGAGACTTTTAGTCTCTACTTGCATACTTTTGGGGACAGAGGGCTCACCACCTATCAAGCTCACTTCTCTAATCATTTGAAAGCTCATCTCTCTCCTGAGCCTGCCTCTCCACTGGCCTGGCTTTGCCATCTAGATGGCAGGGGACAGAGGGCTCACCACCTATCAAGCTCACTTCTCTAATCATTTGAAAGCTCATCTCTCTCCTGAGCCTGCCTCTCCACTGGCCTGGCTTTGCCATCTAGATGGCAATGAAAATCCTGTTGGCATGGAGGAGCTGAGGTCCAGGCGGTGCGACTCCTGAGCTCTCATCGTCCTTCCCTCCGCTCGTCTCGGACTGCTGAGCTGCAACCAGACCAAGCCTGGCAAGTTTTCACTTCTTCCTCCTCCTCCTCAACACGAGCACAGTCTCTGCCCCTTTGAAGTATTTACCTGTCACACGAATACAGTTACATAAATACTACGTGCGCATGATCTTAAGGATCGTAAGTACGGAGGTTTCAAGGTGAAAAGATTCTTTGTCTCTCTCTCTCTTTTTCTTTTTTTTGGAAAAGATATTTGAACGTGGGACATTTTCAGAAGAGTGACAGGCGTGGGTGGTTCTGTTTCGGAAACCTGCCTTCCCTGGCTTCTCGGCTCAGCTGGACGGCTGCAGGATTCATCAGCTGCAAATCTGATTATTCTTTCCCCGCTCTGGGTGTAGAGCTCACGTTGCAGGCACAAGCCCACATGCCTGATGTCAGAGAGTGGGCTATGCTAGGATGATGGGTACCCACGCTCAGAGAGTGTCCTGAAGAAACAGGCGCTGACAAGACAGAGAGACCTCCCACATGGCACTTCTGGTCCAGCAGGGGAGCCGGACACTAGCCTCACCTGTCAGTAGCCAGAGTCCCAAGGGACGGCTGTACAGGACTCCGACAGCTCATAACGGGAACATTTGTTCTAGTTGGGGCAAAGGCTTCCCAGAGAAAAGAACTGGTTTTATTTTTATTTTTGTTATTGCACAGAGGATGCACCTTTAAGCAGACAGCTTGGTGAACTGTTACCTGTGTGTACCACCACGCAACAACGATCGTGACCAAGAGAGAACATTTCCAGCCCCTCAAAGTCTCCCTGTGCCCCCTCCCAGCCGGTTCTCCACCCTCCCCGCAAAAGGAACCATTCTTCTCGGGTGTTTTGCCATAGATTAATTCTGCTGCTTTTTGCGCTCCGTGTGAATGGAAGCATGTGGAATGTGCTCTCCCATGTCTGGCTTCTTCCCTCGACCATGCTGTCCGTGAGACGCATGCTCATCGTGACCTGTGGGAGTAAGCCGTGTGTTTTCATTGCGGTAGAACACGCCATGGCACGAGGACACCGTCACTTGTTGATACATTCTCCTCTTGATGGATATTCGGGTTGTCCCAAGTGTCACCTACTAAGAATAAGGATGCTATGAGAAAGTGGCATTTTTTAGCGGAGTAGAAGGTAACCTACTGTGTGGAAGTAGAGGAGGTAGGGAGGAACATTCGAGAAGGAGGGAATGGCCCCTGCAAAGGCCTTCGGCAGGAGGGATCCTGCAGGCAGGTGTGGCTGAAGGGGAGCCGCTTCCCGGCCTCACATTTGTAGGAGATGCTAACGACAGCTGCGGGGCCCCGAGCCCCTGCTGAACCCGCATGGCGTGGGGCCCCCGGTGTCCGTTCCTGCTCTTCAGGTGCCTTCCTGGCCTGCGGAGGCTGGAAAGCAAGAAGACCGCATTTGCCTGGCTCCCTTGCAGCTAGGTTCTGGCTGTGAGCCAGGGCCCATCAAATAACCATGCTGTGTGAGGTGAAGGAGGCAGAGGGAGGGGGGGCCATCTGCTTGCTGCTTTGGCGGTGCCGTGCTAGCCCCCAGGGTCACTGGGTCGTGGGATATTCTGCAGCAGCATCCCAGCCTCTGACCTTGGGCTGCTGAGCTGTGGGACAGGGCCCTGATCCCAGCTCCCTGCACCCAGGGGAGATGTGCTTGAGTGAGGCCCCCGACTGTCTGCCTGGCCTTCGTGGAGGGGGCAGCGTTCCCCCCCCATCCCCACTCGTAGGCAGGTTCTGCAGGGACCTGGGAGACGCCCCCAGAGGCCCAGCCTTCTCAGTGGTATCGGAAGTACCCGTCCCTGTGTCAAGTCCAGCGTGCTCCAGACACCTGGAGGTACCATTTCATCCCCACAGGCATGGCCACGGTCACAAAGCCTGAAAGTAACGAATGCTGGCGAGGACGTGGAGACATTGGAAGCCTTGTGCGCGGCTGGTGGGAATGGAAAATGGAGCAGCTGCTATGGAAATTTCCTCAAAAATTAAAAATAGAATCACCGCATGATCCAGCAATCCCACTTCTGGGTCTATATCTAAAGAATTGAGAGCAGGTTCTCGAAGAGGTATTCGCGCTCCCCTGGGCATCACAGCGTCATTCACAGTAGCCAAGAGGTGGAAGCAGCCCAAGCGTCCATTGGCAGGTGAATGGATAAACTGAATGTGAGACGTGCACGGAGTAAAATATTATTCAGCCTTGCAAAGCAAGGAAGTCCTGTCACAGGCTGCAACACAGACAAGCCTTGAGGACACTATGCCAAGCGAAATAAGCCCGTCCTCAAAAGACAAACACTGTAGGATTCCATTGATTTGAGGTTCCTAGAGTCGTCAGCTTCACAGAGACGGAAAGTAGGATGGTGGTCGCCAGGGCCTGGGGGAAAGGGAATGGGGAATTAGTGTTGAATGGGGACAGAGTTTCAGTTTTACAAGATGAAAAGAGTTCTTTTCATTACAAGAGTAAATTTTATTCTGTGTGTATTTCACCACAAGCACCCACCGCCGCCACCACCCGAAAACCTCCAAAACACCTGGAGAAATTTCTGTGCTACAAGTTTCGCCCTGCGGTCAGAGCCTTTCCGTGTGATGTCTTGAAGGGTTTACACAACCTCAGTGAAAGACAGGTGCACGAATTTGGGCCGATTTTACAGCCAAAAAACAGAAGCTCAGGCGAGAAGTGTGATCACCGTGGCAGGTGAACGGTACAGCTGGGACCGGGTTTCAGATCTGACTCCAGATTCTGTGCTCTTTCTACTGCAACACATTTGCCTTTCCCGCCTCCTCAGGCCACCCACCACCCCCATAAAGAACGGGATGAGGCCTTCGGGAGCCAGCATTCCCATGTCTCCGGGGCCTGCCCGGAAGGAAGAGGAAGACCTGCCCAGTGTTTCCATAGGAGGAAGGTGGGCTGCTTTTGCCTGCCTGGCATCTGCCCTCCTGACCTCCCTGGGGGCAGACCGCCTTCCTCATTCTCAGTGCTTGTGGATCAGGTGGAGTTGGGGATGGGGGGATTAGGGGAATGGGGTGTGCCCCTGACGCAGGCCTCAGAAACAGGGGATTGGCTCCAGGTGCCCCGAGCCTGAGCCTCCAAACAGCTCCAGCCTAGCCATCCTGATTATTCAGGACACCCCGACGTTCCTGTGGACATTTCCCGAAGGTCACACATTCCGACGTACACCGGGGATTTCGAAGCAGGGACACTGACGGGGAGCATGGGGGGACCTGTTGCCTTCCTGTGCCCTGAGTCCTGCATCCTTGGGAAGTGACCTGCCCTGCCACCTCTGTTACATCGTTACATGGAACAGCGGGAACTCTTTGAAGCCCACACAACACCCTTGGAAGAGAAAAAGAGCTCAGCCCTCTCATCTGGCCCTGGGGACGGTGCCCTGCAGAGGGCGGGCAGCCCAGCCCCGGCCCAAGGCCTTGTTAGGGAGGCAAAGAAGTTGGGTGCAGTGGCATTCAGCCACTTGTTGTCCCAGCGTCTCACCAGGAGGCAGCAAGCCCAGGTTAGGCCACCAGGGCTCCTCTTAGCCAGACCCAGGACCAGGGAGAAGTGCTGGAGCGTAAGCCAGGGGTGCCACCTACTGGTGACAAGCGGGAGAGCCTGCACCCCTTCAGAGAGGGGCCCACCCACAAGGCAGGGACAGAGGTGTTTTGGGACAAGGTTTCCCTCAAGGCCGCAGTGCCTTGTTGGGGCTGCTGTAACCAAGTACCCTGAACGGGGGCCGAAAGCAACAGAATTTTATTCGCTCAGTTCTGGAGGCCAGCCTCCGAAATCAAGGTGTCAGCCAAGCCCCTTGCCCTCCAAAAGCTCTGTGGAAGGGTCTTTCCTGGCCCCTCCCCCAGCTTCTGGTGGCGGCCAGTGTTTCTTGCCATTCCTCTGCTGCAAACGCGCCCCTCCAATCTCTGCCTTCGTCTTCAGGTGGCCTCCTTCCCTGGATATCCTCATCCAGATTGCCCTCTTCCTGTAAGGACATGGTCATTGGATCAGGGCCCACCCTAATCCAATATGACCTTATCTTTACTTGATCACATCTGCAAAGACCCTCTTCCCAAATATGGTCACATTCCCAGGTCCAGGTGGATATGAATCTCAGGGGCACACTATCGAACTTGCCACAGAGGCCCGACTCAAATGCTGCCTCCTCCAGGCAGCCCTTCCCCATCCACCAGGACCACCTCCTGTCCTGAGCCCCAGCAAGGCATGTGGGGCTTCTGGATAGGATCTGCACCGCATTGCACTGGACGTGTGAGTTGTCTAGCGGTTTCTCCCCTATGTCTACCTCTCAGCACCCAGCTGAGGCATCGCCTCCTCTGGGAAGCCTGTCTGTGGGCCTGTGCCCCCAGCCCCTCTCTTGTCCTGGGCTTAGGTGGCATGAGTGGGACAGTTACCAGGTCCGTACTCAAATTGCAGCAGGATTCCTGTTTTCCTCCCCTCAAGTCACCATCCTTGACGTCTAGACTCGGAATGCTCAAAATGGAAGTCAGCTTTTGTAAGACA
The DNA here is from genome assembly GCF_054177405.1 of Leptonychotes weddellii. Lineage (NCBI taxonomy): Eukaryota > Metazoa > Chordata > Mammalia > Carnivora > Phocidae > Leptonychotes > Leptonychotes weddellii. Next base: position 41,032,563 of record NC_138383.1, on the reverse strand, counting down.
AACCCGCTTCATAAAATGAATCTCCAGAACGCCTGCTTTTATCAAAGGTGCTTAGTGAAAGGCCTATGGTTGGTGTGGTTTAAAGTCGCAGCATGGTGAATACTGTTGTCCATGGTGCTTAATTCTGGAAGAGGTGTGGATCCCTGCCAGCCAGCAGTGCCCAAAACCATGTTCCAGAGTGTTTTGATTCAAGTGCTTATAAAGAATAGGGATGCTTTGGGTAGGGGAGTGGCCTTCTGCCCAAAGCAGTTCCTACATATGACAGACAGGGCAAACCAGCATGGCCCATGGAAGCAGCAAAAGAGAAAATGGTATATGGGAATGTGCCTTTGAGACTGAAATGTTTGAAAATGTGAATCAAATGTGGAGAATGCCTAAAAGGAAAAAAGAAAGTCACATTAGCACATTATGCCACATTTGGAAACCAGAGGAAAGTGGTGGTGGTGGGGGGAGATGGGCAAATGATCTGTTGTTGGGCCAACCTAACCCAGCCGGTAGGGAGGTCTTGGAGATCCTGTCTGCTTCTTGTCATAAAAAAAAAAAAAAGCATATTTTCATAGTAGATAACAATTATTATTATATTGAATGACAATCATTAGTGTTATATCACCTACATCTGTTGATAGCATTCCACAGTTTTCAGTAAACCATTGTAAGTGGCTGCAAAACACTCTTTCCACTGGGTGAACATGGCCCTTAACTGACCTCTATTGTTGGATAATCAGGAGATTCCCAGCTTTGGGCTTTAAAGATGATACTTAAGTGTATTATTTCTTCTGGACGGACCCCTGGAAGTAGAATTCCTAAGTCAACAAAGGGAAGAATGATTTTTAAGTTTATTTATCGGAGATTTCAAACTGTTGGCTGTAGAGCCACTTTGGCTCTTAGCTGAGTTGGACTTGGTCCATGCACATTTTTTTAAAGGTATGTTAATGGTTAAAAGTAAGACTATTTCCCATTAGAATTCAGATTTCCACTAATCTTGGAAAATCAGAGCTACCCAATCAATCAATGTAATACACCACATTAATAGAATAAGGAAAAAAGCCTCATCCCAAATAATACAGAAAAGGCAGTTGACAAAAGCCAGCATCCCATATGATAAAACACTGCACTAGGAGTAGAGGCGTGTGATAAAGGATGTTATGAAAAGCCCACAGTTGACATCGTACTCAGTGGTGTAAGATGAGAGCTTTCCCCCTGAGATAGAAACAGGACAAGGATGCCTGGTTTCACCATGGCTATTCAACAGAGTGCTGGAATTCCAGCCGGAGCAATTAGGCAAGAAAAAGAAACAAAAGAAAAGGAAAAAGAAACATCCAAATTGGAAAGGAAGAAGCAAAACTATCTGCATGCACAGATGACATGATCTTATATGTAGAAAATTCAAAGAACCTACTGAATAACTATTAGTGCTAGTAAATGAATCCAGAAAAGTTGCCAGATAGGGGATCAACACACAAAAATTAGTTGTATTTCTATACTAGCAATGGACAATCCCAAAAGGAAACTAAAGAAAATAATTCCACTTATAATGGCATCTGAAAGAATAAAATACTTAGGAGTACATTTAAGCCAAGAGGTTAAAGATTTGTACACAGAAAATTACAGAATATTGCTACAAGAAATTAAAGAAGGTCTAAATGTATGGAAAGACATCCCATGTTTATAGACTGGAAGGCTTAACGTTGGTAAGATGCAACACTACCCAAAGCAATCTACAGATTCAGTGCAATCCCCACCAAAATCCTAATGGCTTTTTTTTTTTGTAGAAATGGAAAAGCTGATCCTAAAATTCATATGGAACTGCAAGGGACCCTGAATAGCCTGAACAATCTCAAAAAACAAAACAAAACAAAACAAAAACAAAAACAAAACAAAGTTGGAAGAATCACACTTCCTGGTTTTAAAACTTACTACAAGGATGCCTGGGTGGCTCGGTCGATTAAGCGTCCGACTCTTGATTTCAGCTCGGGTCATAATCTCAGGGTCATGAGATCAAGCCCCACATTGGGCTCCATGCTTAGTACAGAGTCTGCTTGAGATTCTCTCTCTCCCTCTTCCTCTGCCCTTCCCACTTGTGTTCTCTCTCTCTCTCAAGTAAATAAATAAAATCTTAAAAAACTTACTACAGAGCTACAGTAATCCAAACAGTATTGTACTGGCTTATGGATGAACATATAAATAAGTGGAATAGCTTGAGAATCCACAATAATGTGGATATATATATATGGATTTACTTATGGAGATATATATATATATATATGGTCAGTTGATTTTTTGACAAGGGTGGCATGACCATTCAATGTGGAAAAAATAGTCTCTTCAACAGATGGTGCTGGGACAACTGAATTTTCACACAAAAGAGTGAAGTTGAACCCCAACCTCACACCATATATGAAAACCAATTTAAAATGGATCAAGGACCTAAATGTAAGAGTAACAATTATAAAGCTATTTGAAGAAGACCAAGGGAAAAAAGGTCATACATTGAATTTGGTAAAGATTTCTTGGAAATGACTCCAAAACCACAGGCAACAAAAGAATACATAGATAACTTGGACTTCATTAAAATTAAAAATGGGCAGGAAAAAACACTACCAAGAGATAAGCTACCCATGAAATGGGAGAAAATATTTAAAAGCATCTAGCTAATACAGGTCTAGTATCCAGAATAATTAAAGAACTCTTACAACTCAACAACAAAAAGGCAAACAATCCAATTTTTAGATGCTCAAAGGACTTGAATAGACAACCCTCCAAAGAAGACATACAAATGGCCAACAAGCCCAGGAAAAGATGGGTAATGTCATTAGGAAAATGTAAATCAAAACCACAATGAGATACCACTTCATACCCGCTAGGGGAATAATGAAAAAAAAAGAAAAAGAAAAAGAAAAAAAACCTTGGTGTGGAGGTGGAGAAATTTGAACCCTCCTACATTGCTGGTGGGAGTGTAGATGGTGCAGCTGCCAAGCAAAAGAGTTTGGCAGTTTCCCAGAAAGGTAAACATAAAATTACCATATGGCCCCACATTCTCATTCTTAGGTATATCCCCAAAAGAACAGAAAACAAACACTTGTACACAAATTTTCAGCATTATCTGCAATGGCCAAAAGGTGGAAACAACCTATATGTCCATCAGTTGATGAAGGGATACACAAAATGTGGTCCATCCACACACTGGAATAATATTCAGCCCTAAAACGGAATGAGCTGCTGATACATGCTATCCCATGGATAAATCGTAAAAACATTCTGTTAAGGAAAAAAGCCAGACACAAGAGATCGTATATTGTATGATTCCATTTTAACGAAATATCCAGAATAGGTGATAGTGGTTGCCAGGGCCAGAGGGGAGGATGGAATGGGGAATGGCTACTAACCAGGGTAGGGTTTCCTTTTGAGGTAATGAAAATGTTCTGGACCTCTGTTCAGCTCCCTCTGAGCCCTCAGCCTGGACGAATTGCCCAGCTGGGTGAGAGACAGGACTGCCCAGGCCTCTGTGAGCAGATGTCATTTACCTTCACCATGGGGCCATCTTCCTCCAACACTCTGTAGAGTAGGACCCACCATGGGACTTGTGCTTAGAAAAATGACAGTGGGTTTTGCCTGTAGCGTTTTCCTAAACCTGAGTAAGTGCGAACAGCTTATCTATTCTCTTTGCCCATAAATATCTTTGTATCTTCCACAGCAGCTAGGAAATGCCTTTCACTGTAGGCACCCAATATAGCTTTGTTCATTTCCATGATTTAGATCTTCTCGTTGTTCTCCCCACCCGTGGAGGGATAACAACCAGTAACCAGCATATGGGATGAACCCAAAAGAGAACTGTCATTCATTCATGTGTTCACCCAACATTCATCAGACACACGGTACATACTAGGTTCTGTGGGTGGGTAAGACCTGGAACAGTGTCACTGTGCATTTGTCAGAGTCCAATTAAGAGACAGAAGCCACACCACCATTGGAATAGAGAATGTTTAATACAAAGGACTATTAACAAAGGCTTGGTGTAACAAGGGATTCACTAACAAGAAGTAAAGATAATTTTAAACAACATAGAGAGCAGAATGAGGAGCGGCCGCTACACCCAGGGCCCAGATGGAGCCCCTGAGGGAGAGCCCCCCCAGTGTCCGTCCCAGAGCCAGGGCTGAGACCCAGACCTCATCAGATAGGGCATCGATGGGGTACACTGCATGGCTGAGGAATGGGGTGTCTGCAGGGCTTGCTGGAAATCCACCCTCTGGAGTGCTAGGCGAAGCGGCCCACAGGGGGGCGCCATGCCTCAGAACTTGGGGAAAGGCTACGGAGAAGGTGCCTGGGAAGTTGTTGCCTGTGTGTGTGCGCGTGCGCGCGGGCGCGCACACTCACGTTATATGGGATAGGATGGTCAGGGAGGATCTTTCTGATAAGATGGCATTTGAACAGAGATCTGAAAGAAGAGAGGCAATGACGATGTAGGTATTGGGTGGAAAAGCATTCTGAGGAGAGGGAACAGCCACTGAAGAGGCACCAGAGCAGGACCTGCCTGATGCATTCAAGGAACTGCAAGTAGCCAGGGGCTGGAGCTGCGGAGAGAGCAAGCCAGGAGGTTAGGAGACGTCCGCAGAGATGACGGAGGCCCTTGAGGCCAACATGGGAACGTTAGCTTTTGTTCTGAGCAATACATATGCGATTCAAAATAATCAATTCACAAGTACGCGTAAGGGATTGGGGAGTTTGGAAGAAGGAAAGATTGCCTCTGGTTTGGGTGGAGCTGAGAGGAGCAGGAGATTCGAGAAAGAGTGTGGATGAGCCAGGAGGAGGGAAGACAGTGTTTGGAGAGACATAGGCACACACACACACACACACACACACACACACACACACCCGCCACCCGCCCCACCCCGCCTCGCCCCACCCCTGGAGTATGGGCTGCCTGTGAGCACGGACGTTCCCTGAAGACCTGCCCTGTCCTTGGCAGGCCTGCATCAGGGAGCTGAGATGCAGATCAGGGCTTTCTGATAGAACTTTCTGTGGTGTCTGGAGATGGTCTATGTCTGCACTGTCCAGTATGGTAGCCACTAGCCACTACAGCTACTGAGCACTTGAAATGTGCCTAGTGAGACGGAAAAACTGAATTTTAAAATTTAACTTACATTTAGATTGAAATTGCCACAAGAGACTAGCAGTTGCCACACTGAAGAGTGTTAAGTCCAGACTCTGGATGCTTACATGCACTGTGTGAACGGATTCCACCTGATGCACACTCCCCGCCGCCCGTGCCCCCCTCCGCCACCGCCTTAACTGAATAGAACTCACACGGGTGCTCAAGCAACCAGGCCCTGCCTTGCTGACCTCCTCCCCATGTCCTGTCTAGCTGTTTGGTCTGGGCCACACTGGTCAAGGTCAGGTCATTACCACATCTCATTCTGAGTTAGCAGTCTGCAGATCTTTCCATTCTAGTCAAAACATTGTTTTCTGTTTGCATGTAAACCTTGTTCTTTGGCTGCCCAGTTCGTGATTTGGTCTCCCAAACATCTACGCCTCTTGTAACAGGAGCGGATCAAAACAAAACCCAAGGGCCGCAGCAGGTGGCCTCGTCTGACATTGGCACGTCATACCTTTTCTACCAGGAGCCAAGAATATGCAGGTTGCTAATTTGAACCCAAATAGTGAAGTGCTCTCCCTCTCTCCTCTTCGGGTTCTTATTCTGTAATTTCAGTTTTCAAAAACAAAACCCTTCCGTATGCGAAGTTCTCAGAACGGTTGTGGTCTCCAGTATGTTGCTTGTAAAACAAATGCATTTTGTTTGTGGTTTCAGAGTTTCATAATCATCCCACGTAGGAGTCGGGCAGTTTTGAAGGAAGGCTGGCGCGAGGCTGTGGGTGAAGGCAATCAGATGTGAAACATTTTCGATCAGCGACCCGTATAAACCAGGGCTTCTCAATATCAATACTATTGACATTTTGGGCCAGGTAATTCTTTGCTGTGGGGCTGTTACGTGCATTGTAGGATGTTTAGCAACATCCCCTGGACGCCAGTGGGTACCATCACTTGCCCCTCACTAGGACAACCAGAAATGTCTCCGAACATTGCCCCATGAGCCCTGGGAGGCAGAACTGCCTGGGTTGAGAACCACTGGGGTAGATAAAACCTGAATGAGGAGAGGGATGTTTAAGACTCCGAAGTCACCGCCCCTCCTTGGGAATGAAAGTGTAAAGATCCTCTGGCCTCCCAGTAAGTGAGCATTTCATTAGACAGTGTTACCTGTGCGTTTCTAAGCCATAAATAGGAAGAGTACATTCTGTGAGATACCCATACGCCAGCATTCTTCATTCATTGTGTCTGAGTGTCATGTACTGGGGATGTGGTAGTGAATAAACAGATAGACTCACTGATTCATTTAACAAATATTTATTGCTTACTATGGGCCAGGCATTGCTCTAGGCACTTGGTATATTAGTCAGAGTACTCCAGAGAAACAAATACATATATATTTATATGTACATATGTAATACCATACCATGTTTACAAATACCATGTATCATACAATATTTGCAATTCATTCTGCCTTTTGTTTTGAGTCCTTCCACTTGAGTTCTCTGCTGGCTCTGGCCTGAAACAATCACAGGCATGTATATATATGTGTGTGTGTGTGTGTGTGTGTGTGTGTGTACATATATATAGTTCTGTTTCTCCAGAGAAGAATGAAGAGATATATGAAATATATAGAAATGTAAAGAACCTAGAATATCCAAAACAACTTTGAAAAAAATGAAGGTGGGGCGCTGACACCAGCTGGTAGTTTAGTAAAGCCAGATAGCATAGTACGCTAATACCATACATAATGGTGTTATTCTAGAGGCAATCAGTGGGACAGGATAGAGAGTTAATATACCATATTTAAAAATTAACCCAAAATGGGGCGCCTGGGTGGCTCAGTCGTTAAGCGTCTGTCTTGTTCGGCTCAGGTCATGATCCCAGAGTCCTGGGATCAAGCCCCGCATCGGGCTCCCTGCTCGGCGGGAAGCCTGCTTCTCCCTCTCCCACTCCCCCTGCTTGTGTTCCTGCTCTCGCTGTGTCTCTCTCTGTCAAATAAATTAAAAAAAAAAATCTTTAAAAAATTAACCCAAAATGGATCATAGACCTAAGTGTAAAAATTGTAGAAGTGTAAAACTTCTAGAAGAAAAGGTACAAGAAAACCTTGGTTAGGCAAAGATTTCTTAGATACGATACCAAAAGCACAATCCATAAAAGATAAAATGGATCAGTTGACTTCATTCAAATTAAACTCTTTTGCTCTTCAGTAGATACTGGTTAAGAGAATGAAAATACAAGCCACAGACTGGGACAAAATATTTGTAAGTCATTTCGTGATAAAAGACTAGTATCAGAGTATGTGAAGAACTCTCAAAAACCCAATAGTAAGAAAACAAACAACTCAATTTTTTTAAATGGGCAAGGGCACCTGGGTGGCTCAGTTGCTTAAACGTCTGACTCTTGATTTCAGCTCGGGTCATGATCTCAGGGTTGTGGGATCGAGCACTGCATCAGGCTCTGTGCTGGGATTCTCTCGCTCTCTCTCTAAAATAAATAAATAAATAAATAAATAAATAAATAAATAAATAAATAAAATAAATAAAAATGGGCCAACAGATTTGAACAGATACTTCATCAAGGAAGGTGTATGGATGGTCAATAAGGCCATGAGAAGATGCTCAACATCATTCATGAGTCATTAGAGAAATAAAAATTACAACCGTAACAAGATACTGATGCACACCTGTTAGAATGGCTAAAATGAAAAAGACTGACCAACACCAGGTGTTGATGAGGATACGGAGCTACCGAATCTCTCGTTCCCTACCAGTCAGAATATAGCCTGTGGGACCATTTTTGATAGTAATCTGGTAGGTTTTTGAAATTGCAAACACATACCTGTGGTACGATTCAGCCATTCTACTCCTAGCCGTTCACCCCAGGGGAATGACACATGTCCATACAAACGTGCTGTGGAATGTTTACGCTTTCTACCAGCTTTGTGGGTGACTTGCCAAAAACTGCAAACAACAGAGATGTCCATCCCTGGTGAGCGGACATATCCATACAAAGGGGTATGACTCCGCAATAAAAAGGAACCAGCGTGTCCCGGAAGGCTGCGTCCTCTAGAAGCCGGGGGCCAGGGTTTTAGAGATGGAGCAGTCCAGCCCCTCATGGGAAAGGCCCAGGGCTCCATGTCACTCCGGGAAACCCGACTTCTGCCCACTGACCAGGCCCTCTGGACTCAGAAGCCGTTCCCTCAGCTGCCTCAACCGCCTCCTGCACTCTCCCTTCCTCACTGAGCTCCAGCCATGCTGACTGCCCTGCTGGTCCTCAAACTTGCCAGGCCTGTTCCCTGTGCCTGGAATACTCTTCCACAGACAAGTGTGGCTCCCTTTCCTCTCCCCGCAGGTCTTTATGTAAAAGTCACTTTGTCATGAGGTCTCCTTTCCTACCCATGGGGCCTTAAACACTGACCCCAAGACATCCAGGGCCTCATCCCTGGACCCTGTGAATGTTCCCTCGTCTGACAAAGGGACCTCACAGATGTGGCTGAGGTCAGCATCTTGAGGTGGGGAGAGGACCCTGGATTGTCCAGGGGCGCCCTCGGTGTGACCTCAGGTATCCTCGGAGAGGGGGATGGAGGCCGCTCTGACACAGAAGCAGGAGGTATGTGACCGAAGCACGATGCTAGGCTCCCCACTTTGAAGATGGAGGAAGGGGCCACGAGCCCAGGGATGTGAGGGGTACGGCTCTGGAAGCTGAGAGAGGCCCCGCACAGAGTCTCCCCTGGAGGCTCCACAAGGAGCCAGCCTGCCCACGCCTTGACGTTAGCCCAGTGACACTGATTTGGGACTTCTGAACTTCAAAATTATAAATGGGGGAATGACTACATGAGGGAATAAATGTGTGTTGTTTAAGTCACCAAGTTAATGGTGGTTTATTGACCATGGCAGCCATAGGAAATCATGGCCACTGCCTTACTTGACCTTGCAGTCCCCGTGCCCGGAACTCCTTCCTCCCCACTCATGGTCCTTATCAGCACCTGACAGGCTATATGTTTTACTTATCCATCTTGTGCATTCTGTGTGTCTCCCACGTGGGCATAAACTCCAAGAAGGGAGGGATATTGCACCTGTTATCTGTGCTGGTAGAGAATAGGGCTCAGCAGACTGTGTGTTGAAATCCAGCAGGTGAACGACTACGTCCAAGGTTTTGACACTCAGAACACCACAAGGAATAACTGAACAGCACCCACGTGGACTTTGTTGACAACCGCTCGAGTCTGCTCCATGTTTCTCTTTTTCAAGATACAAAGCACTGAGCATATGGTCCCAGGCCCTTTGGACCTGGGTCACCGGTGGTGTCCCGTCCCCAGAAGGAGGCATTCTTGTGAGTTTGGTTCGTGCGTTTGCAGGCCATTGTTTCTGTCTTACGTCCGTATGTGAGTGGACGTGAATTATACCTCGGGCTCGCCGGGGCCTGGATTTGCAGTGCACACGGGTGGACCCTCACGGTGACCTGAGTCTCCTCCCTCAACCCTGTGTATCTATCTGAGAGGCCCCTGGTGGAGGCACACGTAGGCCTGGCTACCTTCGCTCTCCCGCTCTACCAGGCTGCACTGTAAGAACACTTCGCATTTTATTCATCCATTTCCCTGTTGACGTCAGGCCGGGCCTGGGCAGGAAACAGACGAACCACTCAAAACAAGAAGGAACTCAATGAAGGGGCTCTTGAGAAGGGTCTGGGCAGGGCCAGGAAGGACAACACACTTCGCCATCTCTGCCTCTGTCTGCTCTTTCAAATGGTGCCACCGCAGAAGGGTTTGTCCTCGTGCGCACGCGCCGAAGCTGCTCCGAAGTCCCCCGTGAGGGGACAGGCGCGGCCAGGTTGTTCTCAGACCCTCAGCCCCCTCGCATCTAGTGTTACGGAAGAAGGTAGGGGATGGCCCTCTCAATCTGCGAGCGTGTGAGCCTCACAGAGGAATTTGCCCCTCGAGTCGCCTCCTCCTGGAGTCACCCCAGAGGACTGCCCATTGGCTTTCTTTACACAGCGCTGTCCCCTACGGTTTTGTCTGTGTGTCCCTGTTGAACAAGTTGCCATTCGCAGAAAGATGTAGGGCAAGGAATCCCGGGTCCAGCTCAGGGCCCTGCCTCGTCAGCTGTGACTTTTTACCTGTCTTTTCATCCGTCAGGGTCAGTGGCCCCTCAGTTGGAGCCCCGCTTTGCCAAGCCCACGGAGAGAACCGGTGGGTGGTGGGGGCCGGGTCGGCGCTGGGCCCTGGGGTGTGGCCGGCAGTTCTTTTCTGCACAAAGAACAAAAGTGCCCGCCCCTCTCTCACTTCCTTTTTGGGGCCTGGGAGGGTTGGCCTATGAGTGGCTAGCTGCTATTTATGGGCCTAGACTGTTCTGTGTGAAACCCCAGGCCCTCCCGAGAGGAAAGAGTGCAGGAAGGAGGGGGTGCCAGGTGACCTTGCCCTTGGTCTGCGGTGCGATGGGCCCAGGTGTGGCGGTTAGAGTCTCGAGTAGAACCTACCCCAGGAGGTCAGGATGGTTCTGGCGTGGCAGGTTTCCTAGCAGATAAGCACTACGCCCGCTGTATTTATAGACGCTCAGAATAGAGTGGGCTGCTTGTTGGAGGATGGCATCCACTCTCCCTGCTTTTGACAGAGGGGAAACTGAGGCCCAGGATGTTGAATGCCAAGTCTGGGGTCCCCACTGAGATTGGGACATCGGCAGGACTAGAACCCAGTGTCTGGACTCCGTCCTCAGGAAGCGGCTGGGTTGCCTATTTGGAGCAGAAATGAGACGAGATTTGAGGGCCGCGGAGCGCCTAGCCCCTCCCGGGGTCCTGGGCCTCCTGGTATTGTCCAGAGTCCGGGGTGGCTGGGCAAGGCTGAGAGGTGGGGGGAGGGAAAGCAGAGAGAATCCTCTACACACCCGGGGTCTCCAAACCTGCATCCCTCCCTCTCCTACCCCCACTGGTGATTCATGTCGGCCTTCTATAATCTTTCTTTCTACACCGTTGGGTTGCTCTTTGGCATTCATTGTAACCTGATTTCACAGGAATGACAATGGCTGTGTGGTATTCCTTCCCTCATTCCTTCTCCCTCCCTTTCTTCCCTGCTTCCCTCCTTCCCTCTCTCCTCTTCTTTCTTGTACTTGTTGAGCATGCACTATGTCCTGGATACCCTTCCTGACACGGTCAGGGCTGTCCTCGTTGACAGGGCAAGATTTGAGCATAGATTAGTAGGAAGTGATGGGCTACCCCAGCAGCAACCTGGGCAAAGAGCGTTCTAGGCAGAGGGAACAGCAAGTGCAAAGGCCCTGAGACAGGACCGTGACTGACATGCTTGAAGCCCACAGGAGAAGTCCCCTGTATGAGGTGGTATAGTAGGGGGAGAGCGGCAGACAGCTCAGAGAGAGAGAGAGAAAGGGCCGGGCTCAGTGACTGAGTCTGTTGTAAGGATTCTGGCTGGCACTCAGAGTAAGCTGGGAGCCGGCAGAGCGCTAAGCTCCTCTTGGGCATAAGAGGTCCCACGGGTCCTGGATGGGGATCACGCTGAGGAGGGCCATAGGCAGAAGGAGGGAAGCCAGGGAAGAGGCCGCCTGGCCAGTCGAGGGAGTGACTAAGTAGGGAGCAGGGAGGCGGTGAGAAGCGGTCGCCTGAGAATCATTCTGAAGGCGTCGCCTGCATGATGTGCTGGTGGCCTGGATGGGAATGGGGTGTGGAGGGAAACGTGGCGTCCAAGCCCACGACCCTGTGCCGTGCAGGGGGCCGGACTGAGCGGGCTTCGGTGTGGGCTCTGCCGGCAGCCGGCCTTGTGACTGCCCTGGCCGGGCCTCCCGCCCGCGTTTCCGCCGCCCATCTGCATTCCCAGGCTCCAGAGCACCCGCGGCAGTGTCCGCTCAGCCACCAGCTCGCTGCCGTGCTCAGGAAGCACCAGCTCTGGTGCTGACGGTCCTGGGAGGAGCCACGCGCCGCCACCCCCCTGCGTCTCCCCACAGCTGCCACTAGTCTTCTTTGCGAAGCGCAAGCAGCCTCTGGACGACTATTTATGGGGCTCCTAGTCCCCTGTACCTGGGACACACCAGTGAACTGACCATGTCCCTGCCCTGGTGCTGCATTCGCCCGAGGAGACGGACAGTTGCACCTCAGTGGGGGACACGTGCGGTCATTGTAAGCTGCGACGAAGATGATCGAAGCCCGGGAGGCGGGGGTGAGTGAGCACCGTGCACTCTACCGATGGTGGCCGGAGAGGCCCCACCAGGGGGGAAGTTAGAACTGAGGCATAAAGGCCCAGAGAGCATCAGGCAGCTGGAGTATGGCAGGGAAGAGTCTTCCCAGCAGAAGGAACAGCGTGTGCAAGGACTCCGAGCCGGGATAAGGTGTGGTATGTGTGAGGAAGGAAAAGAAGGGTGTTCGTTACTGTTGGATGAAGGCACCCAAAGGACTGTGGGTAGGCAGAAGGTGCTGCCTGGGGGGGCCCGGTGGGTGTGGCATGGGCGTGGGAGTGTGACATGGGTGTGAGTCGGACACAGGTGTGGGAGGCGGTGGGGACACAGGTGAGGTGGTGGGGGTGACACAGTTGTCCCTGCTTCTGGGGAAGCCCTCATGGTAGGGGAGGAGCTTGAGCTCCGGGGCATTTAGAGCCATCCTGATCCCAGAGTTGGGTTGTTTCTGGAAGCAAAGATCCAGGGCTTATCCTCCAGGGACAGATAAGAACTGGCACCTCGTGTCCCTCTCAAGGCTTTCCCATTGGGCCATGAAGGCGTCTCCCTGTTAATTCTGAGGACGGGAGAATCATGTCCCTCACGGTCACGCACAGTGGGTGAAGAGCCCAACATGCTTCATCCCACCCAGTCCCCGCCACAGTCCGCTGCGGTAAGGAGCGCCATCATTCCCTTTCACAGATGAGAATACCGAGGCTCGGAGAAGGTCTGTGGTTTGCCACGGTGTCACAGCTCCTGGCTGGCTGAGGGGGACTTGAGCCGGGTCTGCGACGCAGCCTGAGCTGCTGTTGGATTCTCACGCACGGCTGGTGGGAGGCCGAGGGGTACCAGCACTTTGGAAAGTGGCGACACGACTTGGCACAACTCGCTGAACGACACGTGCGCCTCCCATGGGCCAGCCGTCTCACTCCCGGGGGGCTGCAGGATCCCCGGCAGTCTTCACAGCAGCCCGAGAAGCCGGTGCCCTCAGGGATCCCGTTTTACAGACGGAAAAACCAGGACTCGTGTGCTGGGGACCCCGGCGGGACCCCAAGGCCTTTCGGGGAGAGCTGCCAGGGCACAGAGCCGCGTGAGGTGGGTTTCCTTCACTACCTCTGCCAAGCTGCTCGTTGCCACAGACCGGCGGCGGGCAGGTGCCAGGGCCTAGCTGCTCTGTCTCAAGCCGGACTTTAAAGAGATTCATGGAAATGTACAACAGTGCTGCTCTTGTCACTAATTTCCTTCCAATGCGTAGTGACTTTCTCGTAACCCTATGCCATTTATCTTAACAGGTCATGGATGGAGCTAGAGAGAATCACGCTAAGCGAAATAAGTCGGAGAAAGACAAATGCCATATGACTTCGCTCATATGTAGAATCTAAGCAACACAACAAACAAGCAAAGGGAAAAAAATACCAGAGAGAGGGGACAACCCAAGAAACAGACTGTTGATCATAGAGAACAATCTGATGGTGACCAGAGGGGAGAGGGTGGGGGGATGGGGATTGAGGCGTGTAGCTGTGAGGAGCACAGGGTGATGGGTGCAGGGGTCGTCACTCTATTGTGCACCTGAAACTAATATAACACTGTACTGGAACTAAAACCTTAAATTTAAAAAAAAGAAATAAAAAAATAAAATAAATCAATACATAGGTCTTTAACTTCTCAGTTTTAATTTTCAGTGCAGTCACTACTGATAGGTGTGCCCACAAAGCCCAGCTCTCTGGGCTCCTGCACTGCGATCAGGACCAGGCAGGGGTCCCCGGGGACACCGCAGGTGCTGGGAGGTTGGTGGGGGTGCACCCAGCTCGGGGGGGCCAGGGGCAGGGCCGTGCAGCCATACTCTGTCGGGGTGTGCCCAGCCAGGCTCCGAGATCCTTCCTGTGGGTACCATCCGTGGTGCTCCTCGTGAGAAACAAGGGAAGACGGAAGCTGTCACGGGCTGGAGGAGACGGAGGAGGCAGTACACGGTGTGTGGGGGGCCAGACGGGACCCCGGAGCACATACAGGACGGGAGGGATCAAAGGGAGAACTTGAATCAGGGTGGTGGCTTGTGTTATCATTATTGTTCTGTGAATAACACTAGTTAACAGCCACCTGGATTATTCACTAATAACACCGCGCCAGTGTTCATGTCTTAGTCCTGACCAGGGGTCATGGTTCTGCGAAGTGTTAATATTAGGGAAGGCTGGATGGAGAGTATTCGGGAATGCTGTAGGACGTTTTCAATTTTTCTGTAACTCTAAACTCATTCCGAAACGGAGGCACTTCCTTTTCCATTTATGTCCCGTCCAGCACCAGGCAGGCCTAAGGTTTGGAAGTCAGAACAGTGGTCGCCCTAGGGGAGGGCGGAGCCCCGGAGGGGCTGGGCATGGTCTGTTCCTTGATCTGGGGGCTGGGGTCTGTGACAGTCTTTCATGCTGCCCACTTACAACGTCTGTATCATACCGTATTGGATTTTCACAATTTTCAGTAACAACAACTCTAGGGCAGGGGTAGTTTGTTTGGGCTATGGGGCCTCAGAGCTTGATCCTGGTGAGCCTTGGCCTGGAGCTGCCCATGGCTCTCCTGGGGTCCCAGTAGCACAGGGACATCACCTGACAGTGTTCACAGCACGCCTCCCTCCCAGCTTCCAGGCTGGGAGCAGCTACGCGGTGGGGGTAGGAAGCAGCGAGCGGGGAAACCAGGACTTGGGTAGGAATTCAATTGGCATTCAATTGGATTTAGGGGAGAGATGCGTTCCTTGAGGCAGGCATGAGCTGGTAAGATGAGGTCAGATGATTCTGGTCATATTGTGAAGGCAAAACCAACAGGGTTTGCTGCTGGGTTGGTTGCAGGGAGTGAGACACAGAGAAAGAGAAAGAGAAAGAGAAAGAGAAAGAGAAAGAGAAAGAGAAAGAGAAAGAAGGTTGGAACTACCAGCTACCAGGACAGGGATGACAAGGTGGGACAGGGCGCGGAGGTAGGGTCGGAGCTCCCTGTGGCTGCCATAAGTCTGAGATGCCTATTCGGAAGCCAGGAGGAGGCCAATGGGGACCTGAGTCTGGAGTCTGGAGGAGAAGCCTGGCTGCAGATGTGGATCTGTGTGCGGTCTCTACTATTACACACCTAGCTCAGGCCAAGTGTATTAGTCAGAGCTCCCCCAGAAGAAGAGAACAAGCAGGAGACGGATACATAGATTGATTTTAAGGAATTAGCTCATGCAGTTGTGGGGGTTGGCAAGTCTCAGATCTGCAGGACAGGCTGACAGGCTAGAGACCTAGTGAAACTAGATGTTGCAGTTTCAAGTCTGAAGGCAGTCGGAGGCAGAATGCCTTCTTCCGGGAAACTCAGTCTTTCGCTCTTAAGGCCTTCAACTGATTGGATGAGGCCCACCCACACTGTGCTTTACTCAAAGTCTACAGATTTCACTGTAGTCTCATCAAGAAATACCTTCACAGCAATATCTAGTATTTAACCAAATATCTGGGTACTGTGGCTCAGTTGAGTTGACACATAAAATTAACCATCACAGCGGGGAGATGGCGGGGCAGAGATGTCAGAGATCCCGGTATGGTTCTTAGGAACAGCTCCATCTTCCTTTTGGTTTCTTCCTAGGCTTGTCAGGATCTCAATAGGGGGTTCAGGTGTCCTGAAACCCAACAAGGGCCTCTCACCACAATAAGGTCCTGAACAGTGGACCAAGCAGAGCCCTTGGAAACACAGCACTGTAAGATTACACAGAGAAATAAATGGGTTTACCCCCTCCTGCCTCAGACACCCCAGTGTGAGCTCCCCCAGCCAGGAGCTGAGTTTAATCTTTGGCCCTTGAGTTGTTGTACTTAAACATTTATACAACTCTATGCAGAGTGATGTCTTGTCCTCTCCACCAGACACTGGACACTTTGAGGACAGAGACCACGATTTCCTCTACAGTAGCAGTGACAGGGAGCTCACTACTCAGCAGAGGCAGCCTTTGAATTGTGCTGATGGAAGGAGTTCGCCTCAAAGTTGCACTGAGCACTGTCTTCCCCAGTCCTTCTCACCCCGTGGAGTCTACACAGGATGACCCCCAGGATGGAACCCAGGGTGTGTGAGGACTGTCACCGAGCCTTGTCTTCATGGGATGCACAGTCTTTCTCCCCATGAGGGACAGGCTCCAGGCTGCTGGGTGCCCTCCTCTGATTATATTCCTGTTCTGGAAAGCCCCTTCCCACCCTCCACGAGGCCTGGTCAACAGCAGACTCTCAAAAATTGTCTTTAATAACATAGTGATCCCATTCAAAGAGCAACGTCCTAATCTTGGCATGGAGTTCTAAAAGTTCACTTATTAAATAAATATTTATTGATTTCCTACTATGTGCCAGGCCCCATGATAGGGGTTGGGAATAAAATGGTGCCCCAAACAAACATGATCCTATCAGGGCCCTGGTGCCCACCATGGTAGCTGGCATAATAACATCCTTTCTTGGCTGCTTTACCTTCCTTGTACAACTTCCTGAGCAACTTGTACTTAATCTTCTTCTCAGGGTCTGCTCATGAGGAGTGCAAACCAAGACAGCCCCAGCCCTTGTGGGACTTCCAGCCAGTGGGAAGATGGATAATAAGTAATAACAAATCAATATATGATTCAAAATTATGATAAGGAGTGTGAAAGGGAAGAACAGGGTATCCATGAGAGGCTAGGTAGTGAGGAGCGTGAAGGTACAGCTTGACTGTTTGAATGAAAGGTCAGGAAAGCCCTCTGAGAGGAAGGACATTTAAACAGAGTCCTGGAGGATGAGGTAAAGGAAATAACATTCTAGACAGAGGAGAGCATGTGCAAAGCTCCTGGGGCACAAAGGAGTTTGGCATAGTTGGGTTACAGGAAAAAGCCCAACATCTCACTACAGTGTAGTGAGCAAGGGAGAGAGTGGTATGACAGGAAATCGGAGGGCTAGGCTATCTAAATCATGTGTTGCCTCGTGGGCAAAACAAGAAGTTTTTACTTTTCTCTCAAGATAAGAGGGGAGCTTACAGCAATGGAAAACCAGATTATTTCAGACCATTCCTTCTGCTGAAAATACTAGAAAAGTGGGACAAAATTAAAAAGGAAAACACGTCTATTTGAAGGTGCCAGATAACTATCAAGGTGGTGAGAAATTATGGGGATTACGGGGCCAAGATCTGGGAAAGCACAGATGCCCAGAGAATGAGGCTGGCGGTGGATTCCACTTTTCCCCTCAAGGGGATTACTGACTTGAAAGCAACATCTGAGAGGCTGAGAAGCTGAGCAGAGCATTTTTCGGACTCATGGAGTTTAGGAGTTTAGACCCTGTCAAGGAGGAGGCATTTATTAAGCATCCAAAGCATTGGATTGGGATCCTTAAGGGCTGCATGTTAAGAATAAAGGTGAAAAAAAAAAAAAATAGACAAGCCCTCACAGGAATGGAATCCCAGCTGTAAGGCATACCAATTCCTCTCTTAACTAAGGTGATCTGGGACTGCCCAGCTAAGGTGATCCCAGCTTAGCTTCCTGCCCAAAGCAAAACTAAGGAGGAAGATTACATCAAATTATTTCTATAATTTTTCATACTCAATGTCCAGGCTGACAATAATGCAAGACTTGCCCCCAGATAGAGGAACATACACACACACACAAACAAATAATAAAAAGAGACCCAAGAGGAGCCAGATATTGGAGTTACAGATATTGGAGTTACAACATGGACTTTGAAGTAACTACAATTAAGTGTTCAGTGAATTATAAGACAAGATGAGAATTTTGGCAGTGAATGGGACTCTATCAAAGAGGATCATAAAACAAAACATACTCTTACCATATGATCCAGCCATTGCAATCCTTGGTATTTACCCAAATGAACTGGAAACCTACATGAACATTAAAAACCTCCACATGGATGTTTATGGCAACTTTATTCATAATTGCCAAACTTGGAAGCAACCTTCAGAGGTGAATGGATAAATAAACTGTAGTACATCCAGACAATGGAATACTATTCAGCACTAAAAAGAAATAAGTTATTTTGCCATAAAAAGATATGGAGGAACCTTAAATGCATATTTATAACTAGAGGAAGGCAATCTGAAAAGGCTATGTACTGTATGATACAACTTTGACATTCTGGGAAAGGCAAAACTGGAGACAGTACAAAGATCAGTGGTTGCCAGGAGTTTGGGTGGGGGGAGGCATGAATAGGCAGAGCACAGAGGATTTTCAGGCAGTGAAACTATTCTGTATGATACTATAGTGGATACATGCCATTATACATTTTTCAAATCCCATAGACTATACATCATCAAGTGTGAACCCTAATGAAACCATGGACTTTGGGTGATAATGATGTTTCAATGTAAGTTTGTGATTGTAACAAATGTCCCACTTCAGTGTGGGATGTTGATGGTAGGGGAGACTATGTGTGCATGGGAGGTAGAGTAAGGGCACATGTGAACTTTCTGTGCTTTCTGCTCAATTTTGTTGTGAACCTAAATGTGGCTCTAAAACATAAAATGTATTATTTTTAAAAGACTGGAAGAAAATCAACCAAAGGGAAGGAAGGAAAGGAATCAAAGGGAAATTGTGGACCTGAAAAATTCAGTCACGAAATTAAGAACTCAAAAGGTAAGTTTAATAGCTGATTAGATACAGCTGAAGAGAAATATAAGGAACTGGAAGGTAGGTCACAGGAAAATATCCAGATTGAAGAGACAAAACAGCCTAAGAGAAATATGGGACATGGTGTAAAAGACCTAACATACATGTAATTGGAGTTCCAGAAGAAGAGGAGAGAGGGGTGCCTGGGTGGCTCGGTTGGTTAAGTGTCTGACTCTTGATTTCAGCTCAGGTCATGATCTCAGGGTCGTGAGATCAAGCCCTGTGTCGGGCTCCACACTCAGCATGGAGTCTGCTTGGGATTCTCTCTCTCCCTCTGCCCCTCCCCCTGCTTGTGCACTAAATCAATCAATCAATAATAAATAAATAAATAAAAAGAGGAGAAAGAAAGTACTAGACAGTGGTAGTAGTTTATGAGATAATGACTAAGAATATTTTTAGATGAATGAAAGGACATTGAGCCATGGATTTGAAAAGGACTATGAACACTTAGAAGGATAAATACAAAGAAAACCACACTTAAGTACAGCACAAAAATGTTACCAGGAATCTAAGACAAGAAGAAAAATCTTAGGAGTAGACAGAAGAAAAAAGTTAGAGAGTCTTCAATGAGGGACTGATATGATATCTGGTGTATGTTTTGATTTTTGTTTGCTTGTTTGTTTAGTAAGCTCTATGCCCCGGGTGGAGCTTGAATTCACAACCCTGAGATCAAGAGTTGTGTGCTCTACTGACAGACCCAGCCAGGCACCCCTGATTTATGTTTTGAAAAGTTCATTTACAACTGCTGGAGGTGAATGGGTGGTAGAAGATCAGTTAGTGGCTCAGCAGAAAGGTGATGTGGGTACAACGAGAGTGGTGGTGGTGGGGAGGGGAGGGAAATGGCCACGTTGAGGATGTTCTGTATTGTGGAGATGGAATAGACCACTTGGTGATGGATAAGACATGGGAGTGAGGAAAGGAAAGGATCGAGGGTCATCCCCAGATCTCTGGTTTGAGTCATTCAGTACACAGTGGTATCATTTACTGAAATGGGCAAGAGCAGCAGAGGGAGTGCTTTGGGTATGTTAGGTTTAGTGGGTGATTTGCTGTCTTTGAGCTTCATTATCCTCATCTCCAAAATGGGGTCAGACTTGTACCCATCTCAAAGTGTTATTAGCTACTATTATGACAGACGTCCAAGGTGAAATGTCAGGGCGACAGTTCAAGGCAGGCAGCTGGAAGCAGGGTCTCACCATTTTTACCCTGGGGTCCCTATGTCCTTAGCCACTTTAGATCCAGAGCTGCGACAAGTAGGCCAGCTCAGCCATGTGGTTTAGGGGCCCTAGAGCTGGTGTAGCCCCCTGTACCAGAGCCAACTTATCAGGAAAAAGGAGAAAAATCCATTAGCCTTCAAAAGTAGCAGGAGATTAAACTCAAATCCTGCAAGACAAAGGGTCTTAAGTTTTGTTTTTTTTTTTCTCTCCTTTACCCAAAACTTCTAAATTCTGCTTCTGCAACCTGATGGTTGCTAATCTGCCTTCTACCATCGGTGTGTATTGTTTTGGTTTGCTAACCACTGGGAGATTAACACTCACCCTCATTCTTTCTGGAGGGAATTTTCCTGTGAGGTGGGCTGCACCGGAAACTGTGGTTTCTTGTTTTCTTTCAAGCGTTGATCTGATTCAGTTCAATTCAGTTCAATTGAATTCCGATATTTCTGGAAGACCTTCTCCGTGCCAGGTGCTGTGGGAGCTCACGTTATTTCGATCTTTCCTTCGTTTGGCAAACATTTTTCTCTCTTCCTTCTCACATCCACCCCCACAGGCCTTTTTCTCTATTACACTCATATGCCAAGTTCACTCACTCATAACTGTACCACTTGTCTGAACTGCCCTTCACCTAGACCTTTGCAAGCTGCCTATCCACTGTTCTGGGTAGCCCTGTCCTGCCACCCCTCCCCCTGCCAACACACACACACCCTGCGCGCTCCAGAGCCTGCCTCTCCACTTTACCCCAGCACAGACCAGCTTCTGAGTTCCTGTCATCTTATGTTGGCATCTCTCCGCCTCCATCGCCTGAGCTCCATGATCGCGGGAATTTGACTTACACACTGCCATGTCCGGAGCACCCCTACACACAGTAGGTGCTCAATTAATGCTTGTGGCCTGAGTCAGTGCACCACTCTGCTTCTGGTCCCGCATGTCCTCCCTGAGAGGGTCAGGGGTCCCAGGGCAGAAGAATATCAGGGTCTGGCAGGAGTTCAGGCTCCTATTTGGAGCTTGATGACAATTTATAACAACCCCAGCTGTTCCAGCACCACTGGGAAGATCGTGGGCCCTGGGGTCAGATACTGGTGGGAGAAAATCTCAGCTCTACCACATCCTTGGCTATGGGCAAAATGCTCCATCTCTCTCAGCCTCAACTCCCTTACCTGTAAAATGGGGGGCTTGGTGGCATCCACCTTATTCTGAGGGTGCAACAATTTAAAATAAAGCTTGTGCCTGGCACTTAGTAGTAGTTCAACTAACTGCGGTCACTTATTATTCTCCTAATGTCCCCCAACCCCCTCACGCCCCGCCACACAGACCGTCACCTTCACTGTTGGGCCCAAACCCCTTTTCCAGCTTGTCTCCTACTGTTTACAGATAAGGGATGCCAGAGACCTCAGCCCAGAAGTCAGCAGCTCACCCCGTTCTCTTTCTCAGTCATGCAGCTACTGTCTTTTGGGTGCCAGGCACAGCTCTGGGGACCTACTGCCGTCAAGATGGACCAGCAGGACCTGCTGATGTCAAGATGGAGCTCTGGCCTGCTGGAGCTTACATTCTAGAGGGGGAGCAGATGAGCTGCCGGTAAACCGACGAACAAGCTAGCTCATTCTAAGCAGGTGTCAGCACTCAGAAGGAAATCAACCAGATCCAAGTGGTGGGGTTGAGAAGTCTGGCTAGGGTGGTCAGGAGTGCCCCTCTGAGGAGCTGAGGCTCAGTCCCATGAAGAGCCACGGCTGAGCATTCCAGAAGGGAGAAGGGCAGGGGCAAAGGCCCCTGAGGTGAGAATGAATGGGTCTGGCGGGGCTCTTGGAGGGAGCGGGGAGAGAGGTGGGAAAGGAGAGGAGGGAGGTGGTGGAGCTAGGTAGCGTGAGGCCTTGTGCAGATTCTGTTCCTGGCCTTGTAGCCTCAGTCCCAGGTCTGTGAATCACTGGGCTGTGAACGTGAGTGCTAGCTGACTCACCACCACCTCCCCGTGGGGCCTGGCCTCGTCTTCTCACGAAGGACCTGGTTCACCGATTTTCCTTCCTTAAATTGGTCACCGCCCAGTGAAACCCAAAGGAACCAAAATCTTGTTTGTTTTCAATTTCCAACCTTCTCGTTCATTCGTGTATTCACTCAACAGATATTTGTGAAAAGTATGTTGTAGGCTGAATACTTCGCTGGGCTCTGAGGATAAGTCACATACCTTGGCGCCCTCAAGCAGCCCAGAGCCTAGAGATTTCACTGCCTCAGCTTTCCCATCTATAAAATGGGCAGCTGGAACTGGTGTCTGTAAGATACTTCTCTTCCAGAGTCCGGATGACTATGGAGAAGTCTGTAAATATCTCTGCCCAACATCGCATGTACAACAGAGGGCTTGGAGAGAGAGATTCTTTTTGCTCCCAAACTTAAGATATAAAAGTTCCCCCATTGTTGAGCCTTGCAGCTCCATTCCCCACCCACCCTGACTCCAGCCGATCCAAAAACGATAAAAGACGAAGAGATCACTGACTCACCTCTCCTTCCTAAGCTGCAGTGAGAAAGAAGTACTTTAAGCTGCCCTCTCTGTCTCCTGATCCAGAACCTGGGTCAGTGGGCTGGGAGCTATTTGCAAGGCTGCACTTTTTGGCGAACAAAAAATTTCTCTGCTCATAGCCAAGGGGAGGGGCAGGGCAACCAGAACCTTCCTTCTTTCAGTAAGAAGTCATCTTTTATTCTCTCTGGGAGCTATCTGGGCATGTGGGAGGAGTATGGGGACGGAAGGGTTTGGGCACTTCAAGCAGATCACTTACCAGCTCTATGACCTTAGGCAAATCACTTACCTCTCTGACCCTCAGGCTCCTCTTCAGTAAAATAGGAAGAAGAAGAATAAATATATTTCTGAGAGGATTAAATAAAATCTGTAAAGTGCCTCGCACATGCCAATAATCGGTGACAAAGATTATTAATACAAATATAGGGGCATTATGAATTGATAATAATTACGTTCCCTCTGTGATAGCCACCTGATTATTAGCTAATATAGCACCTCCTGGGCTTAGGGTGAGCTTCAGGGGCATGAGACGTCTCTAGGAGAGTGAGTGTTCACTAGCAGCTCAGACGCTCAGAGCAGCGCATGCCCCCGCCCCCCGCCACGCCTCTCATTGTCATGTCCTTCCCAGTGAGTGACTGCAAGCCTTCAGGTAGGTCACAGCTCCTTCTCCCAGGGGCCAGTAAGCATCTGTGCACAGCCTCATGAGTAATCAGGAAATGCAAATTAAAGCAACAAGACACCAACTCTTACCTATTAGATTGCCAAAATATCTGACACTAGATGAAACAGTCTGATACTCCCCTGTGTAGATAAAGAGATGGGGGCCTGGGGATAGTCATCCGCTGCCAGGGCGAATGATTCTTAGTGTGGCCAGTTTGGTGATATCTACTAAAGGTGGGAAAGTGCACACCCCATAATTCAGAGGTCCTGTTTGAGAACAACCCCCCCAGAGAGACTTTCACATTTACACAAAGAAGTATGCACACATCTGCCCGGGATGGCCTTGCTCATAACAGCAAGGAGTCAGAAACAACCTAAATATTCCTCAACACAGGAGGGACAGAACTGGAATGTGGACTACTAGACAGCCGTTAAAAGAGATGAACTAGCTATGTACGAATTAATATGAGTTGATCTCAACAATGTTGGGTGAAATGCATTATGATAGATTCAGAATACCATGTATATAAAACAGTTCTAAATCACTGACGCAGAAGAGTGATATATACTGCATTGTTCACAGAGAAACGCATCCTTACAAAGGTATAAAGATAAGCCTGGAAGATGGAGCCATACTCATGATGGTGGTTCCGTCCATCTGGTGAAGGTTGAAGTAGGGGTGAGGGGGAGGGGGCGGTCAGAGCTGTAACACTTTCTTTCTTAAAAGAAAAATTTGGGGCGCCTGGGTGGCTCAGTTGGTTGGGCGGCTGCCTTCGGCTCAGGTCATGATCCTGGAGTCCCTGGATCGAGTCCCGCATCGGGCTCCCTGCTCGGCGGGGAGTCTGCTTCTCCCTCTGACCCTCCCCCTCTCATGTGCTCTCTCTCATTCTCTCTCTCTCAAATAAATAAATAAAATCTTTAAAAAAAAAAAAAAGAAAAATTTGAGGGTGACTATGCCAACCTGTTAACACGTAACTCTAGGTGGTGAAAATATGTGTTTTGTTATCTCGTGCACAGTTATATTCTGTATATTTTTTAACAAGGGAAATAAAAAGAGAATCCATCAGAGAAAACACTGGCTAAGAAATTAGAGGGAACGATAGGGTTAGAAAGTCACCATTTTCCAAGTGTTACAGTTATTTCAGACAAGGACCGTCAGTGAATGGTGGCTGGGGAGCAGGATATGCAAGGCGCCAAGCAGCACCTGCAGGTGACACTTGTGAGGGGGCAGGGCACCTTTACGTGGAGACATCTGGTGTCACCACCTCAATAGGCGATCCAATTGGGCATCACCTCGTGGAGGATAGTTGACACCAGGCACCACTTGAGGGGAATCAATAGGAAGTTCACCCCATCACCTGGGATGTCTTCTCCTCCAAGATGGGGAACCCAAATCCAAGCGAGTGTGCAGACGTACCGTTCCCCTCCCAGGAACTCACAGGGATAGAAGAACATGCTGAAGCACAGAGGAGGAAATCATCAGAGATGCAGATGTGGGACATTCTATAAGACAGAGGCTGAGTCCATGTCAAACAAACCAAAGAAAGGAAAAGAAGATAAAGAAAAGAGAAAAATGAATACCTACCATTTGCATCGACGTGGATGGAACTGAAGGGGATTATGCTAAGTGAAATAAGTCAATCAGAGGAAGACAATTATCATATGGTTTCACTCATATGTGGAATATAAGAAATAGCACAGAGGATCATAGGGGATGGGAGGGAAAACTGAGTGGGAAGAAATCAGATCGGGAGACAAACCATGAGACACTCTTGACTCCGAGGAAACAAACTGAGGGTTGCTGGAGGGGAGGTGGGTGGGGGGATGGGGTAACTGGGTGATGGGCATCAAGGAGGGTACATGATGTGATGAGCACTGGGTGTTACAAGCAACTAATGAATCAATGAACACTACATCAAAAACTAATGATGTACTATATGTTGGCTAATTGAATTTAAATAAAAAAGAGAGAGAGAGAGAAAAGAGCGAAAGGGAGGGGACAATTAGAGACCAAAAAAATGACTAAAGAGACATAACAACCACAAGCCACATGTGACCCTTGGCTGGGTTCTTTTTTTTTTTTAAGATATTTATTTATTTGACAGAGAGAGCGAGAGAGCACAAGTAGGGGGAGAAGCAGAGGGAGAGGGAGAAGCAGGCTCCCCGCTGAGCATGGGCTCCATCCCAGGACCCCAGGATCATGACTTTGAGGGCATAGGCTTAACCGACTGAGCTACCCAGCCGCCCCCCTACCCCCCCCCACCCCGCTGGTTTCTGATTCAAAAGAGGCAGCCAAGAAAAGCTTCAGACAACAGCTGGGGAAGGAAATCTGAATATGGACTAGATATTAGATGGTATTTCGAATTATTATTGATTTTCTTAGGTGTGGAAATGCTAAATCTATGGAAGAGAATGTCCGTGTCTTAGGAGATGTCCGCTGGAGGGCTGAGGAGTGAATGTCAGTCTGCAAACGGCTTTCAAGCGTCTCAGCGGGAAAGTAGATGGTAGACAGATACCAATGTGAACACTTGTTAAACCTCGCTGGAGGGTCCTTGGGTATTCATTCTATGCTACCTTTAACCTTTCTCTGAATTTTGAGTTTTTCATAATAAAAGTTTTGAGGGGAAAAATCTTTTAAATGGAAAGAGAAACTAGGTCTTCCCACAAAAGTTTGCGGCTCTTGCTATAGAAATTGCTGTTTGCTTCTTTGAAACAGGTTCTGCTAAAAGTATTTAGCATTTCCGAAAAATTAGCACAAATCGAGGGACAGGGTACATCAGCAACATAGGAAATTCACATCTGAGTCGCATATGTAAATTGCAATCATGAAAATCAGGGCTTTCACTGCATTTCTAAGAAATGCCCTTTTTTGGATACTCTTGCTTTTGTCTTACCTCTAGGACTCTCTCAGAGAAGGTTCCACAGCATGGCCTCACAGGGACCAGGGGAGGGGGGGTTGGCAGATGGCAAGGCTTGGATGAGAAATATACCCACTGCCTCAAAGAGACCATGACACCCAGCTTGGGCAGAGGTTCTCAGGGCCAAAATATCACCGCCTCGCTTGTGTAGAGTGGAACAGTCTCATTGGAAAATATTAATCAACGTGACAATGTTTCCTCTGACCAAGTAATCCACTTAGGGAATTCAAGCCATTTGATGAGACACAGAGATAAAATATATATGAAGTGAACATATGTAAGGGGTTTACAATAGTGCCTGGAAACATGGTAAGTGCTACATAAATGCTCACGGTTGTTATTATCTCTAATGAGCATTTAAAGAACTTTAAAGAAACAAGGCTTGACTGATAGGATATATTGAGTGAAGAAAGGTCATATGTTTATAGTGCGTTGAATCTGTATAAACAAGTAATTTCGTAAAAAAAAAAATGTGTATGGGGTGGCAGGGGATGGAGGCGAAAATCTATCCTCTATTGACAGGTACAGGCATGTAAATGCTAGGGCTTTGCTTGGAAGCGTGTGTGAACCAGATCTGGCCACAGTTGCTGCCTTTGAGCAGGGAAAGGGGCCATCAAGAGTATCTAGATGGGAGGGAAATTTCTTTTTTGCTCTATTCCCTTTCACACTGTTTGAATTTTTCTTTACCATGTGCTCGTTTTAACTGTTTAGGTACGTGTATTTGAATGCATCAGCTCCAAAACCTGGAGGTATATAAGGTATCTTTACTCTAGATTCCAGACTCTTCTGTCCCCTTTAAGTGTGGGGCTTAAAATTAGAATCCTGTGTCCCCCTCTCCCCCCGGGGAGACAGCTCCGAGAGAGGGCTGGTTTCAGAATGAGGTTCAGAAACCTCCAGCACCTGTTCTGAGGGAGCCCAGGGAGGAAGGGATTCTATTTGCATGGGTCATGAAATTCGCGTTCGGTAACAGTAATAAAATTCCTTGTAATCATGTGGCCCTGGTGGGGACAGCTCACACGTGTTTTGGTCTGTGCTGTCCTGTGTGAGCTTCACGTTCATCCATTTGATCAGGAGAAAAGGAGGTCCACAGAGGTTAAACAACTCCCCCCAAAAATGTCCCACAGCTTTGCTCTGTCTGGTTTAATAAAATCTAATATCAGCAGAAAGAAGCCAGAAGAAAGAAGTGGATGATCTCATCTGTATGTTCCTGTTTATACAGTCAGAACCAAGAGAAATGAATCTATGGGGATAGACGTCAGGATGGTGGCAATTCTGGCGTGGTGGGGGTGCCTGGAAGGGGCAGGGAGGGAGCCTTCTGGGGGAGGTTCTGAATGTTCTAAGTCTTGATCTGGGTAGCGTTACCTGGGTATGCACATACATAAACTATTCGTTGATCTGCACACTTAAAATTCATGCATTTCACTGCATGTAAATTACACTTGTAATTAAAGAAAATAGAAAGCAAATAAAATCCATTTTCTGTAAAGGGTGTTTGAGCAAAAGCATTAACAAGCTGTGATCAGCAGTGAGACATTAGGAAACACTACCATCCCATTCTTGGCCACCCCAAAAGTCAGATTGGATCTTGTTTGACTTTTTGTTTCATGCCTAACCTATACTGGCTTTAAAACTCCAAAGTGGGATCTCATTGAGCAGGGCAACGTGTGTGGCTTCAGAGAGCCGCAATCAGTCCATCAGGTCTGTTTCTGGAAGGCACGGTCCGCTCAGGAGACAGAGACAGCTTTCTAACGGTCAGAACTAACCCCCTGGGAGCTAGCTGCTCTGTGAGGTGGGGAGAGCCCCAGCCCTGGGTAGGAAGGTAAGCAGGAGATGTACTGAGGGCATCCGACAGTGACTCTGGGCTTGTCCCGACTCAACAGGCAGGAAGTTCCTGGGGACACAATCGACGGTCACCTCTGGCTCACAAATCCGCCCCCACCCACCAGCCTACAATGTGGTTTTGTTACTTTTCATTGGCACAAGTAATACATAAGTATCTTCTCTGTGTAAACATGAAAACATTACAAATAGGGCTAAAGTCCCCTTTGACCATCACCCCCAAACCTGGTCCCCTCTTGTCTTACCCAGAGGCAACTCATTACCACATATATCCCACAAGACTTCGTCTGTATCACATTCATATGCATGGGGCCACAGAGAAGGCCATTTGTGATTTTGTTTTACTACAAGGTGTCTTACTATAGGCATCATGATTTGTCTGGACAATCATCTAGCTCCTTCTTTGTAACCTTCTTTGTAACCATAATATTCCTGGTTATGACCTGTGCATCTCATTCAGCCATCCTCCGTTGGATGGACATGTATGTAGTTTCCAGATGCTCCCTATTATTAACTATGCCTCTGCGAACATCCTCATGCACCTGCGGCATGTGTAGAATAATGTCCAGGTTGTGAGTTAGGCGTATGTTGTACAGTTTAATGGACCCTGGCAGGTTGCCATCCAAAATGGTGGTACCAACTCCCTCCCACCAGCAGGGCGCGAGATCGCATTTCCCTGGGTCACCTCCAGCCCTCCGTATTATTGACCTTGAGGATTTTGCTATGCTGGTGGGTGAAAATTCGTTTTTCATTGCTTAAGTTGTGTTTCTCTGATCACTGCGATTGAGCAGTTCTTAGTTGACCAACCTTAATTCCTCTCCTGTTGTGCTTGTTGTCATTCAAGTCAGCCTTTTGTTTTCCTCCCTCCCACCATCACTCCTGCCCTAATTGTCCCCTGGATGCCATCCCACTTCCCCTCCACCTGCCCAATTCCTTCCCATCCCTCAAAGTTTCCTTCCTAAATGATGTGGGCTTCTAAATCTGTCTCAATCCAGTCTTAATCCCATGGAGGTTTCAGGGGAGTTGCGAAGGCGTGGAAAACGAGTTACAAGACTGTGATGGGGGCTATGGTGCTAATCCTCCATATTGTTTATTGAGAACTTGCTAGGTGCCAAGAACTTGCTCTAAGACTTTAACTGTGACAACTCCTTTCATTCTCCTAAGAACCTGTGAGCTGGGTACGGTTACTACACCCACTCACGAGAAGAGAAAATGGAGGCACAGAGAAGTTAAGTGAATTGCCCCAAAAGCTTCCTGCTGGTAAGTGGCCAAGCTGAGATTCAAAGCCAGGCTGTCAGCCTCTTGAGTGCTTTGATAGGGCTTAGGAGGCACCGAGAATGGGCATTTAACCAGGCCTGGGGCAGTCAGGGATGGCTTCCCGGAGGAGTTGGCCCCTCATTTGAGCCTGAAGGCAGAACAAGAAGAGACGACCGAGCAATGAAATAGGAAATGGGTGTCAAGGAAGAGGGAAGGGGCTGAGCAATGTTTGGAGGCTGGAGAGCGGGTTCACCCTGGCTGCATCCGGGGACGTGTGCCATGGGGCAGGAAACCAGGTCCAAGTGGTGGGTCAGGGCCGGCTTGCGGTCATACCAGTTTATACCTCACCCCAAGGCCAGGCCAGGCCAGTCCTGTCCTTCCCCTGCCCTGCGGACGCTGGTGGGCAGGGTGCAGGGGAGCTCCACAGACGGCACTGGTGGGGACTCCAGAGTAGTCCCAGGCCACCCACCTCAGCTCCTAACACGCAGGTGCAGGGCGGGAGGGGGTGCCGCTGATTTACATCCTACAGGTTGGGGGGGAAAACCCAGGAAGTGCAGCTCAGGCACTAATCAAATCTCAGGCTAATAATAAACCTCCTGAGTAATGAGCGGCTTGGGCCGGAGCAGGCGAGGTGGCTGGAGCCGGGCGGGCCAGGAAGAGTGGCGTGAGTAGCCAGGTGGGCGGCCGGAGGGAGGGGGAGTGGGGGTGAGGAGGGCTTGGCCAGGGGCACCCCGCATGGGTTCGGTGGGGTTTGGTGGGGACAGCACCCACAGCAGACGGGCGAGCTCGGGCAGTCTGGGGGTCGCCCCAGGCCTCTGCACGTGGAGAGCCCCAATTTTGGGGGCTTTGGGGCTCCGCACCTTGCATTCCAGGAGAGGAGCCGGGAGGTTGGAGGGTCAGCACATAGGCAGGAATTCCTTCTGAGACACCCCCGAACCCAAGCTGGCCAGGGCACCTGAGCCAGGTTGGCCAGGATGTTTAAAAAGTATTTTATTTTGGGGCGCCTGGGTGGCTCAGTTGTTAAGCGTCTGCCTTCAGCTCAGGTCATGATCCCGGCGTCCGGGGATCGAGCCCCGCGTCGGGCTCCCTGCTCCGCGGGAGGCCTGCTTCTCTCTCTCCCGTTCCCCCTGCTTGTGTTTCCTCTCTTGCTGTGTCTCTCCCTGTCAAATAGATAAATGGAATCTTTAAAAAAAAAAAAAAAAAAAAAAGTATTTTATTTTGAAGCCAAAATGGAGAGGAGAGTTTAATGCACCTTCAGCATACATCCCCCAGCTTTGACAATTATCGTCGTATGGCCCACCTTACATCCTCCATGCCTGCCATGTTCCCCCACCAGCCCCACTGGATCATTTTAAAGCTAGTAGCAGACATTGTATTGTTTGATTTGTGGATACCTCAGCATTGATCTCTAAAAGCCTCTTTAAAAAACAAAAACCAAAAAATTAACCATCATGCCCTGACCAATTCAAAAATGAATGACTCCCTCCCCCGAGGGGCACCCGGGTGGCTCAGTGGGTTAAGCCTCTGCCTTCGGCTCAGGTCATGATCCCAGGGTCCTGGGATCAAGCCCCACTTTGGGCTCCCTGCTGAGCAGGGCTCTCTGCTTAGCAGGGAGCTTGCTTCTCCCTCTCCCTCTGCCTGCCGCTCTACGTACTTGTGATCCTTCTCTCCCTCTCTCTGTCAAACAAATAAATAAAATCTTAAAAAAAAGAAGTAGAATGACCCCCCTCCCAGTATTACTAAATAGCCTGTCAGTGTTGAGATTTTCCAACCGTCTTAGCAACGTCTTTTCCAGTTGATTTGTTCAAATCAGGATCTGACATGGCCCACGTTATGCCTTTGATTACATGTTTTAATCTAGAACAGTTCCCATCTGGTCTCCTTTCCGCCCCCTGCTATTTATTTATTGAAGAAGCTAGATAGCTTACCCTGTAGAATTTTTGTCAGGGTTTTAAAGGTTCGTTCGAAGGCACAAACCAGGAAGCATAGGTTGCTGGAGCAGATGGGTCCAAGTCCGTCACTGTGCAGAGGGGACCCCAAGGCTGGATTTGAGG
Organism: Leptonychotes weddellii; assembly: GCF_054177405.1. NCBI lineage: Eukaryota > Metazoa > Chordata > Mammalia > Carnivora > Phocidae > Leptonychotes > Leptonychotes weddellii. The sequence goes on along the minus strand of NC_138383.1, from coordinate 41,001,245 downwards.
GGCTGTCAGGGCCTTGGGTGGCCCGGCCTGGGTTCACGCACGGCTGGCTACCACTCTGTCCGGCTCACATCAGGCAGGGAGCATATCTTTTCTCTAATTCCTTTTTAAATCCAGTGACCATGTCCCCAGACATGTCCCTAGCTTAGGGCTCAAACGTATAAAATTTCTGAGAGACTTGGGCAGGCAAGGACCAGAGACCACGTTGACTCAGGGTGAAACTGCCCGGGCCGCCAGGATCACGGGCTGGGGACCGTTCAGAACTGTGACGGGGCGCAGAGTGTGGCAGCCTGGTGCAGCTGAATCCGCCCTGGCCTGGAGTCAGGGGTTCTTGCTCCCGGTGTTCACGGACTCACTGTGTGACCTTGGATGAGCCCTTCCCCTCTCCAGGCTCTGTTTCCTCAGCTGTACCATGAAGAAGGGTCTCTGCCCCACCAGATGTCCCTCAAAACATCAAAAGGGCTTTGAACCTGCCAGAACCCCTCTTGAGGAGTCCCCAAGCAAAGACTCAGAGAAGGGCTGCAGCTAAAAAAGCTTTGCCTTCCTTTAATCTGGCATTTTTCAAACTAATTTGACCACAGAGGTCTTTCTTGGTACAGCACCTTTTAAGCCAAGCACACTTGGAACCACAGGCAGAGGGCTCCAACCATCAGCCCTCCTGGTGCTCTCAGGTCTCAGGGTGCAGGAGGCCGGGGGTGTGAGCCTGGTCCACAAAACCAGGCGTGCAAGAGGAGTTCTTCCCTCCTTCCCTCTATGTCAACAGAACTTTCTCAAGCTTCTATTCTTCCTGGCCAGTGTCAATCTTGGGGTTTTCCCAGTCCCTCTTTGGGGTTGGATGATGGTTCTGGGATTTTATGTAGGTCCAGGTGGTGGTGGAGGAGTGGGGAGCAGGCACGGCACCCTCTGGTCAGTTGGGTGTCTGCCATCTGGCCAACTACGTCCTATGTCTCCATCAGGTCCCACAACTTGGTGGCCTCCAGATCATGAATATGTCTTGGAAGCTCTCTAGGGCTGCCCTGTCCAATCTAACCCACGGGCCCCCCTGCCACCACTTCACAGGGGGCTGGGGTGGGTGGTAACACCCCTCTCTCATCTCCCCAAATGAGGGAAGGGTCAGAGTTCTCTTTAATTTTGTTTGATCTTTTTGTATTTTCAATTTGTTTTCTGAGTAGATAGTGGTCACACATTGGAAGCACAGAAAGTATAAAAAGGTATACAATATGAAGTCTTCCTTCCATCTCCGCCCTTCATCTGCCCAGTCCCTGCCTCCCCTGGAAGAAAGAGCTTTCCTGACATATCATTTACATGTCATAAAGTTTACCCCGTTAAAGTGTACGAGCCAATGTTATTTAGTGTACTTGCAGAGTAGCGAAATCATCACTATAATCTAATTTTAGATCATTTTCATCACCCCACAATCTCCATTCCTCCCCACCCCAGGCCTTAGGTTACCAGTAATCTGCTTTCTGTATCTACAGATTTGCCTGTTTTTATTTTTATTTTTTAAAGATTTTATTTATTTATTTGACAAAGAGAGACACAGAGCGAGAGGGAACACAAGCAGGTGGAGTGGGAGAGCGAAGCAGGCCTCCCGAGGAGCAGGGAGCCCGATGCAGGACTCGATCCCAGGACCCTGGGATCATGACCCGAGCCGAAGGTAGACGCTTAACGACTGAGCCACCCAGGCGCCCCTTGCCTGTTTGTTTGTTTTTTTTAAAGATTTATTTGAGAGGGGAGGGGCAGAGGAAGAGGGAGAGAGAGAATCTCAAGCAGACTCCCCACTAAGCACAGAGTCAGATGCAGGGTTCGATCTCATGACCCTGAGACCACTGCCTGAGCCAAAATCAAAAGTTGGCCACTTGACCAACTGAGCCACCAAGGAGCCCCTAGGTGTCTGTTTTGAATAATTTTATAAAAATTGAATGTGGTGTTTAGCAAACTGCCTTCTTCCTCTTAGCACGATGTTTTTAAGGTTCATTCATGTTGTAGAATGTATCAACACTTTGTTCCTTCTTATGGCCCAATAATATTCCATTTAATGGATATACCACATTTTATTTATCCATTCATCAGTTGATGGACATTTGGGTTGTTTCTACTTTTTGACTATTATGAGTAATGCTGCCATGAACATTCCTGTTCAAGAATTTGGGTGGATATGTTTTCATTTCTCTTGGGAGTGGGAATTGCTGGGTCTTATGGTAATTCTAGGCTTAACATTTTGAGGAACTACCAAACTGTTTCCCACAGTAGCTGTACCATTTGATAATCCTGCTTCATTTATGAGGGTTCCAATTTCTCCACATCGTCATGATCACTTGTCATTATCCCTTTTTTCATTATAGCCCTTTTAGTAGGTATGTCAGTGTGGTTTTGATTTGCATTTCCCTAATGACAAATGATGTTGAGCATCTTTTCATGTGCTTATTAGCCATTCACATATCTTTTTGGAAAAATGTCTAACTCCTTAACCTATTTTTAAATTGGGTTGTTTTTCATTATTCAGTTATAAGCATTCTTTATATATACTGATCCCTTAACATATATATGGCTTGCAAATATTTCCTCCCAGTCTGTGGATTGTCCTTTTATTTTCTTGATAGTATTCTGTGAAGCACAAATGTGTTGAATTTTGATGAAGTCCAATCTCTCAATCTTCTCTTTAGGCATTTATGCATTTGGTGTCATTGCCTAACCCCAAGTCATGAAGATTCACTCTTGTTTTCTTCTAAATTTGTCATTTTAGCTCTTACGTTTAGATCTATGATCACTGTGAGTTAATTTTTTATTTGTGTGTGGTGTGAGGTAGGAGTCCAAATTTTTTCTTTTACTCATGGCTATCCTGTTGTCTCAGCACTATTTGTTGAAAAGACTCTCCTTTCTCCATTGAGTTGTCTTGGTACCCTTATTGAACATCAGTTGACCATAAAGGCTGGGCTTTATTTGTGGACTCTCATTTCTCTTCCATTGGTCTATGGTTATCTTTATGCCAGTACCACACTATCTTATTTATTATTGCTTTGTAGTAAGTTTTGAAGTTGAAAAGTGTGAGTCTTCCAACTATGTTTTTCTTTTTTGAGATTGTTTTGTCTCTTCTGGGTCTCTTACATTTCCATATGATTTTAGGATCAGCTTGTCAAATTCTGCAGAAAAGCCAGCTGGGATTTTTTTTTTTTTATTAGGATTGCATTAAATCCGTAGAAGAATTTGGGGAATATTGCCATTTTAACAATATTAAGTCTTTCAATCCATGAACATGGGATGTCTCTCCATTTATTTAGGTCTTTTTAAGATTTCTGTCAACAATGTTTTGTAGTTTTCCATGTACATGTTTTGCACTTTTTTGTTAAATTTATTCCTAAGATTTTTACTTAAAATACCATTTTTTTTGTTTCTTAAGTTTCTTTATAGTGTTTCTTTGTGTATATGTCAATGCTTATAGATTTGAACTTTCCCCCTTTTTGCAAAAAGGAAGAAAGGATGGAAGGAAGGAAAGAAGGAAGGAAGGCAGGGAGGGAGGGAGGGAGGGAGTCAGGGAAGGAGGAAGGGAGGTATCCTATGAGCTATGCTGTTATGTACCCTGTTTATTTTATTTTTGTTTTTCCACATAATATATCTTGGAGTTCTTTCCATAGCAATATATAAACAGCTTCCTAATTCTTTTTTTAGAGATGCACAATAGTCCTGTATTAAGCATACTGTAATTTACTCATTCAGTCCTCTACTGATGGGCATTTGGGTTTTTACCAATCTTTGCTATTACAAACATTGCTGCAAATAATTTATTATTTCACACTCTGGGATAAATCCCAGAGTTTAATCACTATATCACTGGTACACGCATCAGTAATTTTGACAAATGTTGCCAAATTACCCTCCACGAGGGTTATCCCTAACACCCCCCCCCCCCCCGCCTTCCATAGTGAATAAGAGTGCCAGTTTCCTCATGATTCTGCCAGTAGAAGGTGTTATTAAGCTTCTGGATTTAGAGGGAAGTCTATTAGAGGGAAGATAGTATCAGCATAGTTTGAATTCACCTATCACTTAGGAATGAGACCAGACATCTTTAGGATGTTTTTTCCTTCTGTGAACTGTCTGTTCACTGTGTTTGCCCAATTTTTTATTGGGTAGCTGGCCTTTCCTCTTCTGTTTATAGATTTGAACTGCAATGATTTGTTCCCATTTTTCATTTGCCTTTAGAGTTTTCTAAAGATGTTTTTGGCCATGTTTGGGTTTTTTTTGTCTCCTTGTTCTGTGTAGTCTATTTTATCAGTCTTTTCTTTTACAGATTTTGGATATGGGGTCATAGTTAGGAAGGCCTTTCATACTCCAAGGTTACAAAGAAATATTAGATCATTTTTCTCCAGAACTTTTTGTAATTTTATTCTTTTTCACACTTAAATCTTTGATTGAGCTTCTGTTTTTTTCTTGTTGTTGTTTTGTTTTTTTGCTTTGTTTTGTTTTGTTTTGATATAGGGGAAATTATTTTCTGTGCTGGTTTCTGGCCCAGTTACTTTGTCTCTGCCAAGAATCCTCTCCCCTAAGTTTTAAAATCAAAAGTCTAGATTTCTGCTTTCCTCTCTCTCCACACCAGGACATCTCTGTCCTGAGTCTTACTTGAATGGAGGAAATGCAGGCAAGAGAGAGGACAGAGTAAAACTTAAATATTGTCCTAGTCCAGCTGTCTGTAACCCAGTATAAAAATGGAGACTGCTTTTCATTCCACAAGTCTTTACTGAGGACAATGATGTCCAAGGTCATTTATAAGCATTTATCAAGGACCTACTATGTCCTGGTGTTATGGGAAGCACCAGATTCAGAGATGAATGAGACAGTGTAAGGAGGCAGAATGGCTACACCCTCAAATGTAAATTACAAAACAAGAAATATCACCAAGCGGATATGCTCAGGCCGCATGGTCATCCAGGAAGACACATGTGAGACAGCTCAGAGGAGAAGCAAGGGGATAAGGCAGCTATGGGGGCAAGTGTTTTTAGAAAATTATTTTGCTTATGCCATAAGTTGAGATTGTGGGAGCAGTTCCCAGGCCTGGAGGGCTAATTAGATGATACTATATTATTATTATTAATAATATTCTATCATTATAAATGAGTCTATGGTTTTATATTACCATAAAATGATTATAATTGTGACCATAATTAATCCATTATATTTTATACCACTTATATCAGACAAGTAACTACCACTTGGCAGCTGTATCTCAGGCATGTCACGTACACGTCCTTGAGAGAAGTGTACCCTCCATTTTGCAAATAAGGTGCCTTTTCCAAGGTAATTCAGTGGTGACCCAGAGCTGCGCTTTCCCCACCACACGCACTTTAGTTCTCTCACACTTGTTCTGCCCCTGAACTGTGGCAAATCAATTTCCAAAATGAGCTAACAGGAGGCAAAGATTATAATGGGTAGGAATGGTCATCCCCCTCTTATAAACCAAAACTGAGAAAGTGACTTGACTAGGATTCCCAGGACCTAGTTTAGTTCTGACTTAGATTCTGCATGGGGATGGTGAGCTCACCACCCTGAGAATCTCTGAAAGGTAGTTTGGGGTGGGGGCTGGCAGGGGTCAGTCTCTGACTTGTGTTCAGTATTTCAGAAGAGGCTGGTAGGAAATCACATACAATTAACTGAAATGAAAACCCACCTTCTCATTTCCTTCTTTGTCTCCTCCCCTCCCCTTGTCCTCTTACTTCTCCCACAACCCCAACCCCTCTACCTCCTCTTCCTTCTTCTTTATGTGAATAAAAGCGAGGTCGTAAGTCGTCATTGCCAGTTTTCCTGCAGGTGCCCCAGGTGCCCCAGGTGTCAGGCTCTGACCTCTTCCAGGGCACACACCAGGTTTCTTCACGTTGGAATCCCCTCCTGACCCCACCCCACCAGTGACAGCCTAGCTCAAAGCTCCCCCAGTTCATGCTGTGTTTACTCAAAAATTGGACGAGAAATTCCTCCTGTCTTGAAGCCTTTATTGTCCTTTCTTTTCAAGTCACATTGACAGATTTTCTTGGCGAAATTGTAAAGAGTAAGAAGGAGGAGCTGAGATTTACACCCATCCTGCTCCTTTCTCATGGGGACGGGACCCTCTCCCCACCATGGAGAGAGATACAGAGTTGTCTTAGGCCCTTGTGGCAGGAATTGGCCCTTTTATTCTTCCCTTGACCCAGGTCCAGGCCTTGGCCAGTACAGTACTCAATATTGCAAGGAATGGCAGTATTAATATGGGTAATAGCTCAGAGGGCTAACCTTTTACTAATAGTGCAGTACCATACCAGGCAAAGCACTTGCGATGCATGTAATACTCACAATGGCTTATGAAGTAGGCAATAACATCCCTATTTTACAGATGAGGACACTGGGTTTCCAGGAGGTGAAGTTCTGCCCAAGGTCACACAGCTAGGGAATGCTGGGCCTAGGATATACAGGCCAGTGGTTCCCAGCCATTGCTACCTCATAGCTTCATTGGGCTCACTCCTGAATAGTCTCAGAATATAATAGGCATACACCGCTAGTTCTCGACTTTTCAATTTTATACATTATGGATTAACTTCCTACTTTCTAAGATAAGAACTCAACTCTTACATCACCCTCTGTGTACACACAACCTCTCCTCCACCCGATCTCCCAGAGCGCTGTGTTTAGTTAGTAGAATCTGTGAGCAAGTCTGATACAGACAATGGGGCTGACCCCATGGGGATAAGGCAGGACCAGCAGTGTACTCAGACAGCCTGGCACATTTGCCCACTCTGATGCCCTCAGGGTTTCCAGAGAATCCATCAACAATGGAAATTCCTTTGGATCCCTTTAGCCAACCCAGGTGTTCAAGGATAGACTGCCCTCTTGGCTGCCAGCTAATCGGTTTGCCCCCAAATGTAAAACCCTCTACAGTTTTGTTCTTCCTTTTCTTCGTCCTCTCTTATAAGTTCTGGTATTGCCTTTGTTCATTGACAGTGGTCTAATGACTGTCTCCACTCACACAAATGAGTAAACTATTTTATAGCAGACATAATTCAAAGTCTCTGAGTTATTCATTGACAGTTGCTCACACATTTATGATGATGTGGCTTTTGTTCACAGCTGAGCCATACATGTACTATGATTTCCCTGGGCTTGATAGCGCCTCAGTTTTCTCTGCACGTATTAGTAATTTATCCTCAGCTCTGTGACAAACTCAGCCTGTCAGTTTGCCAAACATACTCACTTGTCTATTGTTTCAATGTTTTCATTGGAGACCTTCCTTTCCTCTTTTCTCTTATTTTAGCCTGGATAGGATTCCCTCTAGGCCTGAAGGCAGCTGTCCCCAGAGACTTCCTTCACCAACATTCTGAGAATTTCTACCTTCACCTCTTTGCTGAGATGGAGCCTGTGTTTCTCCCCCACTCCCCATTGTTTTGTTTACTCCCTACATTTGATGGAGCATATCTCCCAGTAACTTACCAAGAAATGGTGCATGGATGGAAGATAAAAGTTTTGAGACTTTGTATGTCTCATAATATCTTTATTTGACCCCACACTTAATTAATAATATGTGGCGTTTTAGACTGAAAACATTTCTATCATAAATTTGGAGCATTATGCCACTATCTTCTTCCTTCTGGTTTATAAAATATACAGAATAAAATTTACCATTTTAGTCATTTTTAAGTGTACAATTCAGTGGCATTAAGTACATGCACAGTGTTTTGCAACCATCACCACTATCTATACCCAAAACTTTCATCCTCCCAGTTTCCCCTCCCCCTAGTGCCTGGTAACCTCTAGTCTGCTTTCTGCCTCTATGAACTTGCCTATTCTGGGTATCTCATGCAAGTGGAATCATACAACGTTTGTCCTTTTGTGACTGGCTTATTTCACTTAGCATAAGGTCTAGAAAGTTCTTCTATGTTGCTGCACATGTCAGTAATTCACTCATTTTAATAACTGGATAATATTTCAGTATAGATAGCACTTTTTACTTATCCTTTCATCTAGTGATGAACAATTGGGTTTTCCACCTTTTGGCTATTGTGAATAATGCTGCTGTGAACGTTGGTGTACAAGTATCTGTTTGAATCTCTGCTTTTAGTTCCTTTGGATATATTCCTAGGAGCAGAATTGCTGCGCCAAATGGTAGCTCTGTATTTAACTTTTTGAGGAACTGCCAAATTGTTTTCTATAGTGGTCGCAGCCTTGTGGAGTCCCATAATCAATACATGAGGGCTCCAATTTCTTCAGGTTCTTGCCAACACTTGTTATTTTTCCCTTTTTTGAAAATAGCCATTCTAATGAGCATGAGGTGGTATCTCATTGTAGTTTTGATTTTAATTTCTCTAATGACTAATGATGTTGACTATTTTTATATGCTTATAGGCCATTTGGATGTCTTCTTTGGGGGAAATGTCAATTCAAGTCTTTTGTCCAGTTTTGACTTGATTGGTTTCATTTTTGGTTCTTGAGTCTCAGTAGTTCTTCATATCTTCTGCATATTAATTTGTTATCAGAGATACTTGCTCCCATTCTGTGAGCTCCCCTTTTTCACTCTTTTGATGCACAGAAGTTTTAAATTTTGATGAAATCCAATTTATTTAGGTGTTGTATCAAAAGTGTCATGGCCAGATTCAATGCATGAAGACTTCCCCATGTTTTCTTCTAAAAGTTTTATAGTTTTAGCCTTAAGTGTAAGTTTTGATGCATTTTAAGTTAATTTTTGTATGTATTGTAAGGTAAGGGTTCAACTTCATTCTTTCACATGTGGCTATACAGTTTTCTCAGCACCATTTATTGAAGATTGTCCTTTCCCCGTGGAAATATTTTGGGCCCTGTTGAAAATCAATTGACTATTTATGTGAGAGTTTATTTCTGGTCCATTTCTGGACCATTCCGCTGGTCTGTGTGTCTGTCTTTATTCCAGTATTACACTACTTAACTGTTTACTTTAGCTTTGCAATAAGTTTTGAAATCAGGAAGTGTTGGTCCTCCAACTGTTCTTATTCTTCAAAGTTGTTTTGGCTTATTCAGGGTCCCTTGCAATTCCATATGAAGTTTTGGGATGAATTTTTGTATTTGTGTAAAAAAGTTTTTGGGATTTTGTCAGGATTACATTGAACCTGTAGATCACTTGGGGTAGTATTGCCATCTTAATATTAAGTCTTCCAGTCCATGAACATATGATGTCCTTTATTTAAGTCTTCTTTAATTTCAACAATGTTTTGTAGTTTTTCAGTGTATACTTTTTGCCATCTTGGTTAAATTTATTCCTAAGCATTTTATTCTTTTTTTATGCCTTTGTAAATGGAATTATTTTCTTAATTTCCTTTTAGAATTGTTTGTTGCAAATACATATATTCATGTTTTGATTTTGTATCCTACAACTTAACATTAGCTCCAACGTGTGTGTGTGTGTAACTTTTAGGGACTTTACATATAAGATCATGTCATCTGTGAACAGAGATAATTTTACTTCCTTCTTTCCAATTTGGATGTCTTATTTCTTTTTCTTGTCCAATTGCTCTAGCTAGAACTTTCAGTACTATGTTCAATTGATGCAGTAAAAGTGGGCATTCTTGTCTTGTTGCTGATCTTAAGAGAGAAGCTTTCAGTCTTTCACCGTTGAGTAGGTCAGCTGTGAGTTTTTCGTATATGGCTTCTATCATATTGCGAAATTCTTCTATTATTACTTTACTGTTTTTTTTTTTATCATGGAAAGGTGTTGAATTTTGTCAAATCCTTTTTCAGCACCAATTGTGATGAACGTATAGTTTTTCTTTTCACTCTTTTAATATGGTATATTACACTGATTGATTTTTGTGTAATGAATCGTAGTTGCATTCCAGGAAAAGAAAATCCCACTTTTTTGTGTGTGTGTGGTATAAAACCCTATTTTTTTTTACATCTATATTCATAAGGCATATTGGTCTGTAATTTTCTTTTCTTATGTTGTCTTTATTAGGCTTTGGTATCAGTGTAATGCTGACCTCATAGAAAGAGTTAGGAGGTATTCCCTCCTCTTCAATTTTTTAGAAGAGTCTGAGAAGTATTAGTGTTAATTCTTCTTTAAATGTTTGGTTGAACTCACCAGTGACACCATCTGGTCATGGGCTTTTCACTGAGAGGTTTCTGATTATAGATGCAATCTCCTTACTTGTTATATATAGACCTGTTCAGATATTCCTTCTTCATGTGTCAGTTTTTGTAGATTGTACGTTTCTAGGAATTTGTCTATTTATCTGGGTTACCCAATTTGTTTCATGTATAATTGTTCATAGTATTCTCATAATTTGTAAAATCTGTAGTAATGTCCCTACATTCATTTTTTTAAAATCTCTTTTTTTCCATTTTATTTTATTTTCATCATGATAAGTGTACTCTTTAATCCCCATCACCTATTTCACCCATCCCCCCACCCACCTCCCCTCTCGTGACCATCAGTTTGTTTTCCATAGTTAAGTCTGTTTCTTGGTTTACCTCTCTCTCTATTTTCCCCCTCTGCTCATTTGTTTTTTCTTAAATTCCATATATGAGTGAAATCATGGGGTATTTGTCTTTCTTTGACTGACTTATTTCCCTTAGCATAATATTCTCTAGCTCCATCCATGTCTTTGCAAATGGCAAGATTTCATTCTTTTTTATGGCTGAGTCATATTGCATTGTAGATATATACCAAATATCCATTTGTCTATCCTTGGACACTTGGGCTGCTTCCATAGTTTGGCTATTGTAAATAATGCTGCAACAAACATAGGGGTGCATGTATCCCTTTGCATTAGTGTTTTTGTTTTTTTTTTTGTAAATACCCAGTAGGGCAATTCCTGGATCATAAGGTAGTTCTATTTTTAATTTTTTAAGGAAACTCCATATTGTTTTCCACAGTGGCTGCACCAATTTTCCTTCCCACCAATAATGCAAGAGGGTTCCTTTTTCTCCACATCCTCACCAACAGTTGCTGTTTCTTGTATTTTTTATTTTATCCATTCTGACAGGTATAAGGTGATAATTTCATTGTAGTTTTGATTTGCATTTCCCTGATGATGGGTGATGCTGAACATCTTTTCATGTCCCACTTTCATTTCTGACTTTAGTAGTTTGAGTCTTCTGTTTTTCTTAGTCAGTCTGGCTCAAGGTCTGTCAATTTTGTTAATCTATTCAAAGAACCAACTTTTGGTTTTGTTGATTCTCTCTAGTACAGTTTTTCTGTTCCCTATTTTATTTATCTCCACTCTAATCGTTATTATTGCTTTCCCTCCACCATCTTTGGGTTTAGTTCACTCTTCCTTTTCCAGTCCTTCATGGTGTACAGTTAGGTTATGATTTGAGAATTTCTTCTTTTTTAGTGTATGTGTTTACAGCTATAAATTTCCCCTTTAGCATATCCCATAACTTCTGGTAAGTTGTGTTTTCATTTTCATTTATCTCAATATTTTTCTAATTTTCCTTGTGATTTCTGCTTTGATACAGCAGTTGTTTAAGAGTATGTTGTTCAATTTCCACATATCTGTGAATTTCCCAGTTTTCCTTCTGTTATTCATTGTTAGTTTCATTCCATTTTGATCAGAAAAGATACTTTGAATGGTTTCAGATTTTTAAAACCTGTTAAAATTTGTTCTGTGACCTAATATATGGGGGGGGGTTTTGTTTTGTTTTTTGGGGCTTTTTTTGGGGGGGAAGTGAGGGCGGAAGAGGCAGAGGGGCAGAGGGAGAGAGAGAATCTTAAGCAGGCTCCACAGCCAGTGTGGAGCCCGACGTGGGGCTTGATCTCACGACGCCAAGATCATGACCTGAGCCAAAATCAAGAGTTGGACACTTAACCAACTGAGACACCCAGGTGCCCCTATGATCTAATATATATGGTCTATCATAGAGAATATTCCATGTACACCTGAGAAGAACGTGTATTCTGCTGTTGTTGAGTGTAACACCCTGTGTTATGTCCATTATACGTCATTGGTTTATAGTGTTGTTCAAGTCCTCTATTTCATTATTAATCTTTTGCCTTGTTCTTCTATCCATTACTGAAAGTGGGATATTGAAGTATCCAAATATTATTGTAAGACTATCTTTTTCTCCCTTCAATTCTGTCAATTTCTGTTTCATATATTGTTATTAGGTGCATGTATGTTTGTAACCTTCTTGCTGTATCAAACTTTTTATTCATATATTTTGTCCTTCTTTGTTTTTTATAACCTCTTTCGCTTAAAGGACTATTTTGTCTGACAGTAATAAACACCTCAGCTCTCTTTTGGCTATTATGTGCATGGAATATATTTATTCATTGTTTTACTTACAATCTCTTTGTGTCCTTTTTATTTAAAGGAAGTCTCTTGTAGACAGCATATAGAAGGATACTGTTTTCTTTTTTAATACGATCTGCCAACTTCTGCCTTTTAATAGGGGAATTTAGTCCATTTACTTTGATGAGATTACTGATAAAAAAAAGGATTTATTTCTGTCATTTACCTGTTTTCTGTATGTCTTGTATGTTCTTTGTTCCTCATTCCTCCATTACTACCCTCTTATGTATCTAGTTGTTTACTTGTGTGTAACATTTTATTTGCTTTTTCTTTCCTTTTTTTATTTTTTAAAGTTATTTTCTTAGTGGTTATCTTGGGGATTACAATTAACAGCTTAAACTTATAGCAACTTAATTTGAAGACTAACTTAGTTTCAATAATATACAAACATTCTCTTCCTATATCTCTGTCCCCTCCCATTTACATTGTTATTGTCACAGATAACCTCTTTAGACATTTTATGTCCATTAACATAAGTTTATAGTCATAGTCATTGTTTCATGCATTGGTTCATTAAATCACATAGAAAAAAAAAGGAGTCACAAGTCACACAAAAAGTACAGTAAAACTGGCTTTTATATTTACCTGTGTAGTTACCTTTACCAATGTCCCTTATCTGTTCTTATGATGTGTCTATGTCTAGGGTACTTTCATTTCAGCAAAAAGGATTCCCTTTAGCATACCTTGTAGGGCAGGTCTAATGAACTGGTAATTAATTCCCTTGGCTTCTGTTTATCTGGAAATGTCTTAATTTCCCCTTCATTCTTGAAGGATAGTTTTGCTGGCTATATGATTCTTGGTTGGCAAATTTTTCCTTTCAGGACTTTACATATATCATCCCACTGACTCCTGGCCTCCATGGTTTCTGAGGAAATATTAGCTGTTATTTTTATTGAAGATCACCTCTATGTGACAAGTTGTTCCTCTGTTGCAGGTTTTACAATTTTCTCTTTGTCCTTGGGTTCCCACATTTCCACAATGTGTCTCAGTGTGGGCTCTTTGGATTTATCTTATTCAGAGTTCATTGAGATTTTTGAACATCTATATTCATGTGTCTCCTAAGATTTGAGAAATGTTCAGCCATTATTTCTTCAAATATTGTTTATGTCCCTTTCTCTCTCTCTCCTTCTGGAACTCCTATAAATTTATGATGGCATGTTTGATGAGGCCCCACAAGTCCCTCAGATTCTGTTCACTTGTCCTCATTTTTAAAAATTTCTGCTTCTCAGACTAAATAATATAATTGTTTTATCTTCAGGTTCACTGATCCTTTCTTCTGCCTTCTCCAAATCTGTTGTTGAACCCCTTTAGTGAGTTTCTTTCATTTCAGTTATTGGACTTTTCAATTCCATAATTTCTGTTTGTTTCTATTGTTTAGAGCAGTTTTGGGTTCACAGAAAAATTGAGTAGAAAGTACAGAGAGTTCCCCTATGACTCATACTCCCAAACATGCACAGCCTCTTATACTACCAGCATCCTGCAATAAAGTGGTACATTTGTTACAATTGACGAATCTACATTAATACATCATTATCACCCAAAGTCCATAAGCTTACACTAACATTTACTTTTGGTGTTATACCTTCTATGGGATTTCACAAATATGTGTAAGGACATGTATCCACCATGATAGCATCAAACACAATAGTTTCAGTGCCCTATAAAATCCCCTGCATCCCACCTTTATCTCTCCCTCCCCAAGCCCCTGAGAACCATGCATCTTTCTACTGTTTCTATAGTCCTGCCTTTTCTAGAATGTCATATAGCTGGACTCACACAGTAGACTTTTCAGTTTGGCTTCTTTCAGTTACTAATATGCATTTAAGATTTCTCCACGTGTTTTCATGGCTAATAACTCATTTCTTTTTAGTGTTGAATAAATTCCATTGTTTAGATGTACCATGGTTTATTTATCCATGTACCTACTGAAGGAAATCTTGCTTGCTTCCAAGTTTTGGTTCCTTCTTTTACCACTTCTATCTCTTTATTCATATTCTCATACATCATTCATGCATTCTTTTTCTGACTTCCTTTAGTTCTTTGTCCATGGTTTTCTTTAGCTCATTTAACATATTTAAGACAGTTGATTTAGCATCTTTGACTAATATTTCCAATGTCTAGACTTCTTCATGGATAATTTCTGTCAAATTCTTTTTTTCTGTGAATGTGTCATATTTTCCTGTTTCTTTGTATGTTTTGTAAGTTTTTTGAGAACTGGACATTTTGAGTATTATGTTGTGGTAATTCTAGTTCTCTCATTCCTCAGGGGTTGCTGTATCTTGCTTGTTGCTGGCTGGAGTCCATTTGTGGCTTTTCCAAACTATTTTTGAAAGTTTGTATTTATTGTGCGTGGTCACTGAAGTTTCTGTTCCTTTATCTCTGCAGTCAGCCAGTGACCTGACAAAGGTTTCCTTAAAAGTCTGGCTCCCAAGAGTGGTGGAGAGTACTGTCTCTTTAAATCTCCATGGAATGCTTGGGGTGCCTGGGTGGCTAAGTCAGTTAAGTGTGTGCCTTGGGCTCAGGTCATGATCTCAGGGTCCTGGGATCGAGCCCTACATCAGGCTCCCTGTTCAGTGGGGCGTCTGCTTCTCCCTTTCCCTCCGCTTCCCCCACCTGCTCATGCTCTCCCTCTCCCTCTCTCTCTCTCTCTCAAATAAATAAATAAATAATCTTTAAAAAAAATAAATAAATCCTCATGGAAGCCACTTCAGCTGATGGGGGTTGAAACAATGGCCACCAACTTGTGTGCTAGCCTCTCACTGTTCAAAAACAGCAAACAGCAGTCAGAACCTACAATCCCAATATTTGGAGGACAAGGTCCTTACTGCCCATCTAGGTTCCAGCAAGTTGCACCAGCAATATGAGCAGCTGCTCCCGCTGCTGCATACATGGGGTAGAGACTGAGGAATGGCAGCCACCAGCATGAAATAGGCTGAAATGCACCAAAATTCCAAAAACTTAACCAGTCTCTTCATCCAGCTTTCCCCTGGGTAAGTCCAGAGTTTCAAAACAGTGCCTCCAGATGGTTGCTGCCATCAACAGCTGTTAGGTGGAAAGGCAGATTCCTGGAGTTTCTACTCTACCATCTTCCCAGACATTGTTCTCACATCCCAGTTTTGATTTGAGATGTCCACTAGCTTCCCCACAGAACTCTATGGGTAACCTGCCTATTCTCAAGAAGGTTTTAGAATGTACTCTTAATCTCTGGTCCTCCTAAATTTTATGATGATGGGTCATGGCTGGTGAGAATTTATTGTGCCAGATGCCTGACTGGCTCTTTGAATCTGGAAGCTATAGCCTAGAAATCTGTTTTCTCTGGAGCTCCCATTAGTCAACCTTTGGACCTCCCGAAATAATTCCATAATTTTCATATCTTTTCTCTCCTTATTTTCTGGGACATTTCTTCAATTACATCTTGCAACCCTCCTACTGATGTTTTTATTCTGGTTATTATATTATTAATTTCTAATAATTCTTATGTCTTCTATGCATATTATTTTTAAAAGACAGGGCACCATTCCTTTTCATAAATGTAAAAATTCTCCAATCCTTCTGAGGATATCAATTGTTGCTGGTGTCACCTTTTAGTTTTCTTCTCTTCTCTGCATTGTCTCTCTTGGCTCCCAGCATGTTCTTTCTGCTTGCTTTGTTTGAATTCTCTTTCATGTAGAGGGGGTGCTCCAATATCAGGGGACCCATGGTTCTTGGTTCACAACTTAGACTGAGGCAGAAACAGCTGATTGGAAGTTCTGAGTAAACAAATGGGGTTGTTAATGTAGAAGCTTGGCTCTCAGATGGTCAAGCAGCAAACGTGGTCATTTTCTTGAGAGAATCTCCCAGTCAGTGTCTTTAGGTTGTTTCCTTTGGATCAGTTTTCCCAGATTCTGCTGATTTCCTGCAAGTTGCAGGATGGGGAAGGACACATTTTTTAAGACCTGGCCACAGCACTCGTTAGGTTGTGTTTTGGAGAGAGTGGACTTTATGGCTACCCTCAACTATGTCTGAGAAGGCCCCTAACCTTTTGCTTAGGTTGTCAAGAGGCCGTTACCTGCCTGGGGATGGGCTTTGGCTGGGGTCAAGCCCTCTTTCATCATTTTGCCTTCCCATCCCCCACTGTCAGAGATACTTGGTGCGTCCAATTCCAGAGACTTCCTAGGGTTCTGTGGCTCAAATCAACGTCCTTCTCCCTGTGGGCATCGAAGGAGAGAGATCTTTAACTGAAATCAGTCCCAGTTCACATGCCTTCCATATCCCAAGATGTTGCTCACATCTGTCCCCTGCTGCAGTAACCTTTTTCCATTCTCTTTCTCTTTGAGGACAGGTATCTTTTTCTTGTCCTTTTAGTAGGGTTTCAAGAGGGAAGGAAGATAAGCCCATGTGTTTAAGCTGCCACATTAAACCAGAAGCCACTGGTCTTTTCTCAGCTTACTTTCATCAAAGAGTAAACAAACGGCCTTGAAAAATGTTTAAAAGGAGACGTTTCTGGTGAAGCTAATATCATGAAGTCAGGCAGAAAATTGTAGAAAAGGTAATGCATTCATATAATGGAAGACTCAGCAATACAAAACAAATGACTGATAGAGCCTCGACAGAGATGTGTCTCAGATACCTCATGGAGCCAACAAAACCAGACACAAAAGTTCAAGAATGGGCAATATTAACAAGCTACAGTGATGAAAATCAGAGTCGAAATTACCTCTGGAAGGGCGCCTGGGTGGCTCAGCCGTTAAGCGTCTGCCTTCGGCCCAGGTCATGATCCCAGGGTGGTAGGATCAAGCCCTGCATCCAGGCTCCCTGCTCAGTAGGAAGCCTGCTTCTCCCTCTGCTTGCCGCTCCCCCTGCTTGTGCTCTGTCTCTCTCTCTCTGACAAACAAATAAAAATCTTTAAAAAAAAAAAAAAAAGACATAAGAGCTGGGACACCTGGGTGGTGCAGTCAATTGAACTACCAATTCTTGGTTTTGGCTCAGGTCATGATCTTCTGTTCGTGAGATCGAGCCCCGCGTCAGACTCCATGCTCAGCACATTGTCTGCTTAAGATTCTCCCTCCTTCCCCCTCTGCCCCTCCTGCTCGTGCTCTCTCTCTCTAGAATAAATAAATAAATCTTAAAAAAAAAAAAAAAAGACAGGGCGCCTGGGTGGCTCAGTCGTTAAGCGTCTGCCTTCGGCTCAGGTCATGATCCCGGGGTCCTGGGATCGAGTCCCACATGGGGCTCCCTGCTCGGCAGGAAGCCTGCTTCTCCCTCTCCCACTCCCCCTGCTTGTGTTCCCTCTCTCGCTGTGCCTCTCTGTCAAATAAATAAAAAAAATTCTTAAAAAAAAATCCATTTCCGGGGTGCCTGGGTGGCTCAGTCGGTTAAGCGTCTGCCTTTGGCTCAGGTCATGATCCCAGGGTCCTGGGATCGAGCCCCGCATCGGGCTCCCTGCTCAGCAGGAAGCCTTCTTCTCCCTCTCCCACTCCCCCTGCTTGTGTTCCCGCTCTCGCTATCTCTCGCTCTGTCAAATAAATAAATAAAATCTTAAAAAAAAAAAAAAAGAAATGACCTCTGGAAGTATCAGATGGGAGGAGATCCAAGGGAGTCTTCAGGGTGCAAGAAATATCTATACCTTGTGCCTTGATGTGGATTGTAGTGACACAGGTGTATACATGTGGAAAAATTCATCAAGCTGTACACTTCAGATTTGTGCACTTTACACACATCATTGTGTGTGTCTCATATCTCAATAAAAAAGAAAACAGGAAGGAAATAGACATTTATTGAATGCTTGCTGTATGCTAGGCACTGGCTAGATCTGCTTTTTTTTTTTTTTTTTTTTAAATTCACTTAATGAGCACCAGCTCTGTCCTGGACACGTTCTAGGTTCTGAGGACCCAGAGTGAAGACAAAAGTTAGAGTTCTTGCCTGAAGGATGCTCACAGTTAATGGGGGAGACAGTATCTAATAGTCACACTTATAAAAGTGAAGTGAAAACAGTGACAAGTGAAGGGCACATCACTGCTCAGAAAAAGGGGCAATCTGAGAAGAGAATCAGGATTTTCTGAGGAAATGAAATTGAAACAGTGGGGTCTAAAACGATCAGGAGAAAATACCAGCAGAGGAGCAGGGAAGAAGAGCATTTTATGCAAAAGGAACAGCATTTTGTGCAAGGGTACTGTGGTAGAAAGAGGCACATTAAAGAGGGCAAAGAACAAGGCTGAGAAGGGCACAGAAGTGAGAGAGGGAGCCTCAGAACAGCCATTTCACAAATGGGGAAACTGAGGCTCAAGGAAGTGAGATGGCTGCTGCAGGTCTCCCAGTAGGTGGAGCTGGGGTTGGAAGCTAGCTTGTCTGGTTCCCCTCTGCTTGCTGAGACAGAGGGTAGGAATGTGAGTGGGAGTGACTGTCTGGGTTCTGACCTACAGCAGGGTGCCAGCTACCCTCATGCTCCCTGCCTCTCAGCTCCACAGCGCCTGTGAAAGGGATGGCCATGGAGCCCTGCCCTGAAGAACAGTATTGGGATCCCCTGCTGAACGTCTGCCTCTCCTGCAAACCCATTTGCAGCCATCAGATTCCACGCACCTGCTCAGCATTCTGCAGTGAGTTCTGGGGCCTGAGCCCCACGGGCTGGATCACCCCTTCTTTCCCCCCAGAGGTCCCTCAGGCTCCATTGCACTTGGGTGGTTGAGAAGGAGGTGGTTAAAGGAAATGTACAATGTGGCACCCTTTTACCCCTCAGTCTTTCTGCTCTGGCCATGCTGGCCTCCTTGCAGTTTCTTGAACATGCTGTTTTTTCCTGCCTCAATGTGTTTGCACATTTGTACTTTATGGTTGGAATGCATTTTCCTGTTATAGTTCCCTCAGCTCCTTCCTACTCAACCTTCAGGTCTGAGGCCAAATGTCAGAGGTCGTATCTGACTACCCAATAGAAATGAAGACCTTCTTTGTCCTTCTCTGTTCTAATTTTCTTTTGAAACTTTTTATTATAGGAATTACCACGGAGAGGATAAAATAATAAATTCCTATCTACCCATCATTAGCATTAAAAATTCTGCCTTTTTATTCCCCAGGCATTTTTTTGCTTGTGTATTTTATTTTATTTTAAAGATTGTATTTCTTTGAGAGAGGGCAAGAGAGCATAGAGGGAGTAGGAGAAGGAGAAGCAGACCCCCTGCTGAGCAGAGAGCCTGGTGCAGGTGGGGCTCGAACCCAGGACCCCGGGATCATGACCTGAGCCAAAGGCAGACACTTAACTGACTGAGAGTATCTCCACTCTCCATTAATGAAGTAGAATATTCATTGTATCACTCCACAAATATTCATGGAACTCTCTAACTCCTTGAAAATAGGAAACAGACATGATCCTTCAAGGGGGTTATCATCTAATGGAAGAAATAACTACATTTCAAGGGAGAAAGATAAAGTACCATAAAATGCTACAGTTGGGAGAGACCACCTCTGGCTGATGGGTTGGGGAGCAGGGAGGTATTCTTGGAGTAAATGCCACCTGAGATAAATTGTTAAGAGTTTGTAGATGTGGCGTTGGGGGGGGGGCACTCCTGGAAGAAGGACCAGTGTGGGCAAAGGCATGGAGGTGAAAAAAACACAACAGGAAATATCAAGGTCCAGAAGGGAAGTTTATGAGGTTGGGCAGTGAGGGTTGGTGGTCTGGGAAGCTCAGACACCACCTGCAACAGCCACATTGGGGGCCTGAGGAGGGGAGGAGGTCACACATAAAATGCTGGGAACACCATTGTCATCCCATCAACTCCTTCTTATGAGTGGCAGTGGTCTTATGTGGATTACTGGAACCCCGGGGCAGAGCCAGGGCAAGAAGAGATCACTGATCCCATCTGAGTCTTCTCTGAGTTCCCAGTTCCACCATCTTCCTGGTCTTTTCCTTTACTCTTTCAAGGACTTAAGAGTTGGTGTGTGTGTGTGTGTGTGTGTGTGTATGTGTGTGTGGGTGGGTGGGTGTGTGTTGCAAAGAGTCAAAAATGAATATTCTACTTAAACCTTCTATTAATCCAGCATTTATTTATTATGTGTCAGACACTGTGCCAGGAACTTCAAATCCTCCTAGCAAATTTAAGAAGTCAACATTATTGTTACCTTTGTCTTGGAAATGTGGGAACTGAGGCATGGAGAGACCCCACAACCTGCAAGTGGTAGACTAGGGATACTCTCAAATCTCTTTGACCTTGAAGTCTGGGTTCTTACCCTCTATCTTGCACAGCCTCTGAAATGTGCCCTTAAAATAACCCTGTGTGAGTCACATTTTCATATAAATAAAATCTTGTTTTAAAGATAAGGGAAGCCCTGTGAAAGTATAGATTTCTATTATGCACTCAAAATTGCTCTCTTAAAGCAAGTGTGATTGGGCTTTAGTTTACTTGATTTCTGCTCCTTGGAACTGATGCCTGTTTAAGCTCTTATAATTCTCATTAAGACAGAAGAAACACTATTAGTTTGAGCTTTCCCATCTTCCTTCCAACCCCCTCCCTCAACCTGCCAATGTGGTTGCTGGCTTCGTCCTCCAATCCTTATGTTAATATGAAATATGTTTTTCCTTTATGAAGTTTGAAAAATACAAGTGAAGAACTTATGTGATAATGTAATAACCTAGATTTCAATTTTAAAAGATAACTAGAAAATTCTTATATGTTTAGAAACTGAGAAATGCACTTTCAAATAATCTACAGGTCAAAGAAGAAGTAATAATGAAAAGTGAAAAACACTGTGAAGTAGATATAGGAAAAATACTACATATCAAAGTATATATTGCAGCTAAAACAGTACTTAGAGGACAATGTATAGCCTTCCATTTACATATTGGGAAAGGACTTGCATTACTCTGGAATTGCTTTTGGGGAATTGAATTGTGATTTTTTTAAAACTGTGATGCCCTTGAAGGCCAGCTTCACAGGGCCTGCAGGTCTCTGTCACCCAGTAACATTACTCATTTCTGTCTCCCAGAGGCACTCAGTTGCCGCAAAGAGCAAGGCAGGTACTATGATCAGCTCCTGAGGGATTGCATCAGCTGTGCCTCCATCTGTGGACGTCACCCCAAGCAATGCACATACTTCTGTGAGAACAAGTTCAGGAGCCATGTGAACCTCCCACCAGAGCTCAGGAGACAGCGGGCTGGGGAAGCTGAAACCAGGTCAGATGACTTGGGAAGGTACCAGGGAACAGAGCACAGAGGCTCGGAGACAGGTCCAGGTAAGTCCTCTGAGGTTGGCCTGATGGTATCTGAGGGCCACAGTGGGCAGAGGGCCAGGTGCCAGGCCTAGATAAGGAGGGTCTACAAAGCAGGAAGCCCAGAGTCCGGGCAAATGGCCAGAAGACAGGGGAGGGTTATCACAGGATAGAACGAAATTTTAGGCAAAATACATAGAAGTCTGTGGGCGAGAAGGACACAGGAGGAAAAGAAGAAAAAAAAAATCTGATCATTGAGAGCCTTATAATGGAGGCTAAATGAGTTCTTAAAACACAGAGCAGCAGGTAACCAGCAGAGCTAACCATGTGAGCAAGATCTCTGATTCCATTTAGAGACAATGGGGACTTCCAAAGAATGAGAAGGAAAAAAGTATTACAAAACAACTGATGGTGGGGGTTGGCCACCTGGGACATGGTGAGAAGGGTTCCTGGACCTGGTCATCTACTAAGTGCCAACCATTGAAAGTGTCTAATTATCCTCCCAGAAAACACCTCTTGGCTTACCTACCCTACTCTGCAGTGTCAGAAAGGATGGGGTGGAGGAGAAATGCCATGTGGACCCATAAGCACTTGAGATACTTACACTGCTCTTGGTCTGTCAGTGGAGAAACATTGGCTGAAGCTCCTGGAGGCCTGACTGGTTTCTTTCCTCTGTTGTGATTTTCCTCACAATGACATCATTTCCATGGCTCCAGATCCTAGTGCCAAGATACCAAAGGGCAGGCATTGTGCGCCCTGATAATGGAGGTTGCCCAGCCCCAAGTTCTACTTGGTTAGACTGTTGTCTTTTAGTCTTTTCTGTTCTCTTGTCAGTGAGCTGTTGCTGTGTAACAAATAATAGTCCCAAAACTCAGTGGCTTATTATTCTTACATATTTGGGTTTTGCCTGGAGTAAGCTGTGTTCTGCTGGCCAGCTAGAGGTGGTTCCACTCCATGTGTCTCTCCTCCTCTTCCCAGGACCAGGCATGTCCCTCTCATGATGATGGCAGGAGTGTAAGAGGTAGAAATACACAAGGCCTCGTGTTGCCAGGCTGGGGACATGCACTACATCCGCACTGCTGCATGCTATTACTCAAGTTGCAAAGCCAGTCAGATTCAAGGATGGGGAAACAGATGCGGGAGGAGAGACAAAGAATTTGTAGCGTTGGTGAGTCTGTGGCTGATTGTAATCTAGCACAGTCTCTCTCTCATGAGAAATGCTGATTCACATGCAGAGGGGCATGGATACAGAGGGAGGGAGGCACAGAACCATGACATGGGGATGGGCGGGGCACACCTGCTCCTCCAGTGTCTAGTGACCCGTATGTCCAACCTGCAGCTGGCGATGTATTTGGATTCTTCTAGCCAAACCCAGAACTTTCTCACCTTTAACGCAATAGGGTCCCCTTCAGATCAATACTACCCATTTTATGGGTTGAGAAACTGAGTCTCAAAATTTAGAGTGAGTTTCTGAGACTTGTACAATGAGTGCATGAGCAGTGCGGAGCTGGGATTCAGGCCAAGTTTCTGGGTCCCAAAGTTTATCCGTTCTGCAAGAGCAAAAATCCCAGAGTGGCATTCACAGGATTGTTATCACTTCCTGAGGGTAACCTGCTGCCCGTGGGACAAGATTAGCTATTCCTGCTTATGACTCCCAGCCAAGCCTCACCCCTGGAGGGCACTGGGTGGAATCTGGGAGCCTCATGTTGGCTCTAGGAGTAGATCCCTCAGGATGTGTGGATGGGGGTATGTAAGGACATGGTGGGGAGCCAGGGGGGTCCACATGCAGGTCATGCCTGACCCTGCAGCATTAGCTGTCCCACTAGCTGGGGACACCACACACCCTCCCAGGAACTCAGTGGCTTAATGACTGTCTTGCTATGGCCGGAGTCTCCCCAGAGGTCTGGGGTTTCGGTCCATTCTGCTCTCTCCTCTGACACCTGGGTGTGCTGACGGGGCCGGAGCTGTGCTTGGTGTGGATTATCAGCAGGAAGTACGAGGGTTACACGCCGGGAGGGCCAGGGGTGGACCTGTTTGAGAGCATGGACTGGAGGACACCATGGGACCAGGCTGTCTCCAGCTGCGGCCAGTGGTGGAGCTGATGTGATCCCGTCCCCCTTGTGGGCTCCCCAGATCCTGCCATCCCCCTATGAAGTCCGCACCCCTGCCAGGCCCCACCTCAACCCTACTCCAGCTCTTCTTGCGGTCATTCCAGACTGTCATTCCTTCATCTGACACGTAACTGGGAGGGTTTGCTGTGCGTGGGCGAGGTGGCAAGACCAGGCAAATCCTGTCCCTGACCCCATAGAAGTCACAGTCTAATGGGAGAGACAGACAATGCACAAGACTCAAGCAAATGACAAATCAGTCTCCGGGCATGGTGGCAACGTAACGCAGCCAGGGGTGCGATGGGGGGGCAAGGCAGTCTTCTCGGAGGAGGGGCCTTTGAGGCAGACTGGGGTAATGGTGCAGGCTGTGGAGCCAGACCCTGGTTCCATCCCTCACTAACTGTGTGACCTTGAGCAAGTTGCTTAACCTCTCTGAGCCTTGGTCCTTTCCTGGGTTGGCCGTGTTAGCTTCCTGCAGGTGCTGTAACACCTGCCCCACACTGGGGAGCCTAAAACCACACAAGTGTCCTCGCTCACCGCTCTGGAGGCCAGAAGGATGATATCCAGGTGTCCAGAGCTCTGGGGAGCATCTCACTGGGGAACCTGGATTTCGTGGGCCTACGGGGTGGCAGTTGTGTTTCCAAGAATGAAAAAGATGCCCCGGGGACCCAGGAGGTGTGTGCAGAAAAGGACGGAGAGGGAAGCTCTATGGGGGGGAGAGGGGGAGTGTGCCTTTGAGGGGTCATAGAGGGTCCCCCAGACACACTGGAAAGGAGCTGTCGGCGAGGTCAGAGCAGAACCCAGAGGGCTGTGTGTCCACAAAGGCAAACAAGGAGGAACATTCTGGAAGGAGTAGGTCACAGCGCAGAGAAGGCTGCAGATGCAAAGAGGCCAGAGGACCTTCTGAAGGGCCATTTTCAGGTGTCAGTAGGTGGAGGCATCCCTGACCTGAGGAAATGCCAGGGGGCAAGGCAGGGAGCCCCTCTCTCACTGTTCCTGAGGCCAAGAAGCCAGGCCTCTCCTTCTCCGTCTCCCGCTTAGCCTCATCCTTTATCAGGCCTTTAGCGTGCCCTAGTCCGGTTTAACCTAATTGCACCAGATGGGAAGAAGGCACAGTGGCAGAGTGGGGGGCCCGGAAGCATAGACTGCCCTCCAGGGCCCCCCGTGTTCACTGAACAGTGTAGGGTGCTGGGGCCGGGGGCGCAGAGCCCCACCATGAAGATCACAGGCAGGGGGCCTGAAGGCCTGGGAGGTGAGGGTGTGGAGGGGCCGGCGGGCAGCAGCGTCCTGCGTGGTGGGGGAACTCTGAGCTGTGGGGTACACGCACCCAGGGAGAAAAGCACTGGCTTGGCAAATGGGAAGCATGACAGGCATTTAAGGAAGAGAAACCCAGCGGCCAAGACAATCAATCTGCAGGTCATGTGTGCAGGGTGGGAAACGGCCGTGTTCTCACTGCGGTCACGTCCATGGAAGCCAGCGGTCAGCATTTCGGGGTCAGGGCGGACACCACGTCTGTCTTGGGAGTTGCTCAAGGTTTCCTTTTGTGTGGGAACTGAAGCTAGACACGGCGGCCCTGACGTTGGTCTTCAAAACCAGGCTGAGAAGGGAGGGGAGGGACGGGCCGGGGCTGGAGGGGGCCCCAGGGTGAAGGGGGCTTCCTTCATTAACCGGAGCGGCTTGAGCAAAGGGGAAGGCCAGGGGGTCTGATCCGGGGCCAGGGAGAGGGGCCGAACGGGAGCAGGGGTGAGGTTGTGAAGGAGTCATCCCCCCTGCCCTGCTGCCCTGCTGCCCTCCCACCAGCAGGATGGAGGTTTGCTCTCAGAAGAGGTGGCACCAGACAGAACGGGGACATCGGGATCCCAGGCCCTGATGGGGGTGGCAGGTGGGGCTGGGGATGCCCCCCCATCCTTTCCCAAACTCGTCTCCCAAAACGGCAGCCAAGTGTCACACACACAAGCACACACGGACCCCATGGGGGGTTGTCTGCACGAAAGGCCCACACATGACGGACATGTGCAGGCCCCCCAGTGACCGGAGAGTGAGGCTCACACTCGCTGCAGGAAACCCCTTCTCAAGGTGAACATTCAGCCCAGGGTCACCACACGTGCATAGGGAAGGAGGGGAAGACGCAGAGTCCCAGATGCTGACCAGGTGGTCCCCATGGACGCGGCCCACCAGTGGTACAGCAGTCTTCCGAGAAAGAGGAGGAACAGAAATCCTCCTGAGTGTGGCGTCCTACAACGGCCACCCCAGCCTCCCTCCGTCCTACGGACAGACTCCCCGCAGGCTGAGCTGGGGAGGCATGGGGACACTTGGGGACTTGCAGCATCAGTGTCCCCCCACACCCCCACCCAGGGCCTAGCCGCCTCGTATCCGTTTACACGCACTGCCTTGCGGATGCCAAACAATGCTGACAAGCATCTCATTCCCCATTTTACAGATGAGGAGACTGAGGGCGGAGGAAGCTGAGTACAAAGTCCAAAGCCTCCTTCAATTCAAGCAGTGTGGCTGCAGGGCCCCCAGCTGAGCGGTGCCATCTGGATTCCTGGCCCGCAAAGGCCCCTTTCTCTGCCCCTAAGTGACGAGTCATAACCCTGACCAACTGGCCAGCCTGAGCCTGAGCCGGGGACCGCAGCAGTCTGGGGAAATTCTATTTTTAGATGTGAGATGGCCTTGAAGACAGTAAAACAAAACAAAAACAAAAACTAGCCTGGAAACAAACCGTCCCTGGGCTGGGGTCAGTCTCGCTCCCAAGCCGCCGGAAGCCATGTGCGGTGCCCTCTGGTGGTGGTTCTTGGGAACTGCACCTGCAGGGGGGTCTTCCCAGGACTTCATCTTCTGACGAGCACAGAGAATGCGTCCCTTTTTCTCACAAAACCTTTTGACTGTGCCCCTTTGCTCCCGGGTCAGCAGACAGAGACGTACGGGGCAAGGCCTCTCTGATCTGCGGGGGCCGGGTCACCGAGGGCCCACAGAAGGCGACTTCTGAGGTCGTGACCCAAGAGACCTTCGTGATCCACCAAAGGAGAGCAGAGAAGGGCACACACATGCCCTCCACCCCCAGGGGAGTCTTGGCGCTCACCGCTGCCAGACCCGTGCGGGGCCCATTCGGGTGGTGCAGAAAGCAGCGGGGGACGGCTGTCCCGTTAGTGGGCACGCCAGCTGCTGGGGCTCAATGACCCCCCCCCGCCCCCACCCCGGTCCTTCCGGTGGGCCTTTTACGAGGCTCTTTGGACGTGTGTGTCGTGAGCAGAGCAGCTTCAAGCTGTTTTCCTGTTTTGAATAGATGACACAGACAAATCATTTAAGAAACAAAAAGAAGAGGGGCGCCTGGGTGGCTCAGTCGGTTGAGCGTCCGACTCTTGGTCTCAGCTCAGGTGTTGATCTCAGGGTCGCGAGATCAAGCCCCGCGTTGGGCTCCGCGCCAGGCGTAGAACCGACTTTCCCACCTTTCCTTACCTAAGGCACATCTACAGCTCCTTATGTGGTTCACACCACGGCTGGCATCCAAAGTGCGCACCTCCCGCTTTCGCTGCCTATCTCCTGGGGTTCGGTCCGCCGTAGGCCGACCCAGCTTCTGCGGCTCTGAACGAGGCTCCAGTGAACGCCCGTGTCTGTGTGGGTGGGACGTGGCCTGGACGTGAAGTCGGCGAATCCACGGGCATCAGGAAAGTGTGGTTTTCGTGTTGGGAGCTGGTTCCAAATGGCCCTCAAACTATTCTCCCCACACCCCGGCCCAAACGAGGCACTCTCGTGATACAGGTGGGAGAGGACCCCTGTACTTTAATCTGCACTCCCCTTCCTGGTTCAGGGGCTCTGTAAAGCAGGTACCAGGGGCAGGTCACCAGCACGAGCTAGTTCCATTGCCCACAGGAAACGTCAGGTCGCTGGTCTGGGCAGAGGGGCGAAGAGCAGCTGGGACAAGCCCCTCACCCCCTCAGGAGCGCAGTCTGGTTGTTCACTGTAGCCTCCAAAAGCCACCGAAAACTTAGTGGCCTACAAATAACCCCTTTGTTATCTCGCTTGGTTCTCTGGGTTACTGGGCTCCACTGGGCAGGTCTGGTGTCTGCTTGGGGTCTCTGCACAGCATCGGGCAGATGGCGTGGGGGGGACGGGGTCACTTGGAGGTTTGGCTCTGATGCGGGGATGGCCGGGCCTCGCTCCTCCCTCAGTCTCAGGGCCCACCCCTCTCCACGTGGCCTCTCTGTGTGGGCTCCCACGTGGCCTCTCAGCTGGCCTTCTCACGCGGTAGCCCCGGGGCTCCCCGAAGCAGAAGCAAGGGCTCCCAGGCCTTCTGCTGCCTCCTCCTGGTGTCAGGGAGGCCCGGCCCGGCCCTGATGTGAGGGGCAGGCTGCGCGGAGGTGGCTCTTTGGGGACCAGCCGTGAACACTCGCTGCCAGGTCTGGCTGGTAGAACTCGCGCCGAGAACATCTGAAATGTGCAGACGGTTAGACTCTCTCCTTGAATCTACACAGCAGTTCATTTGTACTGAGCAACCTGGCGGCCGGGCATTCCGTCCCTGATGTGAATGAAGGCCGCCGGCCTCTCCCCTGTGGATCCAGCTGCACATTGTTGTTGTTTTATTCCAGAGGCAAGTAGGAGTAGGTAGGCAGATGGAAAGGCCTGGCAGTTGGGAAATGGGAAGTGTTGCCCGGCTCAGCCCTATGCCCTGCTCCTCTTCTCTCTGAGGGCCTCAGTCATCAGATCTGTAGCACCAGCGTATGGTGCCCACTGAGGGTTCTTTGCTTCCCCCTTCTCTGGGCCTCCCTGAGCTCCGGGCAAGGGACACGAAGGATAGCACCGCCCAGAGCGCCCGGTCTCCCTCTGTAAACATCAGGGTGGCACCTGCCAGCTCGGTCACTTTATAAAACTCGAGACTCTGAGGAGCGGGTCAGGGGCGGCGTCACCCTCATCGCCTCTGTGAAGCCAGCCCTGAGCACTGGCCCGGAGTCCATCACACCTGCTCCCCGCGACAGTTGCGACTGGGAACAGGGTGACTTGGAATCTGTTTTGTCACCTGCAAAATGGAGTGTCCCATGGTGCAGCCCCTGTGGCAAACAGTCTGGAGGTTTCTCAAAAAGTGACACAGACCATTACCATCTGACGCAGAGATTCCACGCCTAGGCTTCAGCAGAAAACCGAAAACATGCGTCCACGCGAAACCTTGTCTGCAAATGGTCACGGCAGCCTTATGCACGACAGCAAAGCATGGCAACAGCCCAAACGTCCATGGGCAGATGAACGGAGGAACATGGGTTATGACCCTACAATGGAACATTATCCGGCCCCAGAAAGGAGTAAAGTCCTGACCCGCAGGACAGTGTGGATCAGCCTTGAAATCACGCTCAGCGAAAGAAGCCAGACGCAAAGGGCCACATACTCTATGACCGCATTCATAGGGAAGGTCCCCAATAGGCCCACCCACAGAGACAGAGGGGGATCAGTGGAGTGGTGCCAGGGGCTGGGGGGGGGACACGCGGAGTGACTGCTAGTGAGTACACGGGTGATGGAAATGTCTTCCAACCAGATGGCGGTGACGTTTGCACAACCTTGTGAATATACGCAAACCCACTGAGCTGCACACTTTAGAATGAGGAATGTGACGGCATATGAGTTCTACCTCAATATCTAAAGGCGGGGTAGTCAATCCGCCTTCACAGGAGCAGGGGAATTATGGGAGACGCTCCCCAAAGGCTCTGTGGGTGGTCCACATCATCAGTATATTGTATGTGCGGATTAACTCTGGCCCCTCTGTCCTTCCACCTGGGGCCTAGGGGGTGCCCCGATTCTAGGGGCCAGGAAAAATGTCAAGGGGAGGGCTTTGGCTCAGGGCTGAGTCTTCCTCTCGCATCCAAACCAGAGGCTCGAGGCCCTGAGAAGTGGAGTGACCAGCACTCCCGTTCCCCAGGGCCCTCCTGCTTTGCTCTCCCAGACTCAGTAGCAACTGGACCTGTCTCACTCTCCAAGGATGCTTCCCCAGGAAGGCCCCCTCTTGAAGGAAGGAAGGCCCAGGTCAGGACAGAGACAGCTTCCCAAGATTTCTGTCTGTTCATTCATCCATCCACCTCTGGTACTGTCCCAACCTACATCCTATGGCAAGAGCAGACAGCAACAAGGGCCAGCTCCAGAGGTGTCCAGCGCTGAGCTCTTGGGAGATGTTGCTACCAGCCTGGGGTAGAGGGGGCTGATTTCCTCCAAAGTCCAGAGAAGAGTCCACACCAGCCAAGCCTCAGGGTGAGGAAGGGAACCATCTTGGCTTGACAGCACACTGGGACTGGGGCCTCCACCCTCCCAGGGGGCATGGATATGGCCACGTGGCTTGCTTGGGCCCAGTGAGGGAAAAGAAAGAGGAGGGTACGACTCTGGAAAACTGTATGGAGGTTCCTCAAAAAGTTGAAAATAGAGCTACCATACGATCCAGCAATTGCACTACTGGGTATTTACCCCAAAGATACAAAAGTAGGGATCCGAAGGGGTACGTGCACCCCGATGTTTATAGCAGCAATGTCCACAATAGCCAAACTGTGGAAAGAGCCAAGATGTCCATCGACAGATGAC
>NC_138383.1:40951879-40970630 GCF_054177405.1 Leptonychotes weddellii | reverse complement strand
ACGACGGCGTCTACATCACAGAAAACTGGGTGCGTGACCCAGGCAGAACCGCTCCCCTCCCGGTATCTCCTCTGTCCTCTACCAACTGCACGCGGGAATCCAGTAGAGGTTCCGAAATAACTTGAGTGGATCGTGACCAGGATTTTTTAAAACCCTGAAATGGAAAAACACAGAGGAGTGTGCACTGAGGTCGAAAGGGAGGGTTCTTGCAACCTCACTGATCCATGCATCCTCCTCCTGGAAATCAAAGCTCTGCACGCTGAGCAAAGCTGTGAACAATCAGGGACACTAGTCTGGAGAACATGGGAAAGGAAACCATGACATGAAAAGCAACACACTTTGGAGAATGGGTGCCAAGGATCTGCACACCGGCCCAGGTGTGCACGGGAAAAAAGATGGCCCCGGGGACCTGCAGCACTCGGGGCGACCTGCTCCTCCTCTGTGAGCCTCCTGTACGGGAGCTGATTTATCTCAACACGTTCAATGGCTTGGCTGTTTAACCTCAGCTCGTCCCGCTCCACGGTCGGTTGCCGCAGAGGCTCCTCTGTAAGAGCCATACCACCTACGCTTCCCCACATCACCGAAGAGCCAGAGCCGTGGGGGGCACGGACTAAACTTCTGGCTCTAAGTGTTAAAACATCTAAAACCTGCTCAAAACACAGCAGTTTTGCTGGCTGAACATGTCCCATGATGTTCCAAAAGCAGCACCTAGAACCAAGTCGGTCTCCCGGGCAGGACCTGGGGTCCCACATCACGGTCTGGTCAGCACAGCGCAGACGGCCTCTCGCGTTCCAGAAGAACGCTGGGTGCCGTGCGGGAAGCCTCGCACACTTACTGGCAGACTTGGCAGGTGACGTCCGACTGCAGCCCGCCCGTGAAGATCTGGTCTATGATGCAGTTGCAGTGGTTGGGGTTGTTGGCCTTCTTCCCATTATCGTCACCTGGGGAAAGATCACAGCTGTGGGATTTGCATCTGTGCCCCGAGTCCACAAGCTTCCAAGAGCCTCGGGCCCAAGGCGTGAGGCCATTCACCTACAGAGGCTGGTTAAGCCGAAGTGCCGAAACTTTCACGAGGGCACAGGAGGACCCTTATTCGAACAGGGAGACTTGGCAGGAAAAGAGGAAACAACCCAGCTAGCATATTTTAAGTGTGCTTCTCTTTCTCCATTCCCTAAGATCCGCTTGGCTTCTACGTAGATACCATGATGTAGCTAACGCCCAGTCACTGGGGAGAGTCACGGATTCCCCTTCCCCCACAGAACAAATGAGCGGCCCTGCCGTGGCGGGGCGCCCCACGCTGCTTCCCCCCTCCGCGGCACAGACACGGCGCCCCGACTTCAGAAAGCGTCTCTGCAGGACTCCCGTTGGTCTGTTTTCCCCATCAGCTCCTGCAGCCTGCAACTTCACGAACAGCTCTGCTTTCTTAAGCATTTGCACCTAGATAAGTACCACTCCGATCCTCTCTAGTTCAACACAGGTTTTATATATTCGGGGCAAATATACAAATACAAAGCTTACACGCTGGAACACAATACATACTAACATGTATCGCAGATACATACTATAGAACTTTCATTCAACCAGACAAAGGAGATAGACTGTGTTTATCTGTACATATGTTCCTCCTCAAACAAGTGAAATTATTACCTAGGAATAAAGAATGCCCACTAAGTCTTTTGACAGCAAATCGCCTAGAGAGATTAGGGAGAAAATGCTACCCAGAAAGATTTCAAGTTCATGGGACAAAATGTCAGAATACAGGAAAATACATATAGGAAACCACAAAGGAAAATAAGCCAAAAGATACCGGATGCTCGCAACCACATAAAAACACGACCCAGCCAAGTGAACTAGCAAGGCTGAAGGAGAGATTGGAACACCTGCTTTTTTTTTTTTTTGAAGATTTTCTTTATTTATTTGTCAGAAACAGAGAGAGAGGGAACACAAGCAGGGGGAGTGGGAGAGGGAAAAGCAGGCTCCCCGCTGAGGAGGAAGCCCAATGCGGGACTCGATCCCAGGACCTTGGGATCATAACCTGAGCCGAAGGCAGACACTTAACTGACTGAGCCACCCAGGCATCCCGGAACACCCTGCCTCTGACGAGACATTTCTTGTGACGTGTGCAATAGAATTACGTCAGAGAAGTGGATCATGATCATTGCATCGTGTTTCTGTCAGATGAACGTTTTCCCAGCAATGCATTTGAAGCAGCTGATTTTTAGGACAGACTAATGCTGGTTACAGAAGTCTCGTGATTATCCTCAAGTGCTCGGGATGATAATTTAATGGT
Organism: Leptonychotes weddellii; assembly: GCF_054177405.1. Classification (NCBI taxonomy): domain Eukaryota; kingdom Metazoa; phylum Chordata; class Mammalia; order Carnivora; family Phocidae; genus Leptonychotes; species Leptonychotes weddellii. The sequence continues at coordinate 40,968,340 of NC_138383.1, read as the reverse complement.
CTTACACAGCGGCTCTTTTCGGTTTGTATGTTATACTTCATACTAGGAAACCAAACCTCACCTAAGCTATTCAGCACCGTGTATTTGGCTCCTCGGGTGAGCACTGAAAGGATGTATAGGTTTTTCAGGAGAAAAACACTTAAGTACACAAAAAAGCCAGAACCCAAAGCCCCGACAGCTGATGAGAACAAGCCACCTTATTCGGAGTCTGGCTGGCCTCAAAGTTGGGATGTCAGACCTCACAGGGCATTTGGGAGAGCAGCCCCGTGACTGCAGAAAGGCCGAGCAGGAGTCCTGGGGAACAGAACTGTGGTCCAACAGAATCACCGACAACCCGCCGGTCCACCCCAGAGGCCACAGGTAAGCAGGTAACTTGGTCACCCCGACACATGTCAGCTACACCTGAGTGTCTTCCCTGAACCGGCCCATGAGCATCACCGGGGACCCAGCAGGAAAATGCTGAGCTCACTCCACACCCAGCAAACAGAAGCAGCAAAGAGCCCTCCAAGGGACTGTGACCCATCACGGTCAAGAATCCTCCTCAGCTGATCCTGGGTCAGCACACTTGGGCGTAGGGCCTTCAGACTGGGAGCCCCGCCATGGGGAGGGCAGGAGGGACCCGCGGTGGCTTGTTATTCAGTCCTAACCTCCTGCCCCGAGCCCGAAGAGCTGCTTCCCCCATCCCCTTCCCCAGACTATCCAAACCCACCCACGTCTGAGACCCCTGGGGGGGCCACCCCCCTCTGGGAGCCCAGCTGTGGGACAGAAGCCAAAACCCAGCGAGGTCCTGAAAGAGACTTTAAAAAGACCTTGGCTGGACCCCAAAATGAGCGTGACTTAGGGTAAGGGAAGCACTGGCGAGCGTGCAGGTCCAGTTTTGTATTCTCAGCTCTCTCTGGCGACTTTAGCGCCATGATCGGTCCTTCTGGAGACCCCACCAGGGGTGGGAGCCAGTGTTGATGGTTCAGCTGCATTTCGAGCATATATGGAATTTTCTGGCGTGTCAGGGGCCAAGTAACCCGGAGGAGCCGCACACCAGCTCCCTCACAATCAGTCCGAGAGGAAGCCGGCAGCAGAGGACTCGAGACAAAGGCCCGTCAAGGACGGAGACCTCTGTTCACTGCTACGGGTTTTACAGGACCACCCGCCATGCTCTTCCCTTCCCAGCAAGGTCGGAAGAGGACACCCCAAACCACTTCCTCCTCTCTTAAACTATGAAGAACCTCTCTGGGGTATTAATGGGGAAAAACACCACAATTAAAACACAAGTGCGCTGAGTCCCCCGTGGTGGTGTTCGAGAGCGCCCCCTATCCCAGGCGGGGGGCATGGCGGAACCGGGGCGGAGCCGCACCTTTGCAATGCCGGTGGAGGACGTCCAGGGCGGCGATGAGGAACTCATGCGCGTCCTGCTGTTCATACCCCGCCAGGTGCCGCGCGTGAGTCCACACCAGGTGCAGCAACTTGTAGGGGATGTGGGGGGAGCGGTGCCCCGAGTAGAACTGCTCACCGACAGGGAGAGGAGGAGAAAAACTGTCAGGAGTAAGTACTACGCTCTGAACACAAAGCACACACGATAAAAAAAAAAAAAAACCTGTAACAACAGCCTAGAATTTCTTGCGGGTACTCGGACAAAAGGATTGTTTTACTCCCACCGCCCCCCCCCTTTTTTTTTTTTAAATGTATTTTCATGTGGACTCCCTGGACTTTTTGAATCTATCATTTTGTCCCTTCCCACTGTCGGTTTTCTACAGAGAAGCCAAAATGAGGAATGGGGAATGCCCGATGCGGACACAAGGTGGGCGGCGGGCACGAGGCTGCGCTCGGAGGTACTGAAGAAAGCAGACGAGGCCGAACCCGCCGGCTCCTCTGCTGGGCCCCTGAAGCACATCTGGGTCCTCTCGGCAGCCACGAGGCAGGCGCCGGCCCCGATCTGTAGCTGGGCAGCCTCTTCGGTCACTAGGTGTGGGGGATCCCGCACAGGGACGCCTGAGCCCAGGCCTGAGCTGTCCCGCTGTGAGTGCGGCCTAGGCCCCAAGCAGAACAGAACCTGATGTGCGGGGCGGAGGGCCACCAAGACAGGTGCTCTAGTGGAGCACACTCAGGCCTGGCAAGAGAAGACAAGGGCCACTCTCCTTGAGAAGAGGACGGCAGACAACGAGGAGGATGAAACGAGCACGACATCTACAGACAGAGGTCTTCCACCCATTGCGCCCCCTCCGAAGGGCTCTTTCTCATCCTCCAAGTCAGCACCGTGCCTCCAAGTGATGCCAACAGTCCCTAGCAATTCCCTTTGGAAAAAATGTTCCATAAGAAATGCATGTATTATTCCCTGTGCAAGGTTCCAGAAACCTGCCTTCCTTTATTATGTGGACTTGACTTTTATTTAAAGGAAAAGTACAAGCGGTCACAGAAACGGTAGGCTGCCCACGCCAGCAGCGCTCACCTCCTGAAACAGCGACGACATCTCGCAGACCAGACACGAGCTGGGGGTCTGCATCTCACACCGGTGCCTGTCGGAGAGGAAGAAGTCTCGCAGGAGCGGCGTGTGCGTGAGCGCCTGGACGATGCAGTTCATGAAGCAGGTGTTGCCAAGGTTGATCAGCCCCCGCAAACCTGGGCAGAATAAACTTGAGTCTTCTTACAGGACAGACCGTCAGAGCCCCGGGGCAGGGACCATTTCCATCCATCACCATGAGGCCCCCCAAGCCTACCCCAGCTGCCCCCGTCCCCGGAGCACAGGTGTTCCAGAAGTTGGGGGAAGGGGGAATGATGAACGACTTATACAAGGGCTTAAGGAGAACCGTGCTATGAAATCCAGCTGTTTACATCGACTTTTAAACCCAGAGAAGCCAGCCTTCCTGGCAGAACAAACCACTGCTCGGGGCACTGTCGCCCACCTACCTATGGTGCAGTTGGAGGTGATCTTTCGCCTTTTCGGGTTGTGTTTCAGCAGTTCAAGCTCCCGTTTGGTGGGTTCCCAAGTTGAAAACTTCTCCCCAACGCCTAAGTAGATGGAAAACAGTTCCCGGTGCCATGAGCTCAGTTTTCATCAAGTGTTTGTAAATAAAAGCAATGGTGATAGAATACTTATCAGCTTGTATTTCAAAGAGGGGCAGCCACAACACGAGGTCTTTGTTGAACCGTATTATATTGCAACGGGCTAAAAACACTTAGGAGGAGTTTCTTTTAGAAAATGTGTGGTGGGGCGCCTGGGTGGCTCAGTCGGTTAAGCGTCTGCCTTCGGCTCAGGTCATGATCCCAGGGTCCTGGGATCAAGTCCCACATCGGGCTCCCAGCTCCGTGGGGGGTCTGCTTCTCCCTCTGCCCCTCTCCCACTCATGCTCTTGCTCTCTCAAATAAAAAAATTCTTTAAAAAAAAAAAAATGTGTGGTGAATAAGCGGTTTCCTGTGAGAAAGGCAACACCTCCAATTAACGCTACCGTAACGCTAATGCCAAGATGGGGATTTTTTGCAAAGCCTTTAATCCCTGAGTAGCGAGACTGCACCAGACCCGGCGGCAGATGCTACACTTGGCACTGAGATGAGGGGTCTCCCGTGAAAGAGTGAAAGCACAGGGAGAAAACGCACTCGCTGAAAGTTTGAAAATACATCGTGTTGAACAGCTGTACCCACAAAAGATTTATACCACAGACAATGGTGCAGATGCTAATTGTCACAATTCATCTTAATACCTACTTGTTCCATGTAACTTAAAATTTCTGCAAAATTCAATGACCTTTAAAGACATACTATCTCACTGACACCTGAAGTTGTAGAATGATTTTATTTTTTTAAGATTTTATTTATTTACTCATGAGAAAGAGAGAGAGAGAGAGGCAGAGGGAGAAGCAGGCTCCCAAGGAGCAGGGAGCCCGATGCGGGACTCGATCCCAGGACCCTGAGATCATGACCTGAGCCGAAGGCAGACACTTAACCATCTGAGCCACCCAGGCGCCCTGTAGAATGATTTTAGAAGAGTTGTTTTATTCTGGGCCATGCATTTCTTAGCTCCTGTGGGTGAAATGTTCTTCCCAGAGAAATAATATATTCAGACTTAGCTGCAATGTTACTAAATTTTTGAGGGAGAAAAGAATAGGAAGTTGGTTAGACACTGTTCTCCAGAAAAGATGTGTTACATACAAACAATTCTGATCACAGAGAGCCCGTTTCTATTGTTCCATTCTCAAAAAACAGGGTTGTTTGAAAGCAGAGCTATTAAGGCCAAAAAGTGTAAAGCAGATACTGGGTTTCTATGTTCTCTCTGTAAACAGTGAAAGCTCTGCTCACTGAGTGATGCTCACTAGTCAAGTGGGGTAAACTATACCTCCTACTGTTGTAACCCTTTCACTGTTACAGCATCTGCTGGAAATGAAAACTAAAAAAAATCAAGGAAACAAAAAAAGAAAGAAAGAATAGGGAAAACAGCCGCATATTGTTGTGTGTATCCCAGACTACGCATCCCATGAAGGCACGTGTGAGCACAGGAGCATCTTTATTCTAATGAGGTGACTCCCAGTGGGCTCCTGGAGGGGGCTGGTTGCCAGAGAGACCACACCATGAGGAGAAGCTTGGCATTTTCAGCCCTCCTCCCCTGGCCCCCTGCAGAGGGCGCCTGCCCACCTGTCTGGCCAGTCACCTCACCTGCTTCTCCCGGATCCTCAACTGGCACCTACAGGGGGAAGCAAGCAGCTGTGAGGGTTCTTCCCACCAAATCAAGACCCAACCTGCAAAAACCCAGAGGCTATCCTATCTCCCGACCCTGACTTTCTCCCTAGATATTGATCTTTCTCTTGATAAGCCCTGCCCTTGACAGACACGAGGGAATGCACGAGTAGGAGCCAAAGCAGGCACATAAATCTAGGCAAAACCAAACCTTGCATTTTCCAAGCTTTCCGTTGCTCCTCTTTGGCAATGATTTCCATGTCTTTGTCATATATGTAGTCCTGACACAAAAAGCAGTAGATCCCTCCATACATAAGCTCTATGGCTGAAAAGAGAAAGGGGAAAAGAGAGATCAAATTGAATTAAAAACTTTAAGGTAACGCTTAATAAGGCCACAAATGAAACATCTAAGTGTTTTAGATATTTTACTGTTTCCACCATTCCCCTACTCTCAAACCATAGAAACCTCTATTTATAAAAGGATTTTACCTCCCACTTCAGACTTTTATCCTAAGCAAGTGAGGTATGTGTACTTTCCCTGGAAGCTCAGGACTTTCGAGGCTGAGGAATCTGAGAATGAGAGGTGTCACATCCATATTTTACAAAGGACCTCAAGTATCAGGAAGCTCTATTCTCTGAAAAGAGTGGTATTTAAAACAAGGAAGGGGCACCTGGGTGGCTCAGCCAGTTAAGCGTCTGCCTTGGGTTCAACCCCCCCCCCCCAGCTTGTGCTTATCTTCTCTCAAAAAAAAAAAAGGTAAAATTGTCATAGAGTATGATCAGCTCAGAAGGATTCTTAGCCACCTGACATGCATAACTGTGTTTTACTACATCTAGAATTCCTGATATGATTACAAAAAGGAATGCCACAGCTATTTGCCTACTCTTACTTTGACAGTGGTAAAATATCCTCTACCCAGGCAATCTTCACTTCTTGACCCACAGAGCTGACTCCTGCCCACCTGTGAGTGGGTCTTATGCATTTTCTCAACTGCATCATCTATAAAAACTGGCTCTTAGTTACTTCAAGAAAGTAAGATAAAATCCTTTAATTTAAGCACCTGGAAGAAAGGTGTCTCAATTCAACAATTAAAAAGAATTTTTTTCTGGCTCGGGTTCACCAAGCAATAGAAGATGTCTGAGAGGCAATGCAGCATAAAGAGCACAGATTTAGAATAACTGGGATTAAGCCCGGCTCTGCCGCTTACTAGTTACGCACCTCTGATAAATTACTCCACTTCCCCGAGCCTCAGCTTCCCCTTTGGTAATAGTGATGGTAACAGCACTAAGAGTTCACAGGTTTGTGTGGTGATTTTGTAACTTTACAGTACACCTAGTGCGTGGTAATGTCTTCATACATCACAGTTTGTATCGTATTCCGGGTCTTCAGTTGCCAGGACACATCAGTAATATTGTGGGGGATCTTTAAAGTCCTCTAAAGCAGATGTATTAAAGCTCAATTGAAGAATCCCATACCTACCCCTTGCCTCTCACCCAAAACTGACAAAATTCCCACAAATTCTTTGAAAGTCGCCATCGAAGCTGCTGCAGAGAGCTTGGCTGCTGCCCCTTGGCACCGCGTATGCCTTGAATGGGATAGTTCCTGGCATGGGATACCAAAGCCCGAGACAGACTACAATGAGGATGACAGGAGTTTTCAGGAAAGCAGAGGCATTCAATAAAAAATATGCCAAGCAAGTTACACAGCGGGCTCTGAGCTCAGTGGGGAGTCTGCGTGAGATTCTCTCTTTCCCTCTCCGTCTGCCCCTTCCCCCTTCTAATAAATAAATAAAATCTTTAAAAAAAAAAAAAAAAAGAACTGGATCTTCCTCCCATTTCAAGGTTTTGTTTCTGAAAGCAAACTTTCTAAAACTTATGCTTTCTAGCAAAAGTAGACGCAGACTTTATCAGTCAGGTGGACGAAATGAATAAATTTCTGAAGTGATTTTTATAGATGACTCTGGGTAATAGCAAGATTCTTCAGAGAGCTTTTTTAAGTGCAAATAGATTTCCAATTTTCCATAACCCTTTAACCCCATGAAATCACAGCCCAGGAAAAACAGCAGAGCGGCCTACGTGGGTCTGGTCCGAGATGCAGACATGGCAGGAATACTCTTCATTTATATTGTGAAAGCACATATCTACATTAAGTAAATGCTAGATAATTTTGTCACATCCATACTGTCCCAAGCAGTGTCTTTTCCATCTGGTTAGCCAATTTAAGAGATCACTGATGACCTCATTCCTCCGTGGGACATAATTCATGAGAGCACCTTCAGCAGCATTAGCTCTCTTTCCAAAAAGGCCAACCAGCTCATCACCACAACTTGAGTCCCTCGTTCCAAGCAGGCTTTTTACGAGCGCTTGCTGTGAGTTCTTAGTTACGAGTGTGGCAGTCCAAGAGGGATGACTCAGTTAGTACATTCCATTTCTACTACCAAAAAAGGCCTAAAAAGATCTTTAACTGGAATCACTGAGCCCCCATGAAGTTTCTTTGGCTTGGACCTTTTGAAAGTGATTTTCTTAAGGACAGCCTAAGAACCTCACCATCACTGAAAATATTATTCTGAAGGAGAGAAACATTTAAGGCGCACAGTTAGAAATAAAGCCAAGGACAAAACTTTTGCTTTCTGTAACTTCCAGAATGTGTGACAGTTGGAACTTGTAAGTATAAGAAACATAAATTTATCTTGACGCCACAGTGCTGTTAGCCTTTTCACGACTCTGTGTTATCGAGAACAGTGAAAATCCATTATAGAAAGCGATAGAAACCACCCAGCTGGGCTGTCAGCCATGCTGACATCAATAACCCAACCCTGCATCTAAGATCTCTCTTGGTGAATTTTTGCCTCATTGAGGGGAGAAGGCTCTGAGGTTGCATTAAAGAAAGAGCTGAACAGTGGGCCTTCGTTAATTGATCATTTCAGGTTACATTAAATACTAACTTCAACTCCAGTGCCTGAAGGCAGGCTAGGTGCATAATCCCTTTGAGTCCTGTGTATTTCACCACCCCCGGACTTCCACAAGGATTTCGGACCGGACCCTGGGAAGAGTGGTGCTGGGAGCCGCAGGCCAGGGAACAGGGGGCTGCTGCGCCAGGGAGACGCGTCGGAGGGCGCCTTACCCAGGTTGTGCCGCTTGGACTTGGCGTGCTCGTGGATATGCTTCTTTGTGAAGCAGCCAAAGAAGACACAGTGTAGGCAGGAGTGAAGCCTGTTCAGGTGGACGCCACAAACGTGACAGACGCACGACTTCGCCTGAAATTGAGAGCAGAGAATTAGAAACCAGGCGTTCCCGGACAGAAAGTGGTCAAGCAAAGAGATCCACAACCGACACGGCAGGGGGAGGAAAGGACATCACAGGGTATCATGGGTCTCACTCAACAAGAGATCTCTTTGTAATCCTTTCAACTGTTCCAAAAGGTACTCTTGGCTCATTTGGCTCAGAACTAGCTCCACGTAAGAAAGCTCAAGCCCACGGTCGCAGCTACCAAAACCCGGAAGTGGCTCAGATGTTTACCACATGAGCTTCAGGAGCCCTCAGTCCCTGCTCGGTCCCGACGGGGTGCCGCCCACCCCCTAGTCTCCTTCCCCATCCCACACCAGCAGCTCACAGCCTAGCCACCCTTCCCGTGGACATCACTGTACATTTGCGATCCCAGGTCACAGGACCACAGCCAATTTACAAGCCATCATCAACCAGCAGAGAGGGACATGAGTCAAAGTGATACAGAAGAACTAGAAAAAGAAAGTTTGATGCCAAGAGTTAGACCACAGAAACCTAAAATTTTAATCTCAGCCACTGCGAGCAGTGATAATTCTTACACACCCCAACCACCCAAGACCACCACTGTTTTCTAGCCCAATATGACCTCTGCACTGCAGCAGTGACTATAAACTCCCTGCAGATCATCAAATTGAATTTCCAGCCTCTGAGAGGACACCACGGTGTCGGATTTTCTTCTGCGGTGATGGGTGGGCAGGAAGCAGGGGGATGAAGGCCAGGAGGAAATAAACAGGGTACGGGGAAGGGAAGGTTAAGACAGAAAGGGCTGCCAACACGAACATAGCAACCCCCCGCTGCATGCACTCTAGACGCTGGTGCCGCGGGCCTTCAGATGATGTACCTCATTCAATGCTCACAACCACCCGCTGGGGAAGGTTCTGGGCTCTTCTGACATCTGAAGAGTTACTTAGGTGTATATATGCTTGTGACCTTTGGGTGGGTGGGTGGGTGTGTGTGTGACACAGTTAGAATGGGGACTAGGACCTGCCTAACCCCAGGAGGCCCCTCAGCCTGGAGGCAGCCCCTCCTAAGCTTCACTCTGCACACACAACATCAAATCAAGTGCCAAGCCCAGGGGTGACAGGCTGTGCATTCACCTAGAGTGGGGGGCATGGAGGGAGGAGAGGCTCTGGGGACCGGGCTCAAACCATATTTACATAAAACACAAATCATCGTTTTCACCTAGATGGTAACTGCCTAAAGGGAAGCTGTGTGGGGACACTGATAACTCTGTCAGCCTCCAGAGGAGGAAGAACCGGTGCAGAGGAGTTGGCCAGGGAGAGTACAGGGCCACATGCTCCTCAAAGACAAGAGAGCCCTGCGGCCACAGCCCAGAAGACAAAACAGACAAGCTCCTCTCCCTGGCCCACCCCCACCTCGTGCACTCTCAGGCTCTCGCTCTCTCTCTCTCAAATAAACAAATCTTTAAAACAAAAACAAAAATAAATGCCGCCGTAGTATAAATAGTTGTATCATCTATTGATTCTTCTAGTGATAAATCCAAGAAATTAAGTAACCGTAATTGCTTTTAGGAATACAGGGGACATTTCTAAATTACATATACAGTTGTATTTGATGTAAGCAAATGATACTTTCAGGTATCATGGAAAATTTCCCTTTGGCTATAAATATTGTAAGCAACAGATTCCTGAAGATTCGTAGTAACCACCACGAGCTAGACTCCATTTACTATTCACTACAATTACAGATACAAAGAATGGGAAAAGATTAAGAGGTGTCCTTTATTTTTAATCACTCAGGATATTTTTAAATTTTTTTTTTTAAGATTTATTTATATTCCAGAGAGAAAGAGTGTGCACAAGCAGGCAGAGGGAGAGGGAGAAGCTGGCTCCCTGCTGAGCAAGGACCGTGGGATCATGACCTGAGCCAAAGGCAGTCGCTTAACCAACTGAGCCATCCAGGCGCCCCAGTCAGGATATTTTAAAGGCATTAAAATGGCATAAAGGCCATTTTTTAAGGCATATTTTAAAGGCATTAAATGGCATATTTTAAAGGCATTAAAATGGCATAAAGACCATTATGCCTTTATGGCATAATTCAAAATTATGGCATAATTTAAAATTTAAAAGGAGCAACAACCACGCCTGACTGAGGACGACTGGAGAAATCAGAAAAGTCTGTATACAATTTCTGCTCAAATTCTATGGAATTCTATAGAATGTTTCTTACAAGGGGTATGACTTCAATTCATATGGAGAAAAGAAAATGAACCCAAAGTGGGAAGACCTGTTCTTCCGAAGAACAAGAAGGAAAGCGTGTAAGTAAGGACCTAACTTCCTCCTCCGGGTGACCTCGCTCAACTGTGTAACCCCTAGGACGCTACCTGGAGGCGGTGTCACACCCACCACTGAAGGTGTTACTGAGTGGATGGGTCCAACAGCTGCGAGACCAGTTCCCTCAGAGTAACGAAGCAGCCAGCGACGGCCAAGAGACACTAAGCAGAAAGCAGCATCTGTCTCGGACGGTGTCTTGTGTAATTTCTATCAGCACTATCCCAGAGAAGGTTCTACGATGCTGCAAGTGTTCTGGGTCTGCACTGTCCGTTACAGCAGTCATTACCAAGAAGTGACTCGGGCAGCCAAGAAACTGGGTTTTTTATTCTATTTCATAGTAATTACAAACAGCACACGTGGCTAGTGACTGGAGTGCTGGACAGCACAGTTTTAGATCCTAAATGGAGCAACGACTGACTTATACGAGGAGTTCTGTCTCCTGAGTTCATTTAGCCCCGAAGCTGAAGCACAGAAACTAGAGCAGCTCGAAATAACCCTGGACGCCCTAGGAAACAGTACACGTGATATCGACATTTGTAGGTCTGACACCAAACCCCAGTTTGTGGTCACTTGTGAAAGCAGCCGCAGAAAAGAATACAGAGTTCACGTTAGCTATTACTATCCTAACCCCCTCCCACTGACATGGAAAGGGTAGGACACCCTTGCACCACCCACTACTGGTCTGAGTGGGCCAGGGAGAGGCACAGGGGTGGCTGCTTTCTGGAGTGGCTGGTCGCAGCAGGGACGGCAAGGTTCCTCCCTCACCTTCCTGGATGGGCAGAGGCAGCAGAATTCTGGAGGCTGGTGGGGGTTCCAGGAAACTCAACCCAGAGTCTACTGCTCCTGGAGCCCTTGCAATGATTTCTGTATTAAATCCCTTTCTCCCATAAATTAATTCAAGTAGATTCAGTAGGCTGCAAGGAAATCCGAAACACAGCTAGGATTTTTATTGATAGGAAAAGCAGACAGGGGTCAATAATTTAACAGTTCTGTTTGCATCCACTTGGATGAAGCCAGAGAGGATTATGCTAAGTGAAATAAGTCAGTCAAAAAAAGACAAATACCCTATGATTTCATTCACGTGTGGAATTTAAGAAACAAAACAAACGAGCAAAGGGCGTGGGGGGGAGGCAAACCAAGAAACAGACTTGCAAGTATAGAGAACAAACTGGTGGTCACCAGAGGAATGGTGGGTGGGGGAGATGGGGATGAGGGGGGCACTTGTGAAAAGCATGGGAGTTGTATGAAGTGTTGCCTCACTATATTATACACCTGAAACTAGTATTACGCTGTATGTTAACTAACTGGAATTTAAATAAAAACTTAAAAAAAATAAACAGTTCTGATTTTACATAATTCAAGAAATGCACAGAAAGTCCATTCATTCGAGGCCCCAATACTAACAGTATTTCCTTGGATACTCTAATCTCTATGATCTTCTTTCTCACACCCTCCTCCCCATACCAAGAAGGATGGGGCAGGGGCAGAAGAGGCACATGAGTCAGGGATGACTCAGTTGTATGGTGAATTCTGAGTCTAGCTTAAAGCAAGTGACAACCATGAGATGGCACCTTGAGAGCTAATGCACGACTTCCCACCACCACTGATCTATTAACATCTGACAACTGTAAGAAGGTAAGTTTAATTGTTTTTCATTCTCTTTGATGACTTTTTCAAGGGTTCAAAATACTTTTCTACCATCAGGGACTCTGACATAAGCAAAGGGACAGGAATAAACATTCCATTTTCTACATGAACTGAGGCACCAAAAGGCAAAGACTTAACTGAAATCAAACAATCTCCTCAGATTTCCCATCCTCAGAAAGCCACACTCAGGTCTTTGACTCTCTCAACTCAAATAGATCTATTTAGCCCAACTCCCTCGAGGTACAGAAGTGAGAATTACAGTAAGTGTGATAGAAGAAATACATATTTTGGTCTTCCCAATTCCAAGCACAAAGCCCTTAAAACCCTTGAATTTCGAAGTGATCTGATTGATAAAGGTATCTTTTATTATTCACAAGTTCCTTTCAACCATGTCTAAATTTATGTTACTGAGATATTTTTGAAAAGCTTCTGGATAGCCTCAGGATGGGGTCTGGGTGCCAGGGAACCAACCATGTGATCAGAGGGTTGGAACTTTCTGCCCCACCCCAACCTCCACCAATTGCCAATGATTTAATCAATCATGCCTCTGTAATGTCTAATCAGTGTCTGTTTAATCATAACTATGTAATGAAGCCCTAATGAAAATGCTAAAAGACAGGGTCCAGAGGGCTTCTGGGTTGGTTAATGCATCCATGTGATGTGGAAAACAAAGGCAGAAGAAAAATTATTAAATTTCCTTACTTGTTACAGCCCACTGACAAGTCCTTGAAACAGAGCGACATTCCTCTAGGAACTTAAGTGGAGGATGTAAAACGCCAGGCAAAAGGAGCCACAGGAAAGCCAGGTGATAACACTGCTTACCCGAGGAGGGGCAGAGTAACAATTCTGAAACCGCTGTTGGAGGGGAAAATTTTTCCTCTACCCTTCAAGATTCTTCCAGCTAGTCTAAGATTTAAATTGACATGAGATAGAATAACCAAAGAAAAAGAACCAAAGTTTAATTATGTGCACGTGGAGACCAATACTGACATTAAGACCCAAAGAAATGACAAAAGCTGGCAAAGAGACAATAAATCACAGAGGAATTGACAGGACAAAAACTTATGTTCAGGAGCTTCAATTATTAAGGAATTAAACACAGATTTTGGGCTGGGCCGTAAACTGGTAAGAAAGTAATAAAGGTCATACAGCTTTCTCGGTTCTAAATTCCCTATCTCTGCCAGAGTGTTCTTTCGTGGGCTGTTTTTAAGGAACTTTTAATTCAGAATAGACAATATGCCAAAGTGTCACATTTGGGGGCAGACTATCCTTGGTCTGGAGTCTGAGATCCGTCCCTTGAGTTTGCTTTATACAAGCAAACTGAAATTAAACAGTTAAGTATGTAGATGGTGGGTACGTTTTATCTGTTGGACAGAGAAGTTACAGATAAGCAAGAAAAGGCTAGAACGACCCAAGTAGTATTGGATTAGAGTTGGAGACATCACTATGAACTCAGGTATAGTTTAATAAGGGTGGAGATGAACCACCATACACTTGTGTGTACATGAATTGGCATATACACGTCGGTTTCTTGGCTCTGTCCCCTGAGGGCTGAGAAGCCACATCACTGGTATCAACAAGCACAGCCACTGCCCAAACCGTATTTTCTAACTCTATTCTCCAATAAAAGAACTAGGCCCCTTGGAGAAATGGTAGATTCTAAGACCAGGGCAGAAAATATACAATATAAGCCTAGAAACTCACAGTACCAGAAAGTAAGGAAGTCCTCAAAAACAACAATAAACAAAACAAAAATTGGTAAGGGTATGCCCAAGTGACAGGGAAGACAACCGGAAGAGCTCCCACTGGCTAAAGCTGGAGAGTCTGAGCAACAAAACAGAATACTGGATTATAACCCATAGTATAAAATACCTGTAAATCCATACTGATACAAAAGATTGAATAAATACTAAATGGGTGGGACAGGACAAATATTTCCTATAGAAAAATTCCAAATAATCTGGATACTCTGGCCTCAAGGACGCAGAGCGTTAACTGCCCTCTCCTTACATGTGACCTGTGCAGAGTGACTCTGCTCCAAATAGGACAGTATGGAAAGGAGGGAAAAAGAGCCACTTTACTGTAGAACAGCCCCACAACCACGCGGTCAAGCTTTCCACCAACAGTCCTAAGTCATGTTGACCCCATCACCCTTGACAGGGCTTGGTAAGGGCACTTCACCTCTCTGGCCTTCCCAAAAGCCATAACCACAGCTCCATGAGAAAAACATCAGACAAGCCCAAATTGAGGGGCGTTCTATAAAATACCTGAGCAATTTGCCTCAAAACTGCTAAGGTCATCAAAAAGAAGGAAAGTCTGAGAAAATGTCACTATCCAGAGGAGCCTACGGAGACATGACAACTACATGTAATGTGGAATCCTGGATGGGATCCTGAGAAAGAAAAAGGAGGTTAGGGAAAAACTAATGGGATCTGAATGAAGTATGACTTTCAGTTAATAACAATGTATCAAGTTTTGTCATTGGTTGTGACAAAAGGTACCACGGTAACAGTAAAAGGTTAACAATCAGGGAGACGGGGGGAAGGGGGGTCTGAAGAAAATGGGTGGATTGTATCAAAGATGGACTGTATCAATGCTGACATCCTGGTTGTTAATATTTCATTACAGTTCGCAAGATGTTACCATTGGCGGAAACTGCGTAAAGGGTACAGAGATGTCTATGTGTTATTTTTTACAACAGCATGTCAATCTACGATTATCTCAAAAGAAAAATTTTTTCCATTCTGGACCTTTTACTTGGAAAGACCCGTCCCCTGCTTAGTATGAATGGTATGTTTTGCTGTAAGGATTTGAGATTCAAGGCATCAATAAATAAAGCAAAAGTTAATTCCTCAAGAGAATAAAGTTTGAAAAGAAAAAAGTTTACTTAAAAAAAAAAAAAAAAGACATATCCAAAAAATGAACTGAACTTAAAAAAACAAAAACACAAAACCCGAAGTGGGCCCAACAGCATTCTCAACGTCACGGTGTAAGCACCGGGCTGAGTCAATGACCTGTGTCAACGGTGAAGCCAGCGACACATGCAAGCTCATGGTTCTCGGTTTATGATCTACCAGTGTGTCCTGTTGCTCCAAGTACTCTGTCTAAAGCCAGTAACAGAACTGTCTTCCCCCAATGATGATTTCTACTAAACAGTTCAAAGGAATCAAAGAGATTCATTCAGATCTCAAGGGACAGATCTCAGACTCCAGAACTAAAGCAGCACTTATAAAGAGATGACCAGTGCACAGCCCTAGACTAGTACGTCTTTTTCTAAAACACATGGCAAAGTAACTACTGACTCAACAGAAGCAGGACCATTTTCCTCCTGCAATAACTTCCCTTTCCACACAACAACCGAACACCTGAGCCACATTTCCACAACCCTGACTGTAAGAGCTACTCTCATCTGAGGCAAGTGTCCACAAGCTAACAACCTATATTTGTCGCTTTGTCAAGATTCAAAATGAAAGGGCATTACGCTTGTACTCTATGAAATTATACTACCTTAAACTTTCATGTGTCATACTTAGTTTTTGTATTTGTCTCCTTTTGGCTACCTCCCTCCCCATGTTTCTCCATAAATAAAAGTGCACTTTTCAAAGGCATCTCAGGGGGCGCCTGGGTGGCTCAGTTGGTTAAGCAACTGCCTTCGGCTCAGGTCATGATCCTGGAGTTCCGGGATCGAGTCCCACATCCGGCTCCCTGCTCAGCAGGGAGTCTGCTTCTCCCTCTGATCCTCCCCCCTCTCATGCTCTCTCTCTCTGTCTCATTCTCTCTCTCAAATAAATAAATAAAATCTTTTAAAAAAAAATAAATAAATAAAAATAAAGGCATCTCAGGTTTGATGTCAAGTAGACAAATCATGTTCCAATCCCTCAGTAAATGAAAACATATATTAAAATGACTTGCCTAAGATTATTCCTTCTTTAAACTGATTACCACGCTTAAGTTGTATAAATTCTTAGTAAATTCTACAAATTGAAAGCTTGAAAAAAGGGGAAAATAGACAACGCTCTTTGCATCCAATGGAATATTAACCGCACACAGCTCAACAGATCTATATGCATGAGCAACAAGTGAAAAATGGAAACAAGATACACAGCACGTATGTTTACATAAATAAAAACATGTAACTGTTTTATATGCAGATGTATTTATCTTCTTTTTTTAAGATTTTATTTATTTATTTGACAGAGAGCACGCCAGCAGCAGGCAGAGGGAGAGGGAAAAGCAGGCTCCCTGCTGAGCAGGGAGCCTGATGTGGGGCTGGATCCCAGGACCCTGGTATCATGACCTGAGCTGAAGGCAGACGCTTAACCGACTAAACCACCCAGGTGCCCCTATAATTTCTTAAAAATCTGGAAGACCCAGGCAGCAAACATATCTTGACAGTAGTTGTGTGGGGCCAGAAATGACTCACCATATACATTCAATAAGCCTATTCGATAAGGTGTTTTATTTTTACACATTAAGAGTATGTTCAGGGCGGGCGCCTGGGTGGCTCAGATGGTTGAGCGTCTGCCTTTGGCTCGGGTCGTGATCCCGGGGTTTTGGGACCAAGTCCCACATC
>NC_138383.1:40932829-40951379 GCF_054177405.1 Leptonychotes weddellii | reverse complement strand
AGTTTTTTATTTTAATTCTGGTATAGTTACCATATAGTATTATTTGAGTTTCAGGTATACGATATAGTGATTTAGCAATTCTGTACATTACTCAGTGCTCATCATGCTAAGTGTCCTCTTAATCGCCATCACTTATTTCACCCATTCCCCCACCCACTTCCCTCTGGTAACCATCAGTTTGTTCTCTATAGTTGAGTCTGTTTCTTGGTTGTCTCTCTCTCTCTTTTTTTCCTTTGCTCATTTGTTTTGTTTCTTAAATTCCACATATGAGTGAAATCATATGGTATTTGTCTTTCTCTGACATTTCACTTAGCATTCTACTCTCTAGCTCCATCCATGTTTTTGCAAATGGCAAGATTTCATTCTTTTTTATGGCTCCATAATATTCCATTGTGTACATATATATACCACATCTTCATCCACTCACTAGGGCTGCTTCCATAATTTGGCTATTGTAAATAATGCAATAAATGTAGGGGTACATGTATTCCTTTGATTTAGTGTTTTTGTTTTTTTTTAAGGTTTTATTTATTTGTCAGAGAGAGAGAGAGAGCACGAGCAGCGGGGAGCAGCAGGCAGAGGGAGAAGCAGACTGCAAGGAGCCTGATGCAGGACTTGATCCAAGGACCCTGGGATCGTGACCTGAGCCAAAGGCAGATGCTTAACCGACTGAGCCACCCAGGCATCTCTAGGGCTTTTGATTTGGGGGGGGGGGGTAAATACCCAGTAGTGTGATTACTGGACCATAAGGTAGTTCTATTTTCAACTTTTTGAGGAACCTCTATACTATTTTCCACAGTGGCTGCACCAGTTTGCATTCCCATCAACAATGCAAGAGAGTTCCTTTTTCTCCACATCCTCGCCAACTCCTGTGATTTCTTGTGTTTATTTTAGCCATTCTGACAGGTGTGAGGTGATATCTTATTGCAGTTTGGATTTGCATTTGCCTGATGATGAGTGATGTTGAGCATCTTTTCATGTGTCTTTTGGCCATCCATATGTTTTCTTTGGAGAAATGTCTGTTCATGTCTTCTGCCCATTTTAATTGGATTATTTGGGGCTTTTTGGTGTTGAGTTGTGAAAGCTCTTTATATATTTTGGATGCTAGCCCCTTATTGGGTATGTCCTTTGCAAATATCTTCTTCCATTCGGTAGGTTATCTTTTAGGATTGTTGATTATTTCCTTTGCTGCAGAGAAGCTTTTTATTTTGATGTAGTCCCAATAGTTTATTTTTGCTTTTATTTCCCTTGCCTCGGGAGACATATCTAGAAAAATGTTGCTACTGCCGGTGTCAAAGAAATTACTACCCGTGCTCTCTTCTAGGGTTTTTATGGTTTCAGATCTCACATTTAGGTCCTTAAATTTTGAGTTTATTTTTGTGTATGCTGTAGGGAAGTGGTCCAGTTTCATTCTTCTGCATGTTGCTGTCCAGTTTTTCCAACACCATTTGTTAAAGAGACTCTCTTTTTCCCCCTTGGATATTCTTTTACCCTTTGCCGAAGTTTAACTAACCATATAATTGTGGGTATATTTCTGGGTTTTCTATTCTGTTCTTTTGATCTACGTGTCTATTTTTGCACCAGTACCACATAATATATTGATTACTGCAGCTTTTTAAAATAAGTTGAAGTCTAGAATTGTGATGCCTCCAGTTTCTTTTTTTTTTTTCAAGATTGCTTTGGCTGTTTGGGGTGTTTTGTGGTTCCATACAAATTTTCGGATTGTTTGTTCTAGTTCTGTGAAAAATGCTGTTGGTATTTTGATAGGGATTGCATTAAATGTGTAGATTGCTTTAGGTAGTATAGACATTTTTACAAATTTGTTCTTCCAGTCCATGAGCATGGAATGTCTTTCCATTTCTTTGTGTCATCTTCAAATTCTTTCATCAGTGTTTTATAGTTTACAGAGTACAGGTCTTCCACCTCTTTGGTTAGGTTTGTTCCTAGGTATCTTATTATTTTTGGTTTACTCCCAGGTATCTTATTATTTTTGACACAATTATAAATGGGAGTGTTTTCTTAATTTCTCTTTCTGATGCTTCATTATTGGTGTATAGAAACGCAACAGATTTCTGTACATTGATTTTGTAACCTGTGACTTTACTGAATTCATTTATCAGTTCTAGTAGTTTTTTGGTGGAGTCTTTAGGGCTTCCTATATATAGTATCATGTCATGTGCAAATAGTGAAAGTTTTACCTCTTCCTTACCAATTTGGATGCCTTTTATTCCTTTTTCTTGTCTGATTGCTGTGGCTAGGACTTCCAGTACCATGTTGAATAAATGTTGAGAGTGGACATCTTGTCTTGTTCCTGACTTTAGGGGAAAATATCTCAGTTTTTCACCATTGAGTATGATGTTGGCTGTGGGCTTTTCGTATTAGGCCTTTATTATATCAAGGCATGTTCCATCTAGACCTACTTTGTTGATGGTTTTTATCATGGATGTTGTACTTTGTCAGGTGCCTTTTCTGCATCTGTTGAAATGATCATATGGTTTTTATCCTTTCTCTTATTGATGAGATGTATCATGTTGATTGATTTGCAAATGTTGAACTTGCATCCCAGGAATAAATCCCACTTGATCATGGTGAATGATTTCTTTAATGTATTGTTGGATTCAGTTTGCTTGTATTTTGTTGAGGATTTTTGCATCTGTGTTCATCAAAGATATTGGCCTGTAGTTCTCTTTTTTGTGGTGTCTTTATCTAGTTTTGGTATCAGGATAACGCTGGCCTCATAGAATGATTTTGGAAGTTTTCCTTCCTCTTCTATTTTTGGAATAGTTTAAGAAGAATAGGTATTAACTCTTCTTTAAATGTTTGCTAGAATTCACCTGTGAAGCTGTCTGGTCCTGGACTTCTTTTCGTTAGGAGTTTTTTGATGACTGATTTAACTTCATTGCTGATAATCAGTCTGTTCAAATTTTCTATTTCTTCCTGATTTAGTTTTGGGAGGTTACCTGTTTCTAGGAATTTATCCATCCCTCCTAGGTTGTCCAAGTTGTTGGCATATAATTTTTCATAATATTCTCTTACAATTTTTTTTTAAATTTCTGTGGTGTTCGTTGTTATTTTTCCTCTTTTGTTTGTGATTTTGTTTATTTGAGTCCTCTCTGTTTTGTTTTGGTTTTTTTTTAGTCTGACTACAGATTTATCAATTTTGTTGATCTTTTCAAAGAACCAGCTCCTGGTTTCATTGATCTTTTCTATTGTTTTTTAGTTTGTTTGTTTGTTTCTATATCATTTATTTCTGCTCTAATCTTTATTATTTCCTTCCTTCTGCTGGTTTTGGGTTTTGTTTGTTCTTCTTTTTCTAGCTCCTTTAGGTGTAAGATTAGGTTGTTTATTTGATATTTTTCTTACTTCTTGAGGTAGGCTTTATTGCTATAAACTTTCCTCTTAGACTGCTTTTGCTGCATCCCAAAGATTTTGGATTGTTATGTTTTCATTTCATTTGTTTCCATGTAATTTTTTATTTCTTCGTTGACACATTCATTATTGGTAGCATGTGATTTAACCTCCATGTATTTGTCTTCTTTCCAGATTTTTCCTGTGGTTGATTTCTAGTTTCATAGCATTGTGGTCAAAGAAGATGCATGGTATGACTTTGATCTCTTTAATTTGTTGAAACTTGTTTCATGGCCGATAATGTGATCTGTTCTGAAGATCTGTTCCTTGTGCATTTGAAAAGAATGTGTATTCTGCTGTTTTAGGATGGAATGTTCTGAATATGTCTGTTAACTCCATCTGGTCCAGAGTGTCATTTAAAGGCCCTGTTTCCTTATTGATTTTCTGTTCTGTTCTTTCTGTTCTGACGATCTATCCATTGATGTTATTTGGGGTGTTAAAGACCCCTGCTATTATTGTAGTACTATTGATTAGTTCCTTTATGTTTGTTATTAACTGTTTTATGTATTTGGGTGCTCCCATGTTAGGTACATAAATATTTGCAATTGTTATATCTTCTTGTTAGATTGTCCCCTTTACTATTACATAGTGTTCTTCTTTGTCTTTTGTTACAGTCTTTGTTTTGAAGTCTGTTTTGTCTAATGTAAGTATTGCTACTCTGCTTTCTTTTGACATCTACTTGCAAAATAAATGCTTCTCCATTCCCTCACTTTCAATCTGCCAGTGACTTTAGGTTTGAGATGAGTCTCTTATATGCAGTGTATAGATGGGTCTTGCTTTTTTATCCACTCTGTCACCCTATGTCTTTTGATTGCAGTGTTCAGTCCACTTATATTCAAAGGAATTATTGATAGATGTGTATTTCTTGCCATTTTATTACTTGTTTTGTGATAGTTTCTATAGATTTTCTCTGATCCTTTCTTCTCTTGTTCTCTTTCATGGTTTATTGGCCTTCTTTAGTGATATATTTGGATTTCTTTCTATTTAATCTTTGCATATCTATTACTGGATTTTGATTTGTGGTTACCATTACATCTGTATATAATATCTTCTGCATATAGCAGTATATATTAAGTTGATGTTTCCTTAGGTTTGAACCCATTCTTTACTCTTCTCCCCTCCACCTTTTAGGTATATGGTGTCATATTTTACATCCTTTTATTTTGTGAATCCCTTGGCTGATTTTTACAGATATACTCATTTTTACTGCTTTTGTGCTTCCAACTTTTTATACTCTCACTTATGGCCTTTCCTTACCACTCAAAGAGTCTCCTTTAACATTTCTTGTAGGGCTGGTTTAGTTGTCATGAATTCCTTTAGTTTTCATTTGTCTGGGAAATTCTTTATCTCTCCCTCTCCTTCTATTCTGAATGATAGCCTTGCTGGATAGAGTATTTTTGGCTGCAGATTTTTCCCACTCAGCACTTCGAATATATCATGCCACTGCCTTCTGGCCCGCAGAGTTTCTGCTGAAAAATCCACTGATAGCCTTATGGGGTTTCTCTTATCTGTAACTGTCTTCTTTTCTCTTGCTGCTTTAAAAAACTTGTTTTAATCACTACTTTTTGTTTTTTTAATTACTATGTGTCTTGGTGTGAACCAAGTTAATTTGGTTAATTTTGTTGGGGGGATATCTGTGCCTCCTGGATCTGGATATCTGTTTCCTTCCCCAGATTAGGGAATTTTTCACCTCTTATTTCTTCAAATAAATTTTCTATCCCCTTTTCTCTTTCTTTTTCTTCTTCTGGGATCCCTGTAATGCAAATGTTATTATGCTTGATGATGTTGTTGAATTCTTTAAGTCTATTGTCATTTTACATAATTCTTTTTTCTTTCATTTGCTCAGCTTGATTACTTTCTATTACTCTGTCTTCCGGGTCATTATTTCATTCCTCTGCTTCTTCTAGCCTGATATTTATTCCATCAAGTGTATTTTTTATTTCATTTATTGTGTTCTTCATCTCTGATTGGTTCTTTTTTATCGCTTTGTTAAGGCTCTCACTGATGTCTTCCACTCTTTTAAGTCCAGTGAGTATATTTATGATCGTTACTTTAAATTCTCTATCTAGCATATTACTTGTATTCATTTCAGTTAGGTCTCTTCCTGTGACTTTGTCCTGTGTTTTCATTTGGAACATATTCCTCTAATTCTCGTGTCTGTTTCTCTGTGTTAGGAAAGTCAGCTACATCTCCTGCTCTTGAAGGTAATGACATTATGAAGAAGAGGTCCTGTAGGGCCCTGCGGTGCAGGGTCCCCTGTTCCCCAGGACCTGGTGCTTCAGGGAGTGTCTTCTATGATGTGTGCATGTGCCCTGCTGTTGAGTCCTGGCTGCTTTTCCCTTCAATCCAGTTGTCTGAAGAGGCTCTCTGCCTATTGTGGGCAGTGTTTGGTCCCTGCCCAGATGGGGTGCATTTTAACAGGGTATGAACTGGTCTGCTTTCAAAATAAGACCTGGCACCATCACTGCCAGAAGGGAGGCCCCACAAAAGGCATGGGTCAGGAGACAAATTGTTGGTGGGGTTTGCAGGTCTTCTTGGGGAGGGGGCCTGCAACATCAGGCCTTAGGCAAACTTGAGTAGAAAGGGCAGATCTGCCCATCCATGGGGGGGGGGGAGATTGATATAAATGAGTTAGGTAGCAAGTGTTGGCACTGCTGGTTCCTACAGGTAGCTGTGTGTTTATGCTGAGTAGTTGGGGGGGGGACGGAAATGGTGCTTGCCAGCTCTTTTGTTCCTGGAGGGTTCTTCCCATGATTCCTGCCTCTCCAGGCCACACTCTGAGGTGAGTAAATCATTCTCCCTCCCATGGGCCACAGGCATTTTTCAAACTGCTGCTTCCACGCCTTATCTCCACAGGCTGTTTTTTGTGCTGTTCCTTTAAGGGCAGGGACTCAGCTTCCTAATGCCCTCCCAGCTGTCCCACAGCCAAGCCCACTGATTTTTTAACTTCTGGGCTTTAAGCCCCCTCACAAGATTTGGCCCCTCTTACTTTCAAATCCAAATATTATGGGGACTCATTTTCCCCGTGCGGGCTCCCTGGTGTGATAGTCTGTTTCTTGCCTTTCTCCGTGACCCTTGCTCTCTTCTGACCGTGGACGGCCAAGGTCCCTTTTACTCCCAAACCACATCTTCGCCTCTCCTACCTTCTTCAATGTGGTCTCTTTTCTACCTTTAGTTATAGAGTTTGTCCTGCCAGTCTTCAAGTCATTTGCTGGGCTATTTATGCAGTGAGTGTTATCTACTTGTGTCCATGGGATGAGGCAAGCTTAGGGTCCTCCTACTCTCCCATCTTCCCAGCCTCTCTGCATGAAATTTGACTCAAAAACAATTAGAGTGTCTTCGTGTGTGCAGAGCCCTGCTAAAATACCAGGGATTACCAGGTGAGGCCATGCCTTAATGGCGTCCTCAGGCTGCCTCCCACACTGGGAAATAGGCTGCCGGCTTGGGGAAGTGGTCGGGTTGGAAGCCAATGAAAGGATGTGGAGAAGAAGGACTCCTGATATGTGTCAGGGCCTGATGTGTGCCAGACACTGGACTGGGTGTTTATAGACATCATCTCACTTAATTTTATTTAATGAAATTGTAGGTGTTATTTGTCTCCCTTTCAAAGAAAGAGCTCAAAAAGCAAAGGTAGTAGGGAAAGAGCAAGAATTCTAAGCTAGTTCCTGGAACTCCAAAGTGCACCAAAGTGGTGAGCTGAATAATGACCCCCAAAGATATTCACATTCTAATCCACAGGGCCTTGAGGTGGGAGAGGATTCTGTATTATCCAGGTGGGCCCAGTGTAATCACAAGAGTCCTTATAAGAGCAGGAGAGTCAGTTAGTAGTAAGAGATGGTACAGTAGAAGAAATTGTGATGATGAGAATGGGCCATGAGCCGAGGGATGCAGTTGGCTACTAGAAGCTGAAAAGCAAGGACACAGATTCTCCCCTAGAGCCTCTAGAAGAAGTCAGCCCTGCCAGCACCATGACGTTAGCCCAGTGAAACCCATTTCAGACTTCTGGACTCTAGAAATATTCTCTAGGGATTAATTTGTGTTTTAAGTCACTAAATTTGTAGTACTTTGTTACAGCCCACAGAAAACTAATGTACTGTCCTTCCAGACCAGCCAACTGATGGGGATATCAAGTGGGATTTCCCCCAGAAATAAGCTGCCAGAAAATCCTGGGGAATACTTACTGAATATAAGAGAAAAAAGGAGATTCTACAGCCACTAATAAGCTCTTTGTCTCTGTATTCTCTCATAAATGTTATACTGCAAGTGGCCAGGTGAAATAAATGGGATCAATTTGTGAGGCTATTTGTGGACCATGCTTTTGGACAGGGCCCTGGAATACGGAGGAGGGCACAAACAGCTCATGGTCTGGTCCCAGACCACGAGGGGAGGTGGCAAGGCAGCTGTGTGGGGGCACAAGGACAGAAAATGTCCAGGGATGCAGATGATATGGACAGCAGCTGATCAGGGTCAGGAGACACTGCTCAGGGCTGAGATGGGGAGGGGTCCCTGGAGAGAGTTGTGAGGAGGACCTCAGGACACAAATCTATTCTCGATTAGGGTAAGCCTTAACTCATGGGTGGGGAAAATCTCTTCCCCTGTCTAGGCCTCCTATAAGGTGAGGGGACTGGCCAGCGAGCTCCCTAAGGCTCCAGGTTGAACATTCACTGATTCAAAAGGTTGCAGCCAAAGGGAATATAAACCTTCCAATCCCAAACCCAAGTTTATGGTTTTCATTACATATATTTTACATTCTCAATTTCTAGGAGGAAAATGCTTATTCCTTATCAGTTTCAGGTCCAATGGATAGTAATAATAATTAATGACCACTTTGACTAATAACAATAATGAGGAGGAAGTGGAAGATAAGTCCATCATGTGCCAAATACTGTGCTAGGTGCTTTACAGATGTTCTCTCATTTAATCCTCACAGTAATTAATACCATAAGGCAGGTACTCTGATTATCCCATAACACAGATGAGGACACTGAGGCCCAGAGCATTCCAATATGCAACAACCAATAAGAGCAGAGCTGAGATTTGAACATGGGAGCACATATTGTTACTAATGTAAATCCACTGACTCTTTCACAAGGGCTACACCACTTTTGGGGCAGTCAGGCATTTGGTTTCATTGCATACCAGATCTACAGTAAAGAACATGTTTTCTTAGCAACACAACACACACACACACACACACACAGATATAATAACCAAAATAACTATTTCACAAAATAGCATTTCATCCTCCTCTTTGGTATATTCTCCATTTTATTAAGATTTGTCTGTAAATCCTTTTCCTGCCTATTATTTGGTCCTGACATGCTGGGTTTTTTTTTTTAAATATTTTATTTATTTATTTGTCAGAGAGAGAAAGAGAGCACAAGCAGGGGGAGCGGCAGGCAGAGGGAGAAGCAGGCTCCCTACTGAGCAGGGAGCCCGATGCGGGGCTCGATCCCAGGACCCCGGGATCATGACCTGAGCTCAAGGTAGACGCTTAACAGACTGAGCCACCCAGGCGTCCCATGACTTGCAGTTTGAAAACACAAGACCACATGACCCGTGAAGTTCTAGGGCATAACATGGGGTGGCTGCAGAGAGGTTTAAGTCTGCTAAACCCCAGCCCGGCTTCACTTGTTTAATGCATTTCACACACTTTAGCCTGTTACTTATATTTTTAGGTCTATAGCTAAGACCTGCCAGCTCCCTAGCTCCTGCATCTGTCCTTCCCTGACTGAAGTCATGTGCTCCAGTTCTACCCCTACCTGGTTCCAGATTCAGGCTGAGCTGTCCCCTTTCTCTCCACCCCTGCCACTGCTATCTGGCCTTGATTTCATTCCCCAATTCTAGGTCTACGTTAGATATATTATATAGATAATATATGTTAGAATGTAATTTTGGCTCATGTCACAGAAACAAATAACAGAAGCTTGAACAAAATGAAGTTAATTTCAAAATATCTGGGTATAAGAACTGTAAGTTTGGTATGGCTGCTCCAATAGCCAGAAATCCAAGTTCCTCCCATTCTGTTGTTCAGCCATCCCTTGGGCATTCCCAGGTCTGCACAGTACAAGATGGCAGACTGCCATCTCCAGCTGCCATCTGGGAAGAAGAAAGGGGAAAAGGGGAGGAAAAAGCATAGCCCTGCCCCTTAAAGGACACTAATACATGTTATCTGTACTCTAATCCCACTTGCCAGAACTTAGTCACATGGCAACATCTACTTATAAGAGCGACTAGGATATAATCTGTTTTCTGAGTGGTCATGTGCCTAGCTAAAGATTGAGGGTGCTATTGCTACAGAAGCGCGGGTGGATGGCTACTGGAGGCAAGTCATAATCTCTCCATTTCCACAATCCATTTTCATCCTTGTGTGCAGGTAGCCCAGTGGGTAATACTTCTGGCACCCCCGGACCAAGGCTCTTTAGGACTAAGGATTTTGTATTGCTCTTAGGAGGTCTCATCGAAGGGCCCAGTGTCCCATGCTTTATGCTGGGCCCTATCTGGAGCCTGCTGACGACCCTTTTCATGTTGACACCTGCAGGGGTTTCTTGGGGCTGCCATAACAAATTACCACCAACTAGGTAGCTTAAAGCAACAGGACTTCAACATATCTTTTGGGGGTGGGGGACACATTTCTACCCGTGACAGTCTACCCTCTAGGTCCCCAAAATTCATGCCCTTCTCATGTGCAAAGTATATTCACCCCATCCTAACATCCCCCAAAGCCTTAACACATTCCAGTATCAGCTCTAATTACAAAATATCATCTAAATATCATCAACTCAAAAAGTCCAAAATCTCATCTTCTTTTTTTTTTTTAAAGATTTTATTTATTTATTCATGAGAGACAGAGAGAGAGAGAGAGAGAGAGAGGCAGAGGGAGAAGCAGGCTCCCAAGGAGCAGGGAGCCCGATGCAGGACTCGATCCCAGGACCCTGGGATCATGACCTGAGCCGAAGGCAGACGCTTAACCATCTGAGCCACCCAGGCGCCCCCAAAATCTCATTTTCTAAATCATCTAAACCAGGTATGGATGAATCTCGGGAGCAAATTCCTCTCCATCCACAGGTCTGTGAAAATAGGTTGTTTCCTTCTAGAATACAAAGGTGGGACGGGCATAGCATCAACATTTCCATTCCCAGAGGGATAAATTGGAAGGGATAGAAGGACCCTGGGTCCCAAGCAAGCCAAAACCCAGCAGGGCAAAATCAATTAGTTCTTAAGGCCTGAGAATAATCTTCCAGGGCCTGATGCTTCACCTTCTGGACCTGCAGGAGTCCCACTGACTCCCACTTCTGGGCTCACAGAGGCAGATGCCCCATTAGCCTCCCTGACCGCCGAGCCACCACTGGAGTTATTCTTCCCTTTTCTTGAAGGATAATGCATATTTACAGCTGAGTAGTTCTCTCAGACAGTTACCTACCTATAGAATTCCAGAAGTCTAACAGCCTTCCTTCAAGTCATCCTGTCACTGTCCTCTTCAGTCAAAGCTGGAAGTCTTTTGGATTCTATATAAGTCTCAAAATTATTGTGGATCTCCTGTGTACATCAAGGGGATCCATATCATTAAACAGAGGATTTGCCATAGATTGTTCCTGGATAATCCTATCTCTTTTTCTGGCTTCCACTGAGATGCTTGACGGGATCCATGAGTCACATGCTTAATCTGACCAGCAGGTTGTCCAACCACACCCTTGGTACTCTCTCCAGAGCATGCCTTAGCATCTTTTGTGATATGGATACCCTGAGAATCTCTCCAGTCATCAAGTTCTGGTTCCTTTCTGCTTAATGATTCATTCTTCCATTTATCTCTTTCCTCTCACAGTTTACTATAAACAGGAAAGAGAAACCAGGCTGCACCTTCCACACTTTGCTTGGAAATGTCTTCACCTAAATACCCAACGTCCACCCAACGGCAGAACACAATTCAATCAACTTCCTGCCACTTCTACCAAGGCTCATCTTTCCTCCCATGTCCAATAACATGCTCATCCGTTCCTTCTAAGGCTTTACCACGTGCACCTTTGACACTCACACACCAGGCTGTTGTATAAAGGGCTGTTCACAATGATACATATATTCTCTAGGATGATGGAAGCTTTCTCTACAGCTCTCCTCACTTTCTTCTGAGCTCTCACTAGAATCTCTAACATGCATGTTTCTATCATCAGTCTCTTCAAGGCCATCTAGGCTTTTTCTACCATGCACCTCAAAATTACAACATAAATGTATTTTCTCACAGTTCTGCAGGTAGAAGTCTGAAATAAAGGTGTCAGCAGTGTTATTCCCACTGGAGGCTCTGAAGGAGAATCTCTTCCATGGTCCTTCCTAGCTTCTGGTGATTGCCATGATCCTTGGCATCCCTCAGCTTATAGATGCATTGCTCCAATCTCTGCCTCCATCTTCAGATGGCCTTCTCCCCTCTGTGCACCTGTGTCTTTGTTTTCTTTTCTTATAAGGACACTAGTCACTGGATTAGTGCCCACTCTAATCCAGTTTAACTTCATCTTAACTTTATTACATCTGCAAAGACCCTATTTCCAAATAAGGTCACACTCACAGATATCAGGGATTAAGACTTGTACATATCATTTTGAGGGCTACAACTAACAGAAGAGGCTGCAGCTGGGCCGGGAAATAGTGGCTCTCTAAACAGCCTGTGAGAGCTGGGCTATGGAGAGAAGGTGCTTTCCTTCTGACTCAAGACTTCTTCTTGTTTGTTTTTGGGGGTTTTTTGTTGTTGTTTTTGTGTGTGTGTGTGAGCAAAGCGATAGAAGTTTATTAAGTGAACATACAGAAAAAGCTCTCAGGAGTGAGAAGGGTCCCAACAGTGTTGCCCCTGACTCAAGTCTTCTAAATGCCCTTCAGTGAGGTTGCTGAGCTCAGTTTTTCTCTTAGAAATGAACAGCTGGGGGCTATATCCCAGACTTGGTCATCAAATTAGCCTCTCAACTTCATCCCAACTCAAATGATTGCTGCTGTGACTAATCATGGGAATGTATGCTAGCCCCTGCCAAGTTTAGAAAAGCCCAAATGAAGAGAGAGAGGAAGCCATGGAGATATGTGGGAGAGGAGCATTTCTGGCAGAGAAACAGCAAGGATGGAGGCCCTCAAGCTGAAATAAGTCTGGCATGTCTGAGAAATAACATAGCAAAGAGCAAGCAGGGAGAGCTGCAAGAGTGAATCCAAGAGGTATGAATAAGCGCAATTTTGTTTCTCAAATTCACCAGTCAGACAAGTTGGTCTACCTCCCTTAAGGCGATGAAGGATAGTTGGAAGGCAGGCAGGTAGGGACCCCCTAAGAGGAAACCACTCTTAAAAGGATTTTACACCACTCTGGAAGGAGCCCTCCACCCTTTCCCATGTGATAGATAGGTGACAAAAATCTGATTGGATGACGGGTTCGGGGAGGGTTAATCAGATTAAAACAGCCCGCCAATAAGCCCATAAAAACCCCTAGATTTAGAAACTTTGGTGGCAACCCTCTAGGGTCCCCTCCCTCCTTGGGAGTTTTGTACTATCACTTTGCTATCATTCTATAAACCTTGCTTTGCTGCCCACCACTCTGTCTGGTCTACCTCTTCATTCTTCGAAGTGGCATGACCAAGAACCACGGGCACTGACGGAGAGAAAAGTCCTGTAACAAAAGGATGTATCTTTTCTACAAATGTCCCTTCTCGGAAGTGCAGCTGAAATTTCCTCTTTTCAGAAAACCTAGAGTGTCGAGGAA
This sequence comes from Leptonychotes weddellii, assembly GCF_054177405.1. Lineage (NCBI taxonomy): Eukaryota > Metazoa > Chordata > Mammalia > Carnivora > Phocidae > Leptonychotes > Leptonychotes weddellii. The sequence continues at coordinate 40,938,241 of NC_138383.1, read as the reverse complement.
TAAGTGTGGGCAAAATAAAGGGTTAACTTAGCAGGCTTGGGTTACTCAGATTCTGCACATTCCGAAGGAAGGACTGGCCCTTAAGAGCTCCTGGGAGACAGCTCCAGGAGCTCCTGAGTCTGTGGAATCTCCTGCTTGATTAGACTGTCATTGGGTAACTAAAATCTTGGCCATGCCGGTAGGTTCTGTTGACAATGTGATTTATGGTAAATGCCTGTTTTCATTTGCTGGAAGCCCTGGGCCACACCGTTATCAGTCTGACCTCTGAATGAGTTGGGGCTGGAGTATGAGGAGCTAAGTTTAGTGTGTGGACCCTCCATGCCTATGTGACTGATAGCCAATAAAAACCCAAGATTCAGATGAGTTCTCCTGGTTGACAATACTTTGTGTCCATTGTCACACATCCTGGTGGGAGAATTAAGCACTATCCATACAACTCTACCAGGAGAGGACAACTAGAAGCTCACCCCTGATTTCTCCTGGACTCTACCCTATTGTACCTTTTTCCTTTGTTAGTTTTAATCTGTATCTTCTCATTATGATAAACTATAACCATGAGTATTACAGCTTTTCTGAGTTCTGTGAGTGCTTCTAATGAATCACCAAACTTGAGAGTGGTATGGGAGACCCTGACACAAAGTTGACTTTATTCCATCTATTTTCCCATCATCCAGGGGTCTGGGGGTGTGTGTATGTGTGTCAAAGGCCCAGCAGGAAGATTCTGATTGGCTTAATTTGACTCACCTGACCCCCCCCCATGGCTGGGGGAATACAGGGCTTGACATATAATCCCAGTAAGGCTGCACTAAGTGAGAAGAGTCCCAAAATTGCTGGTACCAAAAAAAAGGGAGTCAGTATGCCGTTCAGGACAAACAGCTAATTTGCCACCAGATGGAGATGGGAGCCCAGGCTAGCAGGAAAAGCCTGGAGTCCTGAAGAGGGTTTCCAACAGGCAATGTGATATCCAGGTTTGTGTCCACCCAGCTGTTGGCATCAGGAAATCACACCACCAGAAATGAAGGTCTCAGCTGCGGGATAAAGACAAAACATGTCAAAGATTTAGAGAGTTTTATTGTGTGTTGAATTGTGTTCCCCCCCGCACCCCAAAGATGTTTTAGAGTCCTAACCTGTGCATGCGACCTTATTTAGAAATAAGGTCTTTACAGATATGATCAAGTTAAGATGAGGTCATATTAAATTAAGATGAGCCCTAAATCTAATGACCAGTGTCCTTGTAAGGACAGAGGGAGGTTGGAGACACACAGACACACAGGAAGAATACCATATGAAAACAGAGGCAAAGGTTGGAGTGGTGTAGCTAGCTATAAGCCAAGGAATGCCAAGGGGGGCTGGCAACCACCAGAAAGTAGGAAGAAGCAAGGAAAGATGTCCCCCTAGTACCTTCAGAACCGTCAGCCCTGCCAACACCTTGACTTCAGACTTCTGGCCCCCAGAACGGTGGGAGAATACATTTCTGTTATTAAATGGTAATTTGTTATGGCAGCCCTAGGAAACTAATACAGATGTTGGTACCTGTAAGTGGGGTTCTGCTGTAGCAAATACCCAAAAATGTAGAAGGAGCTTTGGAATTGGGTTATGCGTAGAGGCTAGAAGAATTTTGCGACCCTTGATAGAAAAAGGCTAAGTTGCCTTGCAGAGACTGCTGATAGAAATATATATGTGAAAGGTAATTCTGCTGAAAGATCCTGAAAGAAGGGAGGAGAGCTGGAGAGAAGGCTTCTGTTGTCTTAGAGAATACACGTCATTATGAGCAGAATATTGGCATGGCAGCCTGGGATATGATTGTTTTTGTTTGTTTTTTTCTAAAGATTTTATTTATTTATTTATTTATTTGACAGAGAGAGGCATAGCGAGAGAGGGAACACAAGCAGGGGGAGTGGGAGAGGGAGAAGCAGGCTTCCCGCCAAGCAGGAGCCCAATGCGGGGCTCGATCCTAGGACGCTGGGATCATGACCTGAGCCGAAGGCAGACAACGACTGAGCCACCCAGCGCCCCATACATACATATATATATATATATAGTAATGGAATACTACTCAACCATCAAAAAAATGAAATCTTGCCATTTGCAATGACATAGATGGAACTAGAGGGTATTATGCTAAGTGAAATAAGTCCATCAGAGAAAGACAATTATCGTATGATTTCACTCATATGTGGAATTTAGAAACAAAACAGAGGAGCATAGCGGAAGGGAGGGAAAAATAAAACAAGATGAAATCAGGAAGGGAGACAAACCATAAGAGACTCTTAATCATAGGAACCAAACTGAGGGTTGGGGAGGGGTGGAGGTGGGGGGATGGGGTAACTGGGCGATGGGCATTAAGGAGAGCATTAATGAGCACTTGGTGTTATATAAGACTAATGAATCAGTGACCTCTACCTCTGAAACTAATAATACATTATATGTTAATTAATTGAATTTATTTTATTTTTTTATTTTTTATGTTTTTTAAGATTTTATTTATTTATTTGACAAAGAGAGAGATAGCGAGAGCAGGAACACAAGCAGGCGGAATGGGAGAGGGTGAAGCAGGCTTCCTGCCGAGCAGGGAGCCGGATGTGAGACTCGATCCCAGGACCCTGGGATCATGACCTGAGCCGAAGGCAGACGCCTAACGACTGAGCCACCCAGGTGCCCAATTAATTGAATTTAAATAAAAATAAAAAATAAAATAAAAATCCTCTGAATGCAAAAAAAAATGGATTCTAAGTAATGATATGCATAGTAAAGTATTTAGAAGACAGTATATGATGGCTGAAATTTATTTTTAAAAACATAACAAAATATACTGGCTTAATGAATGGATAGATGATAAATATGTGATAAAGCAAGTATATCATTCAGGGTTCAACTAGAGAAGCATAACACATAAGAGATATATACTACGAGATTTATTGCAAATAACTGGCTTACACGATAGTGGGGGCTGGCTGGGCAAGCGTGAAGTCCAGAGGGCAGGCTGCTGGGAAAAGCAGGCCAGAACTCATGAGTGTGGGCTAAAGGTTCTTCTCGCAGGGAACCCTCAGCCCTGGTTTTAAGGCCTTTCAATAAATTGAATCATGTCCACCAAGATTATTCTAATTTATTACCAGATTATTCTAGGTTTAATCACATCTACAAAATGCCTTCATGGCAAAATCAAGACTAATGTTTGAGTATCTAGGAATTGATTCTAACCAAGTAGACTCATGAAAAAGATCATCACCAGAAAAATTTTTTTTAAAAGATTTTATTTATTTATTGGAGAGCGAGCAAGAGAGAAACAGCATGAGAGAGGAGAGGGTCAGAGGGAGAAGCAGGCTCCCCACTGAGCCGGGAGCCCGATGTGGGACTCGATCCCAGGACCCTGGGATCATGACCTGAGCCGAAGGCAGTCGCTTAACCAACTGAGCCACCCAGGCGCCCATCCAGAAAATATTTTTTATTGAACTCATCTTCTTGATTTTTTTAGCTGCGATTGAAACTTTGAACATATTTTTTAAATTTTTTTAAAGAAAAAGACCATCACAGTCCACCCCTAATCCCTCTAAAATATACACAACTTGTATATATGTTAGATATCTCTAGATGAAATATAAGTAACACGTAACCATCATTTCCTCTGGGGAGGAAGAGAGATAGGACAGAGGCTTATTATGTGCCTATTTTAGAGTGTTTGAATTTTTACCATGGGCCTGTATTACTCTCTTCAAAAATAATTGTTAAATAATAAATACAGCCAGCTATTGTCTGGGGGCACTCCGTCTCACACCTATCTTCTCTGTGCTTTCAGAAATGGAAGCCCCAAAACTACATTTCCCAGGCTCCTTTGTCAGATGCAGCCCAGTTAGCTTCCACCACTAGGAAGCCACTGGGTGAGATTTGCAGATGTGAGGGAAGATGAAGCTTTTCTGCTGCCATCAACTCCTTTATCAACAGCAGTGTTAAGTGCAGGCTCATGGGCTTTATTACAGAGGTTGGCATAGCTTATCTATCAGTAACACCATCTTCCCACTTCTGCTCCTCCAGGCTTTTCAACCACTTTAACTGATCTCTTGCAATGACTAGGAAGGAACCGGGGAGGGCATTTGGATATATCTGAGAACCTTGAACTCATACGTAACCCAAGGCTTCCTTGCTTGAAGACCATGTCATGACCTCATTTGAAGCAGTTGCTTTGTAAGGAGTTAGTGATCTTCCAGGGACTCCTGCCACCATGTCTCCTCATTGTCTTCAGACCCTAACTAAAGTCAGATCCCAGTGTGCCCCAAGAAGACAAGTACTATGTTGTCTACACACCAAAAGAACTACAAGATGATGAAGGAATTATAAGATTTTTACTAACTTGGGCGCCTGGGTGGCTCAGATGGTTAAGCGTCTGCCTTCGGCTCAGGTCATGATCTCAGGGTCCTGGGATCGAGTCCCGCATGGGGTTCCCTGCTCAGTGCAGGGCCTGCTTCTCCCTCTCCCTCTGCCACTCCCTCTGCTTGTGCTCTTCTGTCTATCTCTCTGTCAAATAAATAAATAAAGTCTTTAAAAAAAAAAAAAGATTTTTACTAACTTATCTGCCAAAATCTGGGGGAAATTCATGGAAATGGATTTTAAGGGCACTAGATCAAGGGGAAGAGAGTATTTTGTTTGATTAGACAGAATTTAGGGATATGGATTCGCTTACTAGGGCTTCAGGATTTGAGGAGCTGGAGTAGCTGGAAGTGGCTTTAATGGATTGATTGGCTGACCAAAACCTGAAATCCTCTCAGCCTATATTCAGTGAAGCTAACCAGTTTCTCCATGGTCTGGGCCTGTGCGTGGAGAATCACTGATATAAAGGACAGAATCCAGGCTGAGTGAGGCAGACATGGTTGAGGAAATTTCTCACATGTGATTCTTCTGAACTCCCTGTACCCTGAGAGTGTGCAGAGAATGCACCTTGGAAATTGAGAAATGCCTTGGTGTGCGAGCCTTAGCATCTTTGAAAAGCTATGGGGCTTTTTGAATGTGGGCAGGGCCTATAGAAGACTTAATTTTTGTGCCAGCTGTGAGATGCCTGTAAGTTTGGAAGTCTGTCCTATAGGATGCGGCAGATACTTAGAGCCAATGATCAACATGTGGGGCTGTGTTTCTCCCATAGCCAGAACACTGGGGCTGGATATCAGAGGTGGAAATGGAAGTGGCTCTTTTCATTCTCTCTTTCCTTTATTATGGTAAAATACACATAACATAAAATTTACCATCTTAACTATTTTTTTTATTCATTCATTTATTTTGTTGTTGTTGTTGTTGTTTTTATTCTTATGTTAATCCCCATACATTACATCATTAGTTCTAGATGAAGTGTTCCATGATTCATTGTTCGTGCACAACACCCAGTGCTCCATGCAGAACGTGCCCTCCTCAATACCCACCACC
>NC_138383.1:40893339-40932729 GCF_054177405.1 Leptonychotes weddellii | reverse complement strand
CCCTGGCAACCACCCTTCTACTATCCATCTTTGTGATTTTAACTACTATATGTACCTCCTATAAGCAGAACCATACAGTATTTGTCCTTTCGTGACTGGCTTATAAACTTAGCATAATGTCCTTAAGGTTCAACCATATTGTAGCATGTGTCAGAATTTCCTCCTTTTAAAGGCTGAATAATACTTCACTGTATGGATGTACCACCTTTTGTTTATTCATTCATTTGTGGACACCTGGGTTGCTTCTATGTTTTTAGCTATTGTAAATAATGCTGCTATATACAAATGTCTCTTTCCGACCTTGCTTTTCTTTTGAGTATATGCTCAGGAGTGGAATTGCTGGATCATAGGGTAATTCTATTTTTCATTTTTTGAGGAACCATCATACTATTTTCCATAGTAGCTGTATCATCATTTTACATGTCCACCAACAGTGCACAAGTGTTCCAATTTCTCCACATCTTTGCAAACATTATTTTTTTTTATGGTAGCCATCCTAATGGATGTGAGTTGACCTTTTATTCTTACACATAGATTCATGTGCAAAAATTTTCACTTCTCATTGCCATTACATTGGGCTCAACCTGGGTAGAGGTCTTAGTTTCTAATGGAGGAAAGTTTCCACAGGGGACACAGCAATTACTCCATTTAACTGGACGTTGAGATGTCTCCTTGCTATTTTTAGCTCTTCCATTGAACCAACAGGCAATTAAGGGAATTATTATGCTGGCTTGGATGATTGATCCTGATTACCAGATAGGGTTGCTGATGCAAAATGTGGGCAGGGAAGGCTGTATCTGGATCCTAAGGGATTTCAGAGTGGGGTGGGGCTCTCTTTCAGAGGGGACCCAGGGCTTCCAGATCCAGTAGCAAAAGTCAAAGGAAGATTATAGCAACATACTATAAATGACAATACTGGGGCTCAGATCCTTCTGGAGGTACAGAGCCCTAATAGCTGAGATGCTGGTGGAGGGTAGAATTAACAGGAAATACACTGTGAAGGAAGGAGTTATAAACACCAATATGGCATTTGACCAGTTAGAGTAAACAGTCTAGGAAATATGGATACTTCTGTTTTTGCTTGTATTTGTGTATATTAATCACTTTCTGTTTTTCTGTTGCGCTTTCCCCAGCTATTTTAGATAAGGGAAGTGGTGGTGATTAACCTCATAGCATTTAGGTACAGACTAAACAGTCCAGGACTGTGGCTGAAATAAAAGAGAAATTAACATCACACAGAATTCTACACAATGCCTGGTGGGATTCTGTGTCTCCTCTTTCAGGGAAGAGGATGAGAAGGTGAAGGAGACTTATATATGTTAAGCAGAAGCCCGATGCTGTTATTGTTCTTTGGAAAGTTAAATAAAGACGCCCACTAAAAGCTGCTAAGCAATTTTCTTGATGAATCTCAGTGCTCACAGTTCTCACTGAAACATCTCATACTTCTTATCTTCTTCCCCTCATACTTCTTTCCTCTCTCTTGCCTCTCTCTCTTTCTCACTCTCTCTCTCTGAAAAGTCCACAGTGGGATCCACTGAGTCCTTCCAATAGGGGAAAGTCCTGTTTAAATTTAGAAAATCCTGAAATGTGAAAATTTTACCAAATCCTGTTACGTCTTTCCGACCAGAATTAAATGTTAAGAAAGTAATTCCAGATGTAATATTTTATATCATATTGAAATTAGTCATGCCCACCATATTCAAGCAGTAAACATGTGATGTCTTCAGAAGTTTTCTAGATGAGGTGTGCCTGGGTGGCTCACTCGGTTAAGCGTCTGCCTTTGGCTGAGGTCATGATCCCAAGGTCCTGGGATCGAGCCCCGCATCAGGCTCCCTGCTCAGTAGAGAGCCTGCTTTTCCCTCTCCCTCTGCCTGCCGCTCTGCCTATCTGTGCTCTCTCTCTCTCTGTCAAATAAATAAATAAATAAAATTAAAAAAAAAAAAAGAAGTTTTCTAGATGAAACAAGAGTCAACTTCTGCCCTGAGCAGATTAAATGATCACAATTTCTTAGCAGAATTCAAACTCTTAAACTTCTCAAACTCATTGTTAAATGATAAATCCAGAAGAGTTGGACATTCTCCATCGTACATCATGGGAAAAGAGAAAGGGGCTAATGATCCTCTTCAGATTTAATGGATAAATCTTAAAAGTATCTGTTAGGAATACAGAGACATCAATTATAAGACTATCCCCCTCAGCAACAAACTATCAACTAAAATAACCATGTAGGAATGATGTCCTTTTTGCAGGTTTTGTTTGTTTGTTTTTACAGAACATGGCAACAATTTCTAAAGCTTCTTTGTTCAAATAACACTTGTAACGGGCGCCTGGGTGGCTCAGTCAGTTAAGCGACTGCCTTCGGCTCAGGTCATGATCCTGGAGTCCCGGGATCGAGTCCCGCATCGGGCTCCCTGCTCGGCAGGGAGTCTGCTTCTCCCTCTGACCCTCCCCCCTCTCATGAGCTCTCTCTCTCTCTCATTCTGTCTCAAATAAATAAATAAAATCTTTAAAAAAAAAAAAATAACACTTGTAACGAAAAATTTATTCTTATCTCAAACACAAGTTGGTAACTGTTCTAAATGTTCACATGACTCTCCATTTTGCAGCAAATGTGAACACTCTTAACTTACTGTGTTATCAAATCAGATTATTTTAAATTGTTTATGATTACAATAGATTGTTTAAATAATAAATTTTAAATAGGTTATTTAAAATAGATTATTCTAAATGGTTTAAACTATTATTTTTAATAGTTTGAGATGCAGAACATTTTCTCTAACCGTTACATCTTTGATTCTTTCTGAGATTCCCTCTGTTAATTCTTAAGACTTGCAGTTTTTAAGGCCTGGCTCTGAAATGAGGCTACTCAGCATCATACACAAAGAACAGGCTGCAAAGTGCCTTTTTGCTGTCAGAAATGGGGAAAAGATTGATAACAGATTTTACTTAGCAACAGTGAAATGAAAATGAAGACTGTGGAATTTTTCTTCTCTCAAATGCATTAGCTTCCTATGAGAAAATATTCAAGATATTAATAATCTACACTTCTTGGAAAAGCCACTTTCCCATCTATACTTTTGTGTGATTGTCACAATGGCCTTGTGAAATAGGCACTAATTTCCATTTTCTCCACAAGAGACCTGAGGCTCGGAGGTGCAAACTCACACAGCTTCAGTTGCAAAGGGGATTGGAAGCTTGGCTTTGCCAGGCTTTGATGATGGTGGTGACATCAAGAGTAACAACAACTAATATTTATTGAATACTTATTATGTACAAGCACTGTTCTGTGAGATATAGATATACATCACTGTTCTGTGATATAATGTAGTCCTCATAAAAGTCCAATTAAGGAGTTACTGAGACTAATTCTATCCTACATAGATGCATCCATATCTTCAGCCCAGAAAATGTTTATACTTCAAAAAGTAAAAAGGTTTACATTTCTAAAAACCTTGCATTCTGAGGCAGGCCATGGATATAGAAGCTTCCAGAAAGCCTTGAAGTACAAATGCCAATAGCTTGTCATCTTTAGATAAACCATGCTTTGTTTTTTATTAACAAAAGACAGGAATTTCCACTTTTCATCAACAAGAATACATTATCCAATCAGGACTGGCAATTTGTATATAATTATCTTTACTATTAGCACCATCTCTTTTCTTTTATTTATTTATTTATTTATTTATTTATTTATTTATTTATTTATTTATTAGAGAGCGAGCGAGAGAGAAACAGCATGAGAGGGGGGAGGGTCAGAGGGAGAAGCAGGCTCCCCGCCGAGCCGGGAGCCCAATGTGGGGCTCGATCCCAGGACTCCGGGATCATGACCTGAGCCGAAGGCAGTCGCTCAACCGACTGAGCCACCCAGGCCCCCCAGCACCATCTCTTTTCATCTGCTAGCCAGTTGTTCTGAAAGCCAGACTCCTTTGTATGTTTTACAAGAAAAGAAAAAACTTTCATTCAGTGCTCAAAACTAAGCATGAGACTTTTTCTTCAATATCTTCTTTACCATTACCGGATTACAGAAAATGGGACACAGGAAAGTTTGGTAACTTGCCTGAGATTACCCAGCTGGGATAGGGAAGCTGGCAGTCTGGTCCCTAAGCCCGCTTTGACTCTCCCTGCCACGTTCTGGCCATCACTTGACTTGTAAGTCCCTGCTTTGCTGAAAAAGTTGTTGGTTCCACAAGATTTACTACCCCTTACTTTTTTTCCAAGCTCTGCCCTAGCCACTGGGAATACAGAGGATGAAAAACACAGTCACTGCCCACGTGAGTTTAAAGTTTTAAATGGGGGCATCATACAATTAAACAATGATTACAAAGCTTGGCGGGGGGATGCCCAGAGGTCTGTGGGGCTCCAGATGTGGGGTACCTCACGCAGACTTAGAGGTCAGAGAAGGCTTCCCAGAGGTGGAATACTGGAGCCAAGTCTTGAAGAACAAGAAGGAATATCCAGGTGGGGAAAGAGAGGAAGGGAAGGAGTGTTCCATTAAAACTGCTCCATTATCTATTGCTATATAACAAATCACTCCAAAACTTGGTGACTTAAAACAACAATAATCATTCCATTCTCTCATGGTTATGGGAGTTGATTGGTATGGTTCTGTGTCAGGATCTCAGATAGTTGCAGGGAGATGGCTCGTGCTAGATTCATCTTGAGGGCTTCCTCAATGAAATGTCTGATGGTTGACCCTGGTTGTTGGCTCAAGCCTCAGTTGTGGCTGTTGAAACCCCCTAAGTTGCCTTCATATGGCCTGGGCTTCCTCAGCTGGATTCCAAGAGCATGCATCCCAAAGGAGCCAGAAGGAACTGATCTCACCTTGACTTGGAAGGGGCATGGCCTCATTTCTCCATAGTTATAAACCCTCCCAGATTCAAGGAGAGAGGTTCTACCTCTTGGTAGGAGGATCATCAAAGTCACCTCTCTTCCCACCACACAGATGCAATTCTAACACAAACAACCCGAGATCATAAAAAGGTGCAATGCAGCTCAGTAAACTATAGACTTCCCCATAACAACTCCTTTTGTGCATTTTGGATTTTTTTTGGAGGGGGCTTTTTGTGTGGGGGGGTTGTCCCTGTTTTGCTGGTGCTCTATGTATGTGCTCAAACTATGTGTTAGGTGCTCCAGCCCGGGGGAAGGGTGTTTCAGGCAGAAGGAGCAGTGTATGAAAAGAGAAGAAGTAAGAGAGCATGGTTAAGTATACCTGAGTGAGTAGATACTGGAAGGTGAATGGGGAGACATCTTGTTGGAAGGTTGATAGGGGACAAAGGATGAATGGCCTTGAGCACCAATAACAATAGTATGCATTCTTTTGTTCTTAGTATTCTAGGCACTTTTCATATATTAACTCATTTAATTATTGCAACAACCCTGTGAAGTAGGTTATATGATTACTTCACTTTACAAATGAGGAAAACTGGTTAAACACTTTCTTCAGGTTCATATGGCTAGTGGGAGGCAGAGATATGATTTAAGGCCAGGAAGTCGGGCCCCAGAACCTGTTCCTTTAACCACAATTATTATGTCATTAATCAAAGGAGTTTGCAGTTCAGCCCAAAGACGAGAGGGAGTGATTTATTAGAGAATGAAATTTGATTAAAATGTAAGTAGAGTATTCCCATTAAAACCTTCTGAGCTGATTTTGGATCCTATGGGAATACTGATGCAAGAATGAAGTGGTATATCTGTCAAGAAGAAAACCACAGGCCCCAAATGGCATTGCTTAGGTTAAGGCCCCAAGTCAGTAAACCAAGACTTAACACCTAACCTAAATGCAGTTTAAATCCCCCAGGAATGTAACCTTTAACCACTCAGCATGGGAGTTTCCTGGTTGCACCAGAAAGTTGGCTGATAGACCCCCTCCATTCCCTTGAGGAGGGTGGCCTTGCCTCAAACAGTGAGTTCTCTGCTAATGACTCCCTGTTTTCTGCTCCCTCTCTACCTATAAAAACCCTTTCTATTCTGTAGCCCTTTGGTGTTCCCCTCTACTTGCTAGATGGGATGCTGCCCGATTCATGAATCAATAACAAAGCCAATTAGATCTTTAAAATTTACTCAGTTGAATTTTTGTTATTTAGGACATCCTTCAGTTTTTTGCGGTATAATATACACACAGTTGTTATATATATAATAAAGTGCACTAATCTTAAGTGCACAACTTGAAGAATTTTTACATATGTATACACCTATATAATTATTCCCAGATCAACATGTAGACTAATTCCTGTACCAGAAGGTTTTCTCATGCCCTTTTCCCCATCACAATCCCCAGCCCCAGGGAGCCACTATTTTGGCCTCTGCCACCTCCATCGCCTGTTCCTAGACTTCATGAAATGGTACTCAAATTCGTGTCTTTCTTAAAGATCATTCATCACCATGTCTGTGATATTCATCCGTATTGCCCCTGGCTGCAGTTAATTCTTTTCCGTTAATTTGTTAACAATGCATTTTATGATTACATCACAATTTGTCTGTTGATGAACGTTTGGGGTCGTTTCTGCGTTTTGGTGATTACGAATAAAGCAGCTGTGCACATTCTGGTACATTTCTTTTGGCAATACACCTACCAGTGGAATCACTGGGCGACAGGGTGGGCTACACCTTCACTTACTCAATTCTGCTGCCTTGCCCGCAGGCCATCCCTGGCCCAACGCCCCGACACAATGGGTTACTTTCTGAACGCGAGGACCCCTCAGCATCAGCACGTCGGGAAGCAGCGAGGTGCACCCAGCGCTCAGCGCCCCCTCTCGGGACGCGGGACTGGTCGCGTCTCGGTTACTGACATCTCATTAGCCCTCTAGTCTGCAAAGCATGCTGGGAAATGTAGTCTTTTGTTGAAGACGGAGTGACCTGCTAAAAATCAGAGGACTTTTATGCCAATATCGATCGAAAGGATCAATATTTATTCCTGTTACAATGACAAAAAGGGATTTTATAGGAAGGAAAGAGCAGGGATTCAGGGAACAGAAATTAAAGGGGCAGCTTCACAAGACGGGATGCCAGAAAATATCAGCCAATCTCTGTCCACCTTTTTTTTTTTTACTTTTCGGACTTGAAGTCGCTTCTCACAAAAGCCCTAGAGACAGAGCCTGATTGGTCCAGACGTGTCACAAGCCCAATGCTTGATGAAGACCTCTTAACTGAAAGTCCTACCAATCTCTAGATTGATGGACAACTCACAAAAGGGTGGACTGACCCACTCATGCGCGCACAGTAGGAAAGGGAAGGAGACAGCAATTCCTTGCGAGTGGATCCAGGAGGAAAACACTACCCAAATCAAAGACTACCCAAATCAAAACCACCCATTTGTCTCCTGCAACGCGCTTCCTAAAGCTCTCCGAGGCAATTTTAGAGTCGCTGATAACACTACCAGCTACAGAGCGGGCTGGTAAGAGGAGCTGCCTCCCATGATGGGGTCAGAATTTGCATCTCTCCTCTTTTAATTTAAGGTGAAAAGCGAGTATCTCGTCGGAATCAAAATGTGACATGTGATTCTCCAACAATTACCAGGAGAACGGTATCCATTTCACACAGAACCAGAAACTTAGAGAAGAGAAAGTCAGAATTTAAATGAATTCCAGGCAGCAAGCATTTTCTTATCCCTCAGTTAAGAGTCTTGCCACCATCTATATCTATCTGTCCGTGTACAATAATACACTAGGTGACATTTGGACCCCATAGCACTTTACAACTCAAAATAATTCTAAGTATTATCCAGATTCACTTTATAGATAAGTACCCCTATAACTTCAAACATCAGTACCTAAATTACAAGGGGAAAATTAAGTATTCATAAGCACAGATTAAAGTAAGATGCTTTTTTAAAAAATTTAAATTCAGTTAAAGGTAAGATGCTTTAAAGTTTCATATCTTAAGCTTCCCTCAACAAAAGATTAATAGGGGTGGGAGAAGGAGGGATAAATAAGCAGAGCACAGAGGATTTTTAGGGCAGTGAAAGTACTTTGTATGATATTATAATGATAGATATATGTCATTAGAGTTTTGTCCAAACCCAGAGAATGTACAACACCAAGAGTGAACCTTATTGTAAACTGTGGACTTGGGTGGTTATGATGTGTTGATGTAGATTCATTCTTGGATAAAAAAAAAAAGTATCATACTGGTGAGTCATATTGATAAAAGGGGAGCATGTGTATGTGTGGGGATGGGAGGTAGGTGGTAAATCTCTGTACTTTCCTCTCAATGTTGTTATAAACCTAAACTGCTCTTTGAAAAATGTTTTTTTAAAAAAGGTTATTAATGCTTAATATATACCAAAAAGGGTGAGATAGACAAATACAATTTCTGTCTTCGAGAATCTACCAGTTGAGGTAGAGGGAAGACCAAGGGTAGTCTGGATAATTAACACAACTATATGGCTAATTTGTCCCCCAAGTCTCCATGTGATTGGAGCTATGGGAATATCAAAAGGTTCTGTGAATGGGAAAAATTTTTCAACCTGGGGAAGGAGGCAGAGTTGGGGAAGGCTTCATGGGGGAGGTGGCAAATAAGAAAACATCATGACCTCATCAGCATTTATCTACTGCATTCATTCAATGTCTGAAAAGAACATAGTTATGTGGAAACAAAGAAGATATAGATCTTGCCCTCTGGGAATTCACAGTCAAGGTCTATGGCACAATGTAGATTTTTTTTTCTCAGTTACTTAAATTTTATTCACATCGTTCAAAAACATGAACTTAATACGTGAATAGGGCTCAACAAATAGAAAAGTATAAAAAGTCATTCATTGACATGGTTCCGTCATCCTTCCTGCCCCAGTGTCTGTGTTCCCCTCCTTGGGTTCCCTCTGAGCTTGGCTTCATATGCATCTGTGCTTTGATTGGACTTTTGCTCAGTTAATATTCACTCTTCTCAACTCCCTCCATTGTGGTAGAATTTACCTGCTGACGTTGGACTTGACATTCCTCTGGTTAACAGAAGGTGGGCAGAAGTGAAAGTGCACCATTTCCAAGCTGAGGTTTTAGGAGATGTGGCAAGTTACCTCCAGAACTCTTGCATTCCTGCCATCTGCCAGGACAAGAACTTGCATGTTTAGACTGGGCCCCAGAATGAGAGACATGGGGAGCACACCTGAACCTGCGTGGCAGCCCAAAGCAGTCAGATCCCCAGATCCTCAAGCAAGAAAATGTTGTTGTAAATCAGTTAGAATTTGGGAGGTGGGGGCATACTTATTAGGTGGTATTATTGCAGCAAAAATCTAGTTTCAGGGGCACCTGAGTGGCTCAGTTGGTTAAGCGACTGCTTTTGGCTCAGGTCATGATCCTGGAGTCCCGGGATCGAGTCCCACATGGGGCTCCCTGGTTGGTGAGGAATCTGCTTCTCCCTCTGACCCTTCCCCCTCTCATGCTCTCTCTCTCAAATAAATAAATAAATAAATAAATAAAAATCTTTTTAAAAAATCTAGTTTCATTTTGCCTTTTAAACTTTATATATAAGTCACTAAAATATAAAATGACTTCCCATATTGGAGCACAGATTTTCTTCTTTGAGTTTCATGATATTCCAGTGGAGAACTGGGCCCCAATATATTTAACCAACTTCCACAAATGAGTGCTTGGCTTGGTCCACCCAAGATAGGGAAACGGAAAGGACTCTGTTTCAGAAAGGCTCCATCTCTACTTGAATCTGAATAAACCAAGGAAGCTATGTTCCCACTCCAAGGGGAGAAGCAAGAAAGTTAACCATTCTCTGAGTTTCATCCTCAGCCCCCATACACCTGATGACATCTAAGAAAAACCGGATCCCAAACATGTTCCAGTACATTAGCTCTGAACAAAACTCGGCCAACACTGGCATCAATACCCCCTGCCTTCAATGATTTATGAAATAACACCTATTGTTCACCTGTCACTCACCTTTGATTGGACCCTACCCTGGAGTCCTATAGGAACATGTACCCTGAACCCCTTTCCCATATAAACCCCTAACTTCGAGTGATGATGAGACTCACTCTCCTTTCTTTTCAAGTCTCCTAGACACTCAGTCTGCTACAATATAACACTTAATGCTATTCACCGAACTCTGCTTTCACTTCCTCCCGGCTTGCATTTCGTTTCTATCCTGGGCAAAGCCAAGGATCCTCCTGGCTGGTCCTGCGGGGCCCCCTCTGGGTCCTCAGACCCAGCCTGCCTACATTCCAACATTTTGTTATCACAAATAAAGATGCACTGAATAGTCTTTTACATACGTCATTTTATATATGTGCAAAGGTATCTTTAGAATCTTGGAATTTCTGGGACACCTGGGGTGGCTCAGTAGGTTAAGCGTCTGCCTTTGGCTCAGGTCATAAT
Organism: Leptonychotes weddellii; assembly: GCF_054177405.1. Taxonomy (NCBI): domain Eukaryota; kingdom Metazoa; phylum Chordata; class Mammalia; order Carnivora; family Phocidae; genus Leptonychotes; species Leptonychotes weddellii. The sequence goes on along the minus strand of NC_138383.1, from coordinate 40,922,410 downwards.
CCCAGGGTCCTGGGATCAAGCCCTGCATCAGGCTCCCTGCTCAATGGGGAGTCTGCTTCTCTCTCTCCCTCTGCCTGCCACTCCCCCTGCTTGTGTGTGTGCTCTCTCTCTCTGACATATAAATAAAAATAAAATCTTAAAAAAAAAAGAATCTTGGAATTTCTGGGATGGAGGGAATATGAAATTTGAAATACTGAAAGATATTGCTCAATTGCCCTACTTCGGAGTTTAGAAGAACAATGACATTGATCACCAAACTAAAACTGGATGGGATTAAGAGTACAGTTTAGTTTTTGTATCACATGTATCCCCATTCTCATCCTCTTTCTCAGAGGGTCCCCTTCTACATCTTCTCTTCCTCTTTCTATGCCCTTATTTCACCAGATCCTTGGTATCAGTCAGGACAAGCTAGGTTATGCTGTATAAGAAATGACCCCTGTATTTCAGTGGCTTCTTGATCATGTATATGTCCATTGTGGGTCTGTGCTCTGTGCAAGTCTCAGCCTATTAACCAATTTTGCAGTTCCTATAACGATCGCAAGATGCCCTTCAGCAACAATCATCAGGAAACCTTGAAAAAACAGAGGCTCAGTCAGTTAAGTGTCTGCCTTCAGCTCAGGTCATGATCTGAGGGTCCTGGGATCGAGTCTCGCATTGGACTCCCTGCTCAGTGGGGAGCCTGCTTTTCCCTCTGCCTGACGCTCCCCCTGCTTGTGCTCTCTCTCTGACAAATAAATAAATAAAAATCTTTAAAAAAAGAAAAGAAAAGAAAAAACAGAGGGTTATTACTTAAAAGACATGGAAAATATGCAACACCTGGAGCCACACAGCGAGGTTGGGGGTAGAGACAGAAGAGCGAGCATGGGCCATGAGTTCTACTTTTATTGGGGTCAAGGGATGGGGGCCTAGGGTTTCACAGGCTCACTCCTAATTGGTGAGATGAAAACATAAGAGGGGGAATTTAAAGTGCAAGGAAGAGAAAAGACAAGTGGTTCAAATAGTTATTGAAATCAGCCAAGATTTATAAATCAAAGGACCCTGAATGGGAAGAAGGTAGCCTGGCTCTTTGTGTGGTCGTGTGGCAGGCAGTGTGTTTATTTGACTTGAAGTGGATACCTTGGTGATCAAAACTTAAATCAGGCACTTGTATTGAGAGAGAGAGAGAGAAGACAGCCACTGTCAAGGCTTACACTACAGTCTTCTAAGGTCCCACCTCTCACTTTCTTCATTCCAGGACCCAGACTATTGGAGAAGCCACTATATGGGACATTGCTGATCTTAAGGCAGAAAGAAAAGAGGCATGATAAACCACACACTGATTTCTACAGGTTTTGCTCAGAAGTGACACATGTCACTTCCGCCCACATTTCACTGGTTATGGAAATCTAAGGGCCACTCCTGAGTTCTACAGAGCAGAGATGTTTAATCCCTCTGCAGGGTGGGGTACCACATAGGAGTGAACAATAATTCAATCTACCACAGCCCTATTCTCTTTTTACCTCACAGTGTGGACCTGGGGCTCAGGCCCTTTCCCTTCCCCTAAGGTGATCCCGTGGACTCCCATGGTCTCTGCTCTGTCTCCAGGCCTGACAAATTGACAAATCCAATGCTTGCTGGGCAGCTCTAGAGGGCTCCCTTGCCAGAACCTCAACCCCAACACATCTAAAGTTGAGTTCATTTCATCCCCCACCCCCCAGCCAAACCTGCTTCTTCTCTTACACCTACATCACCCTGGATCCTGCTCAAGTCATGTTTGCCTCTCCCTCATCCAGCCCATTGCCAAGTCACACTGAGACTACACCTGCCGTGTCTCTGGATTTCAGCATCTCCAACTCCATTTCTGCCCTCAGGACCCTAATTTTGAAATCCATTCCCTTCATTATTCCTGAACCACCTGGCACATGGTAGGTATACAAGAAATATTTATTAAGGGGCGCCCGGGGGGGCTCAGTCGTTAAGCGTTTGCCTTCGGCTCAGGTCATGATCCTGGGGTCCTGGGATCGAGCCCCACATCGGGCTTCCTGCTCCGCGGGAAGCCTGCTTCTCCCTCTCCCACTCCCCCTGCTTGTGTTCCCTCTCTCGCTGTGTCTCTCGGTCAAATAAATAAATAAAATCTTAAAAAAAAAAGAAATATTTATTAAACGATGAATTAACTTTCCATAATTCCTTAATGTGTTTTCTGTGAACTTGCATTAAGTTACGTGCTGAACCGTGGACAGTGTTACTCCTGTTTCCTAACTGGGCTATCTGCCCCTACTGTCAACCCTCTTCCGTCACGTTTCAGAGAGAAGCTGTGCGATCTTCCTGACGCAGCGTTCGAAACTGCTCAAGTCCCTGCTACAAAGCCAGTTGTGTCTCCTCACTCCCAGCTGAACACAGGCCAGTCTGACCCTGTCTGCCCTCCAAATTCTCATCTTCATCTGGCCTGCACAGTGGCCAAATCAAACGACGGACCATCTCTGTGCCCTTGCTAATGTAACTAAGGGTGAAGTGGACATGTCCAGGTTCTCTGTATCCTGCAAAGACCCACACAATATCTACTCTTCCAAGAAGCCTTCCTGGATGCCCATCCCTACTCATCTCCTTCTAAATTTCCACAACACTGTGCCTGACACTCTCTATACTGCAAGCCATTTTCTCTTGTTCCAGCTAAGTGTGTTCATGTCTTCTCTCTCCCTCAGATCCTGAGCTTCTTGTGGGCTAGAGCCGTGCCCGCTGTACCCAACAGTACCCTACAGGTAGTAAGTACTCTATAAGCATTTGTTGAACAAATACATGGGAAATAGGAAGGAAGAAAATGAGGTGCGTTTCTCCACAAAACATACCTTGATCCAGGATGATGCCCTGTCAGTACTCTCCTGAGCACTTACAATATACTAAGCCCAGGGCTGAAGTCCTGGGCTCCAGTAGCTGAACCCGCAGACTCCTGGGCTCTCGTTGTATGATTTTCCACCTGCTTCTGCGTAGGCAACGGTGGGAGCTCTCACTTCCCATTTCATCGTCCAGATCCGCCGGTTTAAGCTAACCCAGAAATGTCACAGACCATGTGTTGCCACGGCTGATGGGACTGCACGTGGGCAGTAAGCACACAAATAGCTTTTCACAGGATTTTTGATAATCACATGTGCCTTTTTTTAAAAAACCAAAAATACCCTCGCGACGGCAGAAAGTCTCGAAGTTGCTAAATGGCAGATGCTGCAGCTTTTGAGTCTAGAAGATTCAGGCCCTTCCTGGGACAAACCTTGAGATCAAAGCTTGTCTGCCTCAGAGAGGGATGTGACCACCTCACACACACACACACACACACACACACACACACACACACTCCGAAATCCACGGCCTCTGTTTTGGCAGAATCTCTGCGCTGGAGTAATAGAGGAATATCGAACCGACCAGCTAAGCTACCTCGTCCTCCACTCCCTTAAATGTGCCGGGTGAACAGTGAAGGGGAAGCGGGATTGCTTTGTGAAGCCGTGTCCTTAAGGGAAGACAAGGAATGGAAGATACCCACTCCCTTCACCAGAGTTGTGTACCCACAATTCTACAAAGAGGAGCGTAAGAGGTAGGGGAGCCGGCAAGAAGGTAAGAAAGGCACAGACAAGTCCCTCCTCTCGGGAGAATCAACACAGAGGCCTCCTGGTCAGGGGAGAAAATGGAAGCCGCGAGAGCAGCCCGCGCAAGATGGCTCCTCGGGGGCCGCGCGCCGCTCGCGGGCGCCACCTGCTGGAAGAGTTCGAACACACCCTTCTGCAAGCCCTGCCTTCCCCGCGCGTGCGAGGCTGGAAACCCGCTGGCTGTCGGTGGGCAAGGCATTTGTCCCCGGCTTCGTATTCGACAAGGTCCTCGGTTTTAGACTGCTGACTTTACTGCCCTGGGAGGCCACGGAGTCACGGAGAGGCGCTGACGGGAGGGAGAAAAATGTCGCTTCTCATACTATCTACACTCTTGTCCCCTCCCCACCCCTGGGGCAGCTGTCACTAGATCTCCCCAGGAATTCTGGAATTGTAAACAACACAAATACATCACATTTTATTTGCGTGTTGAAATCACTGATTTGTTAAATGGAAACCTTAGAGGTATTCCATAAGTATTGTAATCGCATTTGGGGATTTTTTTGTGTTTTGTTTTTTTGTTTTTTTCTTATTTTTTTAAACACACCAGGAGGTTTTAGAAGATGGAAGCCCTGGGATTGAATATGGAAGAGAAAAGCAAGTAAGACCACTTACTGAGTCGGCATGGACACGTAGCAACCATTAAATTGACATGTTTTGATTCAAACAAAACCCAGAGAGTTCCGGTGAGCATAAAATGGAATTGGCTTTGAAGCAGGGTGTATGCGTGCGTTGCAGAGCGCTGCTTCTCTGCCCCCGGGGGCCCAGAGTCCGAGAACTTACTCCCCGGACTACAAAAGAAGACGTCCACAACCAGCTGTGGAGCTGTGGTGGCTCACTGGAAAATTATAACTATTTCCAGGGGTGTGCTCTGGAATCAGACTCCTCAGGTTCAAATCCTAGTGTCTGAAGGTTAATTTTTTTCCATTTGACATTATTAGCACATTGTTTGACACACAGATGTCTTTGATAGGAGTAGAATTATATAGTAGAAAATCTAGAGGGGAGGGGGGTGGGAGGATGGGTTAGCCTGGTGATGGGTATTAAAGAGGGCACGTTCTGCATGGAGCGCTGGGTGTTATGCACAAATAATGAATCATGGAACACTACATCAAAAACTAATGATGTAATGTATGGTGATTAACATAACAAAAAATTTAAAAAAAGATTCAAGCTAAAAAAAAAAGGAATAGCGGTGCAGAAGGAACGTTTATCAAAGTTACTGTACCTTTGCTGTGACTCGTCTAGCGCTGTTCCATAGAACTTTCTGAGATGGCAGAAATGTTCTCTATCTGTAATGAACACTTGAAATATAGCTGGTGTGACTGAGGAACTGAATTTTTTATTTTATTTTAATTAATTTACATTTAAATAGCCACATGTAGCTAGTGGTGACTGTACCGGACAGCACAGTCTTAGCCCCAGATGCCACCAGCTTCTTGTGGAAAAATTAATCTTACGAAAATGTTTATTCCATCTGACACTCCTAACCTTTTATGGGTGTTCCTCTCGAATATTATGTCTGATTAAAAGTTTGAAGAAATACAGTGTACATATTATTAGTTAGATTAGGCAACAGGATCCTACAGGACATTTTTACCTAAAAAGTTTTAGAAATCCTCCCCAGGGAAGAAATACAGGCTCTCTGAGAGTCACAATCTCTGTGCAGTAAAGACCAAACACTTGCTTTTCTCGTAAGTTTCAGTGAGTAGTACTAAAATTCCCCTTCCTGCCAGGAAGCTGAACATTTCCCAGGAACCACAAATAACAGAACATGTTGGGTGTGTTTCAGCTTTGTGCTTTTTTTTTTTTTTTTAAAGATTTTATTTATTTATTTGTGAGAGAAAATGAGACACAGAGAGCACGAGAGGGAGGAGGGTCAGAGGGAGAAGCAGACTCCCTGCCGAGCAGGGAGCCCGATGCGGGACTTGATCCCGGGACTCCAGGATCATGACCTGAGCCGAAGGCAGTCGCTTAACCGACTGAGCCACCCAGGCGCCCTGTGCTTTTTTTTTTTAAATATATATTTTTAAGTAATCCCTACACCCCTATACCCAACGTGGGGCTCAAAATCATAACCCTGAAATCAAGAATTGTGAACTCCACCAACTGAGCCAGCTAGGCGCCCCTTAGCTTTGTGCTTTCTGCTCTCACACGGGCAATGTTCTAAAAACTGCATTGCCTTTCTTCTGTTATCTCTTCCCAGTTGTCCTTCTGACCATTTACTATCTTTGGCATAACCTTTATACTCACAAATACATCTCCGAGATGAAGAGGGGATATGACAAGTGCAAATACAAGTATTGCAAACTACTGATTCGATTCCACGTGCTTCGGGAAGGCGGTGGTCTTTCCTTGTAGCTCCGTGTGGTGGAGGAGGCATGGAGGGGTCCTTTGCATCGTCCCGCAGCCTCCAAGTAGCATCATATGAAGCACATATCAGAGGGAAACCAATTTTATTAAAAAGATCCATGGGGTGGGAGGATGGGGTCATGTTAGAATTCTTGTCGCTAATAGAAAATTTCTCCTTACAACTATACAAAATCTGTGTCACTACCAATGAAACATTTTTTTTCCTTTTTCCGCTCTCATCAGAGGAAAATATGGTTACGTATCCTTGTATTCTTGCACCAATAATTCCACCACTAACAGCAATTAAAACAATAACTACAACTTATTGAGCACTAACTTATGTGGCACTTTACAGGTGTTATTGCCTTTGGTCTCACACTTTATTATTTTCATTTTAAGGAGATGTTAAGGCTGAGGTGTTAAGAAATTCAACACTTGTCATATGTGTTTAATTTAATTTAATTTTTTTAAAGATTTTATTTATTTATTTGAGAGAGAGAATGAGATAGAGAGAGCATGAGAGGGGGGAGGGTCAGAGGGAGAAGCAGACTCCCTGCTGAGCAGGGAGCCCGATGCGGGACTCGATCCCGGGACTCCAGGATCATGACCTGAGCTGAAGGCAGTCGCTTAACCAACTGAGCCACCCAGGCGCCCCATATGTGTTTAATTTTAAACTTTATTTTGAATGAATTTTAGATTCACAGGAAGTTGTAAAGGGAGTATAGAGCAATATAGAGCATGATTGTATTTCAGTATCAAAGCCAGGAATCTAACAATGTATGTGTGTTTGTGTGCGTATGTGCAATTCCATGTCATATGTGTAGATTTGTGTAACCACCGATACAATCAAGATACAGAATTATTGTATCACCACAAAGATCTCCTTCCTACTATCACTTTATAGTCAAAATCATTCCCCTTTCTCCCATGGAAACCCATGGCAACCCCTAATCTGTCATTTTAAGAATCTTATATAAATGGAATCCTAAGTAGGTAACCTTTTGAGGTTGGCTTTTTTCACTCAGCATAATGCTCCTGAGATTCAGTCAAACTATTGCATGAATCAATAAGTCATGCCTTTTCCTTGTTTATTAGTATTCCATGGTATGGATGTTCCACTGTTTGTTTAACCATGAGAGATATTTTGGTTGGCTCCAGTTTTTGTCCACCACAAGTAAAGTGTCTAGGAACAATTGCGCTTGGGTTTTCATCTTTTTTTAAGTTCCTATTTCTTTGGGATAAATGCAATTACTAGGTTCTATGTTTGCTTTTTTCTTTTCTGTTGAGAAACTATCACACTGTTTTCAGGAGTGGCTGTACCGTTTTACATTCCCACCAACAATGTATGAGAAATCCACTTTAATTTTTTCTTTTCCAATCTGTATGCCCTTTATTTCCTTGCCTTGCCTTATTGCACTGGCTAGAACTTCTAGTACTAGGTTGAATAGCATCAGTGAAAGTGAACATCCTTCCCTTGTCCAATTTTAGAGGGAAAGCATTTCGTCTTTCACTATTAGCCATATGGACAGCTGTGGGTTTTTCATAGCTGCTGTTTATCAGGTTGAGAAAGTTCCCTTTTATTCCCAGTCTGTTGAATGTTTTTATCATTAATGGGTGTTTGATTTTGTCAAAATCTTTTTCTGCACCAATTGATACGATCATATGTTTTATTTTCTTCATTAGTCTCTTAATATCATGGATTGCTTTGATTTTTTTCAAATATTGAAACAGCCTTGCATTCCTGGGATAAACTTCACTAGGTTATGGTGTATAATCCTTTTTACATATTGCTGAATTCTAATTGCTAGTATTTTACTAAGAAGTTTGCCTCTAGATTTATGAAGAATGCCGGTCTATAGGATTCTTTGTTTCTTTCTTTTCTTTTTTCTTTTGGTACTGTCTCTGTCTGGTTTTGGTATCAGGGTAATGCAGACTGACTTCATAGAATGAGTTAGGAAGTGTTCCCTCCTCTTCTAATTTCTGGAAGAGATTTGTAGAACTGGTATTACTTCTTTAAATGTTTGGTATAACTCTCCAATTAAACTATCAGGGCCCAAATATTTCATCTTTGGCAGGCTTTTAATTATTTCTTTAATAGTTAAAAGGCTATTCTGCTTTTCTATTTCATATTGGGCAAGTTGTGGCAGTTTGTACTTTTTAAGGAACTGGTCCATTTCATCTAAGTTGTCAAATCTATGTGTTTAAGTTGCTTTAGTACTCCCTTCTGATGTCTGTGGGTCTGTAGTGATAACACCATTTCATAACTGATATTAGTCATTTGTGTCTTCCCTCTTTTTTTTTAAATTTTATTTATTTATTTGACAGAGAGACACAGCGAGAGAGGGAACACAAGCAGGGGGAGTGGGAGAGGGAGAAGCAGACTCCCCGCTGAGCAGGGAGTCCGATGTGGGGCTTGATCCCAGGACCCTGGGATCATGACCTGAGCCGAAGGCAGACACTTAACGACTGAGCCACCCAGGCGCCCCTGTGTCTTCCCTCTTTTTTGTCAGTCTTCCTAGAGGTTTATCAATTTTATCTTTTGAAAGAACCAGCTTTTTGTTTCATAAATTTTGTTTTAAAATTTCATTGATTTCTGCTGTCTTTATTATTTTCTTGTTTGTTTTGGTCTTTTTTTTTTTTTTCTAATGTATTTTTAGCTTGTTTGAGACTGTTCTCTTTTCTAATGCAAGTAAATTTCCCTTTCAGCACCTTAGCTGTGTCCCACAGGTTTTGATATATTCTCATTTTCATTATATTCAATGTATTTTTAAAAAATTTCTTGAGACTACCTTTTTTGACCTATGGATTATTTAAAAGTGTGTTGTTTAGCTTCCAAGTTTTTGGAGGTTTTCCTCTTAGTATTCTCTTGATATCTAGCTTGATTCCATTGTAGTTGGTACACACTCTATATAATTCCACTTCTTTTAAACTTGAGGTTAGCCCAGAATATGGTCTCTTTTGACATATGTTCTGTGAGTGCTTAAAAAGAATGTGTTTTCTGTTGTTGTTGGGGGATGTCCCACAAATGTTGATTAGGTCCTGTTGGTTGATGGAATTGCTGAGCTCTTCCATGAATGTGGGGTGGGAGGTGGCCATGTTGCTGCTGAGCAGTGGTAAAGGTCCTAACTCTTCATTTAGTTCCTCTAACACCACCTCAGAGAGGATGGAGGGGGTACCAGGTTCCCCACACAGTTTCCACTAACACCATAATGGGTGAGAGCCTTCTGCCCAAGGGGAATGAAAGTCCCAGCTCTCTACTTGGCCTTCTCTGACATTATATCAGCAGAGGGAAGAAAGGGGTAGCCGGATCCCTTTATAACGTGACTTGAGGGAAAGTCTAAGCTTTCCACTTAGCCTTTGCTGGCAGGGGTGAGTGTGGGGCTAACGTATTTTTCAGGTTATTGGCTGGAGTAGAGCCATTGTTTAAGTTTTCTGTCTTCCAAGGCTGCCCTTTTCCTTGTCTTTCTAGTTAGAGCAGCGGGCTTTTTGGGGGGGACTTTGTGCATGTTGGCATTTCTAGGTTGCCTGCACCTCTAGTATCCAGTTTGGGGTAATGAGGCAAAGAATAAAAACCAAAACCAAAACCAGGGAACTCACCACGTAGTTCCTTCAGTCCCAAGGTCCCTAACCAGTGTGCCTTCCCTCTACTTTTCAGATACTTCTTATGCTTTTAAAAATATATATTGTCCAGGGTTTTTAGTTGTACTTAGCAATAGGAATAGCATGTCTATTCTGTCTTCTTAGGAAGTCCCCTGTCCCGTTTTCATTGAAAGCCATGGGGTCTATTTGTATAATATCCTGGCTGGGAAGTTAGAGTTCTTATACTTGCATTTGACAGAAGATCCAACTCAAATTGGTCATAAAAACATTGGAATTTATTCTTGCTCTCAGAATGACTCCAAGTAGGACTGAAGTTTATGTTGGCTAAAGGGATGGATGATAGGCTTAGAAAATTAACCCTAGGAAACTGGCTCAGTCTTGCAGTAAGGACTCAGGATCATAGTGGGTTTGTTAGTGGGATATTCACACTTTGGGAACTAGCAAGCAGGAGTCTAGAGTTTCAGGGTGCCTGGGTGGCTCAGTTGATTACGTGTCTGCCTTCAGCTTGGGTCATGATCTCGGGGTCCTGGGAATGAGCCCCGCATCAGGCTCCCCGCTCAGTGGGGAGTCTTGTCCCTCTCCCTCTGCCCTGCTCCTGCTTTCTCTTTTCTCTCTCTCACACAGTCTCTCTTTCTCTCAAATAAATAAAATCTTAAAAAAAAAAAAAAAAAAGGAGTCTAGAGTTTCCAGAACAGTGGACAGGAGGCAGGAGGGTATACAAACTCCTGTGAAAATGTCTAAGAAAAACATAGTAAACATATTATTTGAAAAGATAACTAACAGTTAGAAATAAAATTTCCTTTTTCTAGATTTTGTGAGTACTTGTGAGGATTTCCATGAAAATTAAGTGACTAAAGTGAATAAAAGCAACGTACAGAGCAGTGCTACGGCATTGCTGTTTGTACAAGGGACAACGGGGAGAATGCTGAATGTACACGTAATTGCTTGGTTATGCATAAGATAGCTCTGGAAAGACAAACATAGCTAATAGCATTGTTGCCTACCGGGGAGAGAACTGGGTACCTGGAGAACAGGAAGGGAGATTTTTCAACTTACACACTTTTGTCATCTCTTGAATTTTTTTTTTTTAAGATTTATTTATTTATTTATTTGTGAGAGAGAATGAGAAAGAGAGAGCACATGAGAGGGGGTAGGGTCAGAAGGAGAAGCAGACTCCCTGCTGAGCAGGAAGCCCAATGCGGGACTCGATCCTGAGACTCCAGGATCATGACCTGAGCCGAAGGCAGTCGCTTAACCAACTGAGCCACCCAGGCACCCTGTCATCTCTTGAATTTTGAACTATGAGACTTCTCCTCAGTTTCTCTTTCAACATCCTCTTCCCATGGTTCCACTTCAACCACTTCAGATCTTTTAAAAAATTTACTTGCAAGAATTCCTTATATATCCTGAATAAAAATTATTCTGAGATATACGTATTGTAAATATCTTCTCCACTCTATTCCTTGCACGGTACTCTCTTCCGTCTTTCGATGTCTTAAATTTAAGGATGCCCAATTTATCAACCTTTCCCTTTAGGGTTGGTACTTTCTGTGCCCTGGTAAAAAGCATTTCCCTAACCCACGGTCACAATATTGTGCTGTTATTTTCTAGAGTTGCACCTTTCACATTTGGGTGTACTTCTGAATTGATTTTTTGTACGAGATACGGGTCAAGGCTCATTACTCACCCCCAACCCCTATTGGCATTCAATTGATCTAGCACTATTTAATGAAAATAACTTTCCTCTTGCTTTATGGTGGCTCCTTTGTGGAGAAAAAATATGCCTACATGCCTGTGGATTTGTTTCTAGCCTCTTCTTTTCCATTGATCTTCTTATATACCGCTGTTTTCATTATGTCTTTATAATGTCTGATAACTGGAGCATACATTCTCCAGTGCACCGACCACTTCCCCCCACCCCAACACGCCACCGAGAGAGTGCACGAAACCCAAACCACGACCTTCCGAATTTCCCTCCGAAAGAGGGAAGGAAGCCGCTCAGGTAGGAGCTGGCCTTTCAAACCTCGCACTGCTGCGCATGCTTCCGGCATCTCGAGGAACGCACGCCCGACACGCACGCGCAGCCCAAGGACCGGGATTGGACGGAGCCTCGCTGGCGGGGCGAGCGAAGTCTCGCGTCACTTCCGAGGCGGGAGGACGAAGTTGATTGACCATGGTCACAGAAGCGACCAGGTAGGGGCTGGGGAGGAAGCGACCTCGGCGGCGAAGGGCGGAGGGACGGGCCCGGAACGAGGCGCGCGGCTGTATCCCGACTCGAGTGCATTCCCGGCCCCGGCGAAGGGAGGGAAGCGGGTTTAGAGGCCGAGCGGAGGCCGCGGACCCTGAGGGGCACGCCGCGTCCCTGGGCGGGCCTCTGGCCGCCCGCCGCCCCCCGCCTCTGAGGGAAGATTCAGCTCCGGCGCTTACACTCGAGTCTTGCCTCTGGCGCTTTCTCTTTGGACAGCGGGCGCCTTCGCTGGTGTCCCTGTGGCGGTGTGAGCGGCTGGAAAGGGCGGACACGCCCAGGCTTCGCGGAGCGCTGGGGGTGCGCCCCAGGCGAGGGCCTGTCGCTTTCCCCGATTCCGCACCCACGGACGGGAAGCCCGGCGGCAGCGGGCGTGACCCAGGCTCGAGCGCTAGAGGCTGGTGGCATTAAAGCCTGGCGTTAGAGACCCAGGATTAGCAAAGGAGCAAAACAGCAGGGGGCTGTTCTAGATATCTTACTCCTCCAGTCCTTGCTCCGCCGCTTCCTGCCTGTGCGTCTTTGGGCAAATGTCTTAAATTCTTGGCGCCTAGGTACTCAACAGTAATTTTGAGAATAAGACGCCCATATTCGTGAAGTGGTTGTGAAACGTCAAGGAGATTGCCTGTAGAATGCACCCCCCCCAGTGTCTGGCACATAGTAGTTACCCAATAAAAGATATCTGTAGAATTCTCTTTTAATTTCCCTTGGTATAGTGATTTGAGAGTTGAGAAGTTACTTCTGGGCTTCATATACACCTATGTTTAGTGAGCTGGTACTTGATTCTTGTAGTGGGCTTGCCAGGAAGTGCTTTCCGCGTCTTCCAACCTGTATGGAGGTGGAGGGAGGGGGGTTGGTGGTGAGGAGAACAAAGAGGAAGCCGGTTTCTAAAGGAGTGGCAGGTGGAGCAAGGGATCCTTAGCTTGGTGGTCCAGAGATACAATTAGTAAAAATGATCTAATTCTTCAGAAGGATAGGGAGGGGAACTAACTTATGACTGTGTCTCTTGTAGATATCTCTCTTACTCTTCACCACAAAAGAGTAAAGTGGGTGGTATCATCATATGCGTTCAGTGGAGTTATGAAAGCTGAGATTACACACAACACATACGTGGGGGAGGCAGACTTTTAGAACTAGGCCTCTGTGTAAAACCTACTCATTCTAGTACAGGGGTTGCCTTTGAAGAGGTCCTTGTGAAAGAAGTTACATTTAAAAGGTAATCTGGAGCCTTGTCATAATATAGCTTATGAACATACAGAGGGTCTCTCAACTTTTCCTAAGGTAATGATGCTTTTTATTTCTCCTGAGGGTTATGATGGGAAGGAGCTGAGATGGGAGGAAGAAGTAGGGTCATGACTGAGCCTTGGTCAGGAGTGACCAGTAAGGCTGAGTGCTTCTTCTTGCTGGGATTTTCTGGGCTGACCTTCTATTAACCCCAAAGACAGTGTGGTGAGGCTTCCAGATTAGCAGTTGACTGTAGTTTATGTAGTCCTAATAGGGCTCGCTTTAAAAGGAGGCATTATAAAGATGGATATGGATAAATTATGTTTTGCTGAATTAATTTTTTTTCAGGAAACAGAAGACCACCTAATTTGTTCTATTATTTTCCTTTGCAACTTTTTTTTTTAAGGTTTTATTTATTTATTTGTGAGAGAGAGAGAGAGAGCACAAGCAGGGGGAAGTGGCAGGCAGCGGGAGAAGCAGACTTCCTGCTTAGCAAGGAGCCCAGTGTGGGACTCGATCCCAGGACCCTGGGATCATGACCAGAGCCCAAGGAAGATGCTTAACCAACTGAGCCACCCAGGTGCCCTCCTTTGCAACATTTGAAGCTTCTTTAGGATCATTCCTTTTATTCCTGGGTGCAAGGTTTCTTTTATTGTAGAAAACAGACGTTGAAAAAAAAATTTATACCATTGGAAAGGATCTTTGTTGTAATTTTTTTCTGGATTGTAGATTGATTAGGGATCTGGTAGAAACACTAAAACAGTAGTTACCATGTGTTAATTTTATGGCATATACTGAGCCATTTACCCAAGAGGGAAGTACTGTCTTATTTATTTTTTAAAGATTTATTTATTTATTTTAGAGAGAGAGAGCGCCTGTGCTTGGGCAGGGGGCAGAGGGGGAGTGAGAAAGAGAATCTTCAGCAGACTCCTCACTCAGCGCAGAGCCCAACACAGGGCTCTATCCCACAACCCTGAGATCATGATCTGAGCCGAAATCAAGAGTCAGATACTTAACTGACTGAACCACCCAGGTGCCTGGGGAAGTACTATTTTAGTTCCATAAATTGAGGCTCAGAGAAGTGGAATGATGTGTCTAAATTTGGAGAATGTAAGAGAGAACAGAAACTGTGTTAAAGGGGGGTATCTTGGGGAATGTAGAATACACCAGGAAGGGAGAGAAAGGTTATCCTCAGATGCTGGAGAACACTGGAATGAAGGGACCTTTTCTCATTAAGGCATGGAGTTTCCTACTGGGACGGAAGGCACTTAAAGGCAAAAACCTGTTGTTTTATCTGCATATCCTGGGCCAAGGTCAGCACAGCTGGACTTAGGTCCCTAGGTTTTGAGGTGCAGGTCTGGAACCCTGCTGCCCTGCAATAATGGATTGATAATGTACTTTGCTTTGAAAGAACCTGACACTGTATACAAGAGTGTGCAAATCACATAAATGCATGATCACTTCACATCCAAAAAGATTCTTGGCTATTTATAAACATCTATTTGAGGGTTCTTTTAATTTTTATTTAAAAATGTTTTTCTTATTGGGCGCCTGGGTGGCTCAGTTGGTTAGTCGTCTGCCTTCAACTCAGGTCATGATCCCAGAGTCTTGGGATCGAGTCCCACATCGGGCTCCCTGCTCAGCGGGGAGTCTGCTTCTCCCTCTGCCCTTTACCCTGCTTGTGCTCTCTCTCACTCACTCTCTCTCTCAAATAAGTAAATAAAAAAAAATAATAATAAAAATGTTTTTCTTATTTTTTGAAATTTTAATTCCAGTGTAGTTAACACAGTGTTATATTAGCTTCAGGTGTACAAAATAGTGATGTAGCAATTCAGTATATTACTCAGTGCTCATCAAGATTAAGTGTTCTCTTAATCCCCTTCATCTATTTCACCCATCTCCCCACCTGCTTCCCTCTAGTAACCATCAGTTTGTTCTCTATAGTTAAGAGTCTGTTTTTTGGTTTGTCTTTTTTTTTTTTCCTTTGTTCGTTTGTTTTGTTTCTTAAATTACACGAGTGAAAACTTACGGTATTTGTCTTTCTCTGACTTATTTTGCTTAGCATTTATTCTTTAGCTTAGTATTTATTCTTTAGCTCCATCCATGTTGTTGCAAATGGCAAGATTTCATTCTTACTTATGGCTGAGTTGAATTTATATGTACAATCCATTGCGTAGATGTATGTATATACACAGATGCACACACAATATATTACATATATACAATAAGCATACTATACAATAGATGTATATATACATATTATACAATATATGTATGCAATATGCATATATGTTATACAATATCCATATATATATATACAGAATGTATCATACACACACACACACACAGTGCATTGTATATATATATACCACATCTTCTTTATTCATTCATCTGTCGATGGACACTTGGGCTGCTTCCATAATTTGGCTATTGTAAATAATGCTGCAGTAAACATTGGGGTGCATATATCCTTTCAAATTAATGTTTTCGTATTCTTTGGGTAAATACCCAGTATTGTGATTCCTGGATCATAGGGTAGTTCTATTTGTAATTTTTTGAGGAACCTCCATACTGTTTTCCACAGTGGCTGCACCAGTTTTCATTTCCACCAACAGTGCAAGAGGGTTCTTTCTCTTCACATTCTCGCCAACATTTGTTTCTTGTGTTTTTGGTTTTAGCCATTCTAAAAGGTGTGAGGTGATTATCTCATTGCAGTTTTGATTTCCATCTCCCTCATGATGAGTGATGTTGAGCATATTTTCATGTGCTGTTGGCCATCTGTATATCTTTGGAAAATGTCTGTTCATGTCTTCTGCCCATTTTTTAATTGGGTTATTTGTTTCTTGGGTGTTGAGTTTTATAAGTTCTTTATATATTTTGGTTACTAGCCTTTTATTGTATATGCCATTTGTAAATACCTTCTTCCATTCAGTAGGTTGTCTTTTAGTTTTGATTGTTTCCTTCACTCTGCAGAAGTTTTTTATTTTGATGTAGTCCCTATAGTTTATTTTTGCTTTTGTTTCCCTTGCCTTAGGACACATATCTTTTTTTTGTTTTGTTTTTAAGATTTTATTTATTTGAGAGAAGAGAGCACACATGAGCCAGGGGGGAGGGGTAGAGGAAGAGGGAGAAGCAGACTCCCCACTGATCAGGGAGCCCGATGCGGGACTCCATCCGAGGATCGTGGGATCATGATCTGACTCAAAGGCAGACACTTAACCAACTGAGCCAACCAGGCGCCCCATAGGACACATATCTTGAAAGAAGTTGCTATAGCTGATGTGAAAGAAATTACTGCTTGTGCTCTCTTCGTCAGGGTTATTAGATAATACTTCCTATAGTGTACTTAAAATACTTTATTCAGATTTGCAACTGTATGTTTGTATAAAGGGAGCTATGTTTGTGTTTAGTCAAGACCATGGAATGTATCTTCCCTAACATACGTTCCTCTTTTTCTCCGTAATAAAAATAGTTAAAATTCATTGAGTGTTGTGTGCCAGACTTTATGCTAAGCATTTTATTGGATTATTCAATTCTCACAATAACTCTGTAAAGTAGGAATAGTTATCTTTATAGGGGAAGAAATGGGCTCAGAGATGGTAAGAAATTTATCCAAAGGCACAGAGCTAGTGAGGGCAGGCCAATTCTATGTACTCCAAAAGCTAGTGTTTATCTATGTATTTCATTCATTCCTTCATTTAGCAGAACACACCTACTCTCTACCAGCGATGTGCTAGGTGTTGGGGATACAGTGATGGCCCAAACAGACACAGTCCCTGTTGTCAGGTTGCTTCTAAGTCTAACAATGGAGATAGGCAGAAAAAGAATTACAAACTAAATATTAATTACAGTTGTGGTGCCTGCTATAGAGGACGGTAGAGGGTGCTATGTGAATGTATAATGGGGCCATTTGGCAGCGGGAGGGAGTGAGGGGAGACAGAGGAGGCTCTGCTGAGGAAATACTCAGATCTGAGACCTTTAAGGACTGAGCTGGAGTTAAATTGGGCAAAGAGAAGGGTGAAGAGTTACCAGGGGGAGGGAAGGGCATGTGTGAAGCCTCGAGCATAGGAGGAGCTTGTGTCTTACGGTTACTGTGTGGCCAAAGGATGGCAAATGTTGCCCAAGTCTAACACAAAATGTACATAGGGGTCTTACCCCAGTCTTGGTTTATTTGCTTCTCAGAATTTATAATCAACTCCACAAACCATATCTGTTTTCCAGCTCTGATTAGAGTCCAGCCTCCTTCTTCAAACATGTGGTTAGACCTCTGGTTGCCCACAGGATGGGGATTGGGGATTGGGGATTGGGGATGAGACGAGAGATAAATACCTAAATGGGAGACTTAATTGGCATTGGTAATTTGTACTACAAAGCTAAATAGACACTGAGTGCCAATATTTTGTTTCATCATATTGTCTCTGGTTTGCAGAATGATTTAACAAACATTTTATAGCCCCACTATGGTCCACACCCTATGTTAGCCACCTAGGATACAAACATATAAGGACGTTCTGTTCCTTCACCATGCATAATTTAATGTTTTATATGCCTTCCATTTAAGGTGCTGCAGGTTTTTTAAGAAAGATTTTATTTACTTACTTGAGAGAG
Organism: Leptonychotes weddellii; assembly: GCF_054177405.1. Classification (NCBI taxonomy): domain Eukaryota; kingdom Metazoa; phylum Chordata; class Mammalia; order Carnivora; family Phocidae; genus Leptonychotes; species Leptonychotes weddellii. The sequence continues at coordinate 40,904,773 of NC_138383.1, read as the reverse complement.
AGAGAGAACGCCAGCAGGGGATGGAGCAGAGGGAGGAGCAGAGAGACCAGCAGACCCTGTGCTGAGCGTGGAGCCCAAGGTGGGGTTAGATCCCATGACCCTGAGATCATGACCTGAACCAAAATCGAGAGTTGGACGCCCAACTGACTGAGCCACCCACGTGCCCCTAAGGTGCTTCAGTTGTTTTGTCAACATTATTCTTCAACATATATTTATTTAGCATTTATTATGTGCTAGGCACTGGGCTAGGGATACAGCATGAGCAAATAGTCAGGGTCTCAGTCCTCATGGAGCTTAAGCTCCCATTTGGAGCTGGAAGGCGGTGAGGGAGGGAGAGAGTCAGGGAGATGAGGTTGAAAAGGTAGGCTGGGGTCAGACCATGCAGCCCTCATAGGTCATGCCAAGGATTTAAGGCTTATCCTAAGAATGGTGGGAAGCCGTTGAAGAATTTCAGTCACGAGAGTATCAGCAGGTCTGTGTTATTGAAAGATCACTTTGGCTCCTCAGTGGAGGCAAAAGTCAATGGATTTGAGGGCTATTTAGGAGGTAGATCAGCAGGGCTTGGTAATATTTTCACTCTGGGATGAGAAGGGAAAGGAAGGTGTTAGGGCCAATTCTTCATTTTCTGGCTTGTGCTTCTGTGATAGGAAACCCCGGAGGAAGAACATGAGTTCAGTTTCGAAGATGTCTTTGAAATAATCCAAGTGGAGGTGTCACAAAGGCAATGGGCTAGGAGGATCTGTCGCTCAGATGACAGTAATGGGCTAAGTCCCTAAAAAAAACTCTTGTCATCGAGGAATTTTTTTTTTTTCATGTATTGAGGGAGCCATCAAAGTGGGGAAAGTGACGGTGAGGTAGCCCAGCAGGGAGTAAAATTCCTCCACATTTATGTTGGGGAAAGTTAAGATCTGCCCACCTTAGAAATGGTCTCCATAAATGTGGAATGAAAGAAACTAGTTCTATTATTGAATAAGCATTAACCCAGACTGGGATACATCACAAGTATTCTGCTAATGAGATTACAAAAACAAAAACGAAATTCTACCATTTACAATTCATTACATACACAGTCTCAAGATTAATGGTAATCTTGTAAGAACACTTGACAGCACCATTTGATGTACATGCTTTCATAGTTCCTCCGAAATTCACCTGGTAATTGGGGTGGCCATCTGTACTAATTAATTGCCTTTATCTGAAAGAAAAGTAAAACCTCTCTAATCTCGGTGTGCAGAGAATAGAGGTGTGTAGGCTAAACTCCTACTGTGACTGGGAGAGGGGGCGCTGTCTTCCTGTGTATTTACATTTAAAAGAGATGGCTTCTAGGACCTTCAAAAAACCTTCCTGAGTCCTGCAGCTAGCTTATTTAACCTTTAAAAAGATTTGCATACATATCAAAGGACAGAGGAAAGTTTTATAAATACTAGGTTATTCAAAGAAATGCTCTAAGAAAAAAGAGAGGAAAAAAGATCTCTTTCCCTTTTGGCAACAGAGAAAAGTCAATTTTAAAAATTTACTTATGGTGCAGTAAAATGTTGGACTGGAGCACACACAGAATGGGGATGATTCTGAAGAGACTTTGAAGTGAGTTCCATGTAGTTTTGCATAGTTAGGATGCCCTCAAATGGTCAAATGCAGCCCATAATTTCTGGTACATTGATTTAAAGAAAAATGTAGATCTGGGTCCTCCTGGTAGTTTCCAGCCAAAACTCTTGTCTCTCATAGTTAACCCTTCCAGGGCTTGTCTTGTCCTCCTTAAGGTCAATAATGTCATTTCTTAGTCCTACCCAATGTTAAAAAACAAAATTCAAATAAGTAAAATTTAAAGATTTTTTTTTTAAGATTTTATTTATTTATTTGACAGAGAGAGACACAGTGAGAGAGGGAACACAAGCAGGGGGAGTGGGAGAGGGAGAAGCAGGCTTCCCGCGGAACAGGGAGCCCGGTGCGGGGCTCGATCCCAGGACGCTGGGATCATGATCTGAGCCGAAGGCAGACGCTTAACGACTGAGCCACCCAGGCGCCCAAAATTTAAAGATTTTATTAGCTTTATTCAATGATTCATGAATCAGGCAGCGTCCCATCTAGCAGACAGAAAGGAGCTTCAAGGAGCTATACAAAATGAAAAACTTTTATAAGCAGAAGGGAGTGGGAACAAGGAAGTTATACTAGCAAAAAGTGGATTGGTTTTGGCAAGGTCACTTTCCTTTAGGGGATTGCAGGGGTCTATCAGATTACCTCACTAATGCTGACCAGGTGATTCCTGATTGATTTAAGATTCCACTCTTGGAAGAGTCTGAGACTGTAATTAAACTAAAACTTGGTTTGGTGATGTGGGGCTTAGCATACGTGACTCTGTTTTGGGTCTTTTGCCTTGTTTTTAACCCCAGTTATACACAGATGAGACCTTTCTTTGGTAGGTAATGTTAAGATTTTAATGCAGAAATGAACTCTCGATTAATCTATTCTGGAAAGCTACAAACATGAGGATAGAAATTGAGGTTGAATGGCAAGTAAATTTAGCTTGGAAGCTTCTTGCCACCCACCAAGGTAGGAAATTGAATAAATGCTTTTAGATTCTGACTGAGCTCTCCCTCCAATCCTTAAGTTCACGGTAACCTGAGACTTGTCTACTCATCTGCTTTGTGGGAGGGAGAGGTCTGCTGATAGCTGCTGAATTAATGGAACATTGCTTACCAGTAGTTTGAGCTTGTTTGCTGTAGCTAGAGCTTTACTTTATCAAGTAAGATCTTGTTTGTACTGGGAGCACTGTTTGGAAGGGAGATGTAAGATTTTCCAGGTTTATGTAAGATTTTCCAGGTTTATATGAGTAGTACTTAGCAGTTGTTAAACTGGAAAGTGTATTAGGAAACTACTATTGCTTCAAAATTCTCTGTGAGTATGGTATTATAGTCCAGATTGGCTTAAAACATTAGCTAAACTGAATCAAGGAAATTGTACTGAGTTCCTATTAAGCAGTTAGCTTGTTTACATTCAATTCTTGCATAAAAGCCTTTGTATTTTATTTGGGTGATTGCAGCTGAATATGGGGATCTATTCACCTAGACAGTATTAAAATTCTTCCTGTTTAGGGCTCCAACTAAAGGATTACTAATATTATTATTTATTCTCTATGTAATGCACTTAATGTGGACTTTAGAGTCTGAATACCTGGTTCAAATCTCTGTTCTACCACTTGCTAGCTATGTGACTTCAAGTGCTTTTCTCATTTAGCAAATGGAAATTACTATCATACCTACCTCATAGGATTGGTATGTGGAGGAAATGAGATCATGGGTATGGAGTCTGTAGCCCAGTAAGTTGCAAACACACAAAAAAGTTAGTAATTGTTATTAATATTTTTCTTTACACAGTAGCCATATATGGTAACAAGCTAAAAGTTACTTTTTTAAAGTACATTTTGGACATTTGTGTAATATTATTGTTTCACTCCATTAAACTCGTCATGTGTGTTAGAAACGGTCACAGAGTAAGTAAAAGATTAATTATATTAGAAATAGAAATGCACTCTGGTGCAGGAGTTGGGATATCTAGTAATTTCTGCCACATTTTCAAGGGAATGAAGGATTGTGACATATCTTGTAGCATTCTGTAATGTATGAAAAGCTTCTGAAAGCAGCATTGTCCCTCTTTTCCTATCAGTTGCTGGGTCTTTACAAAGGGCAAGCTTTTTTCTCTCTTCTTAACCTGAAGATTTACAAATTGTGACAAATAGTGGTTCTTTTTGTGCATACTGTACATGCACCTCCCAAGGGCCCAAGCCAGTAGGTTGCACAAAAGTGTTACAGCTTTTGCTCTCCACTGACTCTTTGGATAGCGATTGGGGCCTGAAGTTCCAGCTCCTGAGAACTAGGAGATAGGAGTACCGCGAGGGAGCCCGAGGCGCTACAGGTGTTCAGTTTTTTCATTTCACATATGCTGCCCATTTGTTCATTATTCATCCAACAGTATTTGTGTCTGGCACAGGAAGCAGAGAATTGAGGGGCTTAAGCCACCAGAGAGAGTCCACATGTGGACAGATCAAGTACAACCAGGTATTCCAAAAGCTCTGGCATGAGGCCCCAGACAGTTCTGGGCTTTCTTCTTGATCTGATTTTTAGGTTGAGAAACACTTACATGAGGTAAACTTGCAACGGTAGAGGAGGTTTCTAGCAGCTGGGGTAAGCAATTCCAATGGACCCCACTCATCACTTTATAGTATATGAGGAACTGTTATCTCTTTATCTCTTATCATAACTGTCTTGAGATGTGTGTAGAATGAGGATTATGTCCTTATTTTATAGGTAGGGAAGCTGGGGTCCAAAGTGGAAAATAAGTTCCATTATAGAACAGGAAATAAATGATGGCAACATTTTGACTCCACCAGTGCTCCACCATGTAGTAATTATAGTGATTTCCATTTCGTTTGTAATGCTGGACTGCCTCAGTTTAAGGAATCTAGACTTATGAAAATCCAGGTGTACTAATTCACTCAGGTTTAAGAGGTGAATATTCACATTGCAGACGGATTTTCTAGCAAAGGTAGGTATTCTAAGTTGTATTCAGATGGACTTAGGGCAGTTTGTGGATTTCCTGATATTTCCACAGTTTATTTGTATAAACTTATATTTTAGCAGATTCAGCAGTAATAAGGTTTCCAAAGGAATCTATTCCAAGAAAAGATAGAGAATTTTTAAAATTCAATACATAAATTTAAAAACTGTGGTACTTAATTTTCCCCAGTGTTTCTCAGACAGTAATGCCCCCCAAAAAATTGTTTAAAAAATTTAAATGCAACTTCGTAGGAAAATGTCTGTTATGTTCCTCAGTGTGTTGTGTGTGGTAGAATATTGTACTGTGTAGAACTGTTTCAATTAATGAAAAGGGGGATAAAAAAAGAGAAGGTCACTTCATTGTTAATTGGTGGATAAGGAGAGATGAAATTTAAATAGTTAATTTGGCCACCCATGAGTACTAGACATAGCAAGAAAGATTAATTTATCCATTTTCCTTGTTCCTTCTTTTTTTTTTTTTTAAAGATCTTATTTATTTATTTGTCAGAGAAAAAGAGAGCACAAACAGGGGGAGTGGCAGGCAGAGGGAGAAGCAGGCTCTTCGCTGAGCAAGTAGCCCGATGTGGACTCCATCCCAGGACCCTGGGATCATGACCTGAGCCAAAGGCAGACATTTAAATGAGCCACCCAGGCATCCCTTCTTTATTTCTTCTTTTCACCCTTTCTGACATTACCTACCAACTTTCTAAGTAGAGAACCCAGTAATTATAGAGATCATTGCTATCATTTCTAATCCTTCCTGCAACTGTATGAGGCAGATAAGGAAACTGGCTGAAATATTAAGTAACTTGTCTAGAGATACTTACCTAGTTAGTCTGGTTATTGGTGTTTTTGAACCTAGGTCTGCTTAGTTCCAAAGGCGGTTTGCTATATCATATCAGTCATTTGAAATTATCATCATACCTGTCATTTATATCTTAATAGAAAAATGGTAGCTGGAACTTGATCTTAGGTAAAAATCAAGAGAAATTTGGGGCACCTGGGTGGCTCAGTCGTTAAGCGTCTACCTTTGGCTCAAGTCCTGATCCCAGGGTTCTTGGATTGAGCCCCGCATCAGGCTCCCTGCTCAGCGGGAAGCCTGCTTCTCCCTTTTCCACTCCCCCGCTTGTGCTCCTGCTCTCGCTCTCTCTCTCTCTGTCAAATAAATAAATAAAAATCTAAAAAAAAAAAAAAAATTTAAAGAGAAATTTATTGGGAAAAAGATTACTGAATTGTAAGAAACAAAGTTTGGTTCTGAACTGTATCAGGAGAAAGATGTGGTTGGACAACTGTAGCTACTGACACCAGGCCAGAGATATTGGATAAAGTGAGGAAATGTAAATTCTTACAAGAAGCAAATTTCACAGTGATCTAGTATCTTTTTTTTTCTTCCCATAAACTTGAAATTAATAGTAGTTGCTTTTTTTCCCCCAACATTTTAAATTTAACTTGGCCACACATCACGTCTTATAAGCCATCTTTTGAAAGTTTCTAATTGACATGCAGTATTTGATTATGAAGGCATTCAGATAGGATGATTTGAGAGAGAATTTCCATTTGATTAGGTTTGTGTTATTATCAGTTTTAATTTCTAGCAGTAGGAAAAAGTCCATTAAGTCCTTGGGATGAGGTGGGAAGACTTCTGGTATGGTAAAGAGGTTGCAAATTTCCCCAAGAAACTAACTATAAAACAGGACAGATTTGTCAAAAACAACCATTTCAAAGGTCTGGAAATTGACCAAAGGCACACAACAAATTTGAAAAGCATTTATTCATGAAGAAGCGTCGAACAGGGGTGCATGGGTGGCTCAGTCATTAAGCGTCTGCCTTTGGCTCAGGTCATGATCCCAGGGTCATGGGATGGAGCCCCGTGACCACCCTGTGATTGAGTCCCAAATCGGGCTCCCTGCTCATCGGGAAGCCTGCTTCTCCCTCTCCTACTCCCTGTGCTTGTATTCCCTCTCTTGCTGTCTCTATCTCTGTCAAGTAAATAAATAAAATCTTTAAAAAAAAAGAAAATGCATCAAACGTTAGGTGAGACCAATGGGAATCTGTGGTGTTCCTGCCTGGGCTCCTCCCATCCCATCCCATACCCCCAGCTCAGTTAGTGTAGTAGTTCAACCGGGTGACCAGCTGTCTTACTGTTGGGGCTAGCTATTTGGAGCAGAGAGAAAACCAAAAACCATGTCCAGCAGCTTTCTTAGTCTTAGGTTGTAGCCCTGGTTGGGCAAGCAGTGAACCAGTAGACGAACTAGAAATTTGACAGGTCCTATAAATAAGACAGCCATAGATAGGCTTGATAAACCCCCACGTACTTTGGATGACTGGAAAGCTACATGTATGAGCATAGTTTGCTAGAGAGGGCCCAAGCTATCCACAGATCCCTGGATGACAGTGCGCAACTACAGAGGAGTTATGAGAAAGCTTGATGAAAAGGAAAAGCTAAGGAAGACTTGAAAATTGCTTGAACTTTGAATGTACTTCCCATACCACACATAGATCCATCTGCAAAGGGTAGAAGCTGTATTTGTCTGAGATGTTTGGGCACAAATACTGACATATAATGGTTGACTATTAAGATATTCAGATAACCACCAGTAGGAATCCAAGCATAAAAATAAAAATAAGAAAAAAAGAAAAACTGAGCAGAGACCTCTGGCCACATACTGTGGGTGAACCAAAATCCATAGGTTTAGTACAGGCAAGTTATTAAACAAATTTTAAAAGTCTGCTACTCTACCTGTCTCCAGAGGAGAAAATGAGAATCTGGAGTTGCTACAGTGTAATAGCTAAAATAGCCAGTTTTCAATAAAAAATGTGTAAGAAATGTTGAAAAACAGGAAACTGTGACTCATACCTAGGGGAAAATAGCAAAAAGAACAAAGGTTGAAGACAGATTAATAGAGCCTCAGAAATCCTTGGGACAATATCAAGTGTACTATCATTTGGGAGTCCCAGAAGAAGAGAGAATGGAGCAGAAAAAGTATTTAAAGAAATAGGGGGGGCGCCTGGGTGGCTCAGCTGGTTAGGCGACTGCCTTAGGCTCAGGTCATGTTCCTTGAGTCCCGGGATCGAGTCCCACATCGGGCTCCCTGCTCAGCAGGGAGTCTCCTTCTCCCTCTGACCCTCATGATCTCTCTATCTCATTCTCTCTCTCAAATAAATAAATAAAATCTTAAAAAAAAAAAAAAAAAGAAATAGTGTCCCAGGGTGCCTGGGTGGCTCAGTTGTTAAGCCCCTGCCTTTGGCTTAGGTCATGATCCCAGGGTCCTGGGATGGAGTCCTGTGTCAGGCTCTCTGCTCAGTGGGGAACCTGCTTCTCCCTCTCCCTTTGCCTCTCTACCTCCCCCCTCCACCCCCACTCATGCACTCACTCTCTCTAAAATGAATAAATATTTAAAAAAAAAAAAAAGAAATAATGTCCCCAAATCCCGAAACTTGACAAAGAACACTATTAGTTTCCTATTGCTGCTATAAGTTACCACAAATGCAATAGCTTAAAACTCCATAAATTTATTATCTTATAGTTCTTAAGGTCAGAAGTCCTAAAATCAAGGTATCAGTGAGATTGTATTCCTGCTGGAAGCTCTAGAGGGAATCTGTTTACTTGCCTTTTCCAACTTCTATAGGCCATCAACATTCATTAGCTCAGGGTCCCTTCCTTATATTACTCTAACCTCTACTCTGTTGTCACATCTACTCTATGACTCATCCCTCTTGCCTCCCTCTTATAAGGACTCTTGTGATTGTATTGGGCCTGCCCAGATAATGCAGGATAATCTCCCCATCTTGAGATCCTTAATTAATTGCATCTGTAAAGTTCCTTTTACCATATAAATAAAATAATATACTCATAGGTTCCAGGGATTAGGATGTGGACATCTTTGGGGGATTTTATTCAGGCTACTATAAACATCAGTATATATATCCAGGAAACTCAGTAAACCCCAAGTAGGGTAAACATAAAGATTCTCATCTAGATACATCATAGTAAAATTGTTGAAAGCCAAAGATCAAAGTTAAAAGCAATAAGAGAAAAATTACTACAGGGGGCAATCATATATGATTAATGGTTTAACTTCTCATCTTAAAGAATGGTGTTGGAACTTCTGGTTTCTTATTCAGCATGTAAGGAGCTTAGAAGTTGCCTTTCCATCCTAACAAGTAAAAAGCAGAACAAATGGAAAAATCAACCAACTCTTAGATCCATCAGAGTCATGAGATCACAGAGCAAACTTTTGCCACCAAAATTGGCAAAACAGGTGGATACAGAGAATCACACTTGTTGGAGCAGTACTGCTGCAGGAAAACCTGAACTGTAATTGACAAATTGCTGGAGGCTCAATGTGGACAAGTCTGAGAGTTAAAAACTCTGGAGTGACCCAGTGTAAAGGGAGCCCCACAGTTTTGTGAGTTTTGACTCCAGGAGCTCTACCAGGCCCTCACAGTGCATACCGGGAGAAAAATTCCCTTGTGCTTCTGTTATGGGGAGGGAAAAGTAACTTTTGAAATATGGCAGAGCATTTTGTTCTTAACAAGACCTGCCCTCAGGAGAAGCTATTTTATCTAGGGAACTTACTTAGGGAAGGGGATATACTCAACTCCAGCTCCCTCTAGTCATCCTGTCCTAGCTAAGGAGGGGGATAAAACCCTGAGAACCACTGATGAAGTTCACAGTTAGGGGGATAGGCTTACCAAAAGACTAGATCTAATCATTGGACCATAGCATGCTTCTACTGCCTCTTCATTTCTCAAAGCCTATTTACTACAGTTCTTTTTAACCAGTACATCATTTCTGCCTTTTTTTTTTTTTAAGATTTTATTTATTTGTCAGAGCTAGAGCACAAGCAGGGGGAGCAGCAGGCAGAGGGAGAAGCAGGCTCCCCACTGAGCAAGGAGCCTGATGCAGGAGTCAATCCCAGAACCCTGGGATCATGACCTGAGCTGAAGGCAGATGCTTAACCACCTGAGCTACTCAGGTATCCCGATTTCTGCCTTTCAAGAAAACAGTACAAGACATACTGAAAGACAAAAAATAAAGTTTGAGGAGACCGAACAGCATTAGAACCACAGTCAGATATGGCAGGAAAGTTGGAATTATCAGACTGATAATTTGAAAACTATGATTAATATGCTAAGGAGTTTAAAAGAAAAAAATAGACAACATGCAAGAACAGATGGATAATATAAGCAGAGAGAAAATCTAGGAAAGAATAAAAAAGAAATGCTAGAGATAGAAAACACTCTAAGAGAAATGAATGTCTGATGGGCATGGCTGAGGAAAGAATCTCTGAGCTTGAGCATATGACAATAGGAACTTTCTGTTCTATTCCTTTTAGTTCCTTTCTTCCCAAAACTGAAAAGCAAAAAGAAAGAGATATATAAGAACTGTGAAACAACTACAAAAGATGTACTGTATACATAATGGGAATATCAGAAGGAAAAGAAAAAGAATCAGAAACTATTTGAAACAACAATGATAGAGAATGTCCCCAAATTAATCGGAGACACCAAACCACAGATCCAGGAAGCTCAGGGAATACCAAATAAGGTAATGCCAAGATAATCTCACAACACCTAGGCATACTATTGTTAAACTTCAGAAAATCAAAAATAAGAAAAAAAACCTTGGAAGAAGCAAAACACCACCCCCCACACAAAAAAACTTACCATAGCAGAACAAAGATAAGAAATATATCTGATTTCTCTTCAGAAACCATGTAAACAAAAACAGAATAGGGTGAAACTTCCAAAATGTTAAGAGAAAAAAGCCTAGAAATTTTAAACAAAATTTTTAAATTTTTATTTATTTTTTAAGTAATCTCTACACCCAACATGGGTCTCAAACTCACAACCTGGAGATCAAGAGTCACATGCTCCACTAACTGAGCCAGCCAGGTGCCTCAAAAAGCCTAGAATTCTATACCCTGGGAAGTTACCTTTCAAAAGTGAAGGAGAAATAGACTTCTCAGACAAACAAAAATTGAGGGAGTTTGTTGTCAGTAGACTTGCCTTGCAAGAAATGTTAAAAGTTCTTTAGAGAAGGAAGATGGTATAGGTCAGAAACTCGTAACTACATAAAAGAAGAAAGAGCATTAGTGAATGTAAAATAAAAACTTTAATTTTCCTCTTAATTGGCCTAACAGGTAACAGTTTGCTCAGAATAATAATAGGAAAAATGTATCAGTTTGTGTGTATATGCATATGTATATGTGAAATGAATGACAGCAATGATATAAGAGATGGAAGAAAGGAATTAATATTTTGTCACTTGCATTATCTGTGAAGTGGTATAGTGTTAATTGAAAGTGGGCTTGGATTAGTTATAAATATGCTGCATTCTGTAAGGCAACCACTAAAAAAAGTTTAAAAAGAAGTATAATTGATATTCTAAGAAAGAGAAAATGGAATCATATAAATGCTCAGTTAAACTCCAGAAGGTAGAAAAAGTGTGGAAGACAAAAAATAGGAGCAAAGAATGATGACAACAAAGAGAAAACAGTAACAAATATGGTAGATATTAATCTAAGTATATAAATAATCACTCTAAAGGTCAGTGGCCTATATATACCAATTATAAGAAATTTTCAGAGTGGATCAAAAAACAAGACCCAACAATATGTTGTCTACAAGAAACCTATTTTAAATATAAAGACATATAGATTAAAATAAAGGGGTGGAGAAAGATATATCATGCCAGCACTAATGAAAAGAAAGCAGGAGGGCGCCTGGGTGGCTCAGTTGGTTAAGCAACTGCCTTCGGCTCAGGTCATGATCCTGGAGTCCCGGGATCGAGTCCCACATCGGGCTCCCTGCTCAGCAGGGAGTCTGCTTCTCCCTCTGCCCTTCCCCCCCTCATGCTCTCTCTCTCTAATAAATAA
>NC_138383.1:40864304-40893239 GCF_054177405.1 Leptonychotes weddellii | reverse complement strand
GAATAAAGAGGGGCATTACATAATGATAAGGGGAGTAAAAATACTCCCAAAAGACATAACATTCCTTAATGTGTATTCACCTAACTACAGTGTGTCAAGGTACATGTGGAAAAAACTGGTAGAATCACTAAGACAAATAGATGAATCCACTATTGTAATTGGAGACTTAATACCTCTTTGTCAGAAATGAACATAATTCACCAAGCAGAAAATCGGTAAGAACGTATTTGAAGTTAACAGCACCATCAATCAACTGGATATAATTAACATCTATAGAATATTTCATCCAACAACAGCAGATTACAAATTATTCTCAAGTTCACATGGAACATTCACCAAGATAGATCATATTCTGGGCCATAAAACACAATAAACTTAAAAGAATTAAAATCATATATTGTCTGCTTTTGGGCCACATTGGAATTAAAGTAGAAGTCAGTAACAGAAAGGTAGTTGGAAAATGGCCTAAAATACGTGGAAGATTAAACAACACACTTCTAAATAACACGAGGGTCAAAGAAGAAATCTGAAATTTAAAAATATTTTGAACTAAATGGAAATGAAAATCCAATTTATCAGAATGTGTGGAATGTAGTGAAAACTATGCTTAGAAATTTATAGCATTGAATGCATATATTAGAAACAAAAGAAAAATCCCAAATTAGTAATTTAAGCTTCTATCTTAGGAAGAAGAACAAATTAAATCAAAAGTAAGCAGAATAATAATGATAATTGGAGTAGAAATCAATGAAATTGAAAAATAAGAATCGGTAAAATCAAAACCAAAAGCTGATTTTTTTGAAGAGATCAATAAAATTGATAAGCCTCTAGCCAGGGTAACTAAGAAAAGGAAAAAAAAAAAAGACATTGCTAATATCAAAAGAGAAAGAGGAGACATCACTACAGATCCCATGGACATGATACTAAAGGAATATGAACAATTCTGTATCCACAATTTTGATAACCTAGATGAAATTGACCAATTATTTGAAAGACACAATGTGTCAAACTCATACAAGAGGAAATAGACAATCTGAATAGGCCTATATCTGTGAAAGAAATGGGATTAATAATTAATGTTCCAAATTAGAAAGCACCAGACCTGAATGAGTTCACTGGTGAATTCTGCTAAACATTTAAGTAAGAAATTATGCCAATTCTCTATAATCTCTTCCAGAAGATGGAAGTAGAGGGAATGCTTCCTTACTTATTCTGTGAGGCCAATATTCCCCTGATACCGAAACTGGACAAAGAGATTACAAGAAAATAAAACTACAGACCCATATCTCTCATGAACATATATGCAAAATTCCTCAACAAAATATTACCAAATCGAATCAAGCATTGTATAAATTGAATTATACACCATGACCAAGTGGAATTTATCTCAGCATGTAAGGCTGGTTGAACATTCAAAAATCAATATAACCCATCACATTAACATACTAAAGAAGAAAAATTATGTGACCATGTCAGTGGATGCAGAAAAAGCAGTTGACCAAATCCAGTACCCATTCATGATTAAAAACAACAACAACAACAAAAAACCCCAACTCTCAGCAAACTGGTAATAGAAGAGAACTTCCTCAACTTGAAAAAGAACATTTATAATAAACCTACAGCCAACATCAACCTGCTTAATAGTGAGAAACTCAAAGCTTCCCTACTGAGATTAGGAAAAAGGCAATGCTCTTCTCACCACTGCTTTTCAAAAGAGTACTGGAAGTCCTAGCTAATGTAATGAGAAAGGGAAGCAAAAAGTATACCGTTTGGGAAGGAAGAAACAAAACTGTCTTTTTTTTGCAGAAGACATGATTGTCTATGTGGAAAACCCAAAAGAATCAGCAAAAAAACTCCTGGAATTAATAAGCAATTATAGCTAGGGTATAGGATACAAAGTTAGTATATAAAAGTCAGTCATTTTCCTATATGCCAGCAATGAACAAGGGGAATTTGAAATTAAAGACAATATTATTTCTGTTAGCATCCCCCCCAACAAAAATGAAGTACTTAAGTATAAGTCTAATAAAATGTACAAGATGTATATGAGGAAAACTACAAAACTCTAATATATGAAATAAAAGAACTAAATAGTGAGATATTCCATGTTCACGGATAGAATGACTCAATATTGTCAAGATGTCGGTCCTCAGCTTGATCTATGATTTCAACATAATCTCAATAAAAATCTCAGCAAGTTATTTTGTGGATATTGACAAACTGGTTCTAAAATTTATATGGAGAGGCAAAAGACCCAGAATAGCTGACTTGATAATTGAAGAACAAAGTTGGAAGATGCAGCTTTAAGACTGACTGTAAAGCTACACTAATCAAGACAATATGGTATTTGTGGAAGAACAGACAGACAGATCAGTGGAACAGAATAGGGAGCCCAGAAATAGACCCACAAAGCTCTAGTCAGTTGATCGTTGACAAAGGAGCAAAGGCAATATAATGGAGCAAAGATAGTTCTTTCAACAAATGATGCTGGAACAACTGTACACCCACATGCCCCAAAAATGAAGCTAGACACAGATCTTACACCCTTTACAAAAATTAACTCAGACTGGATCACAGACTTAAATGTAAAACACAAAGCTATAAAACAAGAATATAATGTTGGAGAAAACCTTGGTAATTTGGGGTATACTGATGCCTTTTTAGATTCAACACCAAAGACATGATCCATGAAAGAAATACTTGATAACCTAGACTTCATTAGAATTAAAAACTTCTGCTCTGGAAAAAACGGTCAAGAAAATGAGAAGATAAGCCACAGACTGGGAGAAAATATTTGTAAAAGACATATCTGATCAAACACTGCTATCCAAAATATACAAAGAACTCTTAATTTAAAACTCAATAGTAGGAAAATGAACAACTGAAAATTGGAGCAAAAGACTGACAGACACCTTAGCAAAGAAAATATGCAGATGGTAAGTAAACATGAAAAGATGTTCAACATCCTGTGTCTCTGGAGAATGGCAAATTAAAACAACAGTGAGATATCAATACGCACCTATTAGAATGGCCAACGTCCAGAACACTGACACCACCAAATGCTGGCAAGGATGTGTAGCAACAAGAACTCTCACTTATTGCTGGTAGCAATGCAAAATGTCACAGCCGCTTTGGAAGACAGTTTGGCAGTTTCTTACAAAATTAAACATACTTTTACCGTATGACCCAGCAATTGCACTCCTTGGTATTTACCCAAATAGAGAACTTTTATGTCCACACAAAAACCTGCAGATGGGTGTTTTTAGCTTATTTATTCACAATTGCCACTACCTGCAAGCAACCAAGATGCCCTTCAGTAGGCAGATAAACTATGGTATATCCAGGAATATTATGTAATTTTTTTTGTGGTACAAGAAAATGTTATTCAATGTGCAAAGGAAATGAGCTATGAAACCATGAGGAGACATGGAGGAACCTTAAATGCCTATTACTAAGTGAAAGAAGCCACTGTAAAATGGTTGCATACTGTGTGCTTCCAACTATCTGACATTCTGGAAAAGGCAAAACTATGGAGACAGTAGAAATATCTGTGGTTGCCAGGAGTTGGGGTGGGGGGGGAGGAAGGGATGAATCAACAGGCCCAGAGAATACTTAAGGCAGTGAAACTATTCTATATGATACTATAGTGGTGGGCATATGTCATTATACATTTTTCAAAACCCATGGAATGTGCACCATCAGTAAACCATAACATAAATGAGGAGTCAACACAGGTTCATCAGTTGTAACATTTACCACCATGATGGGGGATGGTGATAGTGCGGGGGGGTTGTACACCTGTAAGGAGAAGGGGTATAAGAGAACTGTACTTTCTGCTCACTTTTGCTGTGAATCTAAAATAGCTCTAAAAAATAAAGTGTATTAATAATTGAAAAAAAGAGTGCTTGTCACAGAACAGTGGAGTTCCAATGTTCAACGAAAAAACTGTCAACACCAAATTCTATATTAAATTTTATATCTAAAACCATCCTTTAAAAATGAAAGTAAAATATATTCTCACGCAAACAAAGATGAGGTAATCTCTTGATTACAGACTTATCTTTCAAGAAATACTAAGGGATCTTTTAGGCCAAAAGGAAATGACTCCAGACTATATGTTGTATCTGCAGGTGGAAATAAAGAGCCCTGGAAATGATTAACTTGTGGGTAGTTATAAAAGACTGTAAATATGTTTTCTCTTAATTTTTGTAAAAGTCGTAAGACCGTATTAAAGCAGTAATAATTATTAACACTGTTGGGTTGACATGTTTAGATGTAATCTGTATGATAATAAATTCACAAAGGAGAAAGAATAGCCAGAACGGGGTGTTTGAAGTGAAGATTATAAAGGGCTGCTGTTTGACTAGGGGAGTGGCCAAAGTAGGGTGGAGGACAAGATAATGGAGGACAGGTCACAGAACTAAGGCATAGGTAGGAGCACCCATGTGTATATAAAATCTCTAAGAATTCTGATGACAGGAAATGTGCTGGAGAGAGTAACAGTGAGTAGCTAAAAATCTTTTTAAGTAATGCTGGGGTGTGGGGGTGGTGGTGACCAAGAGGAAAGCAGGTGCTTATATTGCAGTGTGTGACATCTTCTGACAAGGAAGAGGCACAGCTGGGCAGTTTTAGGGAGAAAGGGAGGAATAGTGAGGAGCAAAGACAGCCCCACCGTACCTTTGAGCGAGTTTGTGAGGGGTATGGGGGAGAAAACAGCCACCACTGCAGAGGTCTGCAGGGGAATCTGTCCTCAGGAGGAGCCAGACATCGTTGGAACAGGAAGGTGAAGGGGCTGTCCAGAGTAGAAGATTTGAGTTCAAGATGCATGATTTTGCTCGATGAGTGACCAAGAGGACCACGGGTTAATATGGGGAAGGGTGGGAGGTGGGGTCAGAAAAGGGAGTGCGCAGAGTGCTTTAGGAGCCCGGGATGTCTCAAGAGACCTGGACTTCCTGTGGTGACTGATGTAAACAGATAAAAATTATGATGAGATTGGTCCCAGTGGTTTCCGGGCAGATGGGGGTGGCGGGGTTGGGCATTGGGGTAGGGGTGGGAGTGGAGGGCCTCTTCTGGACTCTTGTTGATGGAATCTAGAAAAAAAGCAGTTACCCCGACCCTGTGAATGGAAGTTGGCAGATAGCCCTTATTACCCTCAGAGTGGCACATCTCTTTTTTTTTTTTTAAGATTTTATTTATTTGCGAGAGAGAGAATGAGACAGAGAGCATGAGAGGGGGGAGGGTCAGAGGGAGAAGCAGACTCCCTGCTGAGCAGGGAGCCCGATGTGGGACTTGATCCCGGGACTCCAGGATCATGACCTGAGCCGAAGGCAGTCGCTTAACCAACTGAGGGCACATCTCTTTTGATAGACAATTACAGAGATCTTCAGGGGCTTCTAACTTTAGTATCTATTAAAATCATCGGAGGAGGGGCACCTGGGTGGCTCAGGTGGTTAAGCATCTGCCTTCGGCTCAGGTTATGATCCCAGGGTCCTGGGATCGAGCCCCGCATTGGGCTCCCTGCTTGGTGGGGGCCTGCCTCTCCCTCTGCTGTTCCCCCTGCTTGTGCTCTCTCGCTCTCTCTGTCAAATAAATAAATAAAATAGTTTTTAAAAATCATTGGAGGGGGACATCAAGAGTCCAGATTCCTAGGTCTCACCTTTTCTGGTATTACTGATTTCAAAGGTCTTCACTGGGTGGAGCCCTGGAGCTGGATTTTAACAGGTGCTTCTAATGTAGGTAGTGATTAGACGAGGATGAGTAATGCGGCTTGGAGCCAGCTCGTTTGGAAAATACATCAGGAGGGGAGGCCTGGAAAAGTCTGATGATTTACTCTGTAGCCACCTGGTCTCAAGTCCCAGGAAAGGTCCAAATCAAGAGCCCACCCACCATGCTGCCCCACAGAGGTGCCACTGTAACTTAACATTGGTCAGTTTGTCCCTTTTGGTGTTCTAGTTGGTAGTATTTATTAGCTAATTTTATTTTACAAAGTTGATACTTTCAGTGTAGCTAATTGTTTACTTTTCCAACTCCATTTTTAGCAAAGTTGAGAGTGAAGTAGAAATTATGGAAATGCTCAAAGATACACAAAACTTGAATAGTACAGTGAACCCCTATGTACCCTGTACCCAACCTCAACAGCCATCAGCATTTTGCCATGGAAGGAAAGAGACTTTAATCTTTCATTTCTTGACTCCTAAAATTGCCTCTAAAATTTGTTTGCTTTTACCTCATTCTGTGGTTAAGCTTATTAACTTTTATATCACCAGAAAAAAAAAAGCTTCATTGTGTAACAGTGTATATTTTATTGCAGTGTAAAAGATAGCCCTTATAAGCTGTTACACAGACAACAAATACAGTGAATGTATAAAAGATGTTTTCAATTGCAAGTGTTTTTCCTTTTAATATAGATTCTGGAATTTGCCAAATATATATTTTTTAAGCCTGAAAGGCTCTGAGAGAGAAATAAGAGGAAAAATATGTTTGGGGAAAAGTGGGAAATCTAAGAGTGGTTGAAATAAAATTTTTTGACTCCCTACCGTGGGCCTGTCCCGAGGAGACATAGCTATGTCTCGGGGAGCAATTTGCTAGGACACTGAAAATAAAGTGATCAGGCACTCGCCAGGCTATTTTTAAATGAAAGCTTAGAAGTTGGCGATGGAAAACCCCTCTCAGGTTATTCTGCTTTCCTTCTGCTTTTGCCCTTTCAGTTTGTGAAATTCCTTCCTTTATGTTTTCTGGCATAAAAGTCAGTGCACTACAAGTTTTAAGTACAAGCATTGTAAAAACTGCTTCAGAATAAAGGGCATTTCCTAGTTAAATTTCACAATAATGTTTTTCACTTCTAAAAATAACTTGGAATTCAGGGTGAAGCATCATCCTAAATGAATTACAGTAAGGCAGATTGTCTAACAGAGACAGTGAACAGGGGCAGATGATTTATCTAAATCCATGAGGAAACTAAGACAGTCATTTGTTAGAATTTCAGATAATCTGATTTCAACCATGAGCCCACATGAAATTGGGCAGCATTTAGTGTTTAATCCTTTGTGAATGACATACTTGTTTTTTCTTTTTGTGATAAAAGACACACAATAAAGTTTACCATCTTTTTTTTTTTAAGATTTTATTTTTAAGTAATCTCTACACCCAACATGGGGCTCGAACTCAAAACCCTGAGATGAAGTCACATGCTTCACTGACTGAGCCAGCCAGGTGCCCCACAAAGTTTACCATTTAACCATTTTTAAGTGTACAGCTCAGTGGTATTAGATACATTCGTAATGTTGTGCCTCCATCACTACCATCCATCTCCAAAACTCTTTATCTTGCAAAACTGGAACTCTGTACCCATTAAAATATAACTCCCATCACTTCCTGCTCCCACCCCAGCCCCTGGCAACTGCAATTCTACTTTTTGTCTCTAAGTATTTGACTGCTCTAAGTATCTCATATAAGTGGAATTATAAAGTACTTGTTCTCTTGTGACTGGCTTATTTCACTTACCCATAATGTCTGCAAGGTTCATCCATGTTGTAGCATATTGCAGAATTTCCTTCCTTTTTAAGGCTGAATAATATTCCTTTGTATATATACTATATTTTGCTTACTGTTCATTGGTTGATGGACACTTTGGTTGCTTCCATGTTTTATCTATGGTGAATAATGCTTCTATGAGCATGGTTGTGCACATATCTCTTTGAGACCCTGTTTTCCATTCTTTGGAGTATACATCCAGCAGTGAAATTGCTAGATCATATGGTAATTCTATTTTTGATTTTTTGAGGAACTTTTATACTGTTTTTTCAGCATCTCTACTATTTTACATTCCCACCCACAGTGCACAAGGCTTTCAACTTCTCTACATCCTCCCAAACACTTGTTATTTTTTGCTTTTGTGGTAGTAGTCATCCTAAAGGATGTGAAGTAGTATCTCATAGTTTTCATTTGCATTTCACTAGTAGGTAGTAATCTTGAGCATCTTTTCATGTACTTATTGGCCATTTGTATACCTCCTATTGAGAAATGTCTATTCAAGTCCTTTGCCCATTTTTGAGTCAGGTTGTTTGTTTTCGTTTTGTTTTGTTTTTGAGTTCTATGAGTTTTCTATATATTCTGGATATTGATCCCTTATTAGATATATAATTTGAAAATAGTTTCTCCTGTTCTGTAAGTTGCCTTTTTATTCTGTGGATAGTGTCCTTTAATGCACAAATTCTTAAAATTTTCATGAAGTTCAGTTTGCCTAGCTTTTCTTTTGTTGTCTGTGCCTTTGGAGTCATATCATAGAAATCGTTCCTAATTCCAATGTTGTGAAGCTTTTGCCCTATGTTTTTTTCCAAAGAGTTTTATTGTTTTAGGTCTTAGAATTAGGTCCTTGACCCATTTTGAGTTAACTTTTGTATAAGGTAAGGGTCCAGCTTTGTTCTTTTGCCTGTGGATATCCAGGACCATCTGTTGAAAAGACTGTCCTTTCCCCCATTGAATGATCTTGGTTCCCTTGTCAGAAATCATTTGACCATATATGGAAGGGTTTATTTCTGGACTTACTGTTGTGTTCCACTGGTCTATATGTCTATCTTTATGCCAAAAACACACTGTTTTGATTACTGTAGCTTTGGAGTAAGTTTCAAAATTGGGAAATAGGAGTCTTCCAGCTTTGTTCTTTTCAAGGTTGTTTTGGCTGTTTGGAGACATTTGAGATTCCATATGAATTTTAGGATGAGTTTTTCTGTTTCTGCAAAATGTCTCTGGGATTTTGATAGGGATTGCATTGAATCTGTAGAGCACTTTGGGTACTATTGACATTTTAATAATATTAAGTGTTCCACTCCATGAATATGGGATGTGTTTCCGTTTACTTATGTCTTGTTTAATTTCTTTCAGGAGTATTTTGTAGTTTTCATTTTACAAGTCTTTACCTCCTTGGTTAAGTTATTAAGTATTTAATTTTTTTCAGCTGTATTGTAAGTGGAATTGTTTTTGTAATTTCCTTCTCAGATTGGTCATTGTTTGCACATAGAAATACCAACTGACTTTTGTGTGTGGACTTTGTATTTTGCTACTTTGCTGTATTTATTTATTCTCACACCTTTTTGTGTAGTCTTTAGGGTTTCCTATGTATAAGATCATATCATCTGCAAATGGAGATAATTTTACTTACTTCTTTCCAATTTAGATGCCTTTTATTTCTTGCCTCATTCCAATACTATGTGGTGAAGTGGGCATCCATGCTTTGTTCTTGATCCTAGAGGAGAAGCTTACAGTCTTTTACCATGGAATATGATGTTCACTGTGGGTTTTTCTTTTTTTTTTTTTTTAAAGATTTTATTTATTATTTGACAGAGAGAGAATGAGAGAGAGCAAGCACATGAGACGGGGGAGGGTCAGAGGGAGAAGCAGACTCCCTGCCGAGCAGGGAGCCCGATGTGAACCTCGATCCCGGGACTCCAGGATCATGACCTGAGCCGAAGGCAGTCACTTAACCAACTGAGCCACCCAGGCGCCCCACTGTGGGTTTTTCATATATAGTTTTTATTAATTTGAGGTAATTTCCTTCTATTCCTATTTTGTTGAGTGTATTCATCATGAAAGGGTGTTAAATTTTGTCAAGTGCTTTTCTGTGTCAATTGAGATGGTTATGTGGTTTTATTCCTCTAGTTGGTGTGGCATATTACGTTGATCAATTTTAATATGTTGAACCATTCTTGGCATTTTAGGGACATATCCCATTTGGTCATTTTTTAAAATATGCTGCTGAGTTCAGTTTGTTATTTTGTTGAGGATTTTTGCATCAGTTTTCAAAAGGGATGTTGGTCTGTAGTTGTTTTTTTGTTTTTTTTCTTGGTATCAGGGTAGTGCTGATCTCATTGAATGAGTTAGGAAGTATTCTCTATAATTTTTTGGAAAAGTTTAAGAAGGAGTGGCATTAGTTCTTTAAATGTTTGGTAGGATTCACCAGTAAAGCCATTGGATCTGGGACTTTTTTCTTTTTCTTTTTTTTTTGGTGGGGGGGGGGGCATGCACAAGCAGCAGGGAGAGGTAAAGGGAGAGAGAGAGAATCTTAAGCAGGTTCTAGACTGAATGTGGAACCTGACATGGGGCATGATCTCATGACCCTGAGATCATGACCTGAGCCAAAATCAAGAGTTGGATGCTCAACTGACTGAGCCACCCAGGTGGCTTTTTCTTTGTTGACATTTTTTATTATGGATTCAGTCTCTTTAGTAGTTATTGGTCTATGCAGATGTTCTATTTCTTAGTGATTAAGTTTTGGTAGGTTTTGTGTTTCTAGGAATATGTTGATTTCATCTAGGTTATCCAGTTTGTTGGTGTATAATGTTCATAGTACTCTTGTAATCCTTTTTATTTCTGTAGAATCAATAGTAACATCCTCACTTTCTTTTCTGAACTTAGTAATTTGAGTCTGTTTTTCTCTCTCTCTTTTTTTTAGTCCATCTAGCTAAAGGTTTGTCAATTTTGTTGACCTTTTCAAAGCATCAACTTTTGGTTTCATTGATTTCTATTTTCTATTCTGTTTCATTTACCTCTGCTCTAATCTTTTTTAAAAATAGATTTTATTTATTTATTTGCCAGAGAGAGAGAGCACAAGCAGGGGAAGCGACAGGCAGAGGGAGAAGCAGGCCCACTGCCGAGCAAGGCGTCCGATGTGGGACTCGATCCCAGGACTGTGGGATCATGACCTGAGCTGAAGGCAGGCACTTAACTGACTGAGCCACCCAGGCATCCCTCTGCTAGCTTTGACTTTAGTTTGTTCTTTTTCTAGTTTTTTTAATTGTGGAATTAGGTCATTGAGATCTTTCTTGTTTTATAATATACACATTTATAGCTATGAATTTCCCTCTTAGCACTCTTTTTGTTATATATCATAAGTTTGGTGTATTATATTTTTGTTTTTATTTATCTCTATTTTCTAATATCTCTTGTTATTGATTTTCAACTATATCCTATTGTGGTCACAGAAGGTACTTTATATGATATCTGTCTTTTAAATATTGAGACTAATTTGAGAATTTGTGGCCTAACATATGTATATACTGGAAATTGTCCCATGTGTACTTCAGAACAATGTGTATGCTGTTGTTGTTGGATAGTGTTTTATATGTCTGTTAGACCTAGTTGACTTATTGTGTTAAGTCCTTTATTTCCTTATTTTGGTTGTTCTTTTATGAGTGGGATATTGAAGTCTCCAACTACTCTTATAGGACTGTTTTGCCTTCAAATCTGTCAGTTGTTACTTCATATATTTAAAGTCCATTTTGTCTGATACTAGTGTAGCTACCCCTGCTCTCTCTTACTGTTTGCATGGAGTATCTTTTTCCATCCTTTCACTTTCAACCTGTTTGTGTCTTTGGATCTCAAGTGAGTCTCTTGTAGGCAGCATATAGTTGATCATGTGATTTTATCTATTCTGCCAAATTCTGTCCTTTGGAGAGTTTAATCCATTTACGTTTAAAGTAATTACAAGAGGGCACCTGGGTGGCTCAGTCGGTTAAGCGACTGCCTTCGGCTCAGGTCATGATCCTGGAGTCCCGGGATCGAGTCCCGCATCGGGCTCCCTGCTCGGCGGGGAGTCTGTTTCTCCCTCTGACCCTCTTCCCTCTCGTGCTCTCTGTCTCTCATTCTCTCTCTCGCAAATAAATAAAATCTTTAAAAAAATAAATAAAATAAATAAATTAAATAAAGTAATTACAGGAAAGGAAGGACTTACTTCTACAGTTGTGCTATTTGTTCTCTGCTTCCCACCCATTTCCTTTATTATTGTCTTCTTTTACATCTAGTTGATTTTTTTGTAGTGAAATGTTTTGATTCTCTTTTCATTTTCTTTTGTGTATGTTCTATAGTTATTTTCTTTGTGGTTACCATCAGGATTGTTTAACATTCTAATGTTATAACATTGTAATTTGACTTTATACTAACTTAACTTCACACTCTCTCTCAAATAAATAAATAAAATCTTTAAAAAAAAATTATGTAGGGCGCCTGGGTGGCTCAGTCGTTAAGCGTCTGCCTTCGGCTCAGGTCATGATCCTGGGGTCCTGGGATCGAGTCCCACGTCGGGCTCCTTGCTCAGCAGGGAGTCTGCTTCTCCCTCTCCCACTCCCCCTGCTTGAGTACCTTCTCTTGCTGTCTCTCTCTGTCAAATAAGTAAAATCTTTAAAAAAAAAAATTATGTAGGAAACAAGATTTGGAGTTACAGACCACAGTTACAATAATATTAGCTTTTAAACTAAAAATTGTTTTTTAAAAATGTGTTAGTCTTTTAAATATGTAGAAAACAGAAAGTGGAGTTACAAACTGTTGTTATAATAATTCTAGTATTTATATTTTTGCATGTATTTACCTTTATTGAAATCTTTATTTCTCCACATGGCTTGGAGGTACTGTCTAGTGTCTTTTCATTTCACCTTGTAGGACTCCCATGACATTTCTTGCAGAGCAGATGTAGTGATAACTATCTCAGCTTTTGTTTATCTGGGAATGTCTTAATTTTTCCCTCACCTTTGAAGGACAGTTTTGCCAGATACAAGATTTTTGGTTGAAAGTTTTTTCTTTTAGCACTTTGAATATATTGTCCACTGCCTTATATGTGATGAGAAATGTGTTGATAATCTTATTGAGGATCTCCCGTGTGTGACAAGTCACTTTTCCAGCTTTCAAGGTTCTCTGTATTTGCCTTTAGAAAGTTTGATTATAATGTGTCTTGGTATGGGTCTCTGAGTTCATGTTTCCTGAGTACATTGAGTTTTTTTGGGTATTTATATTCATGTCTTTCAGCAAAGTTGAGAATCTTTCAGCCACTAATTCTTGAAATATTCTCTCTGCCTCTCTCTCTCTCTCCTGTTTTTGAAGCTTCTACAATATATGCTGGTCGGCTTGATGTGTCTTGTGGGTCCCTTACATTCTGTTCACTTTCATTCGGTCTTTTTCCCTATTTCTTAGATTCAGTACTTTCCATTGTCCTATCTTGAGGTTTGCTGATTCTATCATCTGCATGCTCAAATCTGCTTTTGAATTGCCCTAGTGAATTTTTCATTTCTGTTATTCTTTTCAACTCCAGTGTTTCCTTTTGCTTTCTTTTTAGGTTTTCTGTCTCATTATTGGTATTTCCATTCTTTTTATACAGTATTTGCTTGATTTTCTCTAGGTCTTTCTTTAGTTTTTTGAGCAGCTTTAGACAGTTGTTTTAATATCTTGTCAGGCAAATCTGTAGTTCTTTCACAGGGACAGTTTCTTTGAATGGGCCATGGTTTCCTATTTCTTTGTATGCCTTTTGACTTTTTTGTTGAGAACTGGACATTTTAATATAATATGGTAACTCTGGAATCAGATTTTCTCCATTCCCTAGTGTTTGCTGGTTTTTGTTAACTAATTAATTGGCATATTTATTTTTGTAGGCTGTCTTTGTGCCTAGGATCAGTCTGATCTATGAACTTAATTAAGGTCTTCTCAGGTTTTTTCTGAGCATGTGCCTTTTCCTGGACATTCATGGTCACTTTCTAATTTTCCCCATGTATTCAGTTGCTTTTGAATGGACTACTCTTTAATTACTGGCTCCTAAAAGGAGAAAAAGAGGGAAATGAAGGGAGGATAAAATGCTGCGAGCCCTGTAAGTACCCTGGCAGGCACCTCATCTGGGGGTGAAGAGGCTTGCTACAAGCCACATGGCTGCCCACCTCTGTCTGCACCGCTCTGATCAGAAGCAGCAATCAGCAGTCAGACACAAATCCCTGATATTGAGAGGACAGGGTCTTTTTTGCCTCATTCCAGCGAGCTGTGTGCAAGTTGCTGCAGCATGGCGGGCACAACTGCATGCCCCTCAGGTGGAGGTGGAGGTTGTGTAGGGGCTACTGTGTTTGCAGCTGAAATTGACCGAAATTAACCACAACTTGCCAGCTAGGCCTTCTCAGGGAACTTGCAAGCCTTCAGTAGACTCCAGAGCTCTAAAATATACAGTTATACGGGACAGATTCCGTGAGTGCAGTTACTGAGTAGGTAGGGAGATGGATTCCTGGTGCCTCCCATTCCACCATTGTCTTGGAATCCTTTTGATGTACATTTTATTTGCTTATCTTCTTTATTGTTTGTCTCTCCCATTGATATGTCATCTCCACGAGGACAACAATTTACTTCCCATTTGCTCATTGTACCACAAAGCCTGGAACAATTGACACACAGTAGGTGCTCAGTAAATGTTTGTGGAGTGAATTTATACTATAGCAGATATAGTGAGTAATTGTGCCCAAGTTGGAGTACAGTATTGTTTACTGTGTTTTCTTCTTATTTATGAAGCTGATACCTGTGCACAGTTCCTATTAGATACTCTGGCTTGGGTCCTACCAGCTCCTTTTAAACACACTGGATTCTTGGGGCACCTGGTGGCACAGTTGGTTAAGTGTCCAACTCTTGGTATCAACTCAGGTTGTGATCTCAGGATTGTGAGATTGAGCCCCACTTTGGGCTCTGTGCTCAGTGTGGAGTCTGCTTGGGATTCTCTCTCTCCCTCTTCCTCTGTCCCTCCTACTCATGCTTTCTCTCTCTCTCTCTCTCAATATAAAATAAATAAATCTTAAAAAAATTATAAACACACTGGATTCCTGACTTTATATTTAGCTGGGTACCTTGTCTGTCATATTCATTATTATATGTAATTTTTTAAGGTAATAATGTAAAACTCAGGAGTCAGAAACTAGCAGCTGCCCTGGGCCAGGTTGTGTTGTGTGCTGTGTGTTGTGTGTTGTGTGGCCAGCATAGTGGTTTGAATTGTTTTGACTTTGAATTAAAGCTTCATGCGAGGCTTATCCTTTAGACAGGCCACCACTGTGTTAAAACCACACAATGACTGTTTTTTTCGTTATCACAGTTCTAATCATTTAATTTTTGTGTTTCTTTGTTTATTGTCAGTCTCCCCATCTAGGCTGTGAGCTCCACGAGGTCAGAAACCGTGTCTACTTCATTCATTGCCTTACATCTCAGTCTTAGCAGAGTCTGGTACTGGATGGCATTTGATATATGAGGTGTGGCTATAAAGTCATACGTTTGGTCTTTTTACCAAATGTACTGAAACATGACCAGCCCTTAACGCCGCCCACCTGGCTGCCATGGTTAGTTCCTTTCCCAGCTCCTCTCTGGGGGCCACCTTTACTCCGTGAGTTTAGGAGTCAGGAGCATGTTTATTCAGGATGTTAAAATGTACAGGGTGTTTCCTATGTGTCTTATTGGAATAATCGTCCGCATAGTTGCAGGTCATGAGTAAATTTGCGCATGTCGTACAGCAAGCACACGACATGGTGGACTCGAACCCAGCCCCCCGAGTGCCACATTGGTGTTTTTTCTGCCTCACCCGCACAGTGAGTGTGCTGTCTGGTTTTGGTCAGGGCCTCTTGTGTGTTTTCTAGGAAAGAGGGTGAGATCACTCCTGCAACCTCCAGTAATACTTAATTCGTTTTATAAAGCATGTTAGACACCAAAATTGTTTTTCTGCGGCAGGCTGCTAGGTAGACATCCGAAGTGCTGTCCTTAGAAGCCGAGCTAGGACTTTGGCCCGTCATGAACGATTCGGCTCTGGTGCCCCGCTCCTGTGTAGGTGCCTGCCCTGCAGGGTCTGGAGCTGTGCTGGCCCCTCTCTTCCCGCCCTCCCTGGCTGGGGCTGCTGTGTGCTCAGCGTCTCACTGGAGAGCAGGCTTGCTTCAGCGTGGTTGCTCTTCCCAGGAGTGCACACTCAGGAGCCCGGTCTGAAACAGTCTCGGGCCTTCCTTTTGGTTTTATCTTTACTAATGCCAGCCTGTATTCCTTTAAACCGGGGACCCTAAGGCTGGCATCCCAAAATACACCGTCCAGGCCGCTCCTCGCTGGCTTGCTCTGGTGCTCTAGGGAGGGCTTGCTGACCTGAAGGTGTCCTCTGGCCGTAGTCACTCTGCCCCAGGTCAAGAGACCAGAGAAGACGTTGGCACCGGGACCCGCCACTGGCAAAGTAGCTGTCATCTGAGGTAGGATATTGTTCATTCTTTCCAGTCAGAGACGGCCCTTAGCTGCTGCTTCTCATACGCTTAAGACCCAAAGAGAGCAGGTTTACTCTGCTTTTACTTTCTGAAAATAGATAGGTCTTTTCAGATGTGGGTCATAAGCATGACCCATAGCTTATGTCACCTTTAATAGACCAGCTGTTAAGTGCTGGTCGTCACTTAGGAAATACAAGAGCGGTGTAGGTTTATGAGAATGGGATCCTAACTGCTTTTGGTGATACTAAGCCACTCCTTGCTGCATGATTTCAGCGACCTGCCCTCCAGTTGGAACTCCTCTCTGCCCTTTAGCCTGATTTTCTTGTGCATAACATGACAAATTATTTCATGCCTAATCCTTCTTTCAGGCCTGAAATCATTTTTATTCTTTAACTTTGGAGGGCTTTCAGCTACCCTCTGTTGATTTTCGGGTTTGGCTGTTAATGGTTTAATTTCTGTGTGTGATTCTGAGTAACTTCCCAACAACCTGTTTTTACGGATGGTTCCATTTACTTTATTTTTTTATGATTGGTTGAGAGAAAAAAAGGAATCTTAGGAACAGATTCCATCAGAATTTTGGCTAAAGGATGAGGAATAAAATAACATTAAAGTGACATTTCTGCTCAGAGTTGATTTCTTGAAGATAGTCTTGTCTCCACTTTGAGGTTCTAAAAGGCTCTCAGTGGAATAAGGGAATAGCTGAATTTCAAAGTCGCAGTGAGACCCCATGAACTTTCTGGCTGTCCAGGCCCAAGTAACACCCATGAAGGGACTTTTCTACCCTTGATCCTCTTTTAACTTAGGTGTAGAGCTCCGTAGTCTGTGGTATATGAAAATACAAGCAGACGAACTTAGTGTGTGAACGCCTGAACTCTCTAACTTCTTCACACCCGTTGATGTGGCTTATTAGCGTAAGGTCATGCTTCAGGTCACTTCCCTGTCAATTAAGAGAGTAGACAGGACAGTGAGTGCCTACTTTTCTGTTAGGCGGTGCACTCTCATTTCTAGACCTGTGTGATCTGTGGTTTCTACTTGAGGGGGGCTATCTCGCCTTCTTCCTTTTCTGACCTCACTCTCTCTTTGTGACTTGTCCTGCTTTCTACTGGAGCTCACAGTGATGCTGGGCTCTCCCTTCTATGTATGAGCTGATCTCCAAATGCTAGAAATCATGAGCTAGATTTTTTTCCCCCACTCCTTTTTTATACCGTCAATCTTGCCTTCCCGATTCTGTCTGAAACTAGCAGTTAAGCATTTCAGTATAAAATGCAAAATTTGTAAACATACTAAAGTTCTTCTTCTATGCCATTTTCAAAGAAAACTGACCCCCTCTGACCTTGTTTTACATAGGAGATGTATTTCCTACTCTGGAAATGTGGCCAGTCAGGACACAATTCCTTTCTTCCACTTGGAAGCTTCTCTTTGCTTGGAGCATGCACCCGGACGCCACAGCAAGGCGCTGGGGCTGAGTTACCTTCGTGTCTTGCTCTCGTGGCCACCCTCACTGCTGACGGTGAGACACAGAGGAGCTGACCCGGGCCAGCCAGCACTCAGAGGCCGGAGGGGCCTAGCAGCCCAGGGGCCCGGCAGTACGGCTCCGTGCACTGCAGAGTGCAATCAAAGGGGGTCGGTCTTTCAGAATTTTGAGAAACTCCCAGAAAGTTGGGATTGTCAATATGATTAACTTCACCAGGTCAGGAAAGTGGCCTGAATACCTACCCTGAATACTGTATTGCTCTCAAATAAATGGCTTGCTTTGGAATGTCTTTTCCCACCATCATCATCCTGAGTTAGCTGGGCACAACTGGTGCTGATTTCTAATTTACTTTGCATTCTGATTCTCTTAACGACTTGCCAGACTGAATGCAGATGTGCGCTCTCCCCACAGAAAGCCGGCCCGTGGGCCGAGGATGGATCCCATTAACCTGGTGCCATATTTGCCTCAGGCAAAGTGGTCCCCAGGGCCAGGACACCAAGGCTGGCATGCGGTGTTGTGTCAGGTGCGCAAGGAATCCCAGAAGTGTACAAGACGGTGTGTAGTTCTCTCTTTTCTTCGTGTCCTAGATTGCTGGCTTGGGTTGTAAAACGGTGCATGAAAATGCAGTTTGTTGGCAGCTGTCGTTGTCTTCATGGGGGGAACCTTGCTAGGTGGGTTTGTTTTCATCCTGCTCCTCTCTGGGTGTGAAAAAAGGGGAGCAGGGACATTTGGGCACTTGTCTGCTCTCTCCTTGCTGTGTTGACCTCGATGACTGTTATGGTGGCTACATTTTCTGGTACGCACCTTGGCGTATGGGATCCTGACTTCTTCTGACAAAGTCGGGGTTCCTTTTTTCCTATTTGTTAATGTCATTAAACCAAAGGGTTTATGAAAGTATAAAAATTTAACTCCAGCAAGCTCTATGTTTAGTGAATTTCCTTCATTTGGAAGAAACCAGTTTTCATAAACCAGGGACTCTTTCAGACAACCTTGGAAATCTGACTGCCGTGAAACTAATTCCTGGCCCAGGAGCTTAATTTAGTTAGTTCTGGGTCCTGTTGATGCCAATGGCAACTGCATTTACTGAGCACTTACACTTCTCTAGGGATTGCGCACACATTTCCATGCGTTAATTCAGCTGACCTCATAACAGACCTGTGAGGTGGACACTCATATACCCTCATTTTACAGATGAGGAGACTGAGGCCCAGAGTGGGGAGGTCCCTTACCCAGGCTGGTAAGTAAGCGGCTGAGCCATGATGCGAACCCAGCCAGGCTGGCTCGAGGGGTCATCCTTGTAGCCCCTGTACTGCCATCACTTTGCCACAGCTAGTGTTTTCCACGTGGTCTCTGCAACCTCTGAATTTTGGGGGGCATTGGGCTGCATATTGGTACATGACACCCTTGTAGCCTTCAGTGGAGTTCTGAAGGTCTGAAACGGGCAGCCACAAGGCTCTGGTCTCTGGGAGCCGATGGAGGACTGTGCAGAGCTGTTTCCACCCAGCTGACCTAATGGAGCTCTGTGCCTGCACCCAGGGGTTGAGGCCTGTTGTCCCTTCATGAGTCCCTTCTTCAACTCCCTGGTCATCCCGAGCACTGGCCAGGTCCTGTGTAATTCTGAGTGAAGCAGGGTGGTCCACCTTGGGACCTGCCTGGTAGAAGGATCAGGGATTGCAGTGGGATAAAGCTCTTCCTAGACAGCCATCCTGCTGGGTTGAAAGCTCCCTACCCCCAACCCCAAGTTCATTACATGAAAGTTCTGAGCTATGATTACCTTGGGGCCTACCTGTGTTTCTGTCACTTGCTGTAATTTTCTGGTAAAGCTGCACTAACAAACTGGCCATCATTCCTGCCCCCCCGAATTCACCCCTCCCACCCCTAGGAAATATGCCTACACCCACAGTCTTCAGGGGCTGGGCCCTATGAAGGCCCCCAGGCAGTACATGCAGACCCACGGAACTGCAGAGGTACCGGTCCCTGCTCTACACCGTTCTCAGTCCTTCCAGGTGCCGAAGGGTCCTTGGGCTCTAGAATTTCCCCTGGGACTCAGGGGCCTCGACTATAGGCTAGAACACCTGGCCTCAGCTTCCAGTTGTGGGCCAGGCGTGGTGCCAATAGTACCCGGGTAAAGAGCTTGGCACCTTAGAGGTGCCTGGGTGGCTCAGTCGGTTAAGCGGCTGCCTTCGGCTCAGGTCATGATCCCAGGGTCCTGGGATCGAGTCCCACATCGGGCTCCCTGCTCAGCAGAGAGCCTGCTTCTCCCTCTCCCTCTGCTTGCTCTTCCCCCGCTTGTGCTCTCTCTCTCTCGCTCTCTGATAAATAAATAAAATCTTTAAAAAAAAAAAAAAAAGAGCTGGGCACCTTAGAAGCCACTTTAATTGCCAGCTCATCTGAGCATAGGCTTGGCACCATGGAGAGTGAGAGGGAAATGTAACCACTTAGCAGACAGTCGTTGGGGACTTTTCAGAAGTGGATTAAATGGAGGTTGATGGGAAACAGTCATTTTTTCAGATGTTTGTCTAAGAATGTTAATTTTTTTATGGTGACCAAGAAATTGGATATATTTAGAAAGGCAGATGAAAAAATAAACTAAATACTAAACCAGTTGAGTTGGCAGTTCAAATCTGAGCAGAACCTTTTGCAGTCAAGCAGTGTAACCTAGATCAGGACAGTTCACCCTGACCCTGAGGTGCAGGATCAAAGCAGCTCAGCATGCATGTCAGTGGATCTGTGTTGGGCTTCAGTGGGGTCCTGGCTTCGTGGTGCCCACAGAGTTGATGTTGCCTTGGGAACGGAAGCAGAAATATTTTTTTAAATATATGGAGTTGAGGACATGGGACATTCAGCAGGTGAGTGAGGGTTTTACATAGTTACTCCCAATCTGATGAAGAATTGAAAGCTTTAGGCTGGTTTGCAAGAGCTCTGCTCTTGGTTTCCAGCCTCTTCCTTTCCGAACAGGATTACTATGCTCATAATATCTTAGTTCTGGAGGAGGATTATGGGTGGCGGGCCTTTTGTGTAGTAGACTCAGCCCACTTGTCAAACGCCTTACAGGGCATTTCTTTCAAAGTGCTGCTCCTCACTGGCTCATCCTTGAGCTTCCTTTAATCCTGTGTCTCCCTTCTCTCTTAGCTTGCTTTGGGCACGAGGGCATGGGTGAGTGACAAGGAATCAGAGAAGCTTGGAGGAGTAAGGAAATTTGGGCAGTCATGGAAGGAATGGATCCTAAGAATTGACTGCCAGTGTTGCAGAGAAGCTCCTGTAGCCTCCTGATTTCATGTGGCTGACCATGGCTCCCTGGCGAATGCTGAGTGAGAACACGCCACAGTGTGTGGCAGGGCATCCTGCTTCCCGGCCTGAGTCTGTGGCAAAAGGCAGCTCCCCTCTGCTCTGAATTCCCTCTGGGTGTCTGTGAGGCCTGTGGCCAGGAGGACATTTGTGGGCCATCGCAGACACCATCCAGGGCACACCCCACCCAGAAACATCCATGTGCTTAGGGAGGAGTAGAAGGATTGGTATGGTGTTCTTTTTCCTTTTTAAAAATGTTTTCTAGTTTCACAAATAGGGGTTGAGAATGATAATGGGTGTAGCTAAGTCCCCCTAAATAGGTTTCGGAAGGAGAATCAGGTGAGTGTGGATATTGCCAGAGCCTCCCGTCACACTCATGGGTAACTGGGTCCCGCGCTGAATGACTCTTTCAGCTTGTCCTGGGGTCGCTGTGCGCCTCTGAGAGGCATCGCAAGGCCTGTGGCTTTGCTGTCTGCTCGTGTCGGTCAGATGAGAGAAAGCAAGTCCACGGTGCTGAGCAGTCGGCATGGAGCCCAGGGCCTTAGGAAGATAGTTGCTGGGCTCAGAGCTGAAATCCGCCCAAGAGAGATCTGCGCTCTGTATCAGTCTAGGGGGAGGAGGGCTGGCAAGTGCCTTGAGTTTTCCTGTTTTGTCACAACTTCATTTGATTTGGGTTCCTTCAGGAAGAGTCTGCTGAAGGTGAGGCTCATGGACTTTATTACCTCCACGGCCATCCTGCCCCTGCTGTTTGGCTGTGTGGGCGTCTTCAGCCTCTTCAAGCTGCTGCAGCGGATGCGCACGAACGCCTACCTGCGGAACGCCGTGGTGGTCATCACGGGTGCTACCTCAGGCCTGGGGCGAGGTGGGTCCTGGGGGCAGTGCTGGCGGGGGGCGGGGGGCAGGGCACCTGCCCGAGGCAAGGGGAGCAGCTCCTCCGCGGCACGGGTGCAAGTAAGTGAAGCGGGCTTGGTGACTTGGGAACGAGAGCATGTCACTGTCCCTGGTCCACGTGCAAAAGGCGAGAGCTTAAGTGCGATGCCCCTGACTTTGATCAGCATCAGTGTTGGGAGGCGAAAGCCATGAGGAAGACTCTGGCAAACTGGAGACTCCGTGTCTCATCTAAGGGGGCCGCCTTACTCCGCTCCAGCTAGTTGTGGAAATTGGGGTTTTTATGTGAAGGCTCCCAATTGTCAGATACGGCAACTGACTTAAAAAACACTGTTACGTCTGTGAGGGCCAGACGAAGCGTGCGTTTTCCTGGCTTCAGCGAGCGTCCCCAGTTCACAGCCTTGGGGTCCCCTTCCCCTCCCCTTCCTCTCCCTGGGGTTGCGCTTCCAGCTGTACCCTGAGCATGGCCTGGGCAGGGTCGGGAACAGAACACGTGGTACTTCAGATACTCGGTTCTTCCAGGGAGTTCCATCTGAGTTGCTGCACACGGTGAGCTTCTGGGGGCCAGGCATTGTATGCTGGGACACAGGCCCAGAGTCAGTCACCACCCCCGGCCTCGCAGATGAGTTTGCAGAGCTGCCGTCATTTCGCTTCCACACATGTACACGGACTTTGGCAAACGCAGGCATGTCGCGTGTCGCTTCCTCCTCCTCAGCATCTGCACACGTACCAACCACAGCAGCGCTCGGTGCCATGGAAGAAGGCGGAGAGGCACCCAGGACTGTGGTAGACCCATCCCTGCTGCATCTTTTGGTTGGGAGAAGCACAGCCAGCGCTGATGGAGCATCTCCCATTTGGGAGGCTCTGGGCCAAGTGCTGGGACAAACCAAGGAAAGACAGGGCCCCTTCCCTCAGGGAGTTCACAGTCCGATGGAGAGCAGCCAGGACTTATCTCAGGATACTGACATTTCCGTAATGGGTGTTCCCATCCAGGCCCAGGAGGGGCACGTGCTGCCTCGCACTTGAGTTCACCGAATGCTCACAGCTAAGATGCAGAGATTTGCCCTAGGACTTTTAGATTCAAACCCCAGGTCTGACTGCAGGACTCTGTCTTGTCTCCCCTGTGGGGGAGACGGCCAGGGACAGGAAAGCATGGGCCAGCAAGGAGGGCATTGCAGACAAGCCCAGAACAGGGAGCAGCGTGGTCATGCAGGACTGGGAAGAACTTGGGTGTTGGAGGAACATAAAGGAGCAGATGGGGCCTTGTCTGCAGAGGAAGTGGCTTGCAGTCAGCTGGGGGGAGCCTGGGAAAGCATGGATTCATTTGTACGCCACTCTGATGTTTTAGGTGAGGTCTCTGTGGGTGAACCCTGGGCCTGTCATTAGATACCCAGACCTGCGTGGGGACAGCTGCCTCCAGGCCCTTTGTCACTGTCAGTCCTCTGACCTTACTCAGCTACTATATATAGGGTAGTCAGCAGCCACTTCTCTTGATCTCAGAGAGAAGCTTTTTTTTTTTTTTAAAGTCCTTGAAGAGTATTTGAGAGCTGGCTGGGATGGTGACTTGCACGTGCTCCAATATGTGAATATTGGAGAAAGACACTGTCCTCTTGGTCATTCCATATCTCTTCTTCCGGAAACCACGACTGTGAAGGGAATAGACAATATAATTGAAAAAAAATCAAAACCTGTGTGTGTGTGTGTGTATATTTCTATCATATATTAGGTCAGCCATTTCCCAGATTCCAAATCACTCTGCTTATACGCTGCCTCATTTCACATCTGAAAGACAAGAGTCCATGGATCTCTTCCCCCTCCGGCCAGATAGAACAGGAGTGGATTCTTCACCACCCGTCTCAAGGACAGACGCCCCTGTGGGTGGCCACCAAGGAGGCGCTGCTGCCCCTCAGCTTTCGGAGGAGGAAGAGCGTGAGTTGCCCTTGGTGGCTCTGCTCTGCCTGCCCTGTCAGCCGGTCTGAAAGCCTGGATTATGTGATAAATCTTCAGACAGCTTTGTGTATTTCTCCTGTTTTGTCTCCTATTTTGTATATTTAAGCTACACGAGCTTATCCTTATAAAACAGTAAGACCATTGACTAGAGGGACAGAATGTTCTGGATAACCACTTTAGCCAGCTTGAGCCCTGAGGTCGTGAATAACTCTCTTGATTGAACAGGCCAGGAGTGCCGGCAGTGCTGGAAAATCATCTGGCAGCCCTAGCTAGATAAATGGTACTTTGGGACTGTTCTCCTTTTTCCCTTGACCCTCCTGCCTCCCTGTGTCAGCTTTCTCAAGAAATGAAAATGGAATCCTTGCAATCTGTTGTTTTCATTTCTGTCACTCCCTACACGGACTTCAATTTCCTCCCTGTTTGGCTGGGCTAGGAAGCAAAGCTTAAGCAGAATGTGCGTGACTGCCTTCCAGAAGTTGTTTGGGCACTAATGTGCCTCTCCCCACCTTTGGTTCTGTGTGTCTGCACTGCTTGGTGACACCTCACAAAACGTCTGTTGTGTCAGTCAC
The DNA here is from genome assembly GCF_054177405.1 of Leptonychotes weddellii. Lineage (NCBI taxonomy): Eukaryota > Metazoa > Chordata > Mammalia > Carnivora > Phocidae > Leptonychotes > Leptonychotes weddellii. Next base: position 40,869,051 of record NC_138383.1, on the reverse strand, counting down.
ATCAGCATGAAATGGGGTGAGGAAGCCAGCCATGCCTGAGATTCCTCTCTTTGGGAATGAGTTAGTAAACCACACGAGCAGCTCTAGCCTCAGGAATGCTGGCATCTGGCTTTGAGTGCAGCCGCCACCCCCGTCCCTGCGAGGCGTTTGCTGCCGGCTGAGGAAGCACAGCAAGGCGGGCTGCGCAGGGGCTGACACCCCAACCGGACCGTCCAGGGACAAGCAGAGCAGGGGCTGCAGCTCTTTCTGGGCTTGTGCCTTCTGTCAGGATGAGCCAGAGAACAGACCAGCCACATCTTCAAGGAAGGTGATACACCACACCTGAAAATGTCTTGATTTAGTCCACTTAGTACATCCTTCCCGAAAATTCCGCCTGGAGACACGCCAAGAGGTGCTGGTCTGGGGATGGTATGTGAAAGCTGTAAGAGGAACTAAAGGAGGAGCCGTAGAGTGAACAGACAAGGCTTTGCACCATGAGACAATCCAGACGTCAAAGAACTTGGTGGTTTCCTGAAGGATGCTGGAGTTTGTTCTCCCCTCCTGTTTTGAACCCTTCTAGCTTTTGGCACTTTTGTGGGGGAAGGGCTGTCAGACCAGTACACCCTGCCTGGACCCTACACCGTCCTCCGCTCCCAGCCGGGGAAGTGACAGGCTTGATCCCTCAACCACTGGCCTCACGGCTCCCAGGGCAAGCCTGTCCTTTCTCTGAGTCGGGGTACGAGACACCACCCGACTCTGAGCCTCTGAGATTCGGCCCTGGACGAGGTGGGGGTGCTCTGGCTGCCTGGTCAGCTGGGGGCGGAGGGGTCTGTGTGGACTTGCCCGTGGGTGTTTGAGGGAGACCAGCCCAAAGGGGTGGATAGGCAGTGCCTCTTTAAACCCTCGGGTTTCAGTTTTCACCAATAGTCAGTTGTTAGAACGTTTTAAAAAGGCAGCTTAGAAACGTGAAAACAGTGAGCGCTTCTGTGGTGCTTTTTTCTGTAGTGCTTTTTCTCTACTGTATTGTATTGACTTCTAGTCATTCAGTCCCAGTGCTGTTTTTACCTGCATTCTATAGAAGAGGAAAGTGAGACACACAGAGGTTATAACTTACCTATGATCACAGAACCAGGAAGTGACCAAGGCCGGCACTGGACGTGGGCGGTCGAGTTCGAGTCCAGTCCCCTGACCACTGGGCTGCACTGCTTTTCACAAGCTGTATGTTTTCAGGGCACCGAGCATTCAGTCAGGCCGTGTCTGGGCTCAGAGCAAGCAAGAAGCAAGAGGCCCTCACCTCCGTCTCCCTCACAGGTTAGCCCCGGTTCTGGAGGTCTCCCCTCCCAGGGATTTGCCTGTGACCCTTGCTGGCATCGTCCTCGAGATGCCGGCCCACCCTTCCTGGGATTTCGGCAGCAGAGCTTGCCTGAGTCAGAGACCCCTCTCCTGTCTGGTGGGGGAGCTGTGTTGATGTGACTCAGAGCTGCCTGCAGCCCCGTTCTCATCTTGGAGGGAAGCCAGGCCGGGGAGACGAAGTGGAGAAAAGGCCCTGCCAGCCCTGAGAGAGCCTGGGTCCTGCTGCCAGTGGCCCTGGGCGGCCACCACTCCTGTCCCTCCTGAGTCTTGGCCACTCAGCTCTTTTCCCTTAATTCTGGAGCAATCCCAGCATCCTCCTGATAAATCTCTTTTTGCTTTGTCCCAGTGGGAGTTGGGTCTTTTTTCTTGCCACCAAAAGAACACTGACTAATAGGAGGTACCCCGGTCTCAGTTGATGTCACCTGGAATGTTGGAGTGGGTTCAGCAGAGCCTGATCTCCACCAGTCCCCTTCCTTCTCACCCAGTGGGAGGAGGGAGCCTTTTAAACTGCATCCTCCCGTACTGGGCCTTCGCAGCTGTCGACACCCCACACGCCTCAGCTCTTCACATTTGTTTGTCATTTCCCAGCCTGGGGCAAGGCTGGCAGACTCTCTGCTCTGTGTCCCAGATGTATCTGTCCGTGGCCCCCCGGTTGCTTTGCAAACTCTGCTCCCTTAGCCTTCCTTGAGCACTTTCCAGAGAAACAGCCCCTCAGGCCCCCCTATCCTTTCTCAACAGAGTCCTGTGCCCCCTGGGCTTGTACAGACCATGTAAGCATGCCCTGTAGATCTATACCTGCTGCGTTGCAGTGACTTGGGAAACAGCCTAGATTGTGCCAGAACACAGACCTCGGCAGACCACAGCCTCACAAATGGCTGGTGCTGCCTGATTGTTGAGCACATCGCTTGACCTTTCTGAGCTTCCTCAGCTGTGAGAAAGGGGGTAATGCCCCCAGGGTTGTTCAGAGCTAAAGATCATTATGGAAAGTTCTGAGCACGGTACCTAACAAATCTGTCCACTGTTCCTGGCCTTCCTCTTGCCTTGGTGTCTGCCATACCATCGATGTGAGCTCTCCTAGGGCAGCAGCGGGGCTCATTCATCACTGGGGCCTTAACTCCTAGCTCCATACCTCATCCACAGCCGGGGCGAATACACATGTGTGCAGTGCATGAAGAAATAAGTTCATGCTCTGAAACACGGAGTGAGTTTGGACTGACCTGCACTAGGGAAGAAAGGCATTGAATTTCCTCAGCTGTCAAGGTTCTTTCTCCCTCCCTTAGAATGCGCCAGAGTCTTCTACACTGCGGGTGCTAAGCTGGTGCTCTGCGGCCGAAACCGGGAGGCCCTGGAAGAGCTCACCGAAGAACTTGCTGCTTCTCTGGCCACCAAGGTGAGCCCAGGGGTGTGTTTTCCGTGGGCCAGAGGTGCAGGCTATCATCTGCAGGCATCTGAGGAGATAGCAGGTCTCCATTGCCTGAGGAGGATGAACTGTCGCATGGTCCAGATCCCAGCTCTGCCACTGAGTTTAGGCCATTCCCTCCGTGAATGCTTCCGCTCCCCCTTTACCTGGCTGATATCTATTCATCTCTCTACGGTGGGGAGATGGGGGGAGGTTGGCCATGACTTCTAAAATTTTAATTGTGGAAAAATATACATAACATAGTACTTACATGCATATAAAGATATATGTATAAATAAAATATGCATATCATGGTATTAATCAATTTAACCATTTCTTGGTGTACAACTCAGTGGCATTAAACACATTCAGAATGTATACAACTGTCACCACTTTCTACACTTATCATCCCCAACAAAAATTCTGTACCTATTAACAATAATTCAGTCTTCTCCCCTCTCCCCAGTGCCTGGAAAAGTGTCTATTCTACTGTCTTTCTATGTATTTGCCTATTCTAGATACCTTATATAAGTGGACAGTATAATATTTGTCCCTCTATGTCTGGCTGTTTCACCACGCACTGTGTCTTCAGGGTTCATCTATATTGTAGCATGTATCAAACTTCCATTCCATTTTATGGTGGAGTTTTATTCCAGTGTACATATATACCACATTTTGATTTATCCATTACTTTGTTGACGTACACTAGAGTTTCCGTCTTTTGGCTATTGTGAATAATGCTGCAGTGAACATAGTTGTACACATTATCTGTTTGAGTCCCTGCTTTCAGTTTTTTTGAATATACAGCTAGGAGTGGAATGGCTGGGTCATAGGGTAGTTTTATGTATAACCTTTTGAAGAATTGTCATCTGTTTTCCTCAGCAGCTCTACCATTTTACATTCCCACCAGCACCACACAAGGGTTTTTCTTTCTCCACAGTTTTGCCAACACTTGTTCTTTTCTCTTTGTTTTTTAATTGTACCCATCCTAGGAGATATAATATGGTATCTCATTGTGGTTCTGAGTTGCATTTCTCTAATTACAAATGATGTTGAGCATCTCTTCATGTGCTTACTGACCATTTAGATGTCTTCTTTGGAGGAATGTTTTTTCAAGTCCTTCTCCTGTCTTTTTAAATCAGGTTGTTTGTTTTTGTTGTTGAGTTTAGTTGTGTATATATTCTGGATAGTAATCCTTTATCAGATCTGTGATTTGCAAATATTTTTTCTCATTCAATAGATTGTCTTTCCACTTTGTTGACAGTATCCTTTGATGCAGAAAAGTTTTACCTTTTTTTTTAGATTATTTATTTATTTATTTATTTGAGAGAGAGAGAGCACAAGCAGGGGGAGAGGGAGAAGCAGACTCCTCACTGAGCAGGGAACCTGATGCGGGGCTCGATCCCAGGACCCCGGGATCATGACCTGAGCCGAAGGCAGACGCTTAAGCGACTGAGCCACCCCGGCGCCCCAAGTTTTATTTTTTTTCAATAAAGATTTTATTATTCATTTGAGAGAGCACACGTAAAATTTTATTATTCATTTGAGAGACAGAGCACGCGCACACACGAGCAGGTGGAGGGGCAGAGGGAGAGCGAGAGAAAGAGTCTCTAGCAGACTCCATGCTGAGTGCAGAGCTTGATCCGGGGCTCGATCTCTCGACCCCGAGATCATGACCTGAGCCAAAATCAAGAGTCAGATGCCCAACCAACTGAGCCACTGAAAAGTTTTTATTTTTGATGAAGCCCAGTTTATTTTTGTTGACTGTACTTGTGGAGTCATATCCATGAGGTTGTTGCCACATCTGATGTTATGAAGATTTTCCCCAATGTTTTATTCTAAAAGTGTAATTTTAACTCCCAACATTTAGGTCTTTGATCCACTTGATTTAATTTTTGTATACGGTGTTAGGTAAGGTTTCAACTTCATTTTTTTTTTTTTTTTAAGATTTTTATTTATTTGACAGAGAGAGAGACAGCGAGAGAGGGAACACAAGCAGGGGGAGTGGGAGAGGGA
>NC_138383.1:40857072-40864204 GCF_054177405.1 Leptonychotes weddellii | reverse complement strand
CATCCTATTTCATTGGTCTGTGTGTCTGTCTTTATGCCATTCCCACACTGTCTGCTGTAGCTTTGCAGTAAGTTTTGAGATCAGGAAGTGTGACTCTTCCAGCCGTGTTCCTTTTTTTTTTTTCAATATTGTTTTGGTTATGCAGGGACCTTTGAGATTCCATATGGATTTTAGGATTTTTTTTCCTATTTCCTCCAAAACATGCAATTATTTTGATAGGGGTAGCATTGAATCTGTAGATCACTTTGGGTAGTATTGACTACTTAACAGTGTTAAGTCTTCCAGTCCGTGAACGTGAGATGTCTTTGCATGTATTTAGGTTTTCTTTCATTTCTATCAGCAATGTTTTGTAGTGTTTAGCATATAAAAATTTGACCTTTTTAGTTCGATTTATTCCTAACTAAATTTTGCTTTCCTAATTTCCTTTTCAGATTATTCATTGCTGGTGTATAGAGACATAGCTGGTGTGTGTGTGTTGTTCTGGTAACTGCAACTCTGCTAAGCTGACTTCCATTAGCTCTGTGGCTTTCTCTGGATTCCTCGGGATTTCCTATATATGGGATCCTGCCATCTGTGAAAAGTTGTACCTTTTCCTGTCCAATATGGGTGCCTTTTATTTCTTGTTCTTGTGTAAGTGCTCTGATTACAACCCTAGTACTGTGTTGAATACCTACATGAAAGCAAGCATCCTTGTCTGGTTCTTGGTCATAGGGGGAACACTTCCTATCTTACACCATTGAACATATATTAGCTGTAGGTTTTTCATAAACATCCTTTACCATGTTGTGGACTTTCCCCTGCATTCCTGGTTTTCTGGGTTTTTATCATTAAAGGGTGGTTGGAATTTGTCAAATCTCTTTTTTGCATCAATTGACATGATGATGTAATTTTTTCCTTTGTTCTATTGATGTGATATACTGATTGATTTGAACCACCCCTGCATTCCTAGGATAAATCTCACTTGTTCATGGTGAATAATCTTTTCAGTATGCTGTTGAATTTGATTTGCTAGTATTTTGTTGAGGATTTTAGCATCTGTATTCATAAAGGATATTGGTCTGTAATTTTCTTGTGATGTCTTTATCTGGACTTGGTATCAGAGTAATGCTGGCCTCTCAGAATTGAGTTAAGAAGTATTCTCTCCTTCTTCAGTTTTTTGGAAGAGTATGAGAAGTGTTGGTGTTAATTCTTCTTTAAAGTTTGGTAAAATAATTCACCAGTGAAGCCATTTGCTGTCTGACATTCCTTTGTTGGGAGGTTTTAGGTTATTACTTCAATCTCTCTAACTGTTCTGTGTCTGCTGAGATTTTTCTATTTCTTCTTGAGTCAGGTAATTTGTGCGTTTCAAGGAATTTGTTCATTTCTTCTAGGTTATCTTATTTGTGGGCATACAATTGTTCATTGTATTATAACCTTTTTTGTCTAGGTAGGGACCCGCTCTATCCTCTCTTTCTTTGTCTAGCTAATGGTTTCTCAAATTGTCGATCTTTTCAAAGAACCAACTTTTGGTTTCATGATTTTCTTTATTTCTACTTTCTATTTTTATCTCCTCTCTAATCTTTATTTCCTTCCTCTGCTAGCTTTCAGGTTAGTTTTACTCTGTTCCAGTTCCCTAAGGTGTAAAGTTATATTATTGATTTGAGATCTTTTTTTTTTTTTTTAAATGTAGGCATTCATAGTATAAATTTCCCTCTTACCACTACTTTCACTGCATCCCATTACTTTGGGTATGTTATGTATTCATTTTCATTTGTGTCTAAATAGTCTCTAATTTCCTTTGTTATTTCTTTTGAGTCACTGGTTCTTTAAGAGTGTGTTGTTTAATTTCCACTGGGTTTCCAGTTTACCTTCTGTTACTGATTTCTAGCTTCATCACACTGTGGTTGAAGAAGACGCTTTAAATGATATCTGTCTTTTTCAGCCTGTTAACATTTGTCTTGTGGCCTAACATGTGGTCTATCCTGGAGAATGTTCCATGTGTGCTTGAGAAGAATGTGTGTCGTGCTGTTGTCGGGTGGGATGTTCTATATGCGTCTGTTCAGTCCTGTTGGTTTATAGTATTCAGGTCATCTATTTTGTAATTGATCTTCTGATTGGTTGTTCTGTCCACTCTTGAAAATGGAACATGGAAATATCACAATATTATTATAGAACTATGTCTCCCTTCAATTCTATTGATTTTTGCTTCATATATTTTAAGAGTCTATTATTAGGTACACAAATATTTACAATAACTACCTTTTTTTTTTTTGCTATAATGAATACCTTTTTATTATTACAGGCTTACCTTATTTTACTGTGTTTCACTGTATTGTGCTTTGCCGATATGGTGTATTTTACAAATTGAAGGTTTTGTGACAACCATGTATTGATCTAGTCTATCAGTGCCATTTTTCCAACAGCATTTGCCCACCTCATGTCTCTGTGTCCTGTCTCTGTGTCACATTCTGGTAATTCTCATAATATTTCAAACTTTTCCATTATTAATTTGTTATGGTGATCTGTGATCAGCGATTACAACTCACTGAAAGTTCAGATGTTGGTTCACACTTTATAGCAATATTGTTAAATTAAGATACGTACATTTTGTTAGACATAATGCTATTGCACAGTAATAGACTAAATATAGGGTAAAGATAACTTCTATATAAGTAATAGACTATAATAAGTAATAGAGTAAGTATAGGGTAAAGATAACCAGAAAATTCCTCTGGCTTGCTTTATTGAGATATTTGCGGTACTTGTAGCGGTCTGAAACCAAACCTACAATGTCTCTGAGGTATGCCTGCACATAATGTCCTTTTTGGTCCTTTTGTCCTTTTCTGATTTAAAGCCTATTTTGTCTGATATTAGTACAGCCACTCCAGCTCTCTGTTTGTTATTATTTACATGGAATAACCTTTTTTCATCCTTTCACTTTCAACCTAATTGTATCTTTGGATGTAAAATGAGTCTCTTAAAGAAAGCATATAGTTGGATTTTGAAAAAATATTCCAGCTATCAGTGTTTTGATGAGAGAGTTTAAATTGTTTATATTTAAAGTAATTATTAGTAAGGAGGAACTTCTGCCATTTGGCTGTTTGTTTTCTGTGTGCTTTATAGCTTTTTTTTGTCCCTCACTTCCTACATTACTGTCTTTTGTGTTCAGTTGGTTTTTTTGTAGTGAAATGTTTTTGATTTCCTTCTCATTTCCTCATGTGCATATTTTATAGTTATTGTTGTGTGGTTTCTAAGGGGATTCGTAGCATACAAAATTTCTGCTTTACAGCTCTGTCCTCCCCCGTTTCTGTTATTCACATCACAGGTTACATCTTCATACAGTGCTTGGCCCGTTAACAGATTAATAATAGTTTTCAAACACATTTGTCTTTTAAATAAGGTGAAAGTAAAAAGTGGAGTTACAAGCCAAAATTACAACAATAGTAGCTTTTATACTTGCCTGTGTATTTACTTTACCAGAGATCTTTATATCTTCTTCATATGGCTTCAAGTTATACTGTCCACCTTGCTTTCATTTCAAACCTGAAGGACTCCCTTTAGCCTTTCTGGCAGAGCAGGTCTACTGGTAACTAGCTCCCTCAGCTTTTGTTCATCTGGGAATCTTAATTTCTCCCTCATTTTTTGAAGGATAGTTGTGCCAGATACAGAATTCTTGGTTAACAGTTTTTTTTTTCTTTCAACCCTTTTATCAACCCACTGTCTTCTGGCCTCCAAGGTTTCTGATGAGACATCAGCTCATCATCTTACTGAGAATTCCTTTTATGTTAGAGTAGTTCTCTCTTGATGTTTTTAGGATTCTCTCTCTCTCTTTTTTTTTTTTTTTGTCTTTTGACTGATTATAATGTGTCTCCGTATGGGCCTCTGAATTTATCCAGTTTGGTGTTGAGCTTCTTGAATGTGTAGTTTTCATGTCTTTCATAAAGTTTGGGAAGTTTTCAGCAATTATTTCTTCAGATATTCTTTCCACCCGTCTCTCTGTCTCTTCTCCTCAGATTCCCACAGTGTGTTTATTGATCCACTTGATGGTGTCCCACAGATCCCTTAGGCTCTGTTTACTTTTCCTCATTCTTTTTTCTTGTTCTCAGACTCAGTAATTTCAGTTGTCCTTTCTTCCGTTCCACTGCTTCGCTCTTCTCCTTGCTCAAATGTGCTTTGTATACTTGTAGTGTATTTTCCATTTCGGAAGTTGTACTTTGAGCTCCAGAATTTTTTTTATAATTGGTTTCTTTGATGGCATTTCTTTAATGATACTCATTTTGTTTATACATCAATTTTCTGCCTTTGTCCATGTCTTCCTTTAGCACTTTGAGGATCTTTTAAGACCTTTGTTTTAAAAATCTTTGGTAAGTCCATCATCTGGGCTTCCTCAGGTATGTTTTCTGGGGATTTATTTATATTTTTGAATATCAAAACAACAGGTGTTAACTCCTTTAAATCTATTGAAAACCATTTTAGCCAGTGGTGGTTAAAATAATTCAACTTGCCTCCATGCCGCACCTCAGTGATCCATCACCAGAACACAACCCTGATTTTTAAAAGACAAGGTCCTTATTGCCTATTTTGGCTCCCTCACCCTGCCCCAGAAGTATGGGTTTTCCTATAGCTGCCTGCCACAGGGATGCGGGGATGGGGGATGGAAGCCTACCACCAAGGTGATAGGTAGAATGGACCAAAATTATCTATAATGTGCCAGGCAAGCACTGCCCTGCAAGCTGCAAGCATTCAGTTAGACTCCAGAGTTCCAAAATTGTCGCTCCAGAGAGTTTCTGCCAGTACAACATCCAGGTGGAAAGACAGATTCCTGGCACTTCCAACTCTGCCGTCTTCTCTGATTTCACATCCCCACCCCTCCTTTTAATCTCTTGTTAAACTCATGTCCATTGGGAAGCCCTGTAAGTTAGATGGCTCAGTTATTCATTTCTCTAGCATCTTATACTTCTTCATGATATTCTTTACAGTTACAGAATTTGTCTTCCTCACTGGACGGTATGCTTCTGGAAGACAGGAACCATGTCTTTCTTGCTTTCTGCCCTGTCCGCAGTGCCTGGCACACAGGAGATATCTATAAAAAAGTTTCATGAACAAATGAACAAAAAGGACAGCCAGAGAAGGATAGCCCCTGTCAGGAGGGGCACTGTTTAGCATCATGACGACGTACAGCATGGTGCTGGCCCGAGGCAGGCAGGGGAGCCTGGCTCTACGACTCATTTTCAGTTCAGGGGAGAAGTTGCCCAGGTCGGGTGTGAGCACCAGACGCAGGAAGCTCCGGGCCACATTTCTTCAGAAGAGCGGTGCTAGAGCCTGGGTCACGTCACGCCCAGTGGGCTGCTCACGGCACTCGGAGCAGGGACACATGGCTCACATGCCTGTCCCTCTGAAGGTGCATCTGGTTTCTGCCCTCTTTGACCAGGTGCAGACACACCGGCCTTACACAGTGACCTTTGACCTCGCCGACCCTGGGGCCATTGTCGCAGCAACGGCGGAGATCCTGCAGCGCTTCGGCCATGTGGACGTGCTCCTCAACAACGCCGGCATCAGCTACCGCGGCGCCATCGTGGACACCGCCACGGACGTGGATAAGAAAGTCATGGAGACGAACTACTTTGGCCCAGTTGCTCTAACGAAAGGTAGTAGTCCTGAAGTAAAAGCAAAAAGACCACTGTATGCTGGCACCCTTCGTACTTTACTCGATTGCTTTTTAGCCAGACGTTGCCCGTCGCTGTCTGTTTTACCCTGGAATAGGTGTTGGCATTACAGCTTGGCGGTTTGTTTTCTCCAGGCTTTCCTTTGCATTTTTTTTATCTGCTTTCTAGCCTTAAACCAGGGTGTTCTCCTCAGTGACAGCTTATCTGCACAGCATTGTATCCATTTCCTTTTCACGGTGTTTGGAAGCCCATACAAAGGGGACATTTTTGTGCCCAGCCGCAGATATCACTCAAGGGGAGAGGCTCTCCCTAGAGAAGGGGACCAAGCTGACTGTTCCTAGGGACTGGGCTTCTGCCTGCCTCCCTCCTTGCCTCCTGCCCACTGTTCTGCTGGCCTCCTCCCTCCTGCTGGTGGTCTGCTGGGTGCAGGAGGCCTGAGACTTCCAACCAGCGTGGTGCTCCCCGCGGAGCTTTCCCCGTCACCTCCCTGGCTCTGAGTGCATATAATAAGCGAGGTCACCTCCTGTCAGCGTTAGCTGCCGTGACCACAAGAAAAGTCGTCTCTAAAGCTCCGCTGTCTGTCTCTAGCGCTCCTGCCCTCCATGATCAAAAGACGACAAGGCCACATTGTTGTGATCAGCAGCATCCAGGGCAAAATCAGCATTCCTTTCCGATCAGCATGTGAGTACTCCCTGCTCCCTCCCTCGTGTGCTCTTCCTTATTGTTTTCTCAGGATTATAAAAATAGCACGTTCAGTATGCAGAATTCAGACATTAGAGAGACATTCAACACAGTGTGTGAGGGGGCCTGATGAGAATGCGCTCTCCTGAGCAGAATGCCTGGGTTCAAATCCCAGCTCTACTCCTTACCCCCTCTACGTGACCTTGTGCAAAGGTCCCTCCTGCTCTGTACCCCAGTCTTCATCTGCAGGAGGGAGACGGGCCAGTCCCAGCCTCGGAGGGCCACCGGACCACCGCGGTAGTCTGCGAGGGCCATGCGTGCGGGGCTGGACGGGCCTAGGTGCCACAGGTGCGTCACCCACCAGCTCGTTACCGCTTTTCACCGTGGACACCCAGGCACTTCCACGTCATCACTGTGCAGCACAGGCCTCCCAGCTTCTTTCCTGTGATCAAGCATTCAAACATGGGATCACATTATACACACTGTTTTGTGGCTTGCTTATTCCACTCAATGATACAACTTTCTTTTTTTTTAATTTTTTATTGTTATGTTAATCACCATACATTACATCATTAGTTTTTTTTATTCTTATGTTAATCCCCTACATTACATCATTAGTTTTAGATGCGGTGTTCCATGATTCCTTGTTTGTGCATAACACCCAGTGCTCCATGCAGAACGTGCCCTCCTCAATACCCACCACCAGGCTAACCCATCCTCCCACCCCCCTCCCCTCTAGAACCCTCAGTTTGTTTTTCAGAGTCCATCGTCTCTCATGGTTCGTCTACCCCTCCGATTCCCCCCCC
>NC_138383.1:40803386-40856572 GCF_054177405.1 Leptonychotes weddellii | reverse complement strand
TGCCAGAAGCGGCCGACGGAGGCCCCTCCCCTGCCGTCTATCCTCCCGAATATCGCCTTGGATTCACTTCTCTGCACGTCCTACCTTCCAGAAAGTGGTCGCTCTTCTGATGAGAGAGTTGTTGCTCATCTTTTCTTCGATCTCCTGTTGAGTTTGTAGGTGTTCAGAATGGTTTGATCCCTATCCAGCTGAATTCCTGAGAGGAGACGAAATCCAGGTCTCCTACTCCTCCGCCATCTTACATCATTAGTTTTTGATGTAGTGTTCCAGACGATACAACTTTCCATATCAACATACGCAGTTCACTTGATCCTCTTAAGTGGGTATGTAGTAACTCATTGAATAGATGTGACGTGAGTGATTTAGCCACTTTCCTGGACACACGAGGATTACTTTCCCTTCAGTTCTTGACCAGTAGCAATGATGTGCTACCCAGAATATCCTTAAATACTCCCATCTCTGGTCACTCATGGGAGGGTCTCCAAAAAGTGGAAATAGTAAGTCGGACCAAAAAATAGAACTGCCAGATTGACTTCCAGTTCACACTCTTCACCTCCATGTGTGTGTGACTGCACCAAAAGTTTGAGATCTCATTTCACCCATCTGTCTGCCTTCGTGTTGTACCAGCAAACAAACGGGGTGTTAACAGATTGTAAAGGTGATTTCACAAACTGCCCCGGTAGTTCCGTTCTTCGCTCCACCCTCTGCAAGACTGACCTGTAGCAGCCTCATCTGCTCTCACCACCTCCAAGTGCTGGCCTCTGCCTCATGCAGCTGCAGACTTGGCAGCGAGGGAAGGGAGAGCAGAGCTGGGTCAGCATTTTGAAAGGACAGTAGCAGCCATCCAGCTGGATGACACGGCGTGGCTGAACTGGAACTTTCACAAAGACATCCTCTTTCTGTCAAGAGAGGACCCTCTGCTCTGCCTTGTGGCTCTAGTTGCATGTCCTTGGACAAGTAATTTAACTTGTCTGACTACCCCCCCCCCCATTTCCTTGCTTGTTAAGAGACTGACAGCTCTCATACACGCTCCACGGAGATGTGTTAAAGATGAAATGAGACATGTGGAGATGGAAAGTCCTTTGTGAATTGGGAAGCACCCTAGCCATATTTGTGTCTATGCTGGTTATGTCCCTGTTTGCCGGCGTTCTGTTTCAGCTCCGACAGCACAGGACAACTATCAAAGGCAGCTCTAGTGGTCCAGGAATGGATAGAATCACAAATGAGAACGCAAGTGAGGTGAAATGTTGATAATGGGTAAATCAGGATAAAGGCAAACTTCCAGCCTTTGCTTTGATTCAATCTCTGAATTCTGTTCTCCGCTTGGCCTGTGGCCGTAAGTAGATCACACATAGTTGGTCCGGGCACTCCCTAACAAGCAGACCGAATGTGGCAGCGCGCTTGGGCGTGTTGGTTGATCCTGGTGAGCAGCAGTGTTCTCGTCTGTGAAATGGGAGAGCAGCTCTCCCGGCCTCCCACTGCTGTTGTGAGAACCAAGTGAGATGATCCGGGTGGTGTGTCGAGCCCCATGCCCTGTGGCTTGGTGGGCTCCCTGCTGCCAGCCGTGGTGAGGGTGTAGGTCAGCAGAGCCTGGCTGAGGACCTACAGCCTGAGACTCCGTGAGACCAGTCAGCCGGGTGTGGCCTTCTATTCTGGGGGACCCCCAGGATGACTCTTCTCAGTCCTCGGCCTGGGCTACACCCCTGGGATCACAACTGATAGGAGAAGCTCTCCACCTGCCTACCCACAAACTACGCCGTCAGCCCCCAGCAACCTGGCCCAAAGCGAAGCTGCTGGCCTCAAGCTGTTGCAGTGAGTTCCGACCCTGGAATTTCTCATGTGACTCGCTGGGACACTTCCTTGCTTCTTCCCTTCCTGTTTTCTTGGCTGATGGATTCTCCTTTCCTAAGACTAAAACATTTAGAAGTCTGAATGGGAGGAAACTGATTTTCAGTGGAGATGCCATGTGTTTTCCAAGAATGTCATTGTCGGGTCACTCTGTCCCCTCGCAGAGCACCTGTCAGCATGTTTGGAGCCATGGCTGAAGAGCAGCCGTGGCTCGGTGGCTCCCGGGGGAGCAAGCTCGGTAGCTTTTCCCAATGGAGAGGCCCTCCATGGAGGTTTGTCAGACTAAATACGTAAGAAAGCCAGGCATGGATTTCATACACACACTCCCAGGCCTGCGGGGATGCCCCCTGGTAGCGCTGCTTCAGTGACAAAACCTGGAAACCACCCACAAAGTCCCGTGGCTGGGGCCGCTTCTGTGGTCCCGTGACCCGTGGAAGCATGGTGGGCCTGCATGGGCGGCACAGAGACTGCTCGCTCTGCGCCACTGGGTGAAGAGAGCTGCTTGCAGGAATAATATAAACGGTATGAGCTCACAAAAATTCTTTATATGAACATAGGATATATAAAAAGTAAATCCTGAGAAACCGAAAGCATAGGTGACCTCTGGAGAATGGAACTGGAAGACAGAAGGAAGACCTTCATTTTTTACTTCATATCCTCTGTCCTGTGTAAATGTTTTACCTAGTAGGCATTAATTTTTTTTGTTTTTTTTTTTTTTAAACTCTTAACGTTAGAATAACTGCAGATTTCAGGGCATCTGGGTGGCTCAGTTGGTTGAATGTCTGACTTGTGATTTCTGCTCAGGTTGTGATCTCATGGGGCGGAGGTCAAGCCCTGCGTTGGGCTCCGTGCTCAGCGGGGAGTCTGCTTGAGGTTCTCTCCATCGCCTTCTGCCCTGCCCCCCGCCCCCCACACTCTTGCACTCTCTCTAAAATAAATAAATACATCTTAAAAAAATTTTTTTCCTTTAAAAGTCACAGGAACATTACAAAGAACTCCCATGGCCCCCTTCATACAGATTCCCCAGTTGTTAACATTTGACCGTATTTGCTTTATCCTAGTCTGTGTGTGTTGTGTGTATGTATGCACATGTGTGTGTGTATAAAATTTCTAGGTTTTTGTCCTGACCCACTTGAAAGAAGGTTGGAGACATGACACGCCTTTACTCCTACACAGTTCAGTGTATTTCCTGAGAACAAGGATACAATGCGCTTCCCTAACTCAGGAAATGAACACTGCTGTAATACTGTAATCTTAAATTGTAGTATCAGTTTTTAAATAAAAGAGAATGAATGGGAATGAATCTGTGGGCCTGTCTGTCCCAGGCCCTCTCCCTCACCTGTGTGTCTGGCCATGAACCTTTGCAGATGCAGCCTCCAAACATGCAACCCAGGCATTCTTTGACTGTCTTCGTGCCGAGATGGAGCAGTATGAGATCGAGGTGACTGTCATCAGCCCTGGCTACATCCACACCAACCTCTCTCTCAACGCCGTCACTGCCGACGGGTCCACATATGGAGGTGAGGCCCTGGTTTCTCTTTTGTTCCATGAAAAGCTGTTGGTTGGCCACAGTGAGATGCGCTTCTCTTCCCTGGTGATTCTTTGGTTATTTTCATTTGGAATGTAATTTTTCAAACCAAAAACCTCGATGTGTGGGTATTGGTTAATACATACTGTTGATTAGTGGTCATTTACCATGAGCCATCCTTAGCCTGAGCATCACCATCACAGCTGTTGGAACAGGGTCCCTGGTGGCCAGGACTTTGAGTCCTTTGAAGGACTTGGAAGGCCAAGCTTCCAAATTAAAGTAAATTAAAGTAAAATTAAAGTGGATTAACTTCATGGAAAGTAGGGGTTGCTTGACCCAAAATATTCCCCCCTCAGTGTGCTTGAGAAATGACTGATTTCAGGGTGCTCAAAGGAAAGAGTGCAGCCTTCTGGGGTGAGGCTGGGGGTGCAGGTCTCAGTCTCCAGCTTGCTTCAGCCAAAGGCATGGTGAGCTGACATGCAGTCAGCACCAGTGGGCTGAACGGCCTGGCCCCAGCCTCCCAGGGCCGCTGCCCACACGTGCTGTTGATGGGCTGGCTCTGCTTCCCCACACTTGCATGGCCCCACCTCTTGAGAAGTGACCTGTCATGTCCTGCCTCCCTGGATGTGCCCTCTTGGGCCTGTGCTCTGGTGTTCAGCAGGGGCCTGCAGGTCCTACACCCCACCCCAGCCAGACCTGAACCACGACTGCGCAGGCCCTGGATAGCTGCTCACTCAGCAAGTCAGCAGGAACCATACAGAAGCATAGAGTCAGAGAGGTTCACACTTATTTATACCTAGGAGAATCCTTTTTTAACAATTCTGTCTGTGACATTTAAAAATAATCAACAATCAGAAACTTCCTATTCTGTGTTTACAGAAACACAATGAGAACAGATACTGGTGAGGAAGCTCATGCAGTTTGGACAGCTCACTGGTGGTTGCAAATGGCCTGTGCTGGTGGCCTCTCTTCTCTGCCCACCATCTAGTTCTACTTTGTGGGCAAAATTGTCAGATTACTAGGAAAGAATGTTGGTGTCAACCAGCCAAACACCTCCTAAACTCCCTGCAGCTGTAACACCGCAAACAAACCAAGGCTTTCTTACTGGTGCTTGTCCAGTTAACACATGACGGGGGAACCGTGACATCTATTCCTGAGTCACTTCACTCTCACTGCGGTGGGCGCTCCTAGTCTTTTCCCATCCCCCGTCTGGCAGACCTCAGGCCAGGCTACTCAAGACCAACTCAGCACCACACCATCCTGTGTTGTTGGTTCCAGTGGACAATTCCCAAGGTCCGGAATCACTGTGTGTGAAGGGCTCACTCTTTGGGACCCCATGCGGCCTGGCCTTTGGCCTTTGTCATGGACTACCAGTTCCTAAGCGCTGAGAGGCCTCATCTACCTCGTTCCCACGTCTCACCCGCATTCCCCCTTTCCCCGCTCACACACACTGAACTGCAGATGGCTTCCTCATTTCTTGGGAGTACAGAATAGTCAGGGATGGTGGCATACCACGTGCCTCCCAACAGACGGTGGAAAGAGCTTCATGGTGGGAAATTTAGCAAACCCAGCTGACATTGGTCCATGTCCGCTCAAGTCCTTGAGAGGGGGACTTCTGCTTTCTAGTTCATGACTTTCTTTTGTTTTGTTTATTTTAGTTATGGACAAGACCACGGCCCAAGGCCGAAGCCCTGTGGAGGTGGCCCGAGATGTTCTGGCTGCCGTGGGGAAGAAAAAGAAGGATGTGATCCTGGCCGACCTGTTGCCTTCCTTGGCCATTTATCTGCGAACTCTGGCTCCTGGGCTCTTCTTCAGCCTCATGGCCTCCAGGGCCAGAAAGGAGCGGAAGTCCAAGAACTCCTAGCGGCGCATCCCATCTGGGCTAGGGAGCAGCACCTGGCTGGGTGCAGCTCCTCGATAAGGGGCGGCTGCATTTGTTGAAACCTTACTGGATATTTGTCTTACGGGTGGGAAAGATGGAACACACACTTCCGAAGATCCCTGGCTAGGCCCCTGCTAATAGAATGAGAACCAAAAAGGGCAACCAGCTTCTTAGGGGTGAGGGGTAAACCTTAAGGAACAAATGTGGAGCTGGGTTTAAACTAAGACTCTGAAATAAATGAATGAACGGTGAAGAGTTGTAGTCCTCGAGGGCTCCCAGCACCATGCCTCCTCTGAATTCCAGCCTCAGCCAGCTCCTAAAGTGTGTCAGTCTTGAAGATGGAAGACATCCTGACATCATGTGACCCACTTCTCATATTTGACTGATCTGGATCACAAACTAATGGTTTTGGCAGAGTCACCTGCAGTACTCAAGGGAGCAGGCTGTCCTTTTAAGAAGCTGTCATCCATATCCACCGTCGGGGTCCTACAGTCCGTCATCCAACACAACAAATGGGCTCCTGTGTGTTCCGTCTTTCCACGTAACCCAAGTGATGCTGGCTTTAGTAACTAAAAGGAATTCCCCGGTTTCCCTGTGCACTCTCACCTGAAGCCGTGTAGACCAGGCCCCACTTCAAGCAGAAGATGAATGTACAAGGATACGGCAGCCAAAAGGGAGAGGAAAACCACCCGAATGGTCCCGCAGATTTCTAGGAAGTGAGACTCCAAAGCCCGGTCAGCGGGGGGGGGGGGGGGTGTGGTTCTGAGGCCACAGGTGGCCCCCGGTGACAGAAGTCATTTGTTAGCTGTGCCTGTTGGAGCAGAGCCAGAAGGGATGCCTGCTTCCACCTTTCTGATTTATTAAAAATACATGGTTGAAGTACAGTGAGTAAATCAACGTCATACTTGAAGTTTAGAATGAAACTTTTCCTGTTAGGCTGAAAGTGGAAATTGTGGGTATATTGTATGGCTTCCCCGATGTGGAATAAAAATGTCCTAGCACGTCATAGCGGCATCTTACGCTGTGTCCTAACTCTGGCCCTGCAGAGCTTGTATCTTAAACAGCTGTCCCTGAAATAAAAATGGCCAAAGCCAACCTATGGTTAGTGTTTGAGGCTCTCGAGTTTCCTGGGAGCAGGAGGACGAGGAGTGGGGCATTAGCTCTGGTGACCTTCCCCAGCTCCCAGCGCTGCCTTAACATTGCAGGGGCCCGTGGTGGAAGTGTGCACCCGGACATCCGGGGCGGCTCTTCATTTTCCACCAAAGCCATCTACTTCCTCCTAACGCGGGAGAGAACGATCTTACTGTTCACGTCAGGGCTGTTAGAGCCAGGGAAGAGCTGGGCCCACGACAGCCGTAGTGGCCACTTTAAAGCCTACTGTGAGAGGGAATAAAATTGTCAAGTGCACAGCACGTCCACAGGAAAGGCAGTGACAGAGGAAGGCGTGTGTCCAAATGGGAACGGGAGAACGTCTGTCCTTGGGCACTCAGCTGACTGGCACTTTGAGCGGGGCCCGGACCCAGGTGCTGTCCTTTTCTCTCCGTTAAACAAAACGGGCAGCAACTGGACACTGGTGTGACCTGCTGTCCTCTAAAGAACACATGCTTAGCAGCCACACAGTCCGTCATCAAAACATGGCACCCACTCCGCTGCGGAGGGCGTTGCTTTGGGGGCCCACCAAGCCCTGACCCAGGCGCGGATCCGTACGCAGAGCTCGGAGCAGACACGAAGGGTCTCTTAACCCACACACGAGCCCTGAGCCCGATTCCAAACCATTGGATGTTTATTGACCTCATATTTTTAAAGACTCACACTCACTTTCTTAAACTTACTTTAGAAACTTTATATTCTAACGTATCAATAGCAAATGCAGCACAACCAATCATGAAAAGCTAGCTACGTCCGGCCGCCTGGCAGACGCTGTCCGAGGCCCGGCTGCTCCTGAGGACGTCGGCCATACCGCAGAGGTAGTAAAGATGCGCTCCCGCCGCACAGATGCTCTTTTTGGCCTCGGAAACGAGGGAGAGGACCGAGGAGGGCCAGCGACGTCAGTGCCCTGGAGGGCGCGCTGGCGTGAAGGTGAGGCTCCCCGCCTGGGAGGGCGAGCCCCCCCCACACACACACACTGTGCCCAGGCCAGGACCCCACTCTTGCTTTCAAGCCAGTGTTTGAATATGAACATCGGCCACCAGGGGCAGGGGTGGTGCTGTTGCCATTTCTCTTTTCTGTCCCCAAGGGTTTTTCCACCCCTCCCCCACCGTGGATTGGGGGTAGGTTGGAAAAGCTCTGCATTGGTTCTGCCCACACATAAAGTTCAAAGGCACTTTCCACTCTGCTCTGTGGGCCTCCTGGGGTTTCCCGGGCCGAGGGCCGAAGCACGCGCACGTGAGTTTCCAGCCAGCAGCGCTGCACATCTGTGCGCGGCTCCCGAGTGGTCAGACGGGACAGGGAGTGCGCAGCTGCCACCAGCAGGCTCCAGGGACGCCACTTCCCTTCCCTCCTTCGTGGGGCCCCGCAGCTGCTGAACCAGACGTGGACGCTTGGGAGGGAGCGGACAGGCTACGGAGAGAGCCGGTAAGTGTTCGCCGCGGTCTGCTCCTCCGCACTTCTCGAGCTGACCTTCCTAAAGGCTCTTTGCTCTTCTCTGAAATTGGGGTGAGTGGGCAGTTCAAACAAGACGCCTGTAACTGGGTTACTGGCGCGATGCATTGGCGCACATGGACGCACACAGGCCTGGTGTGTGGACTTCGCAGGCAAGGCCCAGCTGACTCGGCCTGTTACCCAGTTGGCAGTTCCCTAAGGCCGTGTCAAGAGCCCTGCGGCACGTCACCGAGGAGCGTAACCCACTCGACGGTGCCGTGTAATTAGGAAGGCGGCAGAAACAGAGAAGCCTTCCAGGCGCCGGAGGTGTGCTCCTGCCGCTCTCCTTCCCAGCCGATCGGGGCCGCTGCTCGCGTGGAGAGGCCTAGAGCACCAAAGTCCTGCTCTGCGCTCCGCGGCAGGCCTGAGTCCTCACTTTGGCAGGGCACTCGGAACTGCGCTGGTATGTCAGAATCTGGGCTAGTCCACCTGACAAGAATCACTGTATTCAGCGCATCTGGAGCCAGCTTGTTTGCACTTGGCTTCTCTTCCTGGTGAGGACTTCTGCTCAGCTGACCCGACCGAGACGGCTACTGCTTGTCGGCTTCCAGCCACCTCCCCCATGAAATCTGGCTTGCAGGCAGAGCATGGGGCTCCCTTTCCAAATCTGCGCCGTTTATTACAAGACACCTGCCATTCGTGCCCGGCCGGCCTGGGAGCCAGCTGTCAGACACCCGAGGGGTTGTGGGCTCTGCACGTCGAGACCCTGTGCCTGGGATCACTACCGATCGAGCATTGTTGCCGATGGCCAGACTGCCATGTAAACTATAGTGTGCCCCCAACACCATCTTGCCACCCAGCATTCACCTGAGTGATTAGAATTTCTAGGCCTCTTGGAATTAAAGTTCAGAGTCTGTGGACCACAGTCCATTGTGAAGTCTTTTAAAAGCTCTGGATCTCCCCTTATAATAAACGGACCAATCGCCCACTTGAGCTCCTTGACGCCTTCCCATGTACCCCTTCATTATTCTCTGGTATCCGATCTTCCCGATGTGGCCTTTAAAACTAGATTGCTTCTTGAAGATGGACCCTTCAGAAGGAAGTGCCATGTAGCTACTCAGGGAGGACTGAGAGCAGGCCTCGGGAAGGTTGCGCGTAAGGCGGGGGACCTGACATCTTTATGGAAGGGAAGATTTGTTTAATTACCCAACACCTTCGAGGGATATGGAGGACAGGGTGCGACACGCCCTTTGCTGTGAGGGAGGGGCGCGGGACTGGCTCCTGTGGAATGGGACCGCTGGGAGGGGCCCTGGGCTCAAACTCGGGGTCCACATCAGGAACAGCTTCAATGCTTTGAAAAAATACAAGTGTTCACCCGTGGGGCCTTCTAAATCAGAATCTCTGGACAGGAGGTCCCAGGCCTGTTCTCCACGTGGCCCCACACGGAAACCCAGTGACCTCTAGGGCTCATCACCGGATCCCACCACGTCCCTGCCTTGAAAACGAGGCCGGCATGAGGTGAGACCGCTCTGGGAGGGGTCTGGGCAGGCCTCATTCACAGAGGCCTGTTCTTGCCGCGGACGGTGACACCAGGCCACAGCAAGGAGCAGGGCCGGCGGGCTCGCGTGGTGCCCACAGCTCCCACAAGCAAGCAGCTGCCCGCAGCAGCTGCAGGTGGTCATGGACACAGCAGACACCTGAAGTTGAAATTCTCATAATTTTAATGGTCAATAGCTTCTGGTTGGCTCTGGATGGTACAGTTAAACAACAGACTTAAAGACGTCCCCCCCACCCCATAAGCGCACTCCTACCCCCTCAGTAGCGTTGCTGCTGTCCACATTCCACCGCCCGCTCAGACCCCCTGTGGGTTCTGGAAATCCACATCTTAGTGTAATGAGTTGAAAAACCCTTAGTACACCTGTGATCTGTGTTATTTTTTTTTTTAAATAACAAATATTAAACAAAACCCCTTCCCAGGCTCCGCCGCCTCACAGAGCAAAAACTGTTACTGGGGCCATCTGAATACTCGGGGTGTGTCTCCTGGGCCGGGTCATTTGCTTCTCTCCCCGCACTACTGAGATCATACAGCATAGAGTTCGTAAATCTTCTTTACACAGTACACCAGGGCGGCCAGGGCTATCGTGTTGTGCAGTCTCTTTCTGTGCAAGTCGTCCTTCCGGACCAGCACCACCGGGGTGGAGGAAGTGAGTGTGTGCAGGGGCAGGCGGGACAGTTTATAGGCGTCGTACTCCACTTGGTACTTGCAGCAGGGGTCAAACTGCCAGGAGATTCCGTACAGGGTGCAGCAGGCCAGGCTGAGCACGCCGGCGGGCAGGGAAATATAGTGGGAGTAATCTAAGGGCAGGGCCAGTGGGGTGAAGAGGCACGCGGTGCCCGCCAGCACGGTGGTCTTGTGCAGACAGTTGCCCACGGTGATCCAGCGGGCCGTCTCGTCGCCGATGCGTGTGGGCTCGATCACGATGTACTTGTACTGGGCTTCCAGGGCCTGCTCCAGCTCGTACTCGAACTGGTCTTGGGCGTTCTCCCCATTGTAGATCTCGTGCACGATGTAACAGTCTGTGGCCGACAAGCTCACCCTTGGGGGGGGAGGGGGGAGAAAGAGGAGACAGTGAGACAGTCAGGCTGAGCAGCGCCCACCCCACTTCTGTGCTCAGATGCTGGGGACAAGTCCGTGGCCCAAGCCTGGGCCTCAGGCTCATCAGAGAGCCCAAGCTCGTGAGGGCACCACGTCTCGCTTATGTTTTGATCTTCCTTGGAACCCAATACACAAGGTAGTCACTAAAGAATTTTTTTTTTTTTCCTCAGAGAAAATAGTGAAATGTAGAGAGAGAGACACAGGAGGAGGAGTACCCAGATCTCTAAGGACATGACCACCTGTAGTGTGTACCAGCCTGGTGGTCAGCCCAAGGCCGTGCACGGACAGAGCTGAGTGTGCAGAGGAGCCCCAAGGAAGACAGAATGTTTCGGCCCGGAATCACACCCACACAGAGGCCCGAGGTCGGCTGGAGGAACTGTGCCTTTGGTTAACCAGAGCGATGCAAGGGGGAGGATTCTTCGATGGAAACCAACAGATCCAAGGCCGATAGTGCCAAACACTCTGCCCTCT
The DNA here is from genome assembly GCF_054177405.1 of Leptonychotes weddellii. Classification (NCBI taxonomy): domain Eukaryota; kingdom Metazoa; phylum Chordata; class Mammalia; order Carnivora; family Phocidae; genus Leptonychotes; species Leptonychotes weddellii. The sequence continues at coordinate 40,845,607 of NC_138383.1, read as the reverse complement.
GCAAGGTTCAAAAGTCGTCATCCCTGCACTGCAGAACAACAGACCGACAGGGTCATCTTCGCTTCGGATGATTGAGAACAAAACAACTCTGGCCATCACGGGAGGACGAACTGCACAAAGCACCCGAGGCCGACAGCCCCAAGAACACCAGCACACAGCTTAGAAAAAGAAGCCCTCTGCTTTAATTAGGAAAAGACAAGGCCTCAAGAACCGTGACAATGATATTCAGTGTTAAGGGGGATATACGAAGGGCCCCCCAGAGGTTCCCACCCATTCTGACCCTGTGCCTCCACGACTCTGTATTTATTGCCAGTAAAGCTCCTCTCACTCACATAAAAAACACTGTTCACAAAGCCCCACTTTGAGCGGCTAAGCTGATCCAACTTCCCTGTGGGACTAGGGATGGGTGACCTGACCGTCATTGGCGGAACACAGATCTGGAGGCTCAGGGACGGCTCAGCCGTGAATCCAGGCCACAGAGCTGGCTGTGAACCATGGGCCCGGGGGCATTTTAGGCTGTTTCGGGATTCTGTTGACCTCTCTCCGGTGCAAACTTCGCATCCAAAGCAGAATCTTTCCACACCCCTGATGGGCAAACCTAAATATAGACCTGTACACGCCTTGTCATTTCCATTTGGCTTGTTTCAGCCTGTCCAGATCTTTCTGAATTTCCATACCGCCGTCCAGCGTGTACAGTTTCTTCTAGTTTTGTGTTCTCAGTTCATCCAGTAAAAAGCCTTCTTTATACCAGCCTCCGAGGGGGACACTGCTACACACAGCTCCTGAAGCTGGATCAAGTCCCTTAACCCTCTTACCAGGCAGTGCAGAGCACCCTCCACATGCTTCGGTGAAAAACAGCCCCTTCCCTTCAGCAGTCCCTGGTCCCTGGGCTGCTCAGACCATTACAAAGGAGAGGTGGTCCAGGGGCCCCCGTCTCGCTCTGGTGCTCACTGCTCCCCGCACCCAAGCCCACGGCCCTCTGACTGGGGCTCCGGGCAAGTGTACTGAGCCATACAAAGGTGATCGCAGCCCACCCACCTGAGCTCTGATTGTCCGAGTAAGCACAGCCCTAAGTGCTCAAGGACACAAGGCCACCAGCTGCCCACATCCCGGGCACGCACACCCAGCAGCCACTCCGAGGAAAGCAACAGGGGAGCCGGGCTCAGAGCTTCCTCGTCAGGGACTGTGCACATTAAGGCCAAGTGAAGGCTTTTAAAACAAGGTCACCCCAGAACCTCTAGGTCCTAGCCCTCCTTCAAAGGCGAAATGACACGTTAAGTGTGGTGAAAACTGCATTGCTGGGGGTATGCTTCAAGGAAAAAGGACAGGTGATCCGAGCACTCCTTCCAGTTATTACTCCCAGGCAGGATTCAACACGATAAAAACTACCTTTAGCCAACAAATAAGCAAACCTAAGAGGCAGAGGGTTTCACTCTGTTAGAAAAACAACTGCTCAAATACTTTCCCCGTGGTCGCATCATCGGAAAGTCACTGGTAATGTGCCCCCAAGTGCAGGGGGAGGGGCCTCCATTCCCAGGTGGGAAGGACTTTAGCAAGAGGCACTGGCTGGGACTTGGGCAGAGGCAACTCTTTATTCTGAAAAAGTAACTGTAATTAAGTTGGGCTCAGGGGAGCCTCCTAATTAAAGCACAGGCCCTAATTAAACGGTGTGCACTGGGGAGAAGTCGTTCCCTGGGGGTCGGACAAGGCGCCTCCTAAACGTGGGACATTGCCAGGGCCAGTAGGGAGCCAGTAGTCGGGGCCGCCTCTCCAGGAGGACTTAATGAGTTGCTTCCGGAAGAATCCACCGGAAGTTGATGCAACAGGAAAAGGAGGGTTTTCCCTTTCAAGGCCTGCATTTGGTTTGAATTCAGGGAGGGGAGATGGAGCTTGTTTCAGTTCTTACTCCCAGGCAGGGTCTCACGCTGGCTGGAAAAGTCACAGCACAAATGAAAGTCACTGGCCATGGGCTGACTGGCCCCATGTGCGCAGGACCCGGGAGAGGACTCGCTCCCAGGCAGCCCCGACTTCCCTTGTGTTCTCAAGATGTGAAGACGAGGCGCTTCCAAGTCAGTGCGCGTCCCCACCGACTACCAAAGCGAGGCCAGGGATGCCTTTCTGGCCACGAAGTCCCTCCAGAACATTCAAAGCAAAACGTGGGTGTCAAGGTTGGGATCACAGAATGTTCCTGCCCAAACCCGCCCAGCAGATCGGAGCCACCCTGAACGTCGTGAGGCCCAGTAAGAAAACGCCAGGTGAAACCCCAGAACCTGGAACCGGCCGCTCTGTTCTGGAAGCACATGCGTGGGCAGATCCCACCTTGCCGTCCCCGAGCCCCCTGCTGCCCTCTCTTCTGTAAGCCCAGCTGGCATCCACAGCCACGCCGCCCCTGGGCCTCCTCAAGCCTCCAGGTTCCTGCCTCACTGCTGTTGTCCCGTGCCCAGCGTCAGGCCCGACGGCACAGGGACGGACAGTGAGTAGACGCGGGCAGCGGGTCACCGTCTGCGTTCTGGCCACGGGCAGTCATGACCGCCACAGTGCACACGAGGGTGCTCATCCAGTACGCACACCCAGCCTTGCGAAAGCGTGCCACAGCTTCCTGAAGCCGCAACAGCTTCCTGGGGGCAGGTCACCCCACTGCTACCCGTCTCCATCCACCCGCCGCACCGAAGTCCCTTCCGGGCGCCTTCACACAAGCCCGCCTCTGAAGCCCGCCTAGCCGGCAGAGCCGCGCTCCCGGCCCCGACGCGCACGGATTCTGCTCTTGAAGCCGAGGCGCAACTCCCAAAGTCCGCGCACGCAGTCTTGTGTCACTGCGAAACCATGTAATCTGAGGTCGGGCCCTTTCCAGGATTCCATACGCTACACACAGGACACACAAAGGCTCAAAACGCATGCGCGCGCACAATCGGAGGCCCCACCTGTTAAGAGGCCACCCATCAAGTACTCAGCGTCTACTCCTCCCGCCTGGGCTGTGGCAGTTGGGGTTCATTTACAGGTTTTAATAGCTGCCTGGACCACTGGATTCAGTCCGCATGGTTGTCATGGGCTGTTACTTCACAAACCTGGTGGCCGAGTACTCCCAAGACAGAGCCGTGTCTCCCGCCACCTAGCTACTCCAGTGCTCACTCACGTGTGGCCTGCTTTTGTTTCCGGGTCACACGTCACCCAACTAAGGAAGGAACCCAGTGGCCTTGAACAATTTTAGACCATCACCAGCCAACCCCTAACTTGAGCCCTGGCACACAAATGCAGATTAAAAAAAACAAAAAAGGTAACTGGAGTCTTTGGAGCTTCCTAAGAGACTATATTTTTGCTTTTCAAGAGTCCATAACACAGAGTTCATGTAGGGGTGGCTAGTGGTGCACTTGGTTGAGCGTCTGGCTCTTGGTGGTGATCTCAGGGTCCTGGGATCAAGCCGTGAGTCGGGCTCTGTGCTCAGTGCACAGCCTCCTTACCTCCTCTCCCTCTGCTCCTCCCCCCAACTTGGCGCTCTCTCTCTCAAATAAATAAACCTTAAAAAAAAAAAAGTTCATGTAAAATGAGAAAGAGAACTGATGGAAAAGTATCCAAGAAATAAAGTGACAAAGGCAAGTACAGAACAGTGATTATAGTACGTTATCTTTAGTGTACTTTTCAAAAGCTAGGTTTGCTTTTAGGGGTGCCTGGGTGGCTCAGTCGGTTAAGCGTCTGCTTGAGCTCAGGTCATGATCCTGGAGTCACAGGATCAAGCCCCGCATCGGGCTCCCTGCTCAGCAGGGCGTCTGCTCCCTCTGCTCCCCCCTCCCCGGCTTGTGCTCTCTCACTCTCTCTCTCGAATAAATAAATAAAATCTTTTTTTTTTTAAATAAATAAAATCTTAAAAAAAAAAAAAAAGGTGTATGTTTGCTTTTAAACACACAGAACATTCCTGGATGTACAAAGACCTGAGAATTATGACCATCACTGGGGAGAGGAAAGGACTGGCTCCGAGAAGAAAAGGGAGCTCTTCTACCACATAACTTTTGAGTTGAATTTAGCACGATCCGTGGGACTTACGGTACAGGCTCGTGCTCCTAAACTCCCTCTGCCCATGCTGAGGTCAGTTTGCCTGGGGAGCCCTTAAGTAGCCTGTGGGGCAGAGCTGATGCTCTCTCATCTGAGCCGGAGGGGCTGCTGTGGACGCTGCCTCAGGGTCGTGGGCACTTGTCACTGGGGCTCCTGAATTGGCCTCCCTCCCTCTGCCTTCAACCAGAGTGGGCCTGAGACCCACCCCTCTCCTCTGAATCCACTCCGGAGGTCGTCAGGCAACGGTCATCAGAGGAATCCCCTGTGAACACGGGCTTTCTGGTGGAAAGGTGGCCACAGTGAAGAAGCAGCTGGATGAACTCCGCTCCCCGGATGTGGGCACCCTCTCTGCCCCTGGCAGCCTGCCCAGCATGTGGCCCCATGGTCCCCTATGCCATCAGGAAGCTGGTCTCGAGGAATCCGGAATGACAAAAGTAGTCTCACACACGGGATCCCCAAAGTCTGGAGATCCCTCCCCAGAAGTCAGAGCTGTGCACAAACGTTCCAAGCAGCACTGACGCGAAGAGCTGGCTACCTCGGGCGGTTCCTCCGTCAGAGCGAGAAAGGAGGCACAGCGGAATCCCTCCCTCGTAAGGTGGAGGAGGAAGCCGGTAACATGGAGACGCACACTCACACGCGTGTGCAGCAGCACACAGAACCGAAGGACATGCTGCTACCGAGGAACGTCCTCACGTGTGCTAACTGTGAAGAACAGCAAGGAAATGACGGGTCATGAGCGAGGGGGCCTCTGCCTGCCAGTAGGGACACGTGGGCCAGGGTGATGCTAGTGAGCGGTGAACACACGGGTTTACTGTGTCTCCAAATCACGGTGAAACCCACATAAAACATACCGTCCTGACCGTTTGTTCAGTGCATGGTTCAGCAGCGTTCAGTACCTTGCCGCTGCCGTGCAACCAATCTCCGGGATGCCTTCCGCTGGCAAAACGGCAACTCTGCCCCCGTGAAGCAACAGCCCCCACTCCCCACCCCCTGACTTTGTGTCTCTGAGCTGGACAACCTTAGGTACCACACTAAGTGAAATCGTACCGTATTTGTCCTGCAACTGGCTTACTCGATGTGATGTTTTCAAGGTTCACCCACGTTCTACAGCGTGAGTCAGAATTTCCTTTCTTTTCAAGGATGAATAAAGACTAGTCCATCGTACGTCTCTATACTTGTTCATCCATCACCCTTGGGCTACTTCCACCTTCTAGCTACTGGGAATCCTGTTTCTGTGAACATAGTATAAAATGATCTGCTCAGGTCTCCGCTTTTAATTCTTCTGGATACGTGTCTAGAGGCAGAACTGTTGGATCGCGTGGTGATTCCACTTCCCGCCGGCTGCGGAACCGCCACGCCGCCCACGGCTTCACCCCTTTACGCTCCCACCCAAAGGGCATGCGGGGTCCAACCGCTCCACCTCAGGAATGCTTATAATTTTGTTTTGTTTGTAATTGTAGCCATCCTGATGGGTGTGAGGTGAGAGCTCACTGTGGTTTCGATTTGTACTTTTTATGGATAGAAGTCACATGCCGCACAACTCACCCACTTGGAGTGGACAATTCAATGGCTCAGCGCCTTCGCTGCATTGTGCAGCAAGCACCACGAGCAATTCTGGAGTATCCCCATCCCCCCAAAAAGAAACCCCATCGCTCCCCACCTCCCCCAGGCCTCCCCAGCCCCTGGCAAGCACCAGTCTACTTACTGGCTCGACGGACTCACCTATATGGACATTCCATATAAACGCTATCATGTCTGCGGCCTTTTGTGACTGGCATCTTTCATGGAGGGTAATGTTTTCAGGGGCCAGACACATGGCAGTAAGCTTATGACTTTTCACATGTTAGGAACATACTTTTGATGTGTGTAACATACAGTTTTTTAAAATCCAACACAAAACATCTGGAGGGAAGTATCAAAGATGCTATCCATAAAGAAAAGTCAACAATGGCTTTCTTCGGATGGTGGCCTAACAGCTGACTAAAATTTTATTTTCCTTCATAGGTTTCTGTCTTTCTCAAAGAAGAAAACAAATACACATGTGCTTCCTTCATAATGGAAAAATTAATGGCCAACTTTTTCTTGAAAAAAAGAAAACTCTTGCTCGACAGCCCCGTATCCCTCGGGGTGACAAGACCCCACAGCCGTGGACCATCCATGGCCGAGGTGAGCGGAGGGAGCCCAATTCCGTGCTTGCAGAGAAGCCCGTGCTGCCAGGGAATGAGCCCACCGCCGCGAGTCTGGGCACAGACAGCATCCCGTGGCTGACGGAGCCTGCTGGTCCCCCTGCTGTCCTGCCAGTGAGCAGGAGGAAAATTCCATTTCCCTGTCGGCTCAAGCAAGCACTGGCCAAGGGGCCGGGCAGGCCACCATCACTTTCTGGTCCTGGCAGAACCGGAAGAGGCTAATCTAACTGTAGCGGAAGGCCTTGCTTTGGGCCCACTTCCTGGAGCGGGTCCTGGGCTCCCAGGCAGGCCCGGGCTGCGAGCTCCGGTCTGAAACACAACGGATGTCAGTTCGGAGCTCTGTGGAGGCAGACTGGGTTTTCACCACAGCAACCCCAGCACCGGGCCTGAATGGGACAGCTTACCAGCAGACATCAGCGGAAGCACATTCGAAATGAGTGGCAGGGGAAAAACAATTATGGTAATTAAGAGAACAGGTGGGTGAAAAATTAAACTAGGTCCATATGTCAGGTTGCTTTCCACCTACAAAGCATGTGGCCACTCCATTACCTGTGCTCTGTGAGGTGCTGGACTTTACCTCTAACCCCCAGATCTAGAATCCACTTCTGGCTAACCAAAAATTGCCAAAGAAAGCAGGAGGATTCTATGTTGTGGATTCAAAGGCCCCTTCGGACAGAAAGGCACAGGCACGTAGCCCCAGATGTTGAGGATGACTCCAAACAGGCCAAGGAACTTCCACAGGCCCCTGGCAGGTTCGTCTGATTCAGAGAAAGCCCCGCGCGAGAGCACACGCTCCTCCCCGGTGCTCTGGGAAGTGCACTGCGCTCTGCCATGGGAATAAGAACACAGTGCGCCGAGTGCGGGAGTCCGGAGGCCTGGATTGTACTTCCGTCTCGGTGACTCGCTGGCTTTGTGGCCAAGGGCAAAAGCCCTTGCTGCTCGAAGCCACGCTGCCTCGGGTCCAACAGGGCAAAGGCCCTAGGTCTCCCCGAGTGAGTGCCACAGCGAGGGTGGAATGGGGTCGGCTAGGCCAGCCCAAGGGACAGCCGCAACGCACACCCCGGTGTAAGGCCCACGCAGCTGTATCTATTTAAATTAACTAAAACTGTCAAGTAACAACTCCAGTTCCTCAGACCCGGGGGCCACACCTCAAACACTCCACGGCCACCTGCGGCTAACGGCTACCCCAACAGACAGCACAGAGACAGAGCATTTCTCTTAATGGCAGAAAATCCTACCGAACAGCCCTGAGCTAAAGGACTCCTACGACTCTACTAAGCGATTACTGGCTCTCCCAAGAACTCTGCGGCCCATAACGCTGCTGCTGCTGGCAGGGACGAACACAGTGGCAGCTGGGAGGTGCCCAAGGGTTCGCTCCGTGGAGGACCTCCCACCTCCTCCCACTGCCCCTGCTCACCGAGGCCCCGGACGGAGAAGCCCAGCTCAGGCCTGGCCTCGGCCTCCTGCTCCCCTCCCCGCACACAAGAGCATCCCGCCCTTCTTCAGGAAGTTGGGATGGAGCTGAAACGGGGCCTAAAGGACTAAACCCCCGAGGCACAAGGTACTGCGGCTGGAACCAGATTGCTCAAGTCAATCCAGGAAAATGGAAAATCGTGCCTTAAGAGGATGAACACCACAGATGACCTTAAGTTGCAATATCCAATTTCCGGGATCAGAACATGTGGCCTAAGTGTGCACGACTCCACCTTCTGGTAGCCAGCTGGGGAGGACCCACACGCCCACAGACCCGGGTGCAGAAGCTCTACCTGTGTGGCTCATCCAGACCAGGACGAAAGAAACGTTTTTACCACCTACTAGAGCCGGAAAGGCAGTTTTCCAAGAGAAAAAAAAACACCCCAGACCACTTAGGGTCCTCAGCTCTAGAAGGAAAAGAACAGATCAAAATGAGGAGAATGTCACTCCCGGAATGTGAGCCAACTGCCCACATGGCTTGTGGCCCATCTGTTCAGCTGGACTGGGACCTAAACTCTCTACCAGCCATCCAGGACCACATCTCTTCAATTCTCATATTCAAGCAACGCTGTCAAAAAAGGAGGACCAAGGCCTGGGAAAGAAGGTACATGGTACAGAAAGACGTGGACATAATCCCACGGACCCGGCTGCCTAAAAGCACGGGCAGTCGGCCACACAAGCCAGGGGAGGGGAGGGCCGCAAGAAGTGACTTCTCCCAAACACCTGAGCATTTAGGCCAGCATGCCCGGCCCTCTGAACACCCCAGGTCTGTAAACAGCGCTGCTGCCTTGCATCATGATCAGAACGAGATCAAGCAGATCTTCACATGCTGAGAAGAGCGGGCGCTGAGAGTACGTGGCTATACTCACATTCCAACAAGCACGCTCGGAGGCCCTGAGGGAGTGAAGACAAGCAGCCCGAGCAGGACAGGCGGGACTGTCTGTGAGCTGGTCTGGGGTGGCACCCAAGGGGCAGAACACACAGATACCTGCACTGCGCCTTCCTAGATGGGCAAGTGTGTCTCAAAGACGCCGACGGGACAAGCGGCAATCTGTTTCGTGTGCTCGCTGCCAGTGTGCTGAATTCTGCGCAAGAATTCAGGTTACAGCTCAGAGTCTGATGTTCTTCATGACAAACACTGGTGAGTCCCTGGATTTAATGGAGTGGAGAGAAAAATCAACATGCAAGCAGCTGGCATTTTGCTATTTCCACCCCTCTCCTCTTGTAGTCTAGACCAGTGTTGTCGCATCACTAGAACATTCTGCAGTGATGGAGGTGTTCCACAGCTGCCCTACGCAACGTGGTAGCCCCGAGTCCCACGTGGCCACTGAGCGAAATGTGACTAGTGTGACTGAGGACCTGAAATTTTTCATCTTATTTATTTTTATTTAATTTTTTAGGATTTTTTTTTTTTTAAGTACTCTCTACACCAGCGTGGGGCTCGAACTCACAACCCTGAGGTCAGGAGTTGTACGCTCTACAGACTGAGCCAGCCAGGGGCCCCTGTGTGTAATTAATTTAAATTTAATTGCCACATGTGACTAGTGGCTACAGAATGAACACAGCTCTAGACTCAAGAACCAGGTAAAGAATTCACACATTGTGTATTCTAAAGTGGACCACCATTAATACACAGCTGGGGTCAGTAATTCCAGTGGGTGGTATGGCCCTGGGCTGGGCCTTTAAATACAAGTCATGCCTTGGAGTTTGCAGCCACTGGCAAATCTGGAAAGCTTGCCCAAAGTGTTGTTCTGCTCCAGCTCCTGCCCCAAACCAGGCAATGTGTCCTTCGCTTTCAGCATAAAGCAGACTCCAGCTGGGTGTGTCAAGCAATTCTGGAAAGTGGTCTTCCAATGTGAAGCTGAGATCTGAGTCAGCACAAATGTGACATGGAACAAACTCATTTAAGAGAGCCATAAACAGCCTATTTCAGTCATAAGAGCCAATAATATGCTTGGGCCTCTTAATCTACGGTGCTGGGCAATCAATTAATCCAGCCTGCCCCACCCAAACAGTCTTTGCACCCACTGAGCAGGAATGGAGGTGTGCCCAGAAGTTAGCTAGCTGGCCCAGCAGCGGGTTATGTTTCCACCCCCTGCTCAGCATGGGAGGATCTTAGGGAAACCGGGCTCAGACAGATGACTCCTCCAACAGAGGCTGGCTAGGGCCTCCCAGCAAAGGCAAACAGAAAGGGTCTCCCCCAGCCACACACCACAGTATCTGGGAGAGATGGGGCCACCCGAGTCACAAAATTTGATGCCCCATTCCTGGCTGACATACAGCATCTGCATTTGTGAGCAGAGCCTTCAGTTCTAGGCCAAAGGTTGCAACCTGCACACCTAGGGAGACTAGGCAGGTAACCGCAATGAGTCAAGCTGTCAGGTGAGTAATGAACTAGAGAGCACTTGCCCTGACCAAGAAAAGTCGGCCACTACTCAGCTTTTCAAGGACAGTTTTATGTGAAATCTTTCAACTTATAAGTATTGGCAACTGATTTAAATTCTTTTTAAAACCTGAGGATCAACAGTCAAGGGCTGGATTCAGCCTATGGGCTGCTAGTTTGCAGACTCAGTTTTGAATTAATGCCTGTCTCCAACCAAGGAGATAAGACCCCCAGTATCTGATTTCTTAGATCAATAAAAGCTTAACTCGTGCTGGCACAACCCTTGTATGGTGTCTGGGGCATTCCTATTTGGCTCTTCCAGCTGTTTTTATCCAGTAAGGAGAAATGCCTTTCTCTCGGCTACTCCGGCTTTTCTAAACAGGATTAATGGTCGCATTAAAGATTTGAAAACGTTTGCAGGTTTACAGGCCATCTGGAAACCATCGAGGTCACTTCTTTAACTTCTTCCTATGGTCTGATCTAAGAAGTAGCACATGGGAGTTGGAAAAACAAAAATTATCTGCTTGCCATTCACTGCTTTTCCACACAAGAGGAAGTGCAGAACAGACAACGTTGGATAACTCTGAGCTTAAGAATAAAATGCAAGCTGGTCTATCACAACTACCAAACAGGAAGGATCTTCTGAGCTGAAAAAACCATCTGCATGCAAGAGCAACAAGTATGTGATGGAATCAAAGAAAACGAATAATGAGGATAGTTAAGAGAAAGGGGGGGGGGGAAGAGAGAGAAAGAGAACTCTTCTGGGTAATAAGCTTCTCCAAAGAGACAAAAAAAACGCAAACACCAAACTTTCTTGCTGACCTCGGCTATACAAACCAAGCCACAACACAATGGACAGAGCAGCTGAATCCAGGTGACTCCACCAATACAAATCCTTCCCCAAATTTCTAGTAGCTGAACAGCTTCTAGTGGCTTCTACTAGCTGAAACTGCTTTCCTGAACCAAAAACTGTAAATTCAACACGAAACACAAAAACCATTCCAATCTCATCTTCTAGAAATCAGTTCTCCAAATCGAGATCCACCTCGGAAGAAACAAGCCCCTAGCTCCCTACCCACACATCATTCATTAGGAAAGGTCACTTTAAAGGACTTCCACGGCAGGGGCGCTTGCAGAGAACCCTCGAAAAGTCGCAAGAATCGAGGGTTCGAGGAAGCGGCCGGCTCTCGGCCCGGGAGACAAACTGGGAAAGGTTAAAGCTAGCCTGATAAACGTGCAGACCGCACTGCCCTTCCCGCCCGCAGCTGGCCCACTCGGTGAACGGCTCCCGGGAGCCATTCCTCACCACGTCAGGGGTCGCGGCCGAGATGGCCACGCTCGTGGCCAGGCGGGACGGGAGCTTCGGCCGCCGGATGCTAGGCGGGTCCCTTGGGCCTGCGCGGGGCTCCCGGTCCTTCCCGCGTGGCCCGGGCCCGGCCCGGCCCCTCTATGGCCGCGGCCCACCTCGCCCGGCCCCGCCATCGTCACCTCCCCTGAGCCTTCCGCGGAGGCCGCTTCAGCCGGGCTAGAGCGGGTGCCGGCTCCCACCCAGATCCTGGATCGGCCGGGACAGGAACCCCTCGTACCCCGCAGGGCTACGAGGAGGGCGGGTGGGCGGAAAGGGGAGCCCGGGGACGAAGGCAGGGACCGCGCTGCAGCTCCAGGAGGCCTCACTGGCCTCCAGGCTCCAGAGCCACTCGCCCTGGGAAAGCAACAGGCCCCCGGATCTCACCTCTCACGGACGCTGCCGCCACTGCTGCCCGGGCCAAGACGCCTCCTTCCCCAAGCGGCCATCTTGGAGACACTCAGCTCGCAAATGTCTCGCGCCAAGGCGGCCTCGGGATAGTGGGCGGACGGAAGGGAAATGTAGTCCGGGCCACAGCTCCGGACTGTACGGGAGGTGGAAATCGAGCCCCCCAGGACTACAATGTCCACCATGCATCGCGCGCGCCGGAAGCTCCGCCTCTTTGAGGTCGCCTGGGAAATGTAGTCCTCAAACCGGGCGGAGCGAAGGAGGCAACCTGGGAAGAGTCCTATTCAGAGCACCTTTTTAGAAATTAAAATTCCCAGAGTTCGCAGCCTAGGAGTCACAGGCGCCTTGGGCTTCAAGAGCAACGAGCTGGAGAGTGGAAAGAAAGTGCCTACAACTCCCAGAGCACCGCGCGGGAGGCGTCCCGCCGCTACCCGCTGCAGTCGCCGAGGGGCGCCGCGCTTTCTGTGGGGCCCGCCCGCCGCTTCCCGGTCCTACCCGCGCTCGCCGCCCTCGCGCCGGTCCCGCCGCCGGCCTGTGCAGCCGCCGGCTGGGTCTCGCCCTCCGCGAAGGCGGCCCGACCTGCCCTTCACAGCCGCCTCTCCCCACTAAGGTCACCGAGGGGCCGGAGGCGCCACCGGCCTTTCTCAGAGGCCCTCGCTACTCCCGCCGCGTTCCCCCGAATTCCCTGGACTCCAGGGATGCTGTGGGGACAAGACAGACGCGGTCCCTTCTGCCACGAAAGTCCCTGCTTACAGACTGTTGGAATCGAGAGTCTCAAAGCAAAGAAGAGAAAGAACCAAAAGTGATCATTGCTATGAAAGAAACAGGGTCCTTTATAGAGAAAAGCCCATTTGAGATAGGGCCACTTAGGCCCTTTGGTCTCCACCGCACAGCCCACTCCTGTCTTGGTGCGGGGACGTGAATATGATCAATCTTCTATTTCGGTGTCTTTGAGGGTATATGCAAGGTAAATCACCCCGCCTGGCGGGAGCCCTGCCCGGGACGTGGCATTTCCCTGCCTGGACGCTGCTGTGAAGAGTCAGGATGGACGAAACCCGACCCAGTGATTCATGGACGCTACTCCAACGGACCTCTGGGCTATTTGGAGGAGGAGCGTTCACAGTGCTGGAACTTGTCGTCTCTCTCCAGTTTTCCACAGACAACGTTAGGACACGTTAGTTGGTTCCATAAATATTTGAGCAACTCTTGTATGTCAAAATCTGTTCCAGATTCCGAGATAGGAAAAAGTCTGGCGGAGCTCAGCACGCCCGGGCACGGGGCTGTCAGGTGTAGATGGCACTCTTAGCATTGAGGATGCCTCCGTATCTCCTTCCAGCTCACGTTGTACCATAGATTTAAATGCCTGAAGTCCTCTTACAGTCCCTCATTACCTATATGATGAACTTCAAGCTCCTTAGCACAATCTAGAAGCCCCTCCATAGTTTGGAGTTTGTCTATCTCGCCAGCTTCTACTGCCTCTCTTTCCTGCCTGGAACTTGCCAGGAGAGCGAATGCGTGCTTTCCGTAAAATGTCTTTTTCTCCCAGCCAGCTATCCTTTAGACTTCAGGCCTGTCTGGTACCTCAGAAGTGCCCGCTCAGGTCACACAACACGGCCTCGCAGTGCCAGCGTGTATGTGACACGTGGCTAGAGACCTCTGAACAATGATCACGCTGCCTCGTCATTACCTACAGACAGACCCGTTCTCTCTGGACCAGGGTGGTGGTGAAGAGGGTCTCTAGGGATTCTAGAACAGCTGGGTGTGAAGCCTGGCTCCACACTCTGCATCTAGGGCTGCTTCTATAACCTGTTTCTCAGTTGCCTTGTTTGTAGAGTGGGGGTGATATTAGTATCTCTCCTCGCAGGACTGCTCTGAGCATTACATAAGATGATTCATGTATGGAACTTGCACATACTTGTTACACAGGTAACAGCCGATGGTGATGTCACGCAAGCCCTGTTCTAAATCTGTTAAGTGACTTAACCATTGATCTCCACAACAACAACGGGAAAGCGATGCTGTTATTATCAACATTGTTACTGTGTAAATGAGGAAACCGAGTCACAGAGGACCTGAGTGACTTTCCCAGGTCACCCTGCCGGTCGGGAGTGGTGCCGGCGACTGAACCGAAGCTGTCTGGTTGCAGAGATTACACTATGCTGTGGCGCCTCTCAGGAGGAGGCTGGAAATGCCATTGTCTTCATCTACGAGGACAGGTCCCAGGCCAATGTGTAATGCACAGAGGAAATGTAAGTAGGCAAACAGCTGTGCACCTAGGCTGATCGTCCCGCCTCCCCGGCTCTTGCACTTACCTTCTAGCAGGCCATCTGCTTCCAGTCGGCTGACATGAGCTGAGACACAGCCCCCTCACCCCGCAGTGTTGCCTCTGGATCACTCTTACTGCCCAGGCGTCTTCTGGAAGGTTTACAGGCAGGTTAGTTCACTCAGCCTGTAGTAACTGAGCACCCATTGAGGGCACAGCCTGAATGGTGGAAGTTGGAAGTCCTGTGGCCTCCCAGGCAGTGAAGCCTCCTGAAGAGACCCTTGAACTGCTCGCAGACAGAAAGCGGGAAAGGTGGGTCCTAGCTGGTGCTCAAAAATCATTGAGCACCCTTTTCATTCATTCATTCTTAGCAAATAAGTATTGAGTGCCCTCTGTGTCACCCTCTTAGGCACCAGAGACACAGCATTTAGTAAGATGAACACTGTTCCTGGTCTCATGGGCTTTTCAGTCTAGTGCGATCACAACCAAGTACCTATTTTCAGAGGATTTCTAAGAAGACACGAAGCAGGATGATGTAGTAGAGTGACTTGGAGACTATGGGGGGGCGAGAGGAGATCTCTTTGAAGAGGTAACATTTGCCTGGGACCTGAGTGGAGAGCGTGTGGTCAGGTAGAGCTGGAGACAGACTGTTCTGCCCCGAGAGAATCCGCGTGGAGGCTCTGGCGTGTGAGCGAGCTTGATGTGTTCCAGAAATGGGACGGGGCTCACTGGAGCATGGCGAGGGACGAGAGGTAGTGGGTTTGCCTTCGGCTAAGTCACTTCCTGTCTTTGAGTTGCCATTTTCGCCTCTGTAAAATGGGTGTAACTTTCTCTGTGTGTTAGTCAGTGTCTAGTTCGGGGGCAAAGCCACTGTAGGTATTTCAGGCGGAAGGAGTTTACAGAGGTGTTGGGAGGGCAGGAGAAGCAAGGGGACAATGAGGACGCTCACAGACTAGTAACCGGCGGGAGCAGCTGTGGCCCCTGAGACTGGGGGATGGGCGAGCAAAAGAAAAGCTCGTGTTTCCCAGAACCGTGATTCCCACTTGCTGGAGCAGGAGCTGAGTGTCACAGCCCTGGGGCTGCTCCTGTCACCACGGCGGCCTGAGGCGCCACAGCGCCCTGGGCGGGATGGCTTCTCCCTCGCTGCCGTCCCCCGAGCCCCTGCCCGTGCCTGCTGTCGGCCGAGTCACTGACAGGGGCGTCTGCGAAGTGTGCTTTGCAGGGTGGGATGAACAGGGCAGACGCACTGTCACACGGCGACCACGCACGCCTGCGGTGAGCATGGGCCACGACGTATGTGTGCTCGCAGGCCTCCCAGCACCCGGGAAGCCAGCAGAGACATCCTGGTAGACTGTGTTCACATGACGCTCTGGACTTAGGACTCAGAGCGTCAGAAGTGAGCATCTTAAAAATAGAATTTTAATTCTGAGTGGATACTGTATTCACACGGCATCAGATTCAAATGCAGTGACAGTAGGTTTCTCGGACCCTGCTCTTCCCATGACCTAGTCCTTCACACCTGCTGGAGCTGTGGCTTGTTCCTCTCTTACGTGTCTTGTACAGATACTCCGACGTAGGCAAACGTATCCATCTACTACCAACAGCTGTCTCCTGTCACCCCGAGGGGGCATACTGTGCTCAGGCCGTGTGACTTGTGTCCACTTCCCCGTATCCTGGAGACCACTCTGGGCAGACACTGGCTCTAACAGCAGGCGCCATGCCGTGCTCAGAGATGCCATGGTTTTATCAGGCAGCCTCCCAGTAGCGTTTTACTGTTCGAAGAGGCCTGCGATCCGTGTGCTTGCACAACTTCCCGGTGCCCGTGCAATGATTTCCTAAAGACGACTTGCTGGGTCAGTGGGCGTGGGCACTGGTCGCCTTGGTAACAATGGCCCGAGCACCCTCCACTCCCACCAGCAGGGGCTGTTTCCCCACAGCTCCACCAGCACAGTCTTCACGACGCCCCCACTGAGGCCCCAGACATTGGGGGCAGATGTGCTCTGCCCCGTCTAGGTTCCCGACCCACGGACTCCATGAGCAGACAGACACGGCCCTTCTTTTCTGCGACCGTGTTTTGAGGTGGCTTGTTCCACAGCGGTAGACACCTGAAACAAGCCCTTCCTAAAATCCTGTATTGGCAGATGCTCTGCACTTGGAGAGACAGACGCTGGCCGCCCAGTGCTCCGTGGTGCCCAAGCCCAGTCATGAGCCCAGCCGCAAGCAACCCAGTGTCCTTCCAGGATGTTCCTGGGGAGCCTCAATCCTCCCTCCTATCAGCATCCCACCTCGGACACGGAAAGGGCCCTGGTGTGTGCACAGCCCATACTCCTGGGGAACCGCAAGCTCATGCCTCTTATCGCACACCAGTTGCCCCAGGTCCACGGCCTGAGTGTGGAAGAGGCACACATTGCCCCTAGTTGATCTCAGCGTCCTCCTCGGTGGAGACCGGTGGCCGTCAGCATGCGAGCGACGCCGCGCAGCAGTCGCTTTGTGGGAGGTGTTACTTGGCCATGTGTCACCCAGACCCTGCTCCTTCCCACAACCTAGCACAGGTTGATAGAGGAGGACGAGCCCAAGGCCCCTGCCTCCGTTAGCCCGCCTGGCCCGCTTCTCACTCAGGGCTGGGCCAAACAGAGCAGGGGTACTGGAGGGTGACACGGGAGTTCCGGTGTTAATATGAGGAGCTCCTGGACAAACTGGGCCAAGATGGGCTGATGATAACAGTGCCTTTTTATAGTTCATGTGAGAGCAGGTGCCTCCTGGGGAGCGTGAAGTAGGTGAGACATCTACTCACAGGTTGACTTCACAAGCAGGGGCCGGGGGACCTCAGGGGAAGTGGCGAGCTCAGATGTTCACAGGACATTGAAACTACCCTATAATCATTGCTAGGGCTGCCATAACAAAGTGCTACAGACTGGGGGCCTTAAACCACAGACAGTTCTTTTTTCATGATTCTGGGAGCTAGAAGTTCGAGATCAAGGTGCCAGCGGGGCTGCTTTCTCCTGAGGCCTCTCTCCTTGACTTGCAGCAGGCCACATTCTCGCTGTGTCCTCACACGTCTCCCTGTGTCTCCTGCGTGTCCAGATTTCCTCTTCTTATGAACTCACCAGTCAGACTGGATCAGGGCCCTCCCATCTGACCTCATTTCACCCTACTCACTTTATTTTTTTTTCAGGTTTTTTTTTATTTGTCAGAGAGAAAGCGCAGAAGCAGGGGGGAGGAGCAGAGGGAGAAGCAGACTCCCCGCTGAGCAGGGAGCCCCGTGTGGGACTTGATCCCACCTGGGGCATGACCTGAGCCAAAGACAGATGCTCAACCGACTGAGCCACCCAGGCGCCTCTACCCTGCTCACTTTAAAGACTCCCTCCAAATACAGCCACATTCTGAGGTCCTAAACTTCAACATACGAATTTGGGGCGGGGGGACATGACTCTGCCCAGAACGTGTTTGGACTGAGGCCACCAAATGTTGCAAGGTTCCGTGCCCTGTGGTGAGCACGGCCAACATCCAGCCTAAAAGAAGCTGGAGAGCAGAGGGAATATTGCTTCGAGACAAGGACATGTGGGCTGACGCCACTTGCTCTGGGTCCCCTGGGCTGGGACGCTGTGGGCCGGTGGACGGCTGCATGTGAAGCCATTTGAAGGGGAGAGGCTTTGCTGGCAACCAAGGGGGCCGCACACGGAGAGAGGGACCGGCTTGTGCTAGGCCAGTTACATTCCCCGCCTGGGCAGGGGGAAGTGGCACAAGGGCTCTGACGCTATTTTAAATCCTGTCCTGCCCCAGGGGATGCCTGGAGAGAGAGGGGGACCCCACCAAGAGGATGGGCCACCAGATTCCTAGGGGTTGAAAGAAGAACTGGAAGGCCAGCCATCACAGGGAGTGGAATCAGAAGTACCTGGCCATAGGCCTCTGCCCGAAGCACACAGGTGACCCGCAAATGTCATATTTAAACAGATGCTTGTCGGGCGCCTGGGTGGCTCAGTCAGTTGGGCGTCTGCCTTCGGCTCAGGTCATGATCCCGGGGTCCTGGGATCAAGCCCCACATCGGACTCCCTGCTCGGTGGGGAGTCTGCTTCTCCCTCTCCCTCTGCCCCTCCTCCTGCTGGTGCTCTCTCTCTCTTTCTCTCTCTCTCTCTCGCTCACTCAAATAAATAAATAAAATCTGAAAACAACAAAAACAAAAACAACAAGATGTTTGTACGCCCATGCTCTCGACAGCACTATTCACAATCACCAAAAGTTCGAACAACCCAAAAGTCCATCTGCAGATGAGCAGATAAACAAAACAAGGTCCATCCCCACAGTGAACTATCACTTGGCCATAAAAAATGAAGTACTGACATATGGTACAACATGGATGGACTTTGAAAATATGCTGCATGAAAGAAGCTGGTCACATGTATATGAAATGCCCACATAGGCAAATCTAGACAGAAAGTGGATTAGTAGTTGTGTGTGAGGGGCTGGGGGGGGGCGGGGTGGGTGTCAGGAGAGGGAGTGGGGAGGGACCGCTGATGGGTACCAGGTTTCTTCTGGGGATGGAGAGAATGTTTTAGAACTAGGTAGAGGTGATGATTGGCATTTGTGCCAGATCCTTAGTCCACTCTTAATATTGCTTTTTGAATGGGGTTACTCTTCGAACCCTGAAATATAGTTATTTAAAAGAGAAACTCTAGGGGCGCCTGGGTGGCTCAGTCGTTAAGCGTCTGCCTTTGGCTCAGGTCATGATCCCAGGGTCCTGGGATCGAGCCCCGCATCGGGCTCCCTGCTTGGTGGGAAGCCTGCTTCTCCCTTTCCCACTCGCCTTGCTTGTGTTCCTGCTCTTGCTGTCTCTCTGTCAAAATAAATAAAATCCTTAAAAAAAAAAAAAAAAAAAAGAAAAACTCTATATTGACTATCTGAATGCAATGCCTGTATCACATGCACGATTCTGCAAAAATAAATACAATAAGAACAAAAAAAGATTATTAAATTCTAGCACGATATTGTCGCTCCCCTAAAGCTCCCAGGAAAAGGGAGACACTTGCCCCCGAGATGAGGGGTTGCCCTTTAACTCTGGGCTCTAGAGGGCCCGGAATCGTCTCACTGGCTGGCTGGCCTCTGAGGAAAGACTGCCCCACACTCTGAGTAAGGAGCACTCCCCAAAACCCAGTGGGGGGCAAGGGTGATTCTCTCCATCCAGGCCGGCAAACACAGGCTCCTTGTTCATATGCCCACACCTGCACATGGGCGGGGGGCTCCTCACATCTCCCTGGATTCCTCACACAGAGGGTCCCAGGGACTCTGTGAAATGTCCAGGCCCATGAGGCGGGAGGTCTGAGTTGGAGTCCTGACTCTGGCACCAAGCCAGCTAGGAGACTCCATTGTTCATTCCTTCAGCAAATATCCGTATGTCCCCGACACGGTGCCTCAGCAATGAACACGACAGGTGTGGTCCTGCTTTGGGGCTTTTGTTTCAGCGGCAAGAGTTGGTCAACAAACAAGGAAACAAGTAAGAAAAGTCCAAGGAGTAATACAGGTTCAGAATAAGATGGGGCATGAGGTAAAGAGTGCCCGGGGAGGCAACATTAGATGGGGACGTCAGGAAAGGCAGCATCCACCTTTCTTCTTGCCTAGAATATGGCTGTGATACCTGGAGGTACAGGAGCCGTTTTGTGACCATGAAGCAACAAGCAGGAGGGCAAAAGCCAACATAGTAAGGAGATGCAGAGGAGGATGAAAAGAGCCTGGGCCTTCATCCTCCAGACTTTGTAATACATAGCATAAATGAAATGCCACTGTGAGTTGGGCTTTCCCAGCAGCTGAACACATGTCTAATTAAAACAGATCTAAATGACAAGGAAGGTGAAATTATGGTAATATTTGGAGGAAGAAAGTTTCAGGTAAAGGGAACAGAAGTGCAAAGGCCCTGGGGCAGCAACAAGCTTGAAGGATTTGAAGTAAAGGAACGAGGTCAGTGCCGCTGAACTGTGATGAACCTGAGGGACACGGGTGAGCAGGGGCTGCTTCAGGTCCCTCAGATTGTACCCTTAGTTCAGTGGGAGGGCACTGGACATGGTCTGGTTGGGGTTTTAGGAAGATCTTCCTGGCTATTGTGTGGAGAGCAGCCCACAGGGCATAAGAGATAGGTCGGGAGACCAGAAGGTCAGGTGAGGGAGGGAGGCTGGGCCCTGCCCTGGGCTGGCTGTAGTGGAGATGGAATCTGGGGACCATGTTTATACACACACACACACACACCTCAACACATAGGGCGCTCTTCCACCCAGACAGACCCCAGTTGGAGTCCTGACCCTGCCACTTGTCAGCTGTGGACTCGGGGACACCTCAAACCTACCCATTTCTCGATCTTACTGCCCCGTTGTGATCCAGGACACTGGGGATCTGCCCTGAGCTAAGCTGCCTTCCCACCCCCAAACTTCACCTTGCAATCCTTTCTCCACACTCTAGCCACCATAATTCCTTTAAAACAAATATGAACGTGCCACTTCCCTGCTTACAAGCGTTCGATGAGTCCCCAGAAGCCTCAGCAACCTAATCTAGTTGGCCTGACCAGGCCTATGTGTTTGTTAAGCTGTTGTTAGTCTAACAAATAGACTGAACCATGCCTCAGAGATCAGATGTAATGCTGGGCGCTCCCTCCCAGGAGTCCGCCACTTCCTGAAGGGGAAGGGGAGATGGGAGTGGGGAGGCACCACCTTCGGAAAGCCTCCGTCCACTTTTGCTGGCAATTAACGACCAGGGAGCCTGGGAGATGCGTCTGTCTGTCCAGGAAGGGCAGGGAATGGAGTTTAGGTGACTTACCGAGTCCCTGCAACAGTCTGTCCCCTGGCCACCCAATGGCAGTGCTCCCCTTTCTTCACTCGTACCCTCTGCCCGAGGGACACGCCCACACCACACCCCATTTCCGTTTGAGGCCTCCAGTCTCTTAGAGATGCAGCATGTTCTCCACCGGCCTGGGATCTAGAAGTAAAATCCAACTTACTGCGCACTCCGACCCAGAACGAGATGGTAGGACAGGGACAGGATCAACGCAGGTGAAGCTCTCAGCTGAAAGAGGGAGAGCAGGAGACGGCACATCCCGGCATGTCCCGTGGCAGCCCCAGGCCAGCCACAATGGGATCCCGAGGGGCAGGCGTCGTGGGGACCCCCGCCCTGGCTTGGCCCCGACTCTGCTCTTGGGGAGGACCCTCCCCGTCCTGTTTTCTCCGTGGCCACCTCTGAGGAGGGGTCTGAGGAGGGGTCTGCACGCTTTCTGCAGCCTGCCCCCATGGCCGTGGCCTCAGGGGCCAAGCCCTAGGCACATTCTTCGTTGGCAGTACAGTTCCCTCCAAGATTGAGGGAGCTCTCCTTTCAGGAAGATCCAGAGGACTGTGCCCGTCGCTCTTTCCTAACGTAGCTTTCCAAAAAAAAAGAAAAAGCAGCTCCATTTCTTTGCTTTCTAATCACGTGTCTGTCTCTGCCTCAGTTTACCGAAGCTTAACCTCCGGAGCAGCTCAGACAGTGAGCTGGTGGGCCCAGGGAACACTGCATGTGATCTTGCGGGCGGCCGAGGCTTTGTCTACAGAACTGAGAGACCGTCAGGCCGCTGCTGCCTCAGACGCTGTCAGTTCGATTCCCTGCTCTTTGCGGCCACTAGCAGTTGTCTTTTCAAACACGGCGGGGCCTCCAGCCCTTTCCCGCACCTGCCCTCCATTTACAGACTGTCCTCTCACACGCACCTTGTCCTCACGCCTCGCTGCAAACTGAAGGAACCCCCCCCGCACACATCAGTATGGGCTTCGATCGCCTGAGTGCCCCCTGAAAGCCACAGGCTCAGGAGCAGCCTGCTTTGCCCTCCAGGGCCTGGCGGGGGCCGGTGGTCACGGCGTTTTGCCCCCGCACGACGTGAGTCTCCACCTTTCCGCTGTGCTGTCCATCCTCTGGTGCCACCTCCTCTCCAGGCTCATTTCCTGCCTCCCTCACCTCCGGACACGTGCAACCTCAAAAGATGCCGTCAGCTACCTCACTGCTGGGCCTTTGCTCGTGCTTAATCTACCCAGAGCTTTCTTTCCGTTCATCTATCAGTCCACCGGTCCCTCCCTCCATCCAACAAACATTGTTGAGCGTTAAATCTGTGTCAGGCCCTGCTCCGGTCTGGGGATATCAAAGTGAGCAAAATGGAACACAAACAAACTACTGTTCTCATGGGGCTTGTATCCTCGGAGTGAGATGCAGACAACAAATAATAAACAAGCTAAAATAAACCGGTTATACATAATGTAAGAAGAAAGCAACGATTGGCAAAACTGGAGCAGAATAAGGGAATCAGGAGGGGTGGGTAGCAGCTTAAAGGCGGCGTAGGATCTGGGAAAGGAGGCCTCACTGAGGAGGTGACAGTTGGGCACAGACCTCAAGGAGGCCAGGGAGGAAGACCCAAGGATGGCGGGGAGAAGAGCATTCTGTGCAGATGGAAGTGCATGTGCAAAGGCCCTGAGGTGGGAGTGACTTTGCGGGTATGAGGACCCGCAGGGAGGCTTGTGTTGCTGATGAGGAGATGGGGTCGTGAGACTGTGGGGACCACCTGCTATGGGGCCTGTAGGCTGAGCCCTTCACAATGCCCACCTATCTTTTAGCTTTCGACCTAGATATTCCTTCCTCAAGAGAGCCTTCCGGGGCCCTCTGCATTGGTGTGGGTGCCTTGCCTGCGAACACCAGCAGCCCTGTCAGAGTCTTCTTACCGGGTGTGTGCTTTCCACTCCTACCCTGTCCCGCGGGGTCCCCTGAAGATGGAGCCCCATCTGCCTTACTCACCCTCAGATCCTCACTGAATACATAATAGCTACTCCAGGTGGGAATGGGATGGGCTTCCGACCTGCAGGGTCTCCACATGTGCAAGGAGGAAGGCTCTCTCTTCACAGGCAAATTCAACTTGGGAAATTTGAAAGAAGGGACCTGATTTTCTGACCTAGTTCATACTTTTAGTTGACCTTTTTGTCTTAACAGATCAAACACTGGTAAATTCTCTTTTCCCTGACTTATTCTAGATTCCAGAATGACCACGGAGAGGCTTATTCCTGTCCAGTCTCAGCGTCTTTCCACATCTAACCCGTGACTTCACTGTCAAGTGCCTTAAGAAAGAAGCCTCTTGGAAGGATCCTCCTCTGATCTCATGTGTTTCACCCTCTCCCCAATTCAGAGGACTGCTGAATCTCACCCACAGATCTCCCACCCAAACCCGAGCCACAGCCTACAAGTGTCCCCTGTCACCTACGACAAGCTCATGGCACCATGACGCGCCAAATGTGAGTTGCCGTTCTAACAGCCATGTGGAGTCGGCCTGGCATTGGGAGCTGTCATTCTGGATCATGCTGGCTTCAGCCATTGGTGTAGATGGATTGGCACGCTATCAGATGCCCTGCCCCTCGCTGGCCAGGATATTTTATCCTGGCTACTCGTCTGGGGGCATCCACATCCCTGCCCCGCCTGGACCACACCTGCAGGCCACACCTCCCAGAGCCCTCGGCAGTGGGCGGCCTGTTCATTTCTGCCCAAGGGGGCACTGGCACGAGCCTAGAAGACGGTGACGGTGTTTCTGGATCTGGGGTGTTTTTAACAGCGGTGGCAGCGATGGGTGGGCACCCACTCCGGGGTTTTGTTCAGGTAGCGAAGTCCTAGCAGCAGCCCAGCGATGGCGGCTTTCAGGGACACCTCGTGCCCCAGCTCATGGCACTGCAGCCTCCCACACTACTAACATTCCGGTCATCTTCTCGCGCTGGCTCCGCTCATCCTTCCAACAGTGTGGTCGCCAGTCCCCTGCACTCAATCCCCTGTGTTTGCCGCACCTGATGCAGTCTCCGCTTTCACCCTACACGGACTGATGTTGTTCTTGGTTGGAGCTTTGGCCTCCGAGGAACGATCCCTCGAACACGGGAACCCGGGCTGGCTTGTGTAACCGGACTGGGCTGGGGCACAGTCATGACCTCACTGCCCCCGTGGGGGAAGGGGACCCTGGAAGCTCAAAGCTGCTACTTGACCTCTCAGCTGGTTTCGGTGAGGGGTGGAGGCGCCTCCTGAAGGCCGGGCTTGGAGACCCGCCGGCTGCTGTCCCCAGTCACCGGGACGGGGACGACCGCTACAAATGCCCCGGGGTGGGCTGGATGCGGGGGCTGCAGCGGGGTCAGCAGACAGAAAGGGGTGGACTCGGCTCCAGGCGCGGCCACAAGACCGCAGAGCGTCCTCGGCAGCCGGGAACGCCTCGCTCTAACGTCCTGTAGCTGCGGGATGACACAAGGGCCCACGGAGCCCGGAGCTGGATCTGCTGGGGGCAGCGTGACGTCCCTTCACAGCCTCGCCGGACGCCGATGGGGAGCTTAGGGCGCTGACTGGGAAGAAGCAGGACCCTGAGAATAGTAGACGGGACGTTTGTGTGGACTTGAGCAAATCCGAGAAGACTGCCCCGAGGAAGGAGCAACGTGAGCGACTGAATGGTTGGATGCTCCCTCCTAATCCCCGCACGAAGTCGTCCTCGCGTGCCCAGCGGGCCCCCCTGCTTAGCTATGTAGCTTGTAGCTCAAGACAGAACCCACCTCAACCTTCCAAATGAGCAGGGAGGTTGCCAGAAGGGTTAGGTGTGTATTGCTCTCGGAGACTGTCACCTAGGGTAGACATTAAGACCTAGGACCCCCGAGCCCAGCATCATCTTACAAAGAGGGCGGGGACCGGGTGTGGATCCTGCTGCTCTTGCTGTCTAGCTATGTGGGCTGCAGCCTAGTGACTCCCCCATTTTGGGCCTCAGTTTCCTCATCTGTAAAATAGGCCTAAGAACTGGGCTCTCACGGCACCTGCCATGACAGGCTGGACAAGATTTTTGAAGGGCCTTCCTCTTCTTCTTCTGTTCGGGGTAGCACTGTAATCCCGAGTGGGAACTAGGAAAACTCCTATTCAGGGGTCCCTCCCTCCCTGGGCAGCGGGGTGGGGGGCAGGGAGTGGGACAGACACAGGACGTGGCCACGTGGCCCTCGAGCGCAGCACCTGGCTTCCCCCAGGGGCCTGCATAGGAGCCTGCCTCCCCCCACGGGACCAGAAGCCCCAAAGGAAGGCTCTTTAGTGGGGAGAGGGACATGTCCAAGAGCAGTAGCTGAGGACACGTGAGGGGACATCACAGCCTCTTCCTGGCAAACCCCGTCGGGCTGCTCCGCGGGCCCAGCTCTGAGAGCGTGGCCGCGGCCCCGGGAAGCGGGAGCTGTGACATGTGAAAGGAAAGCAAAGTCCCCAGATCCTGATGCCACTGTGGTCTTGCTGGGAGACCTTAGCCAGGCCCCGGGTGCCTGTCAGAGCCTCGCCTTCTCCACCGGAAAACAGGGGCCTCGCTGCCCATTAAACACGAGGCTGAACACCAGGGACCGGGGACAGAAGAATGGAGAGCGCCTGCCAAGCCTGCCTTTCCCCCTCCTTCCTCACACCCCATGGCTCCTGAACGTCCTTCCTCCTCAGTAAAAGGGGGGCCAGTGATCAGACTGCCGTGGAGACGGAGCAGGACGGTGTGGGGGAGAACAGCCCCCCGGCCCGAGTGCCCACTGTGCGGCTTCTAGAAGCACTCCTGGAGCCCGCGCACTCGGTCACACCTTTTATTGAAACGTATGTCATGCAATCTGTTCAGGAGTTTGAAAAATAACAAAGGGCGCAGGTCTGGAGACGGGCCTTGGCCCAGACACCACCTGGAACAGGTCCTGAGTAGGAAAGGCACATGAGTTACCAGCTATTTTGACCGGGCAAGAAAAAGAAACCCCCCCCAGCAAGACATGGCAGGAGAGCGCAGGGCCTTTGGGGCAATCTGCTGGACGGGGGGGGGCCAGGGTCAGATCCCCAAGCGTCCCCCTGCCCCTGCAGGTGGAAGTGGCCCTCGTGACCTGCCCGCCGGGGAAAGGCTCCTGGAGCAGGCCGGATGGGTGCGGGCAACACTGGAGCACCAGGGGGGCTGGGCTTGGGGCTCCGGGCCCGTGTCTGCTGCAGACCAGGGTCCCAGCCTCGGAGGGCAGGCCGCTGCCGTCTTGAGGCTCTGCTGAAGACTGAGGGCGGGCTGGACGCTGTGGTGGGGGCGGTGGTACATTAAGGCAGCTGGACGCGGGGAGGCTCCAGGTCACTCCTACAGGAACTGGGGACAAGCCGTTCCTGGGCCCGGGGCTGATCTAAGTCCCCCGAAGCCCTGCATGTCTCCTGGTTCAAGTACTGTTTTGTGTGTATGCTGCCCAAGTGTGGCATGTCACCTGCAGTTAGGAACAAGGTTCCGGCTGGGACCCATGGAGGACTGGGACAGGGCTGCCCTCTCAGCGCCACCTGGCTCTCTGCTCCCGTTCGCCCTGCTGGCCCCGGGGACCTCCCCGGGGTTCCGTGGGCTACTGCTGTAGGGCTCCCTGCCGTGGCTGGACTGGGAGGGCCTTGGGCCCAAGTCCCCTCCTGGAGCTGGTTCACCTCACCCTGTACGCCATGGAGGGAAACAGCCCCCGTTTTCTCAGCCACGGGGCAGTTTTCATGCCTGAGTCTGTGTTTGACCTTGGGAAGGCATGTGTGGGTGGGGAGAGGGAGGGGAAGGGGACCATAACCCACCTGCCCCAGGAGTCAGAGGGAGAAGGCCCGGACTGGCCCATCTGTCCACTCTTGGGCCTACAACCCACTCTTTCCTTGAGCTGCGCCAGGGGTGGGACACCCCCAGCCTGGGAGGGGACGCAGCAACTGATCCTACTTCCTGCCAGAGTTCTTCCTGGCTGCGGACCACCAGCAGAGCGGAGGCCCAGGGGCTTCTCCGGCTCCTCACAACAGCCCTTTGCCAACAGCACTGAGGAACATGGTGGGAAAGGCGAGGAGTGCCCTCAGTCCTCAGGGAGGGGAATTCTTAGAGGCCAGAGTGGGGCTGGGAGTGAGCACATGGGAGGCGGCGGGGGATGCTGAGGATCGTGCCTCTCTGGGGCTCAGGGACCCCCCGTGGGCAGGCTGCCCAGCCTCCGTGCATTTCCTGATCTAGATGCTCCTGCCAGAAGGGGTGTGTGCAAATGTCTGCGGGGGCGGGGGGGGGGGAGCCCCTGAGCTGCGTCGCTTGGCTTGTCGTGGTGAGCTCGGCGGGAGCCGAGAGCGGGAGCGAAGAGGTGAGTGTGAAGGCAACCACAGGCCGAGGTCCGCTACAGCGAGTCAGAGAAAGTGAGGGGTCACCGTGGCCACCAGGCTCCCCAGCACACACACCTCCCCAAGCCCGCCACCAGCCAGAGGCCTGGAGGGGACACGGTACCCCTGGGGAGGTGCTGTTAACCGATGTCTCAGCCCCAAAGGGACTCTTGACTCCAGGGTCACCCTCCAGCCCCATAGAGAGGCGGGCATGGATTTGACCCTTGTGGGGAGGAGGGCACAGGAGGTCAGGACCCCGAGCCCTCACCAGCTCACAAAGCCTACGGAAGAATGGGTGCTGGTGTGCACCTCCCAGGCCATTACCCGGAGAGTTGGTCTGGGAGGGACCCTGGGATCCCAGGCAGGCAAGAGAACATGCCCAGCCAGAAGCTTGCCACGAAAGAGAAAGATGCTCCGATGTCCAACGTCTACAAAGGAAATCCCTCCACAGAAATGTTTCTTCCCTTCGGGTGGTGAGGACGCTTTTGTGAGGACAGTGTGCCTCCCTCCCACCTGAGCTCCAAAGGGTCCTCTGTGAGAAACCCCACCCACAGGGCGGCCAAGAGGCCGGCGAAAGGGGGGCTCCTGGTGCTTGGTGCTCGGGCCGCGCCTGGGGCTGGCTCCAGGCAGACCGGGCAAACAGGGAGGGCGGCCACGGGGGACCGGGACCTCGATTTCCTGCCGAGCTGACAGACGAGGGGGCAAGGAATTAAGGGAACAGGTACCAAGGAGAGAACAGCAGCCACTCCATGGCACACAGCCCTGCACATAGCGCCGGGCGAGCCGCGGCGGGTGCCCAGTGCACGCCCCGCACACCTTGCCCGTGAAGGAGCGGTGCCCCTCGCCTTGGCCCGTGCCCCCCGGCGCCGGGGGGGCAGGAGCTGGAGGAAGAGAAGGCTCGGTGCCACGCCCTGGGAAGCTGGCACGCCAGGTTTCTAACTGCTCCTCTCCACTCAGGGAATCCCCTTCTCGTCCGCACAAAGGACACAGCCTAGGTGGTGGCAGCGGGGGCCCCAAATCAGCCCTCCTGCCGATCACAGAGCAGTGAGCAGCAGGTGGGACCCAGACTGGCCCCAGGGACAGCCCTGGCCACCTTGCAGTCCTGGCCGCAGGCCCCCGCCGGCCCACCCACGACAGGCGGGGGTGGCCCTGTGAGGAGCCAGCCAGCGTCTGCAGAGTGACCACCGCCGGGACCTCGGCTGCCCGGCCTCCCCGTCACCACGGTAGCTGGACCACTGCCCATCGTCGGCCGGCAGCCTCCGGGGGCCACCGAGGAGCGTCCTTACAAAAATAACTCTGAGTCCGTCCCCTGCGGGGAGCAGGTTTCCTGAGAGCACGCGGAGGGCCGGGGCGAAGGCCGCGAGGAGAGGTCTGGCACGGAGGGCTCCTGCCCCGCAGGGCCGGGGCTACGGCTGGAGGCGCTCCAGGTACTGTGGCAGGGGGTTCTCCTTGACGTACTTCTGGATGTACCAGCACGTGAGATGGGCCTTCAGGTCCTCCTCCACTACAAAGTCCAGAGCAGCCTGGCGGCCGGGCAGAGAGAGAAGTGGTCAGTGCCCGCAGCCCGGCCCCCACGCTCTCCCGGGCGCTGCCCTCCGAGGGCGGGAGCTGGAGGCCACGGGACGAGGCCACGGGACGAGGGCGGGAGCTGGAGGCCCCTGCCGCCACCCTTCTTTTGCAGCAGGGGAAACCAAGGCCCAAAGCTTGGGCAGACTGCCCGAGGCCACATGACCCCGAAGAGGCTCAGCCGGGATCGGATGCAGAGGCCCTGGGAGGGCAGCCCAGTGAGCCCAGCAGCAACGTGCGCACGGCTCCGTGCGTCTTGAAGGGCGCCAAGCAGGCACTAAGCCAGAGAACGCCCGACCCCGCGCCGCGTCTTGCCGGTCCCCCAGCCCAGCCGCGAGGCCTGGCAGCCAGCGCACCCGCCCCATCGATCTCGGGGCCTCTGTGCTCGCCAGGCCTGCAGCTCTTTCCGTCATCTTCACGCGGCCACTCCTTTGATGCCTCGTCCTGGAACCTTACCCCCTGGAACCTAACCAGGAGCCCCAGGGCTCCCTGCACCTCGCAGAGGTCACGCTCAGCTCTTAGTGGGCTTCCGAAGCCCATTGGGGGCGGGGGAGGGGGCCGGGGAGGGAAGCAATGAGGGTGGCAGCCTGTGGCCTTCGTCATAGCTCTGGCGGATCTCCCCAAGGAGCTCAGGAGACGGAGAGCGAGGGCGCGCCCGGGGTACCCCCTGCCCCCGGTGCCTTGCAGGATGTGCTGCACACAGCTGGCGTTTAATAAGCGTGTGCTGAAACGAAGTGGAGGACAGCCTGGTGGGACTGGCTGGTCTGATGAGGGGGGAGCAGCATTTACTGAGCACCTACCAGGACCCTGGGCTTACATGCCGGCCAGTTTGAACCTCCAGCTCCACTCGCCCGAGCAGGCCTTGTCGCGTCTCACCGTCCACACCCCATCTCAGGGCTCACAACCAGAGACCCTCGAGAGACAAGATTCCAGTCTATTCTCCCATTTCGCAGAAAAAGAAACGGAAGGCCCAAGAAGGCCTCGGAGGCCACACGGTGAACACCTTCGTGCCCTCGGCAGGCAGGGCTCAGGGGAGACACGGCCGGGGCCGGCCGGCAGATCCCACGCCTGGCCAAGGCTCTGCAGCATCAGGGAGGGGTGCACCCAGCTCCACGGCCCGCCTCCCCTCTGCCCAGGTCAGTAACGCCCAGAGTTTCCTCAGCGCAACACGGGACAAGCCCCACAGAGCAGCTCAGAGGCGGGGCCCGTTTAAAGGAAGAAGACAGCTGTGTCTGCAAGACCCGGGCACGAGTCGCTGGCCCCAGGGGACAGCAGCTACATGGGGCGGAGGGGACAGGGGAGAGGAGGAACGGAGGCGCGAGGTGGGCGTGCAGGTGGGTAGAGCAGCCAGAGGCCAGAACAGGGGCCTGGAGCAGCCCTCAGGGCCACGAACGGAAGGCCATTCTCTGTTCCAGGCTGCAATGACCCGAATTAAAGCCGCACCTGCTCTCCAGCCGGCCTGGGCTCTGGGGTGCTTTGGGGATGGAGGGCTTGGGGGCGGAATGGGACGCAAGCCGTCGTTCCCGGACTTTCCTTTATCTCCTCGTTCAGTACGGGTTTACCGAGCACCTATCACTTCTGTGCCAGGTGCCGGGGCCCCGGCCATGAGCTCCTGCCGTATATAGCAGGTGTCCGTGGCCCCAGACGCTTAGCTCTACAGAACCCTAAGGCCTGGGCCCAGACCTGCTGCCTCCCGCCCCAGAGGGGCCGGGGGAGGGCAGAGTGTGCTGTCGGCCCGTTGTCCACTCCCAGCTGTAACCTGTTGGCAAGGTGGGCACCGTCTGCCCTCTGGCCACGACGCAGGCCCGGTCGGCCCCGTCTCCGCACCCTACCTTAGCCAGGTGCTTGGCGATGCCACGGCCGCGGTAGGCGTCGGGGACCTCGGTGTGCTGCAGGTCCACGATCCGCTTGCCCACATACTCGTAGAGCAGGACAGCCCGGTCGTGACATCCTGCAGAGGGAGGGTGGTGAACAGGTGAGGCCCCGGACACGCTCGGGGCTTAAATCAGGCAAATGGAGGGATGGGCGTTCGGAGCCAGGGTGCCGGAGTTGGACCCGGAATGACCTCTCTGTGCCTCAGTTTCCTTATCCATAAACTGGGGGATGTAATAAAGCATCCTCATCGTGTTTGGAAGACTAAGTGAGCTCATCTCTACACAACGCTGAGAGCAGTGCCTAGAACACACGGAGCACGTGAGCCTCTGCTGTTGTAAGCCCAGCCAGCCAGCCAGCCAGCCTATCTGTCCATCTGTCCCTTCACCCCTGTATCCAACCATTCCATTCAACAGATGTTTACGGAGCCCCAGGCACTGTTTCTGGTACTGGGACTCAGCTACAAACAAGCCAGACAAAGAGCCCTGCCCTCGCGGAACTCAGTAGAAGGGGAGACAGAGGATAAACAAGAAAAGCAAGTTAATGTGCAGCGGGGCAGGGGGTGGGGCAGGGGCGGAGGGAGTGCTGGGTCGAAACAGGAAGGAGCAGAGGGAGTCGGCCATGCGATGTCTGGGGGAACCATGTTTCAGCAGAGGGAACAGGCAGTGCAAAGGCTCTGAGGCAGGAGTGGGTCTGATGTGCTGGAGGGCCAGTGAGGAGGCTGGGGTGGCTGGAGCAGTGTGGGCAAAGGGGAGGGCAGGGAGGTGACAGGAGCAGGTGCTGCAGAGACTTTAAGTCACTGTGAGCTGGGGGCCAGAGGAGGGTCCTTGGCAGGGGAGGGACGGGAGGTGACTCAGGGTTTCATGGGATCCCTCTGGGCGCCGCAAGAACAGACCAGGGCAGGCGCAGGGAGACCAATGGGACGGCTACTGCACTAGCCCAGGTGAGCGATGGCGGGGACCCAGGCGTGGGCAGAGGCAGTGGGGTTCGGGAAGGCATTGGACTTGGACGGTGTCGTGAAGGTGTAGCCGGCAGGACTTGCCAGTGACCTGCACGTGGTGAGAGAAAGAGGGGTTGAGGACAACTCCACGGTTTATCATTTCAGGCCACTGTAAGTGTACAAGGGAAAAAATAAAGTGGATTAGGGGCAAGACGGGGCTATTTAACCAGGGGCAGGCTGGGGAGATCCCTCCAAGAAAACGTCGGAGTTGAGGGGGTGGCTGAGGGAGGGAAAGGCAGAGGACAGGCTCGATGGAAAGGCCCTGAAGTTAGAAAACACAATTCACTGGCTCTAAAAGAAAACATCAATGCCAAGCGTCTTTCTTTAATTTTTAAAAGCAAATAGTCTTTCGTGTGTTGTAACTTTAAAGCACCCTAGAGAATTTGCTCCTCAATGCTGCCTGGGCTCCCAGCCTGGGGCGAGCGTGGAAGGCTGACAGGCCAAGAGATACCAATGACCAGACCAGGGTCTCACAGCAAATTGGACACAGCAACAGGCTCTGATCCCATGTGGGAGGCTTTCTGTTTCTCCCCAAAGCTCCAGGAGGAGGCTACAATTCATCTTCCCATTTCCAGATGGGGAAGCTGAGCTCCAAAGATCCAAGGGCCACAGGGAGTCCCAGGTGAGGCCGGCGGTACCCGGGCCTCCTGACCCTCAGCCCCGTTCTCTTTCTGCCCCACCTCAACACGCCTCCTCTCCCCTGCCTCCAGGCCTTTGCCTCGGCAGTTCCTTCTGCCTGGAACGCCCTTTCTCCTTCTTGGCCTCAGTGAGGGTGGCCCCAGTCCCGCCTCCTCCCCACACTTCCAGATCCCCAATGTCTCCTCCTCACGTCCCCTCTGTGGCTCTGCGGGCCGAGCTGCGGCCAGGGTCCAGCGGTGGCCTCCACTCCACCTGCCCCTGCTGTGTGGCATGGGACTTGGCTCTTGGCTCCCGCATCTGTACCGGGAAGTCAGTTCAGCTCACCCAGTACAGGAGAGCAGAGATCAGGAGGCTATTTTGGGCCTGGGCTGGTCACCGGTCACTGAAGGACTGCTGCGTGCCTGCCCTGGCCATTTAAGGACCCCAGAACTCAGAGAGGGCCTACTATGTGTTAGGGGGGGTTTTGAGTGCTGTGCCTGCAGCTGTGAAGGAAACTGACTACACCTTCCCTCATGGAGAAAGACAGGTAAACAGTACCATCATAATAGTAGAACTCGAAGGTGATAAGCTGGAATACAGCAGAGAAGGCAGGAGGGCTGCCATCTTAAATGGAGTCTACAGGGGGGCGCCTGGGTGGCTCAGTTGGTTAAGCGACTGCCTTCGGCTCAGGTCATGATCCTGGAGTCCCGGGATTGAGTCCCGCATCGGGCTCCCTGCTCGGCGGGGAGTCTGCTTCTCCCTCTGGCCCTCCCCCCTCTCATGTGCTCTCTCTCATTCTCTCTCTCAAATAAATAAATAAAAAATCTTTAAAAAAAAAAAAATGGAGTCCACAGGGAGGCCTCTTTTGAGCAAAGACCTGGGGGAGGTGAAATATCTGATCCAAAGGGGGATGTGGGGGATGAACTGTCCAGGTGCCCAGAACAGCATGTGCAAAGGCCCTGAGGTGGGATGTTGGAGTATCAGTGAGTGGGAGGAGCTGAACCCGAATGAGGGAGGGAGAGCAGTATGAAGCCACGCAGGGCCCTGGCTTTCTCTGGCTGGCCTCTGGGGAGATGACAGGCGGCTCACACCTGAGGGGCCCCACCACGGGCAGTCCTGTGTTCGGCTCTCTCCACACACTATTCCTCACCACAATCTTACAAAGTGCAGAAGAGTCTTACAGCCCTGTGTACAGATGGGGAAACTGAGGCTCCAAGAGGCAGTCACACAGCCTGGCAGCATGCGGGGCTGAGCTCACTTAGAGTTTGCTGGCTGAAAGAGGTACAAAAAGGCATCTGGGGTCACCGGGGTGGACGTGGGCTACATGTGAGGGGAAAAGCTCTGTAGTGAACCCTCCTGCTGACCCGGCCACAGCACCTGACCTGGGGAGGAAGCAGACCTGTCCTATGGCTGGGCACCCACCTCAGCCCTAGAGGGGCAGCAAACGTCACCCCGTCCCAACCACCCACACCTGACACGGTCCAATCCACCCCCACCCCCCCAAACCGGCCTGGAGAGCCCCAGGAAATGGCCAGCCTCCCGTGACTCAGGGCAAGATCCTCAAGGTCCTCCGGGCCTTGCCTTCCTCTTGGACTCTGATCTGACCCTTCAGCAGGTCCACGGACATAACCTTCAAAACGTGCCTGGAATCAGGCCACCGCTCGCATCTCCACTGGCACCCCCTTCCGGCTGCCTTGCTGGCTTCCCTGCATCCGCCCACTGGATCCCTGTTGGGGCCCTGGTCCAGCCACACTGGCCTTGCTGTTTCTCACACACACCCAGCTCTTGACCCCCCAGCCTTTGCCGAGCTGTCCGGGTCACCTGCTCAGGCCCCAGACCCTTATCTGGGCCGGGTTCCATGCACTGCCAGAAACTCCAAGCCTCACTGGCAAGGGAGTCAGTGCTTGCCACTGGGGGCCCCAGGAACAAGCCCAGGGCAGGGCGGGGCCCCGAGTTCCAGTCCCGGCTCTGCCAGGTGACCTCAGGCCAGTGCTGATACCTGTGTCCAATCCCTCACCTGTCCTGCCTGGGACAATCGCTACCACCCTCCCGGACCTCAGAGTCACGTCGAGATCATGAACTGTAACTAGTTTTGAGAAAAGTGAAAGCTGCTCTGCTCGTGGGGACTCTGCCCTGGGTTTCTCCATTCTGGGACTCTCCACTGGCCCCAACTCAGGACCCAAGTCCCCGGGAAGTTATCAGGAGAAGGGGTCACCGAGAAATTGTCGGCCCTGGCAGGTGGGGAGAGAGGAGCTGGGAATCTGGGTGGGAGATGTGGGATCTTTGCAGAGGGACATGATCCCCGCTCTGGCCAAACCCACCCTGAGAGGAGGGCCAGTGGGTCCAAACCCCCAGGCAGAGGCAAAGCCAGAACCCGGGCCTCCGGGAGGGGCGACACATGAGCAGCTCGGAGGGGATGCCGACAAAGGGGCTGGGGCCTAGAGAAGTGCAAGGGGCACAACCCAGCACGGCCAGGAGGCCCTGAGGGCAGAGCCTGGTGGTTACCCAGGCAAGTCCATCCACACACCGGGCTGGGCCCCTCGCCACACCACGTATCCTCTCCCGCCCTCCCTGCTCAGGAACACTGCTCTAGGTGGGTATCATGGGACACGGTGGGGTGGCAACATGGGGTCATGTATGGGCCTCATACCCAGGATTGGAATCTGAATGCCACGAGACTGGCTGCTTCGCTTTCAGTCCTGCTGCCTTTGGGGGTGCCGACGGAGGCCAGAGGTACTTACTAACTCTCTGGGGCCTCAGTCTTCCCATCTGTAAAATAGGGGTCAGGAAGGATGTGGAAAGCACCAGGATCCTAGGACCCCCCCCCCCCCGATGACCCTCCTCCCTGCAGCACGTGGGACAGTCAGCCCTGGCTGGGAGGGGAGAGGAAAGGCCAAGGAAGGGACCTCCCAGGGGTGGGGGCTCAGTTCCGGCTTAGATGCCTACTGGCTGTGTGCCCTGGTTTCCCCCCCTATGGAATGCTGATGCACAAGCTAGTGTTTCAGAACGTGGATGTGGGCGCCAGGCCTGGGCTCCAGCATCGTCTCACTCTCCATGTCAGTAAGAGCCAGCCACGCTTCCTTCTGCATCTGTCCAGCCCTGCTCACGACGTCTGGACTAATGCAGTAGCTACCTCCCCACTTCTGTCTTGTGCCACACAGTCTGCTCCCCTGGGAGCAGCCGGAAGGAGCCTGGGACATCCCACCTACCTCACTGGGAGTCAAAGCCAAGTCCTCACTATGGCTTCCGTGGCCCCCGTACCACTGGCCCCCCATGACCTCTTGACCTTATCTGCTGCTATTCCTCCGATCTCCCTTCTCCATTACTCCACTCTCTTGCTCTGGATACACACCAGGCAGCGCAGGCCCTTTGCTCCTGCTGCTTCTTCCTCTTGGAACGCTCTTCCCGCTGGAGCTCTTCCTTCCTTGCCTCCTTTAGGTCTTTCTTTAACTGGCACCTTCCCAGAGCGGCCTCCCGGACACCTGATGGGAAACAGCAGCCCTTTCCCGGCACGCCCTTCTGCTGCCCTGCCTTACTCTCACCAGGCCCTTGCGTTCCAGCACGCTTCACCCTTCAGTTAGTGCCCGCCACCCCTCTAGACTGTCAGTCCCACGAGTACTCAGCTCCTAGGGCAACGCTTGGCACACAGTAGGTGCTCAACAAGGACTTGTGGAATGAATCCCAGTTCTCCCACCTCCAAGGTCCAAGACCCTGAGCAACTGCGTCACTTCCCTGTGTCTTGGGATCCTCATCTGTAGAACAGGAAGAGCAGTTTCCCCTGAGCCCACCCTCGCATGCCCACAGCCTGCCTGGGACACAAGGGCTTCAGGGCAGATGCTCCAAGCCTGCCCTCGTGCACAACCAGAGTTTGCTGGAAGCTTATCAGCACAGCCCTGCCAGGGGGACGCCCCAGAGCCTGCCCCAGGACCTGGGGCTGCTCTGGCTCTCCGCCGAAGTGGTCACCTCTCTCAGTGGGTACAATGAGCCAGTCTCCAGGGCCTGCCCTGCGGTTCGGGAGACTCTAGGACACGCTCTTCCCCTCCCGAGCTGAGGCAGGACGGGGCCCTGACACCGAGCAGCTCCCCCCCACTCCCTGTAAACACACCCAGCCTCCACCTTCCAGGCTGGAGAGAAGCTGGCGGCCTCCCACTCCTCCCTGGGCTTGGCTGGGGGATCCCCAGGCCATTTTACAGTTAGCCATTTGGGGAAGGCAAGAAGACAAGTTTAGAAATATGGCGAGGCACGTCCAGCCTCGACCACAGCCAGCTCCAGAGGGCTGCTGTCCCTTGGCTGTACTGATTCGCCAAAAAAAAAAAGAAAAAAAGGAAAACCCCAAACATTCCCTTTTTCTTCTGTCTCTGTGAATGTATAGAGGAGCCTCTTGAACCCCCCACCCCCCAAGAGAACCAGAGGCCTCTCTGGAACCTCAGAAAAGAAGATCTGAAAAACCACAAGGACCCTCCACACAAGAATGGCCAGCCCTGAGTGTCAAGGTCGGCTGGGCCATGGTGAGCGCCATGCTGGTGGAAGGACTTACATCCACACGGGAAGAACCCCGTGTAAGGTCATTTGGGCCCAGGGTCGAGGTCTGGCACTTTGTGATACAGGGCAAGTCACTCCTTCCCTCTGGTTCAAACCTCAGTGTACTCATCTGCAATGTGGGGTGAAAATGCCCCCATCACAGGGATGTGGTGGGGCCTGAGACACGTCCATGCCCCAACCCCAGCCCCTCCTGACTGCGTCCCAGGGCAGGCTGGACAAGCCCGGTTCCGGGGGTCAGACCAGGTAGGTAGGATCTTATCCCAGCTCTGCCCTAACTCACTGCCTGACCTCAGGCAAGCCTCTCCCTTTTCGGAGGCTCTGCCTTCCCTTCTCAGAAATGGGCACGATGGCCTCTGAGGGCCCTTCTGGCTTGGACACTGCTACCAGGGGCCCAGCTGGGAGGGAAGAAGAAGTTAATAACGCAGAGAGGGGGTGCACAGGGAGGTCATGATCCTGGATTTTATAACTCTATTTTCTATCCCCCAGACCTCTTCGGGTGGAGGGGGGATGGGTGAGTAAGTGGTGGAAACTTGCTTTACAGGAAATGAAGACTTGACTGCTTTCTGGTTTTAAAAACCACCACTGGTCCATGTTGAGCGGCATTTGCTATGTGTTGCCCGAGCTGTCCTAAGCCTCCTTTACTCTCAGGACAGCATTTCACCCCTACAACCAAGGGACAGGTGTGCACTGGTGTTACTCCCATTGCCGAGATGGAGAAACTGGGGCACACAGAGGTGAGGCAACCTGGCCAAAGGCTCAGAGCCCACAGGGCTGATGGTGACACCTTCCCCTCCACAGTCCCCACTGAGGCAGACACCCCTGTCTCCCTCAGCCCGGGTCTGCCCAGAAGATTCCCCCAACCACCTCGGTGCAGAAAAGCTAAAGTTCGCGGGGGGCGGCAAGAAGCCACTCAGCACCCGGGGAAAGGGCGGAGGTCACCGCTGGTTGACCCACTCTCCAGGATCTCCGACCGCAGCCCGCAGGAGGTGTCCAACACCGGAAAACTGCCGCGCCTGAGCAGGTGCGGGTCCCCTGGGGCTTGAAGCCGGGTGCCGGCGGCAGAGGACCCGAGCTGGCCCTACTTCTACCTCTGCCTTCCCGGGAGGTCCTCTGGCCGCCTGCCCCGGGTGCTCCGCGTGGGCGCGCCTCTCCCGGGCCGCCCGCTCCTCCCAGCCCCGCGACTCGGCCGCGCCCCCACCTAGCCCGCGAGCGCAGCCCCGGGCCTGCTCCCGGAGCGCTGGGCGGAGCGGCCCCGGAGCGGCGGCCGCCCGGAGGCCACCCCGCGGCGCGCGCTCGCGACTCCCCTCCCGGGCTGCGGGCCGGGGGCGCGCGCCCCAGCTAGGGGGCGGCCTCGGCGGGCCCCGCTCGCTCGCAGACAAAAGGCGGGGGCGGGCCGGTCGCCGCGTTACCGTTGAGCCGGACGGTGAACTGGCGGCGCCGGCGGTCGTGCTCCACGCGGATGGGGCAGCCCTGCTCCAGCGCGCCCAGCGGCACGGCGGCCGCCGAGTGCGCCATCTGCGCGCCGGGCAGCGCCGGGCAGCGGCCGCTGGGGACCCGCGGCCCGCGCCGGCTCGGTGGGGGCCGGGCGCGCGGAGAGGTGCGCGGGCCCGCGGCGGCGGCGGCGGCGGCGGCGGCGGCGGCGGCGGCGGCGGGGACGGGGACGCGGGGCGGCCGGCAGCCCGCGGCCGGGAGACCGCAGGCGGCGGCGCAGAAACTGACACTCGGCGGCGGCCGCGGCGGCGGCAGCAACAAAAAAAGGGAGGGGGGGGGCCAGGAAATCAGCTGTGAGGTCACGTGCGGCGCGCAGCCAGTGGGCGCACGACCTTTTTGTTTTGATACATTCCATTCGACTCTTAAAGGGGCCGTGCGCCTCCCTGGCCGCGCTCCACTCGTCGCTCCAAACAAAACAAGGCGAGCCGCATCCGCGCCTGGGACACTTTTCCCTCTTGCGTTTGACTGACCCACAAGCAACTTGAGGCCCCCCACACGGACCCCTTCTCAAAAAGATGTAACGACCTATAGGGAATTCTAATCATCCCCTCGAAGCCACCATTTATTAAGCACTTGCTGTGTGCGCAGCGTGTGCAAAGCAAAGCCCTGGTAAGCTACCGGGAGCGCTCAGTAAGGACTCACTGAACTCAGTGAAAATTCTTATGACAAGACTGAGAAATAGGTATGCCTGACTTTATTATACGGATGAGGAACAGAGGCCCAAGGCACACAGCTGTGATTCGAAAGCAGCAAAGGGAGGATTGGTGTTGAGGATCCCACCTGTACGCAGGTGTGGCTGGTGAGGAGGAATAATCCTGAGAAGCCTTGTTTGGGATAGGGGTGACATGCCAGCTCACCTCAAAAGAGGCGGAAGTGTAGGAAGAAGCCTTGAAGATCCCTGGATCCACTCCACAGATGGGGAAATTGAGTCCCAGAAAAGGGGCAGGGACTTACTCTAGGACTCCCAGGACTGTGGGGGTTGGTAGTGGTGATGTTGGCAGACGTCTTTTCCGAAAGGGGACATGACCTGACTTGCCCCTTCCCTCATCTGGTTCACATCTCCCTCCCACCCATTACTGCTTACCAAACACATGACTACAGGTTACCTTTTCCTAGTCTGTGTATGAAGATGTGAGCTTGAGGTTCATTCCCACGTGACCACTACCCAAATCACAGTAGAGAACGCTTGAGGTTCCCTCATTCCCTTCAGTCCGTGCCCCACCCTTGGAGGTAACCGCTGTCCTTAACTAATTTGACTTTCCTAAAACTTCACATAAACAGAATCATATAGTATGCACTTTCTAGTGTTCAGTTTTTGTTCAACATTTTTATCTATGAGATTCATCCATGTTGTTGTATCTTTTTCATTGCTGAATGGTATTCCATTGTCTGCGTATACCATAATTATTTTATTATTCTTATTTACTTAATTTGTTTAAGCAGGCTCCACACCCAACGTGGGGCTTGAACTCAAGACCCTGAGATCACGAGTCACATGCTCTGTGGACTGAGCCAGCCCAGCGTCCCACCATAAGTTATTTATCCACCCACCTGTTGGTGGGCATTTGTGTTGCTTTCAGGTTTTGACTATTATGAGTAAATCTTGAACACCTCTTTTGAACACATTCTTGAACCCTCTTTTGGTGTCCCTACTGTAGCATTCCTGTTGGCTGGCTACCAAGAATGCTGGGTCTTAACAGAAGGTGTAAGAGAATTTGCCAGACCTTTTATGAGACCAAATTATGAGAAATTGCCAGATCTTTTTCCAAAATGGCTGCACCATTTTATGATCCTAAGGATAAATTTGAGAGTTCCATTTGGTGTCGTCATCCTTTCAACTTTAGCCATTCTGATGAGTGTGAGGGAGTCTTTTGGTGGCTTAAATTTGTGTTTTCCTGATGACTGATGATGTTGAGCCTTTTTGAAATGGTTCTTAGCCATATGCATATCCGATTTTATGGAGAACCTGTTTAAGCATTTTGCCCATTCATTTTTCTTCTTTTTGATTTATTATAGGCTTTTTTTTTTCCTTCATAGCTTGGTAGTGAGTCCTTTGTCAGATATATTTACTGAGAATATCCTAGCAGAA
Source organism: Leptonychotes weddellii (assembly GCF_054177405.1). Classification (NCBI taxonomy): domain Eukaryota; kingdom Metazoa; phylum Chordata; class Mammalia; order Carnivora; family Phocidae; genus Leptonychotes; species Leptonychotes weddellii. The sequence goes on along the minus strand of NC_138383.1, from coordinate 40,805,187 downwards.
TTTCTTTTTAACAAGAGTGCACTATATCATTGAGTTTGGAAACAAAAACAAAGCTGAGGAGGGTGTTATTATGTACAAGGAGACAGAATTATGTACAAGGGGTCAGAGGGGGCCTTGACCTCAGCTGAGTCACAGCTGGCTACAATCCTAAGCAAGCAAGATGTGACCTCGTATATGTCTCAGGTGACTTCTTTGTCTCCAAAGAACTTGCTTCTGGAAAGTCCATGAACAGGCCATTCTGTTTCCCACTCTGACCCTTTGCTTGTGTTGTTGCTCAAACATCACCACCTCCAGGAAGCCCTCATTGATGCTTCCCAATCAACCTGGGTCCGGGGGAGATTCCTCTCTGAATGAGTCCCTGGCAGAGTCCAGTGCACACCAGGCCTAGCGGAAGAGCCCAGGATCCTCCCTGTTTTTGACTCCTTTCTTTCTCTCCTAGCCTTTAATGTCTATTAGCTTGCTGAGGTCTTTAAAACTTGCAAGAACCCTTTGTGAAACAAGGCAGTAGATCAATAAAAGGTACAGTGAGCAATTAATATACACCAAGCTGAATGGATTTGCTTTATCTTTTCACCCCAGAGCATGCTGGCCATGAAGGAGACCTTGCGCATGGGTTGCTGAATGACTGTGTGACCCCAGAAGTTAGAAAGCAAAACTGGGTAGGGGAGCCCTGGGTGCTCAAAGCCCCTATGGCTGGGACCTGGTGGGGCCACATGGAGACCAGGTCCTATCTCTAAGGATATCATTCATTCAGTCCATTAGTAATTCATTTAGGAAATATGTAGTGAGCACCTACTGTGTGCCTGGCACTATTCTAAGGGGACACAACAAAACAGACCAAGCTCCTTGTCCTTCAGGAGCTTACATTCTAGCAGAGAGAGAGAGACAATAAGCAAAGAAAGACCACACATGGTCCATCTGATGGAGACAAATGCCCCAGAGATTCAGCCAGGGGGGATGTGGGGCATGCTTCTGGAAGAACTTTCAGCCAGGGTGGCCAGGACACACCTTAACTGACTTGGGGTCTTTTAATGAAAGATTTGAAGGAGGTAAGAAAGTGAGTCAGGAGATGTTGTGGGGGGAAAAGCGGTCGAGGCAGAGACAACAGCCAGTACAAAGGCCCTGCGGTTGTTTAAAGAACACACCGAGGCTAGTGGGGCTGACGCATAGTGAGCTGGGGAGAGGGGTGAGACTGAGGGGCCTGGGGGATAGATTGAGGGTCCTCGCTGGCCACAGTGGGGCCTTTGGCTTTGACTCTGAGCCAGGAGGGAGCTATGGGAAGGTTTTGAGCAGATCACAGATGCAATCTTACGTTTTTGTTTTTTCTTTTTAATATTGGAAAATTTCAAATATACAGTACGTATAAATACATTGAATAGTAAAATGAAGCCCAATGTACCCATCATGGTTGAACTTTTCATTTGGCGGTTTTTAAAAAAATTTTAAACATTTCAGGTCATGCTTGCATACAGTAAAAATGACCTCTTTCAGCACATAGCTTTGACAAATGTATACCCTCCTGTGGCTAGCCCCACCACCAAGTTACGAGAGTTTTATCATCCACCCCCCTCAAGTCCCTTGAGCCCCTTTTAACCCTCCCCCATCCCACCTCTGATTTGTCTCGCCTTTTCCAGCATGTCCTAGAAATGGAGTCATGCAAACAGTCTCTTCAACAAATGGTGTTGGGAAAATTGGATAGCCACATGCAGAAGAATGAAACTGGACCATTTCCTTACACCACACACAAAAATAGACTCCAAATGGTTGAAAGACCTCAATGTGAGACAGGAGTCCATCAAAA
>NC_138383.1:40741361-40802886 GCF_054177405.1 Leptonychotes weddellii | reverse complement strand
AAAAAAAAAAAAGAAATGGAGTCATGCAGCATGCAGCTATCTGTGTCTGCCTCCTTCCATCAGCACGGGGTCTTTGTGATGTGCCCAGGGTGGTTGCAGTCGGCTCCTGTCCGTGGTTCCATAGCATTGCACGGAACTGTGTAATGACCTCGGCCGTGAGGATCCCTCTGCCTCCTTAGTGGAAAGGAAAGCCGAGAAGCAGGGGACTCCTGCAACCACTCCAAACAAGCAGGGACAACAATGGACAATGCCTGTTGTCCTGGGCTCTGCGGTTGTCGCAGAAATGCATGAGATAGGACAGGGAAACTGAAGCTTCGTGAGGAGGAGGCTCCCTGGGGAGGAAAGTGACGGATTTAGAATCTAAGCCAGTCTGTCTCCAGACCTGTGCTCTTAGCCCCTCTAGCTCTATACCCCTGGACCTCAGTTTCTTTACCTGTGAAATGGAGTTAAGGGGTTTGCAGAACCTCACCAAGCATCCCGATTTCCTGCTGAGACCCAAGCAGGCCTGGCTCGTCCATCCTGGCCCTGCTGTGAGACCCCAGGCCAGAAGGGGTCTTCTCTGGGCCTCGCTTTCCCTCTTGCAGCCCTAGCTGACCCCCCAGGACCTCAGCTCTGCCAAGCCTGTGTGGAACGAGCATGGGCGTGGTGGGTGGGAAGCCTGCCCTGCTCACCAGCCCGACATTCTTCCCAGTGAGCCCCCACCCTCTTACCTCATCTGGACCCCAGCTGCCCCCACGCCCATGGACAGAGCCTTCACTTTTCCTTTTAATGCCTTTACTGTTCTTCTTTCCTGCCTTTCCCTTCTTCCCACAAAGGGTGCTCATTTAAAAGTTTCAGGATAAACAAAAAAAAAATCAACAGGATAAAAGCCCCTCAGAAACCTATCTCCAAAGTCTACCACTGTTCGCAGGTTGGCTGTGTGTCCTTCTAGACGTCCAGCCTTCACTCACTCATTCATTCACTTGCTCATTCAATGTTTATTGAGCCACTGCTGTGTGTTCTGGATTCTGCGAACCAGTCATGAATAAGGCAGATGAAACTCCTGCTCGCCTGGAGCTCTGTACACAGACTGTTTTCTAACACAAATGTAATCAAATCATATTCACTGTTTCGTAGTGGGTTTTTTTCCTTTTAACAATATACTGTGAGCATTTTCCTTTGTTAATATATGGAAACCACAGCTCATTTTTAAGAACTTTTTTCCCCCAAAGGTTTTATTTATTTATTTGAGAGAGAGAGAGAGCAAGTAGAGAGCACGAGTGGGGGTGAAGGGCAAAGGGAGAGGGAGAAGCAGACTCCCTGCTGAGCAGGGAGCCTGATGTGGGGCTCGATCCCAGGACCCCGGGATCACGACCCGAGCCGAAGGCAGACGCTTAACCGACTGAGCCGCCCAGGCACCCTAAAACGTTTTTACGTTTACTTTTTGACTAGGCAGTATGTTCACATGTGTGAAAAACTAAAGCAAAATACATCCAGGCAACCAGGAACCCTCTACCCGAGGCATGTGTTTTCCAAGCTCCCCATTCCCCGCCTCACACACACAGGCAGTTTTACTTGTTCCTTATGAATCTGTCCAGACTTTACACACATACACCTGAGTACATACAAGTAGATACTCTTTCTTCCCATTTTTAATCCAAATTAGCATAGAACCCTGAAGTGTGGCGTATCACCTGCTGGGATGTCCCCGAGGCCAGCTCTGCTGGCTCAGCCTGGTGTCCCCACTCCACAGCTGTGCAGTCTTCCACTGATGGCATCTCATGATGTCACTAGCAGATGACGAGACCCTAACCATTCTTTTAGACACAGTCCTTTACTGATGGCTATTTGGGTCATTTCTAAATATAGCATCTTTGTATCCACTGCTGATTCTTCCATCTTATGGAGACAGTAATTAACCAGTTCCCTGTTGTTGGGCATTTAGGACAACTTCCAATTTTTCACTGCATCGACGAAAATGTTTGTACAGATGTTTTTGCCTACCGTTGCGACTATCTTCACAAAAACACTTCTGCTCCCCGCAGCATCTCTGGAGCGCTCTTCAATGCCAGGTGCTGTGCTGAGTGCTGCACGTGTGTGATCCCGTTACATCCTCACCCTCACCCGGGGCAGCAGGGATCATACCCATGAGGGCACGGGGCTTTGGAGAGGCTGAGAGCTGTCCGTAGGCTTCTCAGTGGTAGGGAGTGAGCTGCGATTCAAACCCAGGGGAGGCTGAGTCCAGAGTCTGACTCCCCAAGCAGAGGACAAGCCACCAGATGGGTCCGACAGGACCTTCCCAAGGGCAAGGATGGCTCCCTCCCGAGAAGACCGAGTCTCTCAGAAATCATCTGGAGTAGATCGGGGCCGAAAGTGCAGTGGCCTCGGGGCCCAGGCAGGCTACGTGATGGAGGGAGCGGGGCTGCGTGTCAGACAAAAGGGAGCAGTGTGGACTGTGGCACAGTGCGGACGCCCTGCCCCCTGCAGAGGCGCGGCTGCTGTTCGCTCTGGCTCGGCTGACTGTCCCACGTGGGGCACCTGTCCTGGTTTTTCAATAAGAGCTGGAGATCAAATAATACAGTGAGGCCCTCTTATGTATAAATGACGGCAACTGGTTAGAAAACACAACTATGTGTGTCTGCTGCTAACTCTTAAATGGTTGGTGAGGAGAGAGAGGGTCTGGAGAGCTTAACGAGCGATGCATCCGGGTGAAGGTCATGTGCACATTCATCGTGCAGCTCTGGCCGTTTTTTTTTTTTTTTTTTTCTGGAGATGTAGACTTTTTCAGAATAAAACAATTAAGGGAAAAGAAGAGACCAAACCAAATAGAGTAAGTGATTCCGGGCTAGATCCTGGCTCAAACAAAAAATCCAGCCATAAGAGATATTTCGGAGACAATGGGGTAACTGGAATATGGATCGTGTATTAGATGGAGTCACAGTTTTTTTCTTTGATGTGATAATCATATTGTGGTTACAGGTGAGAATGTTCCTGTTCTTCACGCTGAAGGGTTTAGGAGCGAAAGGTTATGATGGCAGTAACTTACCCTCAAATGATTCAGGAAACAGTGTATACCTACATGTGGGAGGGAGAGAGAGGCGGAAAGAGAGGAAAACATGCGGGCTAAGCATTAACAATGGCCATCCCAGCCTTCAACTTCTTGTGTGCTTGAAATTTTTCATAATAAAAATTGGGGGTAAAAAAATGCATGTGGGTGCTTGAAATGGCCCCCTGTTTGCCACCTATCATGTAGCTCAATTAACCCCCATGCCAAATGGGGAAAATGAGGCCCAGGGAGAAGGAAGGAGCTTCCTTTGTTTTTTGTTTGTTTGTTTGTTTCTTTTACTGCTGATTTACCTTCCTAACTCCTTTTCCTCACCTTTGTGTGAGAGTGGGCGCTTGGGTTGGTGGCGACAGGGCACTTCCTGTCCCTTGGTCTTTTCTTTCTCCCCCACTAGAGCTCTATGAGAATGGTTCTGTTAGAGTCCCATTTTACAGAGGTGGAAACTGAGGCCTAGAGAGGGGAAGTGACTTGACTGAGTTGCACCTCAAGTTGGGGAGGGAAGCGGGTCCTCAGGGATTCCTGTCTTCCCTCTATACCTAGAGAAGAACACTGGCTTTGGAGTCACCACGCCAGGCTCTGCCACCAGCTTTGCTGTGTGACCTGGGAGGCTGACCTAACCTCTCTGAGATATAGTTTGGGGTGAAGAATTAATGAGGTGATGTGTGAGAAGGCTCCTGATCTGCTGCCCTGTGAACAGTTGGCGCCGTCACATGTCCCTCTGTCCCTGCAGTCCCTGAAATTCAGAATCTCCAGCTGTTACACCCACCCAGCCTGCCCCAAAGACCCATTGCTCCCCCACTCCAGCCCTTCTCTTCCCCAATCCCAGACCCACTTAGCTGCTATTGCCCCCCAGGCCTCGCCCTGGCTCTCTGTGTGTCTCCTCCTCTCAGGGTTGGCACAAGGCTTGGACCCATGACATCACCCTTCTGAGCATCAGGTCCCCCCAGCCCTCCCTCCACCCCCACCCCGCACCGTGCGGCTCAGGTCTTAATGTCTTTATTGACCTGGCTTCCCTCCTCCTCCCTAAGCTTTATTTTTTTATTTTAAGATTTTATTTATTTGACAGACAGAGAGACTGAGCAGAAGCAGGGGGAGCTGCAGGCAGAGGGAGAGGGAGAGGGAGAAGCAGACTCCCCGCCGAGCAAGGAGCCCAATGCAGAGCTCGATCTCAGAACCCCCAGATCATGACCCGACTGAAGACAGCCACTCAACTGACTGAGCAACCCAGGTGCCCCCCCCAAGCTTTTAAGGTATAGTTTACATACCATAACATTCACATGGTAAGTGTGACTTTGATGACTTTTGACCCAAGTATACAGCTCTGTAACCAGCATCACAAGCATCCTATAGAGTATTTCCTTCACTCCCCAATTTTCCTTATGCCCTTTTGCAGTTAATCCTCCCACCCCAAGTCCCTGGCAAACAGTGATCTGTTTGTGTCACTGTAGTTTTGACTTTTCTGGACGGCATACAAACGGAATCATATCTGATGTCACCTTTTTAGTGTGGCTTCTTTGACTCAACATAATGCTCTTGAGAGTCGCCCATGGTGTTGCTCAGTCCTTTTTCATTGCTGAGTAGTATTCCACGGACAGATGTACCGTAATTTGTATTTCCATTCACAAGTTCATGGACATTTGCGTTCTTTCCCTGTTTTAGTTATCATGAAAAAAGCTACTATTAATATTTGCATACAGGTTTTTTTTTCTTTTTCTTAAAGTAGGATCCATGCCCAGCATGGAGCCCAACATGGGGCTGAAACTCACAACCTCGAGGTCATGACCTGAGCTGAGATCAACAGTCAGACACTTAACTGACCGAGCCACCCAGGTGCCCCTACACAGACGTTGTGTGTGTGTGTGTGTGTGTGTAAACACAGGTTTTTATTTGTCTTGGGAGTGGAATGGCTCATAGATAGGTGTATATTTAATTTATAAGTCTGCCAAGCTCTTTCGTAGAGTGGTCATACCATTTTGCATACCCACCAGCAAGGTTTCTACACCTCCTGGCCAACACTTGGAATTGTCAGTCTTTTAAATTTTAGTCGTTCTAATAGGTGTGTAGTAAACCTCGTTGTGGTTTTATTTTGCATTCCCCTAATGACTCATGATGCTGATCATCTTTTCACGTGCTTGTTTGTCATTTGTATATCTTATTTGGTGAGGTGTCCGTTCAGATCTTCTGCATATTTTTTATTGGGTTGTTTGTTTTCTTATTTTTGCATTGTATATTCTGGGTACAAGCCCTTTATCAGAGATGTGTTTTGCAAATATTTTCTTTTGGGCTTGTTCTGAGGATTCAATAACACCATAAATGTTCAATAAGTGGGTGCTTTTATCATTATTATTCTTATTGCTACTCTTGCTTTATTACTCTATTTGGTCCTTGTGGATAGAACAAAACCTCATGCCTCTTAGGCCAGTCTGCCAAGGGAGGCTCCCCTGGGCCTCTAAGCCCAACACTCAGGTCCCCCTGAGGGACTCTCTGAGGGAGACACAGGCTCCTCTGGAGCCCAGAACATCTCTGTGTTGTTTGTCGTTTATAATATTCACTTATCAAAACCAACCAGCTGGCCTAGGCTGCTTGGCTGGGGCTGCTGCTGGGAGGGGAGGGTGGCCCAGAGGAGACCTCGGAGATGAGCTCGCCCTCCCTGCCCTGCCTGCAGGGCAAAGCCACACCCCTCCCCATCTCCCGGCCCACAGCCCTGACTCCGGGGTGCTGGGCATGCATGGACGTGCTCCCTCCTTTGAGCCTCAGCACAACACCCAGGATCTGATTTCCGTTTGCCAGAACAGACGACCGAGGCTTGGAGAGCCCATATGGCCACCCAGAGTCCCCCAGCCCAGAAAGGGTGGCACCGAGGGAGAACGGCAGGTTCTCCTGCGCACCCTGGGCTCATGCGCACACGCTCACCAACCACCCACCCGGCTCGCGCACTCTGCCAGGCTGAGCGGACAACAACCGGAGGCAAAGAGCGACTGTTTACGGAGCGCCTCGTCGGTGCCAAGCACTGGACCCGCAGGAGTTATGCCACTCACGGGAGTAGCTGTTATTGTCCCATTTTACAGATGAGGAAGCTGAGGCTTGGAGAGACCCAGTGACTCACTCGATACAGGAGTGGCAGCGCAGGCTTTGTCCCTTCCGTGGGACCTGCCCACGCTGTGTGGCCAGCTGTCCGTGCTCCCAGGCCCGGTGTGTGTGCGTCCCCACTGACCGCCACAGTACCGCTGGGCAGTCCGTCCGGCCATCCCCACTGCACCTGTCGCGGGCCCCTTCCCCTCTCCCTTCAAGCTCACTGCCGCTCCATCTCCGTACCCTTCTCCATGCGTGCTGCTTCTCCGACTGCCTCCCCCTCCCAAGCATCGCCCTAGCTCATTAAAACCTTCCTGGCGGGAACAGGCTGGCTCAGACACCCTGCAGGGGCCCCAGCGCGGGGAGGGCCCTGTGGCAGGACCTGGCTATGTTAGGATGCGCGTGCCCTTCGCCCCTGCCATCCCCCTTCTGGGACACTCCCTTCCTCAGATCCCCCTGCACGGTGGGAAAGGAGTTTGCGCCAGGATATTGGTTGTAGATGGGAAATTCCGGAGGGCACCCAAATGCCTCTCAGCAGGGGACCTGCTAAATGCATGATGGGAGAGTCACTCGGATTCTTTGCACCTGCAGAAAGGATGAGGGTGCCCTCCGTGTGCTGAGACAGAAGGGCACGCAGGGTCTAAGGGGGTGTTAAGTCTCGAAGATATGTGCCGGGTGGTGAGAAAAAGCCGATGTTGCCTTGTCCCTGCTAGGACTCTTGAGGGGCTGAGTGCCGGTGGCTGGGGGACAGGAGTGGAGACGCTTGTCACTCTCATACCTCGTCACTTTTGATTATGGAACTGAAATTTTCTCCTCTGGGAAGCCACCTCTGATTCCAGCACCTGAGGTGTTACTCTAAGGAGTGACTTTGAGGTCGGGGATGGGCCCCGCCTGTCTCTACATTGGGCTCCCCGCCAGGTCCTGGGAGGCACCTTCCACCTGCCCATCACTTGTTTGTCTTTGGGTCAGACTGGGTGCCCCCGAGAGAAGGGCCTGGCTGAAGCACATCCTTCAGGGGAACCCACACATCCAGCTCAAGACCCAGGAGGCCACTGAGTCAGCCCGGGTCCTGAGGCCTCCTCCTGCCCACAGGCGTCAGGAGTGGGCTGATTTCATGGCCAAGCCCTGGTTGAGCTCTGACTATGTGCTAAGTGCATTCTAGTACCACCCCCCCCGACTTTTTAAAGTGAGTACCGGTAAACCGTCCTCTTTACACAGGAAGAAACTGAGGCTCTCGGAGCAGTTATGAAATCCCCTAACTCGCCTGGCCTCATGCTCTGGTAAACGGAGGAGCCAGAATTCCATCCCAGAGGCTCTTGGCAGCCCTTTGAGGGATCTGGGCCATGTGTGGTTTTTCCCCCCGCTGAGAGGCCGCTCAGCCTGGAGGTGCCTTTCTCTTGCCCTTGGGTGAGGCTGGGGACCCAAAGACACAGTAGGTCCGGGCTGGTGGGCTCCAATCTATCATGACGAGGGCAGCACAGGGTTGTCAGGAACCCAGAGTGGGGAGCACTAACTCCACCAGGAGCAGCAGGGAAAGCTTCTTGGGGGAGGCGGCGTGGCACTCAGCCTAGAAAGATGAGAGGGCTATTCCACCCTTCCACTCAACATGTTCCCCACCAAGCTCATTATCGTGTCTTCCCACACCTACTGCCTGGCCCAGTTTTATCTTTGTGATTGGCACCCTTCTCCTGAACCCATAGGAGGCTTGAAGCCTCATCACTCCAGCCTCCTCCCTCGGCCTCCACCCCCTTCCCGCCAGCCACGAAGGCCTCCGAATCTTTCTCAGATCCTGCGACCAAGTTCCTCAGTCCCGTCCCATCTGGACTGGTCTCGGCCTCCTCACTGGAGGAGGAAGTCCCTGGCAGGGGCCCTGCCCTAAGAGATGCTGACACCCTGGGAAGTATGGGGGGCGTCTCTTCGAAGGGTCACTGTCCACGGGAAAATTGCCGAAGGGCTGTGGAGCTTTTAAAGAAATGGCTGCAAGTTCTCGAACATTCTTCCTGTTGTGAGGCAGAGTCTGGGTGGGCTGCTTTGACCAATCGAGTAAGGCAGAAGTGATACTGTGTGACTTCTGACACTGCCTCAGAAAGGGCCATGTGACTTCCACCTGGTTCTCCGTCTGCCAGGCTGAGGGAGCCCAGGCAAGCGGCCGAGGCTGTGTGTACGTGCTCCAGTCCACAGAGCCAGCTGCACCCAGCCCTGTGGCCCTCCTGGCCCCGGGGCCCAACACCGAATTGAGGGGGCTTCCCCGTGACTGCAACTGAGGCCCCAGATGTCATGGGTCAGAGCCAGGCCACCCCGGCTGTGAGCACGATAAAATAGTGAATTGTCACCGCTGAGTTTAGGGGGGTCTGAAACTCAGCAGGAAATACGTGGGGGGGGGCGGGTTGTGACTTTCCCTGTCTGTGACCATCATTGCTTTCTCAATACGTATCTGTTGGGGCGTAGGAGGGACAGGGGGCTGGGGAGACAGCGCCGGCTTGGAACTGGGCCCGGGTCAGACCCTAGAGGCGCTGTTTACACGTCCTCTGTGAAACAACCGGGCTGGATTAGAGCCAGGGAACTTTGGGTGTGACCCTCTGCCTCCCCCAAAGCACTGCACACACCCAGCCCCTGACACCCCAGAGTCTGGAGTTTTGAGTCACTAGATGGTGTCAAGTCCTGTGGGGCTCTCAGCTTGGATATTTGAGGAAGACTGCATAGAAGAGGCAGGATTGAGCTGTAAAGAACAGGCAGAGTTAAAAATGATGACAGTTTGTTTGTTTACTTTACAATATCAAATAAGGGCACCCTGAGTGGCTCAGTAGGTTAAGTGTCCGACTCTTGAGTTCGGCTCAGGTCACGCTCTCACGGTTGTGAGATCAAGCCCCACGTCGGGCTCCACACTGGCCGCGGAGCCTGCTTAAGATTCTCTCCCCTTCCCCTTCTGCCCCCCACCCTCCCCCCTGCTCGCACATGCTCTCTCTAAAAAAATGTTTAAAAAATCAAAAAACGTTAATTATATTTATTGGCTTTATTAACAGATCAAACAACTACATATTTAATATATATTAAAAATAAAAATAATATTAAAAATAATCTGGTTCTTACAGAAACGTTTGACGGAAAAGCATAAAGAAGACAAACACATTCCTCGTGATCTCTTCGCCCAGACATCATCCTGGCAGACCTGCTGGGAGTATTTCCTACATTCCCTCTGAGCAGCTTGGTGCAGGTGGCAACTGTTAGCAAACTTTCGCGATGGCTCAAGCAAGGCGGAGACCAGCTGGGAGAAGGGAGGGCTCCTACCACACCAGAAGAGGCCATATTTGGGGCATGTGGCTCGGGGCCCTCCTTCCCTGCCCTGCACAGCCCCTAAGGACAAGGTCATCACCGCAGCATCCTCTGCAGCGGCCCCAGATCTGAGTCATTCACAGGACACCACCATGTGGTGGGGGGTGGGCGGCGGGCACCTCTGAGCGTGCAAGACAGAACCTCCTTCCGGCTACTTCTTGGCTCTCTCATCCCCAAGCACAAGCAATAACCTCCGGAGCCAGGGCAGTGGAAACCTCTCCCTAGGAGGAAGGCAAAGCAAGCCACTTGTCTAAGCATGCTGGGGGCATCGTGTCTGCCTGCCCACCAGATGTCTGAATCAATCTCGGTCCTTCGCTGGGGCCTCCCCCCAGGACAGATTCTTCTTTCCACCCAAGAACGTTTGCAACCCTCCAAATGACAAGTTTTCCCAAGATGGATAACCTGAACACCCTTTCTCCCCTTATACCAGGAAGATCTGTGGTTGCTGAAAAGGGTCCGGACACAGAACATTTCAAAGGATGGGATGGCTGAGCCTTTGACTCTGAGCAGAGCAGGCTCGGGGCTGCAGCCAAGGGCCTTTCACCCAGGGAGCTTCCCCAGCGCAGGGCTGCGGGCAGTGCCCTGGCTCTGGGCCTGGACGGGGCACAGCTGGGCCGGACTTCCCTTGAGGCCTCTCTGCGCGGGGAGGGGGGCACCGCTCAGCACCACGCGGGGTGCTGGCCGGGACAGATCTTGGGCCTGGCTTCGGGCTGGACGGCAGCACTGTCCCAGTTTCCCCACAGCGGGTCCCTCAGAGTGGCCCTTGGTCAAGGCCTGGGCCGGCAGCCAGACACCACACATTGGCCTCTCCTGCCCAGGGCCCCCCCGGCTGGGCACCTGTGTCCCTTTCTGGCCAGCCCTGCAGTGGACCCTGGCCTGGGGTCTCTCCAATGTGACTCTTCCCTCCGGGGCAGAGCCGCCTCCACCAGCCCCTGGTGCCCCAGCCCACCCTGGGCCGCAGACCAGGGCACAGCCCAGCAGAAGGGCTGCCCCGACTCACTGAAGGCAGGCCGTGGGAAGAACGGCGGCGCCGGGCTCTTCAGCGGTGGGCGTGGCTGCAGCATGGCCACGGAGGCCCAGGTGGGGTCTGCAAGCACCCGGCTCTGCGGAGGGGCCTGTGGCTTTTCGGGGGGGGGGGGTAGGGTGTGGCGGGCAGGCCAGAGCGTCTGGAGTGACTGAAGGTCCTCTACACCGATTCCATTGTGGCCTTCCTAACTTCATGTCCTTCCTCTCCTCTCCTCCCCTCCTGCTGGAACTATGCTCTAGATGCCCGGCCTGTCTATTTTCCCCTCAAGTCGACTTTTAGTTCTTCTTAAAGCAATGCATGTGCACAGTGTGGAAAGGCAAACAGCATGACCAGCCCCGCAAGAAGAACAAGGACAACCCAGCAGCTGCCTGGTCCCACCCCCGGATAAACAGGAATTGAGCATCCGGTGTGTGCCGGGCTCTGTTCTGGGCAATGGGGACGCCGTGATGTCCCCAACAGAGCAAGTGTCCCCCTGCTCCCCGCAGTTGATAATCTAGTGTGACTGCCTGCAACCCCTTTAGCTCTTCCTTCCTTATTTCTCCATCACATGCTTAGATGGCCATTTCTGTCTTTCTTTTCAATTGTGGACAGTATCTGATAGCTTCCTAGGAGGGAAGATGAGGATTTGGTTCTCTTACCTGCAATCCCTGTGCCTCTCCTCCCCCAGGTGCCCAATCTCATGTCCTCAAACTGTGTGGCTACATCAGTCTTTGGTGTTTACAGTATTGTGATTATGGAAATACTGTTCCCAGCTGAGCTGAGCAGTATTTCATGACTACATTCTCTATTTTGCGTGAATTGTTTTGCTGGGAGTTAACAATTGACCTTTGTCCTTTTTGTGTCAAGGTGGGCACTCAGGGGATCCTTTCAAGCTGGAAGCTCATGACTTATGTCTCTGGGAAGTTGGGAGGCATAACTCATGCTCCTTTTACAAACTCTTAGCTCGTTTTGTTTCCATGCCCACTGCCCCTCCTCCTCCAGAGGGACCTGGTGCCTCCCAGGCTGAGTGTTTCTAAGGGTCTGTCAGGTCTGTAGTCTGGCCTGGGGTTGGTCCTCCAGACCTGCTTTCACCTTCCTCCACTCTCCAAGTTGGTTACTATTTGTCTGTTTATTTGCTAGCTTCAAAAATGTGGTGGATTCCTCTTCTCCTGTCATTGTCGCCTTGTCCTTGTGAGTTTGTGCCCTAAAGATTTATTTTATTTTATTTATTTTATTTTATTTTATTGTCATTTTAGAGGTGTTTGGGGAGGGAAGGGAGAAAAGTATCCACATTTGGTTCATGGTTAACTAGAATCCCGTTCACCTTTTCCTCTGAGCACCTACTGGGTACCATGGACTATTTGAAGTCAGCTCCTACCTCCAGTTTCACATGGCTCTTTTTTTTTCACCCAAGTCTGAGCTCAGAAGATACCTCCTCCAGGAACCCTCCTTGACTACCCTGTCTAATGGTGCCTCTCTGCCACATCACCATACTTTACTTTTGTTCATAGCCCTCCCTTTTTGAAATTATTTTATGTATTTACTTCGTTGACATATTGCCTTCCCTCTCAGCCTCTACCAGAGGTTTGCTCCATGAAGGCGGGGACCTTGTTCCTCAGTACTTAATACGGTGTCAGGCAAAAGAAGATGCTAAGGAAATATATGTTGAATGGATGGATGGATTTGAGCTTGGGATCGCCAAGAGGCAAACTTCAGCACAACTTCAGAAAGAAGCTGGTAATGGTCACTTGGGAATGGAAGACACTTCTAGTGAGGGAATGAGACCCCTGTCATGGGAAGGAGGGAAACTGAGGCTTGGGGATGGCTGAAAGGTTACCGAAGCATGGAAGGGCACGGGTGTGCTAAGCTCCAAGGCCTGGCTGAGACAAGTGGTTGGCTCAAGTCACTTAGCTACTTCCTGGGGAAGCCAGGCCGCGTTTAGATCCAAAAACAGCTCTCTGTGGGCAGGTATTGGGGTGTGCTCTGGCCATGGAATCAGCCCGATCGCGATGCGGTTCTGCCTCTCTTTTCCTTGGTCTAGTTGGGCAACTTGTTGGTCCCTGTTATTGCACTTGGCACAAACACCATACCAGGGTGATAAGGACAACTCTGAGGTCCTGGCTTCTGGATAACAAGCATGAGCCTTCTAGGAAAATACCTGATACATAGTAGCGTGTTCTGATGATGTGGGTTAAAAGTCTGGTTTCATTCTTCCCGGCAGTGAGAATATGCCTTGGACCTCAGTTTCCTTGTCTGTCAGATGAAGGTCTGACCACACTGACCTCAACCGGTCACGCGAAGCTCAGTCTTGGAGTGTGACGCATGTCAGTCAACACCGGTCCCTGCCTCCTGGGCAGGCAAGGCCATGTGTGAGGACCTGGGGACAGGCGGGCTCTGGACTGGGCCCCTGGACGTGTTCCTGGGACAGCCTCAGGGTTTCTGAGCACATCCCTGCAGAATATTGGGCTGGACAGACCCAAGGGCTCCGTCAGAAGCAAGAGCTTGGCATTGTTCCAGAAAGCAGTGGCGGGAGCTCAAGGACAATTTGTTTTGCTCAGGAGAAGGATGTTGCACACCATTTAATGGAAGCTCAGCAGAAAAAGGCGGAGAAAACCGTCTCCATCTGACAGTTTCAACAATAGCTCTGCCATGACTAGCTGCTTTAGACATCTGTCTGGGCCTCAGTTTTCTCCTCTGGTAAATGGACATGGTGATAATAACATGCCTCTTGCTGGGCTGTTCGGAGCCTTTCTCCAATCCACAGTTGTTTACTGAGCGCCTGCTGGGCGCAGGGGACTCTGCAATGACAAAGCAGTCACTGTCCTCATGCACCTTGCACCACAGTGAGTCCACAAGATGATGTGTTTTGAGGGATTAGCACATAGTAGGTGCTCCAAAAATCGCTGGCAGAGTCCTCTAGCTTGGATGGATTCACCCTTTGATACTTGAGAGTGGTGACAATTTAAATAAGGCAGGTGAGCCCCTGCTTTCCCTCTCGGTTTTCTCCTCCGCACACCACAACTTCGGAGCCTGATCCTGAGGAGGAGGCTCCCACCTGCTGCCACGCTCTTCCCGAGTGCCTTCCCCCTGCCTCAGAGCTCCGCTTCCAGCTGGTCCTGCTTTGGCGGAGCACAAGGTCGGTGAGGAGGCAGATGTGGGTGCAGCCGGCAGGCAGAGCCGGGGTCCTCGAGGAGAGGGCTGGGCTGGAGATGCTGGGGCTTTGTGTCAGGGAAAACCTCCCCACTTGATTTCAGACCTGGGCCTTGAAGGGGGGTAGGACTGAGTCAGGTGGAGAAGGCAGGGAGGGCCTTCCTGGCTGAGGGCACAGCCTTTGCAAACAAAGGTTCAGGGAGGAAAGCTTGGGCTGGGAGTGGCTGCAGTGGGATGACGCCTGGGGAAGTTCCCCACTTAGGGAGCCCTGGCAGGGTTTGGAGCACGGCCCGCTCTGTATTTCGGAAGGCTCTCTCGGGCTGCAGTGTGGAGGAACTGGGGGCAGGAAGCAAAGAGAAGAGGGGGAGGAGTAGAGAGCGTGGCTGATTCTGCCCAGGACGCCATAAAGTGACCCGCTCGCGTCCAGCCACCATGCCAGAAATGGTCACCAGAGGGCGTTGTGTATCAGCAAGCCGCGGAGGCCCCTTCTAGTGTCAGGGTGGTGTGCCTGTGGATTGAGTCTGTTACTGTGCCTACACCCGTGTGGCCATTCCACGTGCGTATTCACACTTGTGCACCTTGCTGTGTTCATGTGCGCATGTGTATTTGGGCTCTGTGGACTTAGGTGTGCAAGGGGGCTCGTGGGGTTTTGATTGTGCAGGTGGGTGTGTTGGAGAAGTGCAAGAGGTACATATAGGTGAGAACAGCACTCCGCCCCATCTCCCACTACTCCAGCCACAGTTATTCCCCTAGAAGCCATCTACCTCAGGGCCTTTGCATATGCTGTTCTCTCGGCCTGCATGCTCTTCCACCAGACATCCTTTTTTTTTTTTTTAAAGATTTATTTATTCATTTTGAGAGAGCGAGAATGAGAGAGAGTACATGAGAGGGGGGAGGGTCAGAGGGAGAAGCAGGCTCCTCGCTGAGCAGGGAGTCCGATGCGGGACTCGATCCTGGGACTCCAGAATCATGACCTGAGCCGAAGGCAGTTGCTTAACCAACTGAGCCACCCAGGCGCCCTCCACCAGACATCCTTATGACACCTCCTTCACCTCCTCAGCTCTGTGCTTACACGTCACCTTCCAGTGAGCCTTTTCCTGACCTCTGTCTTTAAAAGTATAGTCCCGACACCCAGACACAGTCCCTGTCCCCTTCCATCCTTTGTCCCATAGCACTTATCCTCTGACCGAGTATAATGATGTAACCTAGGCATTTTGCTTGCCCGACTTGCGCACCAGACCATCACCTCGGTAAGGGCCGGGAATTGTGTCTGTCTTGTTCAATGTTGTGCCCTCAGTGCGAGGCACACAGTAAGTGCTCAATACACAGTTGAATGAATGAATGAATGAATGATCTTCCCCAGTCCTGGGTTCCCACCATCCTCTCTTTCCAGTCCTCTGTCATCCCGGGTCCCTCCCACCTCGGCTCACAGCCACATTCTAACTTTGGCCACCCCCAATTCCTCCCTGTGTCTCAGTTTCCCTGAGTCTACAGAGAGGGGTGTTTGGGACGTTCCTTCTCAGACTCCGGGTAAGAGGCAACCTGCTGGGACCCCATCGCATGCTCCTTCTGGTTTCTGAGCCATCACGGAGTTCCTCGGCCTTACCGAGCTCCCGAGGGCCAGAGGGTGGCCCGCACATGCTGCTGTAGCTAGCTGAGAGGAGAAGGGGCGGCTCTATCATGGTGCTTCCTGTCGTGGCCGCCATGCAGCTCTGCAGCCCCAGTTGGCCCCCGCATGCGGCCCCTTTCGCACCTCCAGCCCTTCGCAGGGAGACTCTCTCTGCTTTTCTGCCTGACAAGCTCCTGTTGATCCTTCACGGTCCAGTCTCAAAGTCACTTCCTCTGAGGAGCCTTCCCTGACCTCACCCAGGTGGTGTCTGGCACCTTCCTGAGACTCTTGCTCATGAATCTATTTATAGCACCCCACATGGAGTTTTGTGATTCTTGGGCTGACTGTCAGGCTCCCTGACTAACCGTCAGCTCCTCCAACTGAAGGGCCTTGTCTGAGTCATATGGGTGCCTGGGAGGCTGGCACGGGACTAGAGTCACTTCATCAATGTCTGTGGCATGCTTTTCATCCTGCCTTTGTTCAGTCCTCAAGGACTTATTAGGCACCTACTATGCACCAGGCCCTGGGCTGTGCATCAGGACTTCGGCAGGGAATGAGTTGGCAAGATTCCTGCGCAGGAAGGGCTGACGGTCTCGAGGGAGAGCTGGATAAAAAACAGACCAAATAGGAAAGGCATCAGTGGCATGAGTTCTGTGCGGAGAATTACAACTGATTTGGGGACATGAGCAGGAAGGCCTTTTAGAGGAGTTCATTTAAGTGCAGGCCTGCAGGCTAGAAGGGAACCACCACAGGAATCCTGGGAGGAAAGGGGTTCCAGGCAGAGAGGAAACAGTGAGGGCGGAGGGCCCGAGGCAGGACGGGTATTGGCGCATTCAAGGGATAGCACTGAGACCCTCGAACAGGGCGCAGGGGAAGCATGGAAGTCCGAGCAGATGGCAGGAGCCTGAGCCTAGAAAACCTGTGGGACCAGGCTTACATTCCTGGTAGGGAAGTAGCTGCTGCTGGGTGCCCATTTTACAGATGGATAAGCACCGGGTCCTGAGGTGAAATGACTAGCCCAGGGTCACATGACCCATTGGGAACAGAGCATTCCACACACCCAGGAGTGGTAAGGCTGAGATGGCTTCCTGGAGGAGGTGGCCCGCAGA
This sequence comes from Leptonychotes weddellii, assembly GCF_054177405.1. Classification (NCBI taxonomy): domain Eukaryota; kingdom Metazoa; phylum Chordata; class Mammalia; order Carnivora; family Phocidae; genus Leptonychotes; species Leptonychotes weddellii. Next base: position 40,786,564 of record NC_138383.1, on the reverse strand, counting down.
ATATTTACAAATATTTCCTGGGCATTTAGGAAGTGCCAGGCCCTAAGCCAGGCACTTCCAAGCCTGAGTTCACAAACCAATTTCAGAGAGGCCTCAGTGTCCCCATGGGACAGGTCACTAAACTGAGGCATGGAACTGCTCCATGACTTCTAGTAAGTGGCAGAACTGGCATTTGAACCCATTCCTGTCTGAGTCCATAGATCATGACTTTCCACCCACTGCCCGGAAAGGGTGAGCAAGAGACGCAGGAAGAGAGTAATGATAATGTAAATAACATATCCCCCTTCCTTATCTCATCGGGCCCTCTCCATCATTGTGTGGGTGGGGCCCTGCAGGGATCACCCCTATTTACAAATGGGCAAGCAGAGGTCAGCTCCCTGCTCCAAGCACTTCTAGCAGGTGGTGGAATCTGCTTTCCTCACGTGAGGTCCCTGGCAGGCCGCACACTCATGCCTGCCCAGAGGCTAGGGGCTGACCTCTTGACCTTTGCAAGGCGCTTCCCTCCCTCACTAGCCCTAGCTTTCTGTCTGAATCACCTGATCCCTGGGCCAGATTGGTCAGTGGCTCCTAAAATCCCCCTAGCTCCACGTGGGAGCGGAAGGGAGGACTTGCCTATGTTGCCATTATACACTATACAGTCTGTATACACAGACAGAGGCCCCAAGAGCGGAGAAGACAACCAAAGGCCCACCTTACTCCCTCCAAGAGTCAGCTTCACCGTGTAGAGAACGAGGGGCGGTAAAGACACAACCACTAAAACTACGTTTACTGACGTCTCACTAGGAACCACAAAGTTCACCACTGCAACCCACCCGTTCCCCGGTGCCGGACACACAGCGGCGGGCGCTCGGGGGATGACGCAGAGGCAGGGAATAAATGTGCGCACGCCGGGCACTGTGCTTAAGCCCTTTGCAACGTTCGGTCAACCAGGATTGACCTTCTGCTAAAGCCCGGGTCCGATCTCCTGTGCAGTGCCAAGAGGCAGGGCTGTTATGGTCGCTTTTTCACAGAGGCGAAAACTGAGACTCAGGGGTTACCAGACTTGCCCAAGGTCACCGCCCCTGGAAAGTAGCCAAGTAGGGATCTGAACCCAGGTCTCGCCCCGGGGGCGCACTTTAACGGCTCCACAGCACCCCGCCTTCCCGCTCCCGCCACCCTAGGATACGTGGGGTTTTTCCCAGGTTGCGCACTCCAGGAGGGCCCACCGAGCGCCCTGGAAGGGCGCTGCGGGGCTGGGCGAGCGCGGGGGCGGGGCCTAGTGCCTGACAGGCGCGAGGCGGGCTCCGCCAGTCCCGGGCAGTGGGCGGGCTTGCGTCTTGACAGGCAGCGGGAGGGACCCGGCTCCAGCCTAAGAGGGGGACCCAGACTGAGTGGGCCCGGGTTTCCCGGGTGGAAGGCGGGGCTTGACAGACAGTGGGAGGAGCCCGATTTGGGGCCAGCAGGGGCGAGGCTTGTGCTTGACAGGCAGGGCAGGCCGGCGTTTGATAGGCAGGGGACGGGCCCTGGAGACTGACGGGCCAATCGGCGTGCAGGGGCGGGGCTTACGTCGGCGCCGTCCGGCCGGGGCCCCCGCGGCGCTGCCCAGTCTGGCTCCGGCACCGCCCGTCGCGGACGCTAACTTGCCGCCGCCGCCGCCGCCGTCGCCGCCGCCGCCTCAGCTCCGCCGCCGCGCCCGGGCCCCCTGCCCGCAGCCATGAGCGCTCTCCGCACGGGTAGAGCCTGCCGCCCTCTAGATTAGTTCCTGCCGCCGCCCCTGGACCCGCCTGCACCATGGAGTCGCCCGCCTCCAGTCAGCCCGCCAGCATGCCCCAGACCAAAGGTAGGAACGCCTGGTGGGGAGCGCGGCTTGACCCCCCGCGCCCAGTCGGGCCCGGACTGCGGACCCCGACCTCTGTCTGTCTGATCCCATTGCAGCCCGTCCCGGACCTAGGCAGCACTGCGGCCCAGAATCCCTCCGCACTCGGGTCTCGGTCTCAGCCTAGATAGACCTCACCTGGACCCCCCAGTTTAGGCCTTGCGGCTGCTCTCACACCCGAACTCAGGCTAGCATCTCGTTCTGATGACCCCGCTCCAGGTCAGAAACCTCACTCTGACCTCCTCATTTAGGCCTTAACTGCACCCAGAACAGGAATTCTCCCAATCTGGGTCCCTTAGCTGGATCCAGGTGGTATTCACTCTGATCCTTCACCCAGCCCCCACTTGCAGTCCCTGGTCCCAAGGCTGAATCCATGCTGGGATTTAAATGACTCCCCAGCTGAACCCCAGCAGTGCTGCCCTGCTGGGGACTCTCAATGTAAACTACTCCCCCCCCCCCCCCGCCCCGCAGTGTGGGTGCCCTGGCTACACTCCAGCTAAAAATTCGCTCCTCTCCCCCAACTGTCTCCATCCTTGTAGGCCCCTCGTTGCCCCATCCCAGGCGGGCTTGCAGCCCTGCAGCCTTGTGCCCCGGGAACCTCTCTTGGCCTCCCACTGCACCCTAACACAGCCCCCCTCTCCGTCAGCTCCTCCTTGTCTTGACTTGCAAGCTTCTCTCTGCCCTTGGGGAGCTCACCCCTTTTTGTTCCCCAGTATCTGCAGGGTTGGTCCATCCCAGGCTTGCCCCTGCTGCCTCGGGGTTCCGGGCCAGCCGCTAGGCCAGGGTGCTCACTGTGCAATGGGCTCGCTCTTGTCTTCTCCAAGTAGCTGGCCTTCCTGGAAATTTTTCTGAGGTGGCGGCTGCCGTGGCAGAGCAGCAGGATTTGTCATGCGGGGCGGGGGGAGGGGGTGAAACTTGGAGGGTGAAAGGGGGATTTTTTTTTTTTTTTGGTGCAGGGAAGAGGCAGGGATGTTTCTGGCAGGTCAGAGCCTCAGCAGGCTAGGCTGTGTGAGCTTTCCAAAGCGGCCATAGCTGTAATGAATGGGCTGCCTCCCGGCTCTCTAAACCTGCTGTTGCCTCACCCCAGCAGCAGGAGTATCTCTGGGCCTCAGTTTCCTTATCTGTAAAATGGGAGTAATCACACGTACCTTGTGTGGATTTCTGGGTGTGATGTGAGGTAGCAAATAACTAAAGAGTTTCGAGCAAGCATGGGTGAGTTGGCGACGAGCGCAGCAGGGCACCTAGCACACAGTAGGTGCTCAGGCAGGCACAGTTGCCCACACCTTGTTACCGTTTCCCTTGTTGGGAAGGCCTCAGCCATGTGGGGTCAAGGCCTTGCCTCTGTCTGGGTTGCAGCTGCAGAGTGAGGTGGAGAAAGGTAACAGTTGTTACTCAGTGCACCTCTCCTCGGGGCTTGATCCTCCCTCTCTTTCTCTGGAGGGGCCCAGGCAGCAGGAGGGCCTGTGGGGTCCTGGGGAGGGTGTGGGTCCATCTCTGCCCCTGCTGCCAGGGGCTGCGCTGGCTGTGGGCCAGAGCCTGGCCGGCCCGGTGGGCAGGGTAATTACGTCTTACGTAAGTGGGAGGCCGGATCCCTGACCATTGCCCAACCCCTGTGAGTAACTCGAGGCACTTGAGGGGGGAGGCGGTTGGGGAGGGACTTGGACTGCACAGACCTCGTGGAGCTTGGGAACCGGGAAATCATATGCTTCTCCGCTCTGGAGAACCAGGAAATCAGACACTTCTTTTCTCTAGCTTGGTCAGTGCTGTGGGACTTAGGGCAGGTCCCTCAGCTTCTCTGGGCCACAGTGTTTTCATGGGCAGAAGGAGGAGGCTGGAAGCAGTGTTTGTCTTTGAATGCTCTTTCAGCTTTTCCGGGCAGGCAATGCCTCATCACAATAAAAGTTGTAGAGTTGTGAAGGGAGAGGGGTCACGGGTGTGAAGGGAAAAGGGAATTTGGGGAGGCACTGTTTGATTCCCATGTGCTATGTGACTTGAGTCCTGGTGTTGGCCTCTCTGAGCCTCTCTGCAGAGAGAGCGAGGATGAATTTCCAGTTTGAGGGTCCAGGTAATAGATGATGCTGGGTGGGTTAGATGGAGGGTCAGGAGCCTCTGCAAGGCTCAGGGACCTTGTCAGCCTCTTCAGGGTCTGTGGAAGGATATGGTGGGGAGCCATAATACCCCCCCACCAAAAATCCTGAGAGTTGCCACTTATCAAGCTTTTTTTCATGTTCCCTGTGCTCTCCCATTTATTCCTCACAGCCCCATTTATAGATGAGGAAATGGAGAGTCGGAGGTGGTTAGTGCCTTGCCTGAGGTCATACAGTTGTGACACGTGCAGCTAGGGCTCTGTCCACGACTGTGGATCTGCACAGGTCTCCCCAGTGCTCCTTTATGTCCCATTCCTGTGCTGGATGCTTGAGCTGAGCTGGTGGGGATCCCCCTCCCCCTTGCCCGCACCCTGCCATCCCAGCTGGTGGGATGCTCCATTATGCCTCTGCCTAGTCTGCGTGTCTCCTCCAGGTCCAGGCTGACCTGGAGCAAGGACTGAGCCAGAGGTGATGCCTCTTGCGTACACAGCCCTTTACAGTTGGCACATTTTATCTTCACTGCAGTCTGACCCATTTGACAGATGTCAAAACTGAGGCCACACAGGGGGAGTGGCTGGGCTGAGTCCACAGAGCTGGGATCCTCACCTGTGCCTTCCCCATCCTGGGCACAGGGTCCTCCAGCATTGTGCTCTTCTCCACCTTCTCAGAGGAATTTGAACAAAACAGGGTGTGGTTGGCACTTGACATTCAGGGAGCTTTACCTTTGAGCTTCCTGCCTCGCAGCTGGTGCCCTGCTCCATCCTCTATGCCACAGGCCTGGGGAGTTTTCCGTGAGTGCATGAGGCGCCAGGTCCCACAGCCCTGCTGGGTTTCCCCAGCGTCCTTGCCCACATGCCATCTTTGGCTGGAGTCAGAGGCCAAGGGCAGCTGGCGCTGGGGCCAGTGGTCAGGGGGACATTTGGTTGGCATGGTTTGGGTCTGCTGCTTCAGGCCGCATTTGTCCTTAGGGGTACCATATGCATCCTGTCCCTGCCCCCACTGCACTGTGAGTGCCGCCCACACAGGCACGTCGTGGTTGATCTTCACATGGCTCCCAGCTGCCCGGTGGGGACACTGAGGCTTCAGGAGCACCGTCGGTGTCCTGGCCCTGCCTGCCATGGCCACTGTCTCCCCCCCGCAACCCCCTGTCCTGTCCCATTCCTGCTGTCGGAAAGACTGGAGGGTGACACCTTGGGGACTTCCCCCACCCCTGGCGTGACGCACAGGAAACTCTCTATCAGCCAGCCCATGGCTCCAGGCCTGAAAGGAGCAAAGTTCTCAGTTGCCTGTGTGGGGAGAAGGCTGGGGCAGCGGGAGGCTTCCGGTGGGTGAGTCAGCGGGCACTGGGTGCTGACTCACCCGCCGGGCATGCCAGCCCAACTGGCTGTTGCTTAAAGGGGCGGTGCCTGCTGGCTGGTGGGTTGGGAGGGGGGCTGTGACCCCGACCTTGCAGGTCAGCATCTAGGCCTCAGATGGGCATCAGAGGTGGCCCCCTTCCTGGACCTCAGGCTAGGCTGGGACCTTTGGGCAGGCCCTCCTGGCGCTGCTCCCGCCCTGCCCAGGAACTTCCTCTGTTAGGCAAGGGCCCTGCTTCCTCTTGCTCACAGAACAGAAGCAGGTGGTGCTGGCTGTTTGCTGCCCTGGGCCCAGGGAATCCTTGGGGCTGCTGGGGGCTCTGGGAGGCCGGGGAGGAGAGATGGTATGGGGTGGCCCTGAGCTCCTGGTGTGGAGAGGTGACCGTGGTCAAATTCCAGGGCATGCTCTTCTGCTGTGTGATGTTGGCCTAGTTACATTCACTGCACTCTGTAAATGATTTCAGTGCCCTGCGCATGACCCACCTTTCCAATGAGAGGTCTCAGTTTCCTCACCTGAAGACTGGGAACAGGGACCTTACCTGCCTGTCTTGCTGGCATCCGCAAGGATGGATGCAGACAGCCTCATTCCAGTCTTGCTAAGTGTTAGGTAGTGGGCCAGGAAGACTGTCCTCAGTCCCCAAAGAACCTCCGCAAGACAGGAAGGAGGTGCAGAGCCTGGGCTCAGGGGGTTGACAGGCCTGTGTTCAAATTTTGACTCACTTCACCGCTTCCTGACTTCCTCTTGTGCTCTCTCTGACCCTCAGTCTCCTTTTCTGTAACGTGGGAGTAAACACTCCTCCCTTGCAGGGTGGTGGTAAAGACTGGAGACAGTGTCTGTCTAATGAGCAGCATCTGTTATTATGTTCTTATTGTTATGGTCATGGCTGGTGTTCGTTGATGCGTGAGTAAATAGGACCGTGACCTCTGGAGATGGGCTCGTAAGCCCTATGACATGAGGACTCTGGCTGCAGGGTCCTGTAATGCCAGCTAGAATGTACCAGGCTCTTTCCCCGCTGGTCTCCAGGCTGGAGCTGGGGCCTCCCATTGCCTCTTGGGCCTTCCTGGGGAGGGCCTGTGGGGAACAGAGAGGACTGGGGGCTGGCCTCTTTCTGCAGGTCTGCCTCCCCTGAGCACAGGGAAGAGTGGGGCGGGGAATCAGGAGCATGGGCCAGCCCCTCAGTTGGTAGAACTTCATCAGTGCCAGACAAGGTGCTGGCTGTGGGGGTACAGGGCTGAGCGAGGAGCACCCTGACTCTCAGCGCTCCACCTGAGGAGCAGGAGGAGGCCTTGGGAGTCGTGGTTCTGAGGGTCCAGATCCAAGGTCAGCTGTGTCGATGGACAGGGGGCCAAGGTGAGGGGGAGCAGTTGGGATGCAGGGCCTGGCTGGGTGCAGGGCCTTGGCGGCCATGCGGAGTATTGTCAGGGTCTCAGGAGGGGTGCCGTGTGTCACTGTTCGTCCCGGAGGAAGAAGCTGCGGGGCAGCACAGGAGATGCCACCAGATGGGGCGATGGGGCAGGCCTGCCCTGAGCTCAGCTCCTGATGTTGGGGCTTCCAGCCCTCCGGGGACCATCCATGCCTCGCCTTGGCCTGCCTTCTTGGCATGGCCCACATGAGTCAGGCTTGCTTGCCCGGCTGCTTCTCCAGATGCCCTCCCGAGCGCTGACCATGGAAACCCCGAAACACTTCATATAAAAGGCCTGAAGAACATTCAGGGCTGGGCAGTGGCAGCCTGGTAGGCCCCTCTGCAGCTCACAGACAGCAAGTCTGGGGGCTGTATCCAACTCGGGAGAGGGTCACCAGGCTCACCCTGAAGGGCTTTTGTCCCCTCTTTCCCCCTGAAAGGCTCCTGTCACCCTCTCCCTGCCCCGAGGGTCCCTTTCTGGGGTGTCACGGCTGAGCTACCATATCGGGGGCCCTCCTGGCTTCTCTGCCCTTCTCCCAGCTGGTGCCCTGCTCCTGGGCGGCTCTGCACTGACCCTGTTGATGTGTCCTGGCTGAGCCCACCGGCAGGTGGGGACTTCCAGTCATTTTAAACTTTTAAATTGTAAATATATCACAGACACCAAAAGGATATATAAAATGTACTTCTGTATTTTAATGAATAAAAATAAAATGAAATCTGTGTACCCAATACCTAGCTAAAGAAATCGAACATTACTGTGCCCCATTGTACCCCCCAGAATTGTACCTCCCTAATAACTGCCCTGACTTTTGTATTAATCATTGTTTTTTTCATTTTATTTGCGGGGGGCAGGGAGAGCGCACGAGCACAACCACAGGGGGAGAGCAGAGGGAGAGGCAGAAGCAGACTCCCCGCTGAGCGGGCAGCCCAGTGCAGGACTCGATCCCAGGACCCCGAGATCATGACCTGAGCCGAAGGCAGACGCTTCACCGACTGAGCACCCATGCGCCCCCTGTATTAATCATGTCTTTATTAGTTTTTGAAATTGAGTTCTAATGTACCAGGGGCATAGTGAAGCTCGTAGCCCTTGAGAGGGTGGGGAGAGGCTGGGTTCATGCCCGTCTCCCCCACTCACGAGCTGTGTGGCCTCAGTCTGTATCATGGGGACGATCCTAGAACCGAAATTGCAGGGTTGTGGCAAGGATTCACTGCACTGGTGTGTGGAAGTGCTGAGTACGGGGGCCGGCTCAGGGTTCGTGGAGATGAGTGTCTGTAGCTGTTCTTGCGGCTCGGTGGGGCTGGCGGCTTTCGGTGGGGCTGACGGCCCCGGGCCCCAAGTGTGCGGTGCTCGGCCAGTGCGGCTGAACCTGACAGCCCCGACTCCCTCCTCCGCGTCCCTGCGTGACTGCCCCCAGCTTCCCAGGCGTGTCCTAAGGATTGCGCAAGCCAGTGGGCGGGAGGTGGCCGGTGAAGGGCCTTGGATGTCAGCGGAGATGTCCAGGTACTCTCAGGAAGCACAGAGAGAGCTGAGGAGCATTTCTGTGCGCCCACGAAGTAGGTGCTCCGTGCGTGGTGGTGGCCTCCAGACCGCAGGGGGAATGTTCCCTGCCCTCCCTGCCCTTCAGCGCGTCCGTGTCTTGGCCTTCTGCTTTACCCCTGGCCTTCCTGCTAGTGGCACAGCCCGCCCTAGCCCAGCTGCCTGGGGCAGACCCCAGGGTGGTGCGGGGGGACCCTTGCTGGGTGAGCCTGTGGGCCCTTCCGGGGGGGAGGGGCTGCCTCCAGGCCCAGCTCTGCCCCAGCTGCCTTGGTGACCTCCCGGGCCTGAGTGTTCTCATCTGAACGAAGGGAAGGACAACACCTCTCAGGCTGCTGTTGAGAGTGAGGTGATGAGACCTCTCAAATTCAGGGACACCTTAGGCACCCATTCAGTGCTGATTTGGAACCTGAGCTACGTATTGGCCTTTTTACCACCAAGAATACTTTTTTAGGTCTTCTACCCACTCGGCCCCATGTTTTGTAAGATTTTGTTTCAATGCAAATGATACTAAAAGCGAGAATGGCCTTTGTTAAGGAAAGGCGCTTTTACCCTGTTGCGGGAGCAGGAGCGTGGGGCCCGGCAGTGCCCCCTGGTGGCCTGGGTGACCGTACAGTGGCCCCAAGTGGAGACCTGTGGCAGCTCAGCCCATGAGCCCGAGCTAGAGGACTGTCCTGTCTCCCCTAGGCCCTGGGAAGGTTAAGTGTCACTGCGGGAATGTCCCTCCCTCGTCACAGGCTCTTGAAGCCTGGGCTCTGCAGTCCAGGGGCTCACTTGGCAGTCCGGGGCCCACCTCGGTGACTGAAGGCCTTTGGGTCAGGATGGCCACTGATCCGACCCGTTTTGTGCCAGACATTTTATGCGCACTGTCTCATTCAGCTGTCGTGGTTACCCAGCAACACAGTGTGTTGTCGTCCCTGAGTTTTACAAGTATACCGGCCTAGACAGAGTGACTTGCCCAAGGTCACACAGGTCTGTCCCAGGTCTGTCTTAACAACCCCTGACTAGTGCTCACCCTGTCCTGGAGGTCAAGGCCATTGCACTCCGCAGAACATCAGGGGAGGAAACAGGCTCAGGGAGGGGGTGTGACTTGCCCGTGGTCACACGGCCGCTCAGCAGCTCAGGTCTCCTGGTGCCACAGCCTGTCCTTCTGTGCTCACGGTCCGTCAGCCTCTGGCCCGGTGGCTTGGGAGATGCTCCCATGGCTGCGGGTGAGGTGTGCGGAGCCAGGATCTGGGGGCCTGGGAAATTGGGGTCTGTGTTCGAGTCTTGGCATGTGACCCTGTGCAAGTCTCCAGGTCCCTGGCCGCAGCGTCGCACTGGCCAGCCTCTGGGACACCATCCAGTTCCGCGCTGAGCGCCCCCACGAGGGACTCTGCTGCGCCTGGCTCCCCCTTTCACATGGAGGAGAAGCCCGAGGCCCAGACCTGCAGCAGCCCAGGACACCGTTTACACGGGGCTTCTTTCTTTCTTGTTCTTTTATTTAAATTCTTACATTTAACTAACTGACACTGCATGTGCTTAGGAGAATCTCAAAGGTGCAGAAAGGCGGTTTCTTGCTCCTTGGACTCCTCTGTGAAGAGACCATCTTTCTCTCTCACAAGGTCTGCGCGCCTCCCCCTGCATGGAGAGCACTCAGCCTGTCAGCCTGCCCAGGAGCCTGCTGGACCCTGGCCAGTTCCCTAGGCCAGTCTCTCGGTTTTCCAGACCCTGGGCCTCAGGGCCCTCGTGTGTAAAATGGAGATCCCGTTCATGCCTGCCTCTTGGGCTTGTGAGGGGATCCAGGGAGATCTCATTAGATGCTTAGCACAGGCCAGGCACACAGTAGGCACTCACCAAATGTTGGCGGCTGTTTATTCTTTATCTCTTGGGGGAGTGGTATGTTAGGGATGAGTTCCTGGAGGTGGGCGTTTGGATAGTGCCCAGTTGCCTTCGCCGTGGTGGCCGTGTGAGCTCACGCAACTGTCGGCACCACGGGGGCGGACTCTGAGCCCTCTGGGCCCTGCACCCCACGTGAGAGCAGGCCTCCGTCCCCACACCCGCTGGTCTGGCCCCCTTCCCTCCATCTTCTCGGACCGAGTCCCTCTGCACTTGTCTCCTGTGTCTGGCCCTCTTGGCTCTAGACCTTCCCTCCTCCTTGCCTGCTGTGTCAGCCTCGGCTTAAATCCCGGCTCGGAGAGGCCCCTGTCCCAGCTTCCTTTATTCTTCAGAGCACTTGGCATGCTTGGCATTCTGTGTAAACATCACACGTATGGGTTTTGTTAGTTTGCTGTTTGCTTGTGGTCCTGTCTCTCCGTCAGCCGCGGGTTCAGCCCCGGCGCTGTTGCCGTTTTGGGCCGGATTGTTCTCGGTTGTCCGGGCTGGGTGTGCATTGTGGGTTGTGGAGCAGCATCTCCGGCCCCTACTCACTAGATGGCAGTGGCACCCCCTGCAGACCTGGGCCCGGGTCGGCGGTTGGAGCGTGACTGCAGGCGGGGTCCCAGCTCTTCGTTGCAGGAGGGACGGATGCTGTGAGGTGGCCAGCACTGACCGCTCCCCACCTGCTTTGCGGCTGAGGAAGGCCCTGGGAGGTGGAGGGAAAGGGGGGTGCCGAGGGCCTCGGAGGCCAGGGCCGCCTGCCCCGGTGGCCAGCACACAGCAGGAGAGAGGGCAGGGCCGGGGGGTTAAGTGGCCCCCCCCACGGCAGAACCTGTCGCTCACCTGTGGGATGGAGCACACGGTGCCCTGGGCAGGTGCCACACGCCTGGTGCTCAGTAAATGAGAGCCCTTCGTCTGTTCTAGGACCTTGGGGACAGGGCGCCGCAGCGCTAGGGACCCGGCTGGCCGCCTGCCTGGGGGAGCCAGGTCTGTCCTCGCTCCCCACCAGCACTCGGTGGTGGTGGCCCCCAAAAGCTCCTCTGGGGCCGCTTTGCAGGGGGGATACCAGGGGGTGGAGACTCCAGCCTCAGACATATGTGGGATTGAGTGTCTGGCTTCCTGCTTAACGTCTCTGAGCCTCAGTGGTCCTGTCTGTGACCTGGGTGCTCTGAGAGCTTCATCTGGACTCACCCACAGAGCAGCTGGGGCTGGTGTGATGTCTGCAGTGAGCAGAGATCATGAAGATCAAGCGGGGGACACGGGCCTTGGCTCGTGAGAGCCAACAAACATCAGCTATCCGTTAGCCACCTGTACGGTAGGAGTAGGTGGGCCCAGTTGAACTTTCTCTCAGGGACCCGCATAGGATAGAGGTGACAAGCTAAGTGGGGCAGGGGCTGGGAGGGAGCACAGATGGCCTTGGGCCGCCTGGCCTCCCACATCTCCAGGGCGGGCCCGGACACTCCGGGCCTAGGACTCCTCCAGTAGAATTGGAAAGCTCAAGAAGCACTCAAAATACCCCAAAGGTAGGGGGCGGAAGTAATAAATTGGGAGCAGCCGGTGTTGTTTTTGTCATGGGACTCAGGGGTTGTGACTAAACATGACGATGTGTGGGGGCCTCCCTTTGTGAGTGGAGGCCCCAGCAGGCTCTGTGTGAGGGGTGTGCCACCCATCCCCCTCCCACCGTGGACGGACCTTGAGAGCCGGTGGTATAGTCCGGTATATTTCCAGTCTCCCTGAGGCCTCAGGGCAGGGGCGGCGCAGGGGGTGGGGAGACCCCTCTCTCAGGCTTTCTGTTGATGTTTGGTCTCTGGAGCTACACAGGCCTGTCTTCATGTCTGCTCCCTACCAGACACTCACTCTGTCACTTTGGTCAAGCCGCACCTCTTCTCTGACCCCCTCGGTACCACAGGAACAGGAAACCACTTTCCCGTACAGAGTGGCTGTCGGGCCGAGGGCCTTGTGTTACTTGGAGTCCTGGGGGTCTGCAGACGGCTCAGTCTAACCTTCGCCTGTCGGGCACCGCTGCGGGATGGCTCTGGTAACCTCGGAGGACACGCCCGATCACCCTAGGCTCACCGTGGATCTCCGATGCCCAGAGAGGTGAAGTCCCTTGCTTGAGGGCACACAGCTAGGAAGTGGCAGAGCCGCAATTTTAACGCAGGCTGCCTGGCTGGAGTCCGTGCTCGTAAGCATTTTCCTAGCTGCCCCTGAGGTAATCACTGTAGAACCATGACTTGTGGGACGTGACAGGAGCGAAGCCAGTGGGACCCAGGGAGAGCCAGGGACAAGGGAGCTTAGCTGGAGCGATCAGGAAAGCCTCTCTGACTAGGCGAAAGGTGAGGATCATATATCAGCTAGGACGGAGTTGCAGGGAAGAACATTCTAGGCAGAGGGAACAGAACATGCAAAGGCGCTGTGGTGGAAAAGAAGGTGGCTTATTCAAGGAACGGTGAGCGGGAGGAGATGAGAGCAGGGCCAGGCAGGGGTAGGAGTTGGGGGAGTCCGGGGTGCCTCTCTGTGTGCTCTTGTCCTGTAGGTCTGTGGCCGAGTTCCTTGTTCTCTGCCTGTGGTACTGCTGGGAGGCTGGTGAAGGCTGAGGACACACAGATGCCTGGCACTGGGCCGACCGGTGCCAGAGGCCCTGCGGGCTGAGGCTGGCAGGCCTGTTGTGGTTTGCTGGTGGCCGCCTGTGAACCTCTGTTTGTTGTGGTGACGGTCATCACATCGGGCCCACACCTGGGCAGCCTGGGCTGCCTGGCCATCGGGATCCAGACTGACGTGGACGGCGGACAGCGGCGGTGGCTGGTGGCCTGCGGCCTGTTGCGGAGCTGTGTCCGTGGTGGCCTCACCCACTCCCTCTGACAGCGGGGGAGCTGCCCCACAGAGCCCATGTCACTCTAGACACAGGCCCGGTGACCCTGACGGGCAGCTAGGTGAGAGGGCCAGGACCCTGCTCTGTCTGCCCACCCAGCCCGCGTGCTTGGAGCAGCCTCTGGCCCGGCCCAGGCTCAGAAGGAGGGGCAAGTGGCAGCTCACATGTCCCGAGTGCCTCGTTCCTCCTTACGTGGCCCTCACCCGCCCGGCCCGGCCACAGGCACAGAGGCTGCCTTGACGGTTAGGGAAACTGAGGCCTGCTGAGGGGGAGCCCATCTCACGACATTTGCAGATGCCAGGGTGGGGGATGGGTGTGTAGGTTTGGGCCGGACAAAGGTGAGGTAGGGCCAAGAGCAGCTAGGGCACGGAGGGGTGTTGCTGTGAGCCCCAGGAGACCCCCGAGTGATTGTTCAGTTTTTTTTAATTTTATTTATTTATTAGAGATGGGGAGAGAGAGAACGCACACGCGCACAAGCAGAGGGAGCAGCATAGGGAGAGGGAGAAGCAGGGAGCCCGATGCGGGACTCGATCCCAGGACCCCGAGATCATGACCTGAGCCGAAGGCAGACGCTCAGCCGACTGAGCCACCCAGGCATTCCTGGATTGTTCATTTTTAACATAAGATGTTTTACTTTCTGGTTACAAAAAGCTTCAAGTGAAGAATAAAAGCTCCCAATAATTCTATTGCACGGGTGGCTTTTTATCACCTCTGTGGAGAGGCTTGTAATAACCATAGTGACCACTTGTGGGCCATCATGTAGGCCTACCTACTGTGCGCCTAGCCTGTGCCGAGCACCTAGCGGCTGAGCCCGCCTTGTCGGGGCGCGCGCCTTCTCTTTCGGAGACGCAGGACTCGATGGGCCGAGAGGAGGGTACCATGGCCCGTCTCAGCGGCGGGGGTCAGAGCCGGACTGCTCAGGCTGCCGCATGTCAGACGCAGTGTTAGCAACACTGGCCTGACCAGTGGCCTCCCTCAGGCCTGGGGCCCTGCAGCTCAGGGCCCCCGTCCCCGTGCCAGAGGTCAGTGGTGACTTAGTCTGACCCAAGGGCAGCACAGAAGGGGCCGTAGGAACTGACGGGCCTGGACACCTCGGCTTTTCTGTTTTCCTCTTGCCATGTAGAATGTGCTGGGCCCTGGGAAACCCAGGGATGCCTCTGGGTTCCTGTTCAGCAGACGTTACAGTGCTCCCTGTGGGGAGGACAGCAGGCCCATCCCTCCCCCTACAAGGAGAAGCTCCCAGCAGGAGAGGGTGCCGTGAGCGGCTGGCCTGGCCCAGTGAGTGTGGTCTCCGAGTCACCAGATCCGGGAGCAGCTCCCGGCCAGACCCCTGACTCACTGTGCAGCATCTCTGTTTCCTCCAGTAAAGGCAGGCTAAGAACTCCTCCCTCTAGGGTTGTCAGAACATTTGGAATAGATGGGAAGGGCCAGTTGTGTGGCTAGCAGGCTGCTGCTGGACAAGAGAGAGACCCACGGGCCCCTGACAGCTGGCCATGTTGCCTCATCTGTAAAATGGGATGAAAACACCTCACACGGGCACCTGGGTGGCACAGTCGGTTAAGCGTTTGACTCTGGGTTTTGGCTCAGGTCATGATCTCAGGGTTGTGAGATCGAGTCCCGTGCTGGGCTGGGCGCTCGGCGAGGAGTCTGCTTGGGATTCTCTCTCTCTCACTCTGCTCTTCCCACTTGTGTGCTCTCCTCTCTCTCTATCTCAAATAAATACATAAATCTTAACGAAACCCAGACCAACAACAACCACACATATGAGCTCATGATTAGGCAGCTGGTCTACCCCCGTGCCAGGGGAGCGGATGGTGGCACCCTGGTTCCTGCGGCCGCCGGGTTGTTCCGGGACCCGCCTGGGCTGGGGGATCAAGTACTGCCGATGGCAGCAGGCTGCTGCTCTAAGTGCTTTATGTGATAAGAAGCAACTAGGTGCTGTTTTGATCCCCTTTGTCTGGGTGAGGATACTGGGGCTCAGAGAAGAATGGGGACTTGCCGAAGGGCACCCGGCCTCTAAGGGGCAAAGGTGGTATTTGAATTTGGGGCAGAGAAAGCACATGATCTGGTTACAGAGGTGCCCCAAGAGCTGGGGCCAGCGTGGAGTGAGCAGGGCTCCCCCTGGCTCTGGAGTTGAGGACGGTGCCGTTGGGGTACCACCTGGGTCCGGGCCTTTGGCTGCCAGGGCCTAGCAGACCTACCTCAGAGCCAGGCATCTGGGGGGCCTTGGGGGGCTTCCGTGGAGAGGCTGCAGGTGCCCGCCTGCACCACCCCCAGTGCTCTGCCCACCCACGCCGATGCAGACCCTGGGACCCCATCCCCACCGGGGCTGTTCTATTTTGTGACATTTCATCTAGCTCTGAGGACAGCTGGGGCCAGGCCTCATCTTCCCGGCGGCAGTAACAACCCCATCCCATCACTTGACAGTGGTGTCAGGCCCTGCCTGGCTGCTGGGTCCAAGTATATGGGCCTCCAAGCCAGGGTCACACATGGGGCACTGAGGCCACACAGCAGGATGTGGTAGAAGCTGCATCTTGAACCCGGTTCAGAGGTGGCTTCCGGGGTCCCGTTCTCCCAATGTGCTGTGCACACTCATGGCCTGTGGTTCCGGGCCCGGGGCAGCTCCCAGTTCCCTGGATGGCCGGTGGTGTGAGGTGGGTGTGGAGGGCAGAGCAGACATCAGGGCTACGCGCCTGGCAGGCGGGGACTCATGGTCAAGTCCCACCTCTGCCACCCGCATTCTCAGTGACCTGGGCACATCACTTCCCTCCTCTGGACAGTGGACCTCTGGTCCCGTTGCCTGGGAGCAGGCGCCGTGGACTCAAGCTGCCTCATTCCTCACCAGTGGGCTCCCTGATGTCCCCCGCCCTGGCTTTCCTGCCCGGGAGATGCCTTGCACCTTTCTCAGAGCGCAGCACTGCTGAAGGCTTCCTCTGCGGTGGCCAGCCCTCCACGGCCAGCGCGCCACGGCCAGCGCGCCACGGCCAACACGCCACGGCCAGCGCGCCACGGGCAGCGCGCCACGACGCCGGTTCTCCCCTAGCACTGGCCGCACGCTGGGCACCCGGCCACCCTCTCTCAGCCAGCCCAGCAGGCGTGGGCATGGGGTCCTGGAGAGGCGACGCCCCTCTCCCGCCCTTAGGAGCCTGCCCGGTGCCCTGGGGAGGGAAGCGGCTTGCCGGGGCGCCTGTGGGGGGGCGGCAAAGGCAAGAACTTTGTGCAGTTGGCAGAGTGCCGGGCACCAGGCTTCGGCCAGCGAGTCCCCAGCCTGCGTCTGTCCGAACTTCCCAGCCACCCCTGAGGTGACAGATGAGCAAAGGGAAGCTCAGAAGAGGGGTGGGCCGCAGAGGTGGGACCTGAAAGGAGCTCTGTGTGCCTCAGAGGCCCCCCACCAAGGTTAGTGCCACAGTGGGAGAAGGAGGCCGCGTCAGTTTGCTCGCACCACGGGCTGGGGGCTTCACAGACACTTCCTGTCTGACCGTCCTGGAGGCCAGAAGTCCCATCAGGGTGCTGGCGGGCTGGTTCTCCCTCTGAGGCTGTGAGGGAGGGGCCCGTTCCAGGCCTCTCTCCTAGCTTCTGGATTCCTTAGGGACTCCCTGGCTTGCAGATGGCCGTCTTCCCCCCTCATGTCTCCTCACATCGTCTTCCATCTGTGCATATCTGTCTCTGTGTCCGCCTTTCTCCTTTTCTAAGGCCACTAGTCCTATTGGATTAGAGCCCACCCTCATGACCTCATTTTAACTTGATCATCTCTGTAAAGACTCCATCTCCAAGTTAGCGTAACGCTCTGAGGTACCGGGGCTTAGGACTTCAAGACACGGATGTGGGAGGGGCACAGTTCGGCCCTTACCAGGCACTTAGGACGCAGGGCTTCTGCAGGGCGTGGGGGCAGAGGCCCTGGGAAGGGCTTTGGCTGCTCGGACCCGGCCCTGCTCCCTCGGGGGGTGCCCAGTGGTAGCCTGATGTGTGCCCCGTGGGGGCGGATCTGCGATGGAGCGACCTTCCTTGGAGGTACACTCTGGATGCACCATCTTCCCTCGGGCGGTTGTGGGCTGACTACCCAAGGCCAGCTTCCAGGAGGGCCAGTGGGGCTTGAGCCAGGGACATCCTCTGGGTGCCCAGAGGCTCCAGGCCCCCCTCAGAGCATTGCCCCACTGACCCTCAGCACCTGTATCTGTCCTCGCGGCCCCTTGAGGGCAGGGGGCCTGGGTCATCTCTGACCCCAGGTTTGTCCAGCCTAGGAGTGCCCTAGGGATGTCAATAGACTGAGCATTGACCAGATGCCTCACCTTCTCTCCATTTTAGGGAAATCCAAAAGGAAGAAGGATATACGGATATCCTTCGTGTCCAAGCCGCCCGTACCCAACCCCACGTGAGTCTACCTCAGTTTCCCCCCTGGCTCAGCCTGGAGAGGCTTCCTGGAGGGGGCCCAGGGGAGGGGAGCAGGCAGGGGGGTGGGGGCAGCGTGTCCCGGATAGCACCTCCTATGAACTGGGCCCCGGGGCGGGGGTGGCCACGGGGGCTCCCAGGCATCACACATCTGCGCTGTGTGCCCTTTCTTGCCCACCTCAGAGATGGAAGGGTGAGGCTCTGGCCACGTCTGTGTGACCACGCCTTGCATCCGGCACAGCAGGGGCTCGGTGACTGAGCCTAGCTGCCTGGAGGAGCACCGCCTCCCTCGGGGACGGGACGGGTCTCTGGCTCCTCTGCCAGGCTGGTTTGCTGCTTCTCTCTGAGGCTCATGGGGTCTGCTTCCTCCCCACAGACCCCCCCGGAACCTTGACTCCCGGACCTTCATCACCATCGGAGACAGGGTAGGTGCTGGCTGCGCACCTGGGCCGGGGCCTTTGGGGGTCGGAACCTCAGTGTTTTCATGTGACAAGCGGGCCCACGCTGACCCTGTAGGGCCACGGGGAGGTGGCCGTGGGTGGTGGAAGGAGCTGGGCTTTGGAGAGCAGCCTCCCTCCCCAGATGCTGGCTGTGTGGCCCTGGGCTGGCCACTCTCAGACCCTCTCATCTGGAATGGGGACAGTGGCCTGCCTCACGGGGCCTGGAGAGCCCGAGCTGCCATGAAGTTTCCCGATCTCAGAGTTGGGGTCCTGGGGCCACCGGTGCTCACATCACTGTGGGAATGGTGTGTCGAACGTGCGGACTCCCGGCTCTAGCCTCAGAAGCAGCCCCTGGGCACCTGCCTTGCACACGCACCTCCTGACGGCTCGCTCACCAGGGACTGAGGTCCTGGCTCAGGGACTGTGCTTCCCGCACAGGCAGAGACCCACTGTGGCTGACAGCCCATCCCAGGCTCATTCCCTCCCGATACGTGTCAGTGGGCCATGCCCAGCTTTCTTGTCTGCCGTACAGCAGAGGGCAGGAGGGAGCGCAGGTGGCCTCGGGTGACACTGCTCACCGTGAGGGCAAGACCTTTGTTCCGGTCTCTCTGTCTGTCGTGCCTAAAACAGGAAGGCGCACATAGTAGGGACTCCGAATACTGGGTGAATGCATGATTCCGTCCCACACCTGAATGGCGTGCGGGGCAAGAGGGAAAGGGCATCTCTGGAGCTCCAGAGCGTGTGCCGGCTGGGGGCATTTCATAGGCGGTGGAATTTATCCCGTGCAGTAGCCTTGCACGTTGGCCTGTGCTTTTATGGAGAGCGGCGTGAGTCCGAGAGGTGGAGTGACTCGCCCCAGGTCACACAGCAGAAGGTGGTTCGTGTAAGCTTCGAGCTCAGATCTAACTGGCTCTTTCCTCTTTCTGCTGCCCCAGCACTCTCCTGACTTGTGGCCTCTCTTTTTTCTGTCCCCCAAGAACTTTGAGGTGGAGGCTGATGACCTGGTGACCATCTCGGAGCTGGGCCGTGGGGCCTACGGGGTGGTGGAGAAGGTGCGGCATAACCAGAGCGACACCATCATGGCCGTTAAGGTGAGCAGGGCCCCGCGCTGGCCCCGCCCAGCCCAGCCAGGGAGCTCTGGGCCAGGGGACACTTGGGAGGCTTCCTGGAGGAGGCACGGGGGCTGAGCCTGTGGTACGGCCCCTGGGTACCCCTTGGAGCTCCTAGTCCTCCTGCAAGGGGTGGGGGGTGGTCGCCCTCTGCCGCATGGCCCCTGAACCGTAGCCCTCTGTCCCGCAGCGGATCCGGGCCACCGTGAACTCACAGGAGCAGAAGCGTCTGCTCATGGACTTGGACATCAACATGCGCACGGTCGACTGCTTCTACACCGTCACCTTCTATGGGGCCCTGTTCAGAGAGGTGCGGCCCTGCTGGGTGGGTGGGAGGTGGGGGCTGGGCTGCAGGCTGGGCGCGCAGACTGCCCCCCCGCTTCGCTCTGCACACCTGCGCCCCGTCCGGCTGCCCCGCCGTCCGCTGTTGCTCACTGGGCCCCCAGCAGACGCTGGCTCAGCGCCCCTGTGTGTGCCGGGTGCTAGGCACCGAGGGAGTAAGACAGCACGTGCGGGGTTCTGGAGAGCTCATAGGACCCAGGCTGCGTGGCTCTCCTGCTTCCTCCCTCGGTTTCCTTCTCTGTGTAACGAGGCCAGTCATCGTATCCACCTCACAAGGTCGTGTGAAGCTAAAGATGATGTGACCCAGGGCCTGGTACTCAGTCTGCCTCTGGGATCACCTGCTTGCTTCCCAGGCATCCAGGCTGGTGGGGTGGGTTTCTGAGCAGGGGCAGCCAAGGAGGTGGGCGAGGGTCCAGTTCTTGGTCTGTGGGCAGGACTGGTTGTGGGATGAGAGAAAAATCAAGGGTGAAGCCAGGGGGTGTGGCTTGCTGCAGCCAGAAGACAGGCTCCTGCTGGGTGCTCCCTGAGCATCTACCAGGTCCCCAAGCGTGCTGGGTCAGTGCCTCCTTACCCACTTGTCTGACCGGCTAAGCACCCGCTGTGTACTGGGGGCAGGCTGCTCGGCCCCTTACTGCGGGGGTGGGGGGTGGGCCAGACAGAGGTGTGCGGAGCGAAGGGGGGGTGGGGCAGCCTGCGCCTCACTGCATGCTGGGTCAGAGTTGGCAGGGAGGCACGTGGGTCTGTGGGTGCCCCAAGGAGATGCCATACCCAGCCTTCCTAGAAGACTGTCCTGAAAGATAGATAAGTTTGTGGGGGAGCTGGAAGTGGGGGAGGCCGAGCTTTGCAGGAGAAGAAGGGAACCATCTGTCAAGGCTAGAGTTAGGATGACCCATGTGTGTTGGGGGCCATGATGGCTGAGGTTAGGAGGGTCTGCAGGGCTGGGTCATGGAGCTGAGCTGTAGCTGGGCCTGAGAGCCCCCATTGGGAGGGACACAGATGTGTGTTTTATCACTTCTTTCTGGAAACTGCCACAGAATTAGGGATCAGAGGGAGGAGACCAGAGGCAACAGAGCTGGGTGAGGCTGGGTGTGCTACCCACTAGTGTAGACAAGCATGGAAGGTGGAGAAGCAGAAGTTGAAAGATTTGGGGGGCAGAATAGGAGGAGCTGGGAGCAGGCAGATGTGTCTGTGGGGAGGCCTGAGCAGCGCTGGAGAGTCAGGCACATGGTGACATGGCCCCAGGGCAGGCTATCCAGACACGGGTACCGCCTCGGGCTGACCCGGGCTGACCTCCAGGTGTCCTTCCACAGGGAGATGTGTGGATCTGCATGGAGCTCATGGACACGTCCCTGGACAAGTTCTACCGGAAGGTGCTCGATAAAAACATGACCATTCCGGAGGACATCCTGGGGGAAATTGCTGTGTCTGTAAGTGACCTTGGGCTTGGGAGGGGTTGTGGGATCCAGGTCCATAGCCAGGGGCCCCGGGCCTGCGCGAGCAGGCACAAAGCCTAGCCTCATGGTGATAGCTTGGGCAGAGCTGGGTCCTCAGTGGGGCCGTGAACCTGGGCGACTGCCCTCCAGGGACCCAACTCTCCCACCCGGGATCAGAGCCTTCTTGCTGAGGAGACCCCAGAGCCTGGGCTCCCAGAGCCACACAGATTTGAGATCTTGGGTCTCTAGCTTTTGTGTGTCAACCTTTAAGCTTTCTACACCATTTTTTAAAAAAGGACTTAGTACTTACAACTTCCTTATGCCAAAAATGCCCTGAGACAGCTCACAGAGGTACAAGCTAAACTGGGGAGAAGCTTAGCATCCACAGTGTTTGCCTTTTGAGGTAAGATGTTTCTAGAGGAAGGTAGCAATGCTGGGCTTGAGCATCCTGGCAGCCAAAGGGAAAAAGGAAATGGAATCAGTTACACTGGTGCTTCTCAATCCTGATCGCATGTGGGAACATTGAAAACACAACTGTGCCAGGGTATCGACTCAGGACCTTTGGGGTGATTGTCCAGGCTTCCCCACTGTGTCTTCCTGAGGGGAATGGCTCAAGCATACAGGCCTCTGGCCCTGCTAAAGGAGAGGAGCCGGGGATGCCATGGAAGGGCTGGGTTTTACCCAAGAGCCTGGTAGGGGGTAGTGACAGCCCTTTGGAGGGGTCACAAGCCTGGGGTTCTGCAAGCTCTTGGGAACATCATTTCCCTGGTAAAGGCTTGGGCCTGAGACCCTGGACCACTCGGGTGGGAGGGAGAAAAGCAGGAGGCTGGGTGTTTCTGCACCGAGGTCACCACGACACTGGGGTCAATGTTGGGATGCGGGCAGGAGCTGGGGTGGTGGGGCACTGGGGGCCGGATGTGGCCGAGGGAAACAGGTGGACACGGGTAGGGAGGCTTACTGCTGTGTTGTGGTGGACGGAAGCAGGAATGACAGCAGCCTTGTCTTTTCTCCTCCTGCTCTGAACGCCAGATCGTGAGGGCGCTGGAGCATCTGCACAGCAAGCTGTCCGTGATCCACAGAGGTCAGTGCCCTGCCGCTGACCCGCCGGGAGGGGCCTGCAGCCTGCTCACAGGCACAGTCTCGCCCAGTCCTGCAAGGAGGCTGGACCTCTCCCCTTTCTCAAGATGAGCCACCTGAGGTGTTAGGTAGTGAGGTGCCCATTGGGGTCATGAGTTGAGCCTGCTTCCCAGTCTAGGCCAATGTCACTTCTCCAAGCCATTGTCTTCAGCTCCCACCCCCCTCCCCCGGTCCCAGCTGCACCCCCCCCCCCCCCAGCCCCAGCCACTCCTCTTAGGTCCTTAGGTTTGCTGGTACTCGGAGCAAGAATTGGACTTTGGTCCTGGGAATGCTGACTGAATTTGTTTTGACATAGCGTTTAGGTATCGTGAAATGCACAGATCCATAGTTAACATTCGATGTATGTGTTCAGAGTTTACGCCCTCGTAACCCTGGCCCCTTTCAAGATGCAGGATGTTTGTACCTTCTACCCCGCTCCAGAAAGTTCTCTGGGCCTTTCTTGGTCAGTCCCTGCCCC
The DNA here is from genome assembly GCF_054177405.1 of Leptonychotes weddellii. Classification (NCBI taxonomy): domain Eukaryota; kingdom Metazoa; phylum Chordata; class Mammalia; order Carnivora; family Phocidae; genus Leptonychotes; species Leptonychotes weddellii. Next base: position 40,764,294 of record NC_138383.1, on the reverse strand, counting down.
TACATCCCCCCTTTGCCTTTCATCTGATTTTTCCCACAGTAAATGAGTTTTACTTGTTCTTGAACTTATGTAAACAGATTCACATGGCCTCTTTCCAGCCTCTTTCACTTGGTCTAATGTTTCTGAGGCTCAGCTGGGTCGTGTGTCGTGGTTCCTTCCTTTTCCTTCTGAGTAGTTCACTTACCCGGACGTCCCGCTTCTCACAAAGTTGATTAGACCAAGCTTGCTTTGTCTCCTCGGCGGCCACCCCAGCACCACCCCCCCCCCCGCCCCCGCCCCGGCCACCACTGTTGGCAGCTCAGCGTGGAACCTGCTGGTCCTTTTCTTGTGCATTTCCGTCCTTCTGCGTGTCCCTGTAGGAAAACTGGGAGGTTGCATGTGTTCTGCGTGTGCTTTTGCTGGACGATCCCCTGCTGTGTGGCCCATAGCCACTCAGTGTGGACCCCGAGTTGTAGTGTGGGCTCCCTTGTCCCGTGTTTGCGCTGCCACCCTGTGCCTCCCGGCCGAACCTCCCAACCTCTCAGCATGGATGCTGGGTGGCTTCCGGGTTCTCAGCCGGGCAGTGGTGCCATCCCCCCACCAGAGCCCCAGCGCAGGACCCCTGAGCTGGGGCTTCGGCCAGGAAACAGGCCAAGTCTCCCCTCTGGACCTTATGTCCAGAGTGCTGATGGTGGGTGCAAAGACGAGGTCCTCGTAAAAACTCACTTCCTTCCCCACGTGTGGCCAGTGGCCAGGGCGTGTTCTGGCTACACTGCTCCCGTCTTTGTGGTCTTGGACCGGGGCAGCGCCTCCCAGAGCCTAGTCCCTCCTCCACTCCCTGGGCCCTGGTATCATCGGCCCCTGGGGTGGCTGGGGCGTCAGAGGAGCTTTTGGCCTCCAGCAGTGCCCCACGACCCCAGAAGATAAAAAAAGAGGTGTTCTATCCCTGGCAGACGTGAAGCCGTCCAATGTCCTCATCAACAAGGAGGGTCACGTGAAGATGTGCGACTTTGGGATTAGTGGCTACTTGGTGGATTCTGTGGCCAAAACGCTGGACGCTGGCTGCAAACCCTACATGGCTGTGAGTGGTCCCCACAACACTCTGAGTCCCCCCACAGCTGAGGTTCAGGAGGGACGTGCCTGCGAGATCGTGGTCAGGCCGCGTCCTCTGTCCATTGGGGACAGAGTCTTCCTGAGGCCCTGCATTTCCTGCCACCTAGCCTGGCCAAGCAACCCCTCTTTACCCCTGGTATTAGCTGTGCCCCAAATGCCCATTTGGATGATAAATTTCATGAACACCCACATGGAGGTGACTTGTGCGATTTGTGTAGGTCCGAGCCCTCTCCCACTATCCTGAGGGTGCCCCCCTTCCCCAGGCAGGATTAGCTGTGAGGCATGATTTGGGCCTTTACCACAAGACGCTGGCCCTCACTGGCCTCAGTTTTCTCCCCTGCTGTGGGGGGCTGGGGTGGGTAGGATTAGCACTGATCCTTCTGTTTGGGGTGGGGGAGGAAAGGTCTAGCTGAGGGAAACTTGGGTGGCCCCTACTCTAGCCCCTCGCTGGGAGGTGGGTGTTCACGCCTCACTGATCCCTTTTACAGCCCGAGAGGATCAACCCGGAGCTGAACCAGAAGGGCTACAATGTCAAGTCTGATGTCTGGAGCCTCGGCATCACCATGGTAACGGCTTGCAGCGGGGCCCAGCCCTTGCTGGTCGGGTGGGGCCTGGGTGGGGCCATGCTCAGTCCGTGAGCTTTTGGTGGGCCCATCAAATGGTTTAGGCCTGGAAAAAAGTGTTGGCTTCACAATCTGAGAAGAAAACGTGCCATCAAGAATTATGGTGTATCTAAGGGGATATCTACAGTGATGTTATGCCCTTTCCTAGTGGGGAGGTGTGTCCTTCATGAAAGTTCTCGACAGCTTGTGATAACTTGTCTATTAGACTTTACCCAGAGCTCATGGTACTTGTTGAGGAATCACAGCCAATTCCAAATTAAGTGAGCTCCTGGTACCCAAATAATTTAAAGAGCAAAATGGCAAAAATCTTAAGAAAATTGTTTTCTTTTGCAGCAAGAGGTTTGTTGCTTGTGAGGTCCTGGTGCATTTGCTTGAGTGTGGTGGGGTGCGGTGGGTGGGCTGTCAGTCCTGGGGCTGTGGGGGTGGGAGGGATGAGGGCAGGTGCCCAGCCCTTAGCTCAGCTGGGATGGCTACATATGAGGTCCAGGAGGAGGGCTGGGGGCTTTCTAGAACTGCCCAGTGAACGCCTGCCCCTGCCTGAGTCAGGGCTTGGCTCAGGTGTGGGTCAAGGTTTAATTAGATACCAATTGAGAAAGCCCATTCTGGTACCCATGTGGAGAATGGGCTGAAGGGACAGGAAAAAGACCAGAATGCGTGTTTTCCCCGCTTGGATACCTGGGAAAACGTTGCTGTCATGGTGGCCCCAGTATGCCCTAGGGACTGACGGAGCTGGCTGAGGGGTCATCGGCCTCCATTCCCATCCCCACCATTGGAGCTAATGGGGAGTGCCCGCAGTGTGGATGTTTCCGTGGTGTCCTCACCCTCCCTGCCCCAGCCCCTTTGGCCTCCTGGTGTTGTGGGCGGGGTACAAGCGGTAATCCAAAACCAAACCAGGATCATACCTAGTGGGAAGGGGTGTGGAGAGGAGAGACTCAGGGGTGGGAGCAGAGCAGCACAAGCTTCTGAGGAGGTAGGGGAGGGCCCTGCAGGACTCTGGGGGCAACAGCCCTGAGGTGGGGGGGGGGCACCTGGTGTGTGCCTTCGGGGCCAGATTCAAGGGCAGGTCAGAGAAGTGGTGGGTGGGAGTTCAGGGTCAATGTAGATGTGTTGGATTGTACTGATAATGCAGTTTGACTATCCTAACCCCCCTCCTCATCGTGTGACCATAACCGTGTAAGCGGTGTTTGTTCGCAGTGACTGAGAAAGGATCAAAAGCAAAATCGTGTTGTCAGAGACACGGAATTGGGTGATACTTTCCATTTTTCTTAATACTGCTGACACAATCCTTTTTCAAGTGAACGGTTTTCTTTTTGAAGCAGAGAGGAATGTTCAAAGTCTGAAGGTGCACGCTGTACCTGCAGATAAGAGTCTCCCAACTCCTGAGTTAAAAAATAAGAGCAAATTCTTGCTGGATTGCCAGACGACACGGAACTGGTTGGATGTTAGAGACCCCACTCATGACCACTTGACACATAACACAGCCTGCTCCCCTCCCTCCATCCCTTCCTCCCATCCATCTGTCTGTCCGTCATGACTGGGGACGCACCACATCCCACTGACGTTCTCATGTCCCCGCTGGAACTTGGGCAAGCCCCTGCTAAGTGCATATTTGAGTTAGCAGGTGCTCCAGAACCTGGTGACAGAAACCGACGGTAGTTCAGTATTTCTCACGGTTCTGCAGTCTGGGTTGGACTAGCTGGGCAGTTGTGCCACGCCCCCTGGCTCTGGCTGGGGTCAGGGCTGGGCTGGAAGGTCCAGGAGGGCTTTGCAAACGTGGGGCCTCCATGTGACTTCCTCACGGCCAGCTGCTGGCTGGGTTCGAGGGTGGTTGCTGTCTTCTGCGGTGGCCGGCTTCCGCGCGAGAGGGGCTCTGAGCTGCCCGTCCCAGGACTGGCACCTTGTGCTTCTGCCTCGTGCTGTTCTCAGAGTGTCGCAGGGCAGGCCAGGGTCAAGGGGAAATAGAGTCTGCGTCTGGATGGGGGACTAGCATGCTGGCATCGGAGAAGCTGCGCCCGCAGCCTAGGAACCCAGCTGCCCCAGTACAGGTTAGGTTTTTCCCCCAGAAGTTGCGGAAGTCATAGAAACGCCCATCTAAAAACAGAGGAAAAGTAAAAGGGAGACAAAAGTCATCAAAGACACGTAGCCCCTTCTGCCTACCGTCCACTGCCAACATTGTCCATTTCCTTCTAGATGTTGTCTGTGGCTTTTATTTTGCTTTTTTCACTTAACACCACATCACTCGTGTTTCTCTGGATTGTTAGAAACCCCTGTAGGCATCTCTTCAAGAGACTCCACACCATCTGCTACCATCTCCCCAGCCAGTCCCTCATGTGGCACGTCTCACTTGTTTCTGGGTTTCTCTTTCCTTTCGAAGTCCCTGGCCGGCCCCGGGGGAGGGACCGGTGAAGCCTTGGGCGCCGGGCCTGCCACTGTGGGGGGTTCTCTCCAGGCCTCCGAGCCCAGCCCGGGGAGCCGTCTGCGGACACGTGAGCACAGCCACGGGACATACGCGATGAGATTGGGAAGGCTCTTGGCCCTGATGGGTGTCAGTCAGGTGCTGATCATGTGAACACCTGAATGGGCTATCACGGAGCATGGCCCTCATGGTCATGGCCGAGCCTCAGCTGCCCTGCTGCAGGCCGGTCCCTGGTGCTGAGTGTTTGCACTGCTTCTTAATAGTCTCTGTTGCAAATCCCAGCACACCGTGCATTTTGTGCCCAGAGGCTGTTTTGTTTTGTTTTGCATATTTTGAGCTCTTTAGACAAAATTACCAGGCAAAAAGGATTACAAGGTCAAGAGTCTGGACAGTTTTCTGTTTTCCTAATGGTAACTCTGGCAGCCACTGGGTCCTTCCGTGGAAACCCACACAGGACCTTCACTTCTGCTACTTGGAATCGGTACATTCTAGGAAAAAGCACCCTGAATTTGGCCTGCGGAAGTACACACCGCATCACAGCCTTACCCACTGCAGTTCTCACACCCTCCTTCTGTAGGGTGTGTTTATGTCTTGGCTGGAAAGGGGCCTGTAGCCTAATGGGAAGGCTCTTTCTGAGCACAATAATTAGTGAGCTCTTCAGGCGCCAGGTGCCAGCACGAAGCATTTGTTTGAGCTGAGGTCTCTTGTGTTCATTATGGTGATTATGGCCTGTCAGTGAGAAGTCTCTGTGCTGTTCCAGGCGGGGGCCTGGGCTGACCTGATTTTTTTTTCAACTTGGCAGTCAAAATCAGAACCCAGAGTTTGTGGCAGGATAGCCGGTCTTTTCCACAAATGACTTCCCGCCAACTGTAGGCGAGGCATGTAGCTGGGGGCCTGGCGTGGCTGCAGAGGCCAGGTGACCTCGATGTCACCTGCAGGGAGCTCCAGGTTCACCAGGATTGACAAGGCCTCGGTGGCCATGTGTCCAGGGGGGACGTGGGGAGGGGGAAGTCTTCCCAGAGGAGGAGGCCTTGCAGGTGGGTCCTGCAGGAGACTGCTGGATGCATGGGGCGGGGGGCAGGGGAAGGAGCCTGCAAACTTCAGTTCCTGATGGGCTCCGGGGGGGCTGTTGCCAAAGCGAAGGAGCTGACCAACGCTGGCCTCACTGTCTACAGCTTCGGGGAGAGGCAGGCCTGTGCGGATAATTTCCCTTCCCATTTGCCTGCTCTGTCATAACAACCGCCCAAATACACGGCAGCAGATACTGAAGACCCCATGGAGACGGTAGGGAGGGGGAGGCCTGTGGCGATGGGGGGCCTGCCCCACGTGCCTTTGCCGACTGCTGCCTGGGGAAAGGTGTCCCAGGCTTGTCAGCTCCTCTGATTTTTCCAGATTAGCTGGAACTTGGGTTTTCATGTAAAGCCTTCTGAATTTAGGTTGTTTCAAAGCCCGATGATACTCCCACCATCACAACCCCTGGCTGGATTTGCTTCGGGAGCCATAGTCTGCGCCCGCTGGGTCAGAGGAACTGACTATTGCTGTTCCCCCAGCTTTGATCTTTGTTCTGATGTCATGTGTCCGCCCCTCAACTTGCCTGTGGCCCAGCTTTCGGCGACAGGCCAGGCCAGGCAGGTTCCCCACCTGCCCTGCCTCCTGGGGCCGGGTGTGCGCGCGTCTGACCTCCGCTGCTGCCTCGCTGCAGATCGAGATGGCCATCCTCCGCTTTCCGTACGAATCCTGGGGGACTCCGTTCCAGCAGCTGAAGCAGGTGGTGGAAGAGCCATCTCCCCAGCTCCCAGCTGACCGTTTCTCTCCTGAGTTTGTGGACTTCACTGCGCAGTGGTGAGTCTGCAGCCTCCCCGAGCCCCAGGCGGCCCCCCTCCCTGCCCCGGCCCGATTCCAGCTCCGCCCTGTGCCCAGTCCCCTTCTCCTTTAGCAAATAAACACCCAGACGACATAGCATCAAAATATGCAGGGCAGAAATAGAGCACAAGGAAAATCTGGCAAACGATGGTCCTTGGGGAGATTTTGATACAGTCCTTCTAGAACCAGACAGACCAGGTAGCCCGGAAAAGAAAACAAAACGCAGATGGAGGACCTGAATAGCATAAACAGAGTTGCTTTAGTGATGTTTAGAACTTTGTACCAAGTTAAAGAATGCCCATGGGAGTTCTCTTAAAAAAAAAAAAAAAAGTATATATATATATATATATATATATATATAGTGTATGTATGTTCGAGATTACAAAGGAAACAGGTAGAAAGGAAGAAGGCAGAGGCATCCAGGTCAGGTTTCCTGCCCACAATTAAACAAGAAGTGCGTAACCGCAGAGGGAAAAGATATGTGGAAACACAAAGTAAATTCTACTGACCAATTCTTGTTTTTTTTTAAACATTTTTTTAAACTTATTTATTTATTTATTTTAATTTAAATTCAAGTAGCCAACATACAGTACATTATTAGTTTTTGATGTAGTGTTCAAGGATTCATCCATTGTGTATAACACCCAATGCTCATCAGATCATGTGCCCTCCATAATGCCCGTCAAGTCACCCCATCCTCCCACCCCCCTCCCTTTGGATTGTTTTTTTTTTTAAAGATTTTATTTATTTGTTTGAGAGAGAGAGCCAGAAATAGTGGCAGAGAGCATGAGTGGGGAGGAGAGGGAGAAGCAGGCTCCCCGCTGAGCAGGGAGCCTGACATGGGGCCCGATCCCAGGACCCTGGGATCATGACCTGAGCTGAAACCAAGAGTCGGACACTTAATGTGCCACCCATGAGCCCCCCAACTCTTGGATTTTGAAAGGGATTTGAAAAATAAAATCACAAGGTATGCAGAAGTGAGAGACAGAACATATCGACCTTTCTATGGATTGTGGGCAAAGAGATACTCAGGGGAAAATACGTATCCTCAGAGAGGTGCTAGGGGAGCTGTCTAAATCACTCTCCTATGAGAAAATAAGAAAGACTGAAAACAAATGAGCCTGGCAAGCAGAGTTGGTGGTCACCGTGACCCTTTACCCTGGGGCGTCCCCTGTCCCTGGACCCGTGATGAGGAGTTTCCCTCCTGATTAAGGACACTCTGTGTGCGGTTGTTAACTACTGCATTTCAGTATCATTTGGTATTGGGATCGTTGAGAATTCCCTAGATCACTCCAGAGACAAGAGAACAAATACCCCAAGAGGCAAAGCAACTTGGTCTAAGTCTTTTTTGTAGAGTTAGAGGTGAGCCCACCCTGGCTTGGCTGGCCTGGAGACCTCCTTTATGCCAGCCTGGCTTCAGCCTGCCCTGCTCTCTTCTAGCTTGAGGAAGAACCCTGCGGAGCGCATGAGCTACTTGGAGCTGATGGTGAGTGTGGGGCATGAGCGGCGGATTGGCGGGGCTCGGGAGAGGGCCGCGTCCCTGTGCACAGAGCTGGGCAGCACCTTTGGCTTGCCTCTGTCCTAAATCATTCAGGTACTCACTTGTTGGCTCAGACATAACCCCGGCTCCCTCCCCGCTCCTCCAGACCCAGGCCCAGGCAGTGCTCTGACAGATGGTGCAGGGGGATGGGGGGGATGGTGAGGGAGGGGAGTCATTTTGTCCGAAGCTATCAGGGAAGGCCTCACAGAGGAGGTGACATTTGAACTGGGCTTGGAAGGATGAAGAAGGACTTACGTGCTGATGGAGAGGACATTCCACTCGGCTGGAAGCCTGGTACCAGTGGGGAAGAATGAGTTCAGTGTGGCCGGAGGAGAGCTGCAGGAGGGTGGAGGAGAAAGCTGTCACACTGTCTCTAACAAGGAGGGCTTCCTGAAGGGGGAGGTCATAGAAGGATGTGTAGGAGTTTGCCAGGCAGAGAGACAGGTGTCCTGGGCAGGAGGAGCACACGGGGGCTGGGGGTGCTCCGAACTCTTACCCAAGGTGACTGCCTTCTCTTGTCCCACCAGGAGCACCCATTCTTCACGTTGCACAAAACGAAGAAGACGGACATTGCGGCCTTTGTGAAGGAGATCCTGGGGGAGGACTCCTAGGGGGCGGGCCGTGGGCTCCTCTCTGGCCCTCCAGCGCCCCACACCCCCTCTGCTGGGGCAGTGCTTGCCCACACCCATAAGCTGCTGCCGCCGCAGCCTTGGGTGTTGGGGGAAGAATCAAGGGGGCTGCTCCTGACTGGCTTGCAGCAGGCCGTTGGTCCCAAGTGCCAAAGAACCAGACCAGTGGGGCCCTCAGCCAGGCCCCTGTGGGCCCCACCAGTGCCTCTGCCCATGCTGCTCCAAGGGCCCCAAGTCTCCAGCCCCGGAGATCCTGGACCTTGACGGGCCCGGATGGCCTCCACGGGACCCTGCTGCCCCTCGCGGAGAAGACAGCCAGTGCCTGAGTGCGGGAAACTGCCTGCGCCCAGCCCTGGATGCCACCCAAGTTGTATGTTTTTTTTTTTATCTCTTGACTGAGTAGACTTTGCACACTTTGGCCTAGGGTGGCCACACTTCTGTCCTGGCATCCATGTCGGGGGACACAGTCGGGGGGTGAGCCATGTGAATCCCCCTGAGCCCCCACGAGTAAGACGATGGAGCCGCCCGAGCCTTCCCCCCAGCACTGGCAAAGAGGGCCTCTAAGGGCACCCCGTCCACTGCCTCGGGAGCGGGGGTGCTTTCACTTTTTTTTTTTAATTTATCCTCTTGGTTTTTTTTTTTTTTTTTTTATTGCTTTGTGGGTTTGGCTGTTTTTTTTCTTGCATGGTGTGGAGCCGATCACTTTTCTCCCACCCCCTAGAGACCAGCAGGTGGAGACCCACCTATCTGCTCAGTCTGGGGTCTCAGGGGATGGGCCCAAGGTCTCTGCTCAGAGAGGTGCTAGGGGAGCTGTCTAACTCACTCTGCTTGGGGACCGGCTCAACAGGGGCTGTGGATTTGCTTTTGGTGTTGTTTAAAAAAAAAAGAAAAAGAAAATATATTTTTTTGAAGAAAGGACTGCCCAGGGTCTTATCCCTGTTGGGTTGGGGCAGTTACCTGATTGTTGTTTTAATTTAAAAAAAATAAGAAAAAGTGGAACAAAGACTGTGTGAGACTGTGTGTGGAAGCGGCGAGCCCCACTCCTTGGTGAAGATCTGTGGTCCGTAGGAGGCGCTCTTGCCCCCGGGCCAGGGCAGCATGATCGGGGGTTGGGGGGGCTGCTGAACACCTCAGGCTCTGCCCTGGACAGACCCTTCCACATGGGAGGACACTGCAGGTCCCAGCTGAGGCTCCAGGCCCGGTGCTGGACCCAGGCCCAGCCCACTGGGGGAACTGCCTGTCCCAGGGCTGGGGAAGGTTGCATTGCCAGGTGCACAGAGGGGTGAGCACATGCCAAGCGCTGCACCCCAGCCTTGATGCAGTCACTTCGTCCAGGTGTTAACATTATTGTCTCAGGTTATGCTGTCATCCCCACTTTACAGATGAGAAAACACGCCCAGAAAGCTGAAGGAACTTGCTCAAAGCCACACACCTTAGAAGATGGAGAAACTGCGGCCTGGGGACAGATACAGGTCCCCTGGAGAGGGCTCGGGGGGGGGGGGGCAGCTCAACGAAGACTCCTTGCCAGGGTCCAATGTGACTCTACGATCCTGTGATCCTTGAGGCCTGGGCTAGGGCTGACACCCTCCTCCAACAGACTGAAGCAGAAGGGCATTTTTTTGTTCATGTAAGAATTGGCTTCAGGCATAGTTAGATCCAGGAGCCTGGTTAATATCCTGAAGAACTTGTGTCCAGCTTAGCTGTTTCCTGTGTCTCGGTTTCACACTTCCCTCGTGGGGACAAGTCAGCAGCCAGTGGCTCCCACCAGCTCAGCAAAGCTCCAGCAGAAGTCTCAGGGCTGACTCTCCTAGCCAGGAAGCGGTCACATGCTTGTCCTGCCAGTCACAGGCCAGGAGGGTCAAACTTGGGGCAGTCCACCTACCTACATCTCAGGGTCTGAGAGCAGGGGCTCCCTGGTCCTCCGCGGGAAATTGGGGCATGTTCCCAGAAGGAGGCACTGATCCCTTTGGGGTCTATCTCTCCTCTGCCCTTGTGCACACCCCTCTCAGCCTCAGCGCAGCCAAAAGTGAAGTCTGTTTTCTCCCCCAAGCTGGTCCTCCGGCTGCCTGTTAACCCTTCCCTGGCACAGCAGTTAATCATTTCAAGGCACCTCCCTCATGAAGGCAGCTTCTCACCTCCGGCCTCTGCCCTGACCGTGGCCTCTGCCTGGAGTGGCCCTCCCCCATCTTCCTGTAGCTGCCCGGCACCCCCACCACGTTCCTGGTCTGCCGTGTCCCTGCCTCAGGGAGGCCTCCCCGATCTGACCCGGCCAGGCCAGCTCATCTTTACCAGCGTTCTCTGGGTAGATCTGACCTGCCACTGTTGTGTCCCCAGTGCTGACATCTAGCAAGCATTCAGTCACCCTTCGTTGAATGAAAACGCGAATGAATGAATACACGAAGGGAGGGAGGAGGGCGTGAATGAATTCCGCAGCCCTGTGTGTAGGTGCGCGCGTGGACGGATGCGCGTGCGCGGATCGGCCCGCAGGCGCGTGTGTGCGCGCGCGCGTGAGTGTATGTCTGTGTGCGCGCACAGGACCGGCAGGACCTGAGTCCCAGGGGCGCGGCCCCCGTCGTTCCTCCTGCCGCCACCAGGAGGCGGCAGAGCCCCGACTTTGACCCCGTGTCCCCGGAGCCCCGCCCAGCCTCGGAGCGCCCTGGCCACCTGCGCTTGCTCCCCACCCCTCACCCGCACTCGAGGTTCTAGAGGGGGCGGGGTGTCGGGGTCGGCGGGGGGACCCGCGCTAGGGCTCCGAACCTCTCCGCGCAGTTCTTCTCTGCCCCCTACGCCCGCTGGCCCGCCTGTGCTCGCCCACCCCTCTGCCTGTGCATAGGCCGGGTGGGGAGCTCTGGGGCTGATGCAGAGACAGGGCAGAGGCCTGACTCATCTACAGAATCTCATGGGTGGGGGCACAGCCCTCCATAGCTGGCAAATCGCTTCCCAGTTTACAGAGGACTTTGCACTTTGCAAAGCTCGGGGCTCTTTACAACACAGTTTGCAAAGTAATTTACATTTGCAAAGCCCTGTACTACATTATAAAGCACTTTGTAGTTTACCAAGTAGTTTACAGTTTGCCAAGTACTGGCCCCATTAGAAAGCACTTTAGAGTTTGCAGATTCCTCTGCACATTAGTTCAAACAGCAGTTGTTTACAGGTTCAGTTACTATTTATAGGATCCTTCAGCTTTTACAAAGGGTGTCCAGGCATCCAAGTGGGGGTGCCAGTGTGCAGATAATTTGACGTTTACAAAGGACATCCTCAGTCCCTGGGCCCTTGACAGTTTATAAAACCTGTGACCTCAGTGAAGGCTTCCTGCCTGCTCCTCACTGAAAGTAGCAGGGTGCCCTCTTCCCTGTCCCCGGGCTGTGAGGTGGAGATCAGAGGCCCTTTTGCTAGGGCTGGCTGTCTCAGTTTCTCTCCAAGCAGCACGGCCTGGGGGGGTGCCTATCTCTGCGGCTACGGAGTCTCTCTGGACTGATAGATGGCAGAGGCACGTGGACTTTGTGTTTCAATGACAGCATGGAGCATCCTCATAAGGCAGTGTTACAATGCAGCATTCGGGCCTGGTCAGGAGTGGGAAGGCAGCCTTAGGGGGAAGAGTTGGTGACTTCCCCTCTGGAGGCCAGGGAAAGGCCAGGGAAAGCAGCCTCCCTTGTTAAATATCAGCCCAGTCTCTCCTCTCCTTAGAACCGCGCTGTGGCTCCCACCTCCCCTAGTCCAAGCCTCCTGATGGTCCACAACGCCCACACCAACTGGTCCGCTCTCTCACCCCTCTCCCACTTCTTTCCTGGGCTTCAGACACACCGTGTTCAAACACACCGAGTCTGGACCCACCTCAGGGCCTTTGCACTGGCTGTTCTCTCTGCTCAGAACACTCTCCCAAGATGTCCTCGTGGCTGGCTAAGATGTGTCTCTATTTACATGCGGCCTCCTGACAGAGGCGTCCCTGACCCCCCTGTCACTCTGTTCCCTCAACCTAGTATATTTTCTTCCACTACACCGGGAGCTCTTCTAGGGTCTAGATGGGTCTGTCTTGCGCAGAGCCTGGAGTGGAGGAGGGTCTGGCACTGACAGGAAATGGCAGGTGCAGGGAAGGTGCCCTCTGGCCTCAAGGCTGAACCTAGATCCAAGGCAGTGGGGCCCTGGGAGCCCAGCCCTGTCAGAACAGCGCCAAGGTTTGGGCTGGGGGGTGGGGGGTGGGGGGTACTGCCGTTCTATGTATTCTGGGGCACCAGTCCTGGGAGGGCTCTCCAGGAGCAAGGTAACCCCCTTATTGTTCTGCCTGCGGATCCTGCACCTCAGAGAAGGGAAGCAAACGGCTCAAGGCCACACAGGCAGCAGGGCCAAAGCTGGGCTCTGGGCGCTCGGCCGGCATCTCCCAAACCTCAGCTGCCTCGCTCGGGGTCGGAGGCCAGGGCTCCCTGTGACGCTGCGGACTGGAGCACAGCCGTCCCCCGAGAACCTCCCGAGAACCGTAATTAAGGGTCACTCCCCCGCTCCAGTTTTTAAGCCGGTTTGGGTAACTCTGGCCCAGGGAAGCGGGGAGGGGCTAGCAAATGGCTCCCAACCCTCGGCTTTCTCTTGGGCCGGCTCCCGGCTGCCTGTGGCAGGGGCGGTGACTGAGCCAGCCCCGCGGCTGTCATTTCCTCTCCCGGCAGGGACTTAGCATCTGGCCCAGCCCTCACGTGACCGACTGATCTTTTCCCCGCCAACCCCCCCCACCCGGGGTCTGTGGCCTCTGCTTGTACACCTCCCCCGATGGGGAGCTCATTCTCCTTTAGACGTGCTTCCTGGAGGGATCAGAGATTCTTCTTGTCCTGGTTCCACTCCCTGAGGCGTGTGACGTGAGGGCCTCATGTGTAAACCCCGGCACGCTGTAAGTGCATTTCTTTGCCTCTTGTGAAAGCCGTTTTCAAATCCTTTTGGAAACCAGGTGGGAGGGTCTATATATACATCCGCTGTGCTATGTTTGTCGTAGCTCATGCGTCCTCACGCCCGGGGGCCTCAGGTTCTCCTGGAGGTTACAAAGGCTCAGCGAGGGCCTGGCCCTGCCCGGGGGCCCCCCCAGAGAGTGAGGCAGAGCTGGGTGGACCCAGAAACCGGGGAGTCCTGCCCCGCCCCCCACCAGCCCAAGCTTTGTCCTACCCTGAGCGAGCCACCTGCCAAGCCAGGTTTAGCTGCATCCACCCCCTCTAGCGTCGCCGAAGCTGTGGGCGGCTCTATTCTTGTCCTGGGCTGGCCTCGCGGCGAGACTTGGGTGGCAGGAGGCTTGGGAGGCGGCAGCAGCTGTGACCTCTGGTTGGGATGCACCAGCCCAGGAAGTCCTTCCCTTCCATGGCTCCCCATTGCCCCGGGGTGTGTGTGGGGGGGTCCAGGCAAAGGAGACTTAGCGGGGACTCTCTACAGCAGAGCCTTGTCTGGATTGCGCACTGCAGGCTTGGCACACGGGAGGTGTTATGTGAGCACCCACTGTGTGCTGGGCAGCGTTCTAGAAGTGGAGCTCCAGCAGGGCTGAGGCCGACCGGTGCAGCGAGCGAGCACATGCAAACTCGCAGATGCTCAACGCAGCACTCCCTACTTCGTTTCCATTAACACTCCCCAAGGAGGAACAAATTAAATTAATTAATTAAATCATTTACATCCATTAAACTTAATTATAATTAATTGATTGATTAACTAGGTAGATTATTTAAATTTAATTTCTCCCGAATGAGAGATACAGTACTAAGGAATACGATTTTGTCATGTAGGGCCACAAAGTGTTGTACCATTGAAGCTCTTTTTCACTCCCCCAAGAGCCAACTTTTGCCAGATGTATGGCTAAGATTAATATAAGGCACACTCAGTGTCGTGAGAGAAAAGGGGACAGGTGAGAGGGGGACCCTTACTGGGTACTGGCCACGGGAGAGCGCACAGCCTCAGAAGACCCCCTGTAAGGGGAATAGCAGGAGGAGAAGGCAGAACAAAGTGCGTGAGGAGTGGAGGGAGCATGCCAGGAACAGCCTGTGCAAAGGTCCTGAGATGCGAGAGGACTTGGTGCCGTTGAAGAGAATCGTGTTGGGGGTGGATCACGTGGGGTCCTTCAGGCCCTGATGAAGACTCCAGACTTTATTTTCAGGGCATAAGGGGAGTCGTTGGAGGGTTTTAAGCAGAGGAGAGATGCAGTGAGACTTACATTAAGAACAACACTAACACCTTCCTGATATGTCATCGTCTCTGCTACGTAATACCTTTTGACATCCAAGCCCCCCTCTGTGCCCCAACCTCCCTGCAGGGTTATCTACCCTCCATCCCCAGCTTTTAGGTGACAGCCCCCCCTTGACTCTGTCACCCCAGGCTGTGTGACTTTGAAGATGTCACCGTCCCTCTCTGAGACTCAGTTTCCTTATCTGCAAATTGGGGGTGCTGACATTGATCTTGTGGGATTGTAGGTGGTTTCAGTGAAACCCCGGAGGCCCATCACGGGCCTGGGACACAGTAGGTGCTCAGTTAATGAACCTGTCCTCTGATTTCTGTTCTTAACCACCACTCTTGGGCTGCTCTAGGCCCAGACAGTGAATGATGAGCACCAGGCACTGTGTTCCTTGGGCTCTAGATTCATCCTCTTTCTCATAGTTGCCTTTAAACTAAAACCTCATTCCCCATAGTGCCCCCAGGATGGCAGAGATAGGCTTGCCTTTTAAGCCTTGGTCTCCGCATCTGTCCTGGGTCTGTGATGGCAGATGGGGACAGACCTCCCATCTCGGGGCCCCGGGACCTCTGACTGCAACAGGGCAGAGCCTGGACAGGTCTGACCCTGTGTGACCCTAGATCAGAGCCTCCTTGGTCCCTCCCATCTATGGACAACCTTCAGCAAGTCACCACTTCTCAGGGCTCCGTTTTCTTTGTTGTACGATGGAGTGGACAGGCCCGTTTGCCCAGCAGCCTGCCTCCTTGTATGATCTCAGTGAGTGTCGATGAGGAAAGCTCGGGGGAGGGACAGGCTTTGGTGCTGGGCCTTGGGTGGGGGGCAAGGGCCAGGATCACTAGAACAGTCCCTCCATTCCATTGCCTGCTCATTCTGGTCTTTCTGCCAGAAATTCCCTTCAGAATTCTTGGGTGCAAACCACAGAAAGGTGACTGTTCACCCGAGGTAAAGGGGGGATTTCTTGGCTCAGTCTCAGGGCTTATGGAGTGGATGGGAGGACTTTCAGTGGTTATGGAAGATACAGGGGCTTGGGCATCCAAGCCAGCCTGGCCAGGACTCTACTATGGCCCTTGCTCAATATTAAGCTTCCAAGTCCCATGTAGGAGTGGCCTGTTGGCCAAACCACAGTCTGGTCCTTTCTGATTCTGCAGTAGGACACAGGACACTGCCTACCTGGGATGCTACACAGGAGCTGCCTCCCAGTTAAGAAGAGCTTTGGATGGTGGACAGCCACCCCCACCCCATCGCAGATATTCACTACACCTTACCTCTTCTCCCTGTGAACTCCTACTCATACGTCAAAACCTACTTTCTCCAGCTCTGTTGTTATGCGGTTTTCCGGTATTCATCACTTGTTTCTCAGGGTTCCCACGGCGTCTTGCTTCCCTCTACCCCCACCCAATCATACTGTGGCCAAGCCTGCTCCCTACGTCACACTCTGCTCCCTCAAAGCAGAGGCTGACCTGGCATTTACTCAACACTTACCCTCTGCCACATACTGTTCCACGCACTGTGCACGGGTTATTGCAGTGAATTTTCACAACAGCCCTCAGAAGTGGGTTCTGTTGCCTTTTCCATTTTTTTAATCAGTTTTTTTTTTTAAGATTTTTTTTTTTTAATTTATTTATTTGACAGAGAGATAGCACAAGTAGGCAGAGCGGCAGGCAGAGGGAAAGGGAGAAGCAGGCTCTCTGCCGAACAGGGAGCCTGATGTGGGGCTCGATCCCAGGACCCTGGGATCATGACCTGAGCTGAAGGCAGCCGCTTAACCGACTGAGCCACCCAGGCGCCCCTGCGTTTTCCATTTTACAGAGGATGAAACCAAGGCACAGAGATGCTAGGCAATTTGTTCAAGATCACACGGGTGGTGAAGGGCAGGCCTGGGATCCAACCCAGGTAGCCTGGCTCTAAGCGCTGGTGAGGGAGGGAGCGTCCGGCCGTCGTTCCGCGTGGGGTCTTCCCCTCTCAGGTGTTTGAAGACCTCCCTTCCCCCCAGAGCGGGTTAATGGAGCCAAGTAAATATAATGCCAATGTCTAAATGAAGAGCTCCGTGTCATTCAAGTGTTGAAGTTGTAAGAATAAAGAAAGCACACAGGTCTCAGAACATTGGCCAAAGCTATTTTCAGAACTAAGAGGGAGAAAGAGCTAGAAAGAGTGGGAAAAGTCTGCACCCTGGGTCAAAGGGACCTGGATGGCGGTGCCTCCCAGCAGCATGGCCGGGAGCAGCCCCTCGCCTCTCTGCGGGACAATGCGATCACCTGCCCGCCCTCGCCCCCCGCTCCGCAGCTCTGCCCAGGACCGTGCTCAGGGCCGGTGCGCTGCTCGAGAGGGCGTGACACGGGCCAGTGCTGTCCCGGGCTTCCCCAGCTGGACTGAGCTCCCAGAGCCCCCGGGGGGACTGTGGCGAGAACACACCCCGTCTTGGCTCCCTCCGGCCTGGGTCTCACTTCCCTGTGGATATTGCCCAGGATTCCTTGCTCCCACACCCTTCTCTCTGCGTCCACTACTGAGTGAACCTAAGGAGATGGTGTCTCTGTAAAGTACAGTGGGGGATGCAGAAGCTAACAGAGGTAGGGGTTTTAGTCCATAGAAGTGCTCAGTCAATGACCCCCGAAGTCCTTACGGGGATTCTCCCTACACCGCCCCCCGCCCCTGCATGGGGCCACCCTGCCCCCAGAAGCTCTCCTGGCTCCCCACAGAGCCAGGGGTCTACTTCTCCAGGTTCTCACAGCTTTTGGCTTTTCTGTAACATCACTCTTCCCTTCACCCACCCATCTCGGTCCCTCCACTTTAGCTGTATGGCCTCTGGCAAGTGGCTGCACCTCTCTGATTCTCCACATTCTGAGCCCCATGTGCTGGGACCTGTTGCTTTCTCTGGAAAAGTCAGCATGGTTTACTGGGCAACTGAATTGTAGGTCTCATGTCATTTGCCAGCACTCCTGGCTAAGGGTCCCAAGGGAGTATCTTTGCGGTTGTCGGTGTTCATCTCCACTGGGGCCACAGCATGAGGAGGCTGGGGGACGAGGTCGACAGGGTGGGAATCACAAAGGTTCCGGAAGGCTTCACCTCCCCATGCGTGGAGCACACTGTTGGCACCTGACCAGAGCTTGCAGACCTCCTTATGGGAACCAGATACCTGACCCCCTCTTCGGGATATGTGCTCTGTACTCTCTGGCTGACCACTCACATCTCAGGCCTGTTTCAGACAATGGCCCGTCGGTCTTCTTCACCCCGTACAGCAAAGTGGAAGTACCTGAGGGTCGATGCCCACATCCTTGGGTCCCCTCAGCCAATGTACTGCAGCAGGAAAGCCCAGCCCGTTGCCTTAAGATAGCGCAAACTGAGAGGTATAATCTGCACGCCAGAGCTGCCTGGGACCAGGGCCTGGCCAGGACCGACATGCACCCTTGCTTGGCTTCTCCTGCTTTCTGCTGTTTCCCTTACTCCCTACTGGTTTCTGCTCCGAACGCTTCCTTCATGAAGCCCCTGCAGCTGAATCCTTGTCTCGGACTCTGTTTCTGGGAGAACCTGATATGAGAGAGCTTGCTGGCACTGGGTGCCATGGGTGCACTTTAATAGAGCAAGTTTATCAGTTAGGATCCAGGTTTGGCTGCTTATTAACAACAACAGCAAAACCAAACTGATGGTGGTTTAAACCAGACAGATGATTACTTTTCTCTCCTATATAACAGCTTGAGGAACAGTGATCTGTGCCTCAAGACAGGCGGCTTCATGGTGTCAGGGCCTGGGTTCCTTCCATCTTGTTGCTCTGCGATTCCTATGGTGTTTGATGCCTTCGTCCTTCTGACCCACGATGGTAACTCGGCTCCAAGCCCACGTTCTGGGTGGCAGGATGTGGGAAGAGATGAAGAGGCAGCATATCCCTTCCCTGGAAGGGCATAACCTGGGAGCGGTATGTCATTGATTCACATCCCATTGGCCATACTTCAGTCACATGGTCTTCTGTAGTTGCAAGGATCGCTGGGAAATGTAGTTTTTGTACAGGCAGCCAGGGCCCTACCTAGACCCCCAGGGATCTATGACTGTAGAAGGAGGGGGAGTAGAGATGGGGGAAATCTATCAAGTCCCACCACAAATAGGGGCACAAATAGTGCTTTGAAGCTGGCACAACCTTTTTTTTTTTTTTTTAAAGATTTTATTTATTTGACAGAGAGAGATACAGCGAGAGAGGGAACAAAAGCAGGCGGAGTGGGAGAGGGAGAAGCAGGCTTCCCGCCGAGCAGGGAGCCCGATGCGGGGCTCGATCCCAGGACCCTGGGATCATGACCTGAGCCGAAGGCAGACGCTTAACGACTGAGCCACCCAGGTGCCCCTGAAGCTGGCACAACCTTTATCTTCCAGTGAGGTTGGTCTAGAAGAAAATATGCTGAGGACTGTGTGGATGTGTAAAGGGGGCCCCTGTCAGGGAGGGCCACATGGCAGGGGGGCTGTAGGATGCTGTGAGGTTTTCTGGAGATGTGCGGTCACCAGGGCCTCCTGGGGCCAGGAGTTGGGGAGGAAGGGACAAGAAGTGGCCAGAGGGGAGCTGCCGGTGTTACGGAACCTTGACTGGATGGCCTGATGGAAGAACCAAGCGGCACTTGGAGATCTTGGAGGATAGGAGCTTTATTTAACGCAGGCGGGCTCAGAGGAGAGTGGTCTCCAAAGGTCTGAGCCCCCAGCACAAACAAAGGGGGTAATTTATACACTTCTACTTCCGCATACTGGGCACTCTTGGCATGTGCGCGAAGCGGGGCAGGGAGAAGAACCCGGAAGAGCCCCGGCGCCAGGGCTGGGATTCCCTTGCTGGCTCGGTGGGCCCTCTTAGGACACAGATTTTTCCTCATCACCAGTAGTGAGGAAACCCTCCAGCTTCTCCACTCTTCAGTTACTGTGCGACACACAGGAGTATGGGAGGGGGTCGCCGATGAAGGGAAAGGGGCCAGGTGTCCACGGGAGTCTCAGCAGACAGGCAGTAGGAATGGTTGCAAGAGACAAAGCCAAACTGATCTTGTGAGAGGCACAGGGCAGTGGAACAAGTAGGCTTTAAGGGAGCCGCCTGCCTCCTGAGGGTTTGCAGAGGAGCTCTGAGAAAACCAAATCTCCCTTACAAGGAGCCAAGGCATTTAAAATAAAAATACGATGGGCTGCTCTGTGAGGCTGATCACTGGGTTCTATTCATTTTCCACGTATGTTTGCAAAACTAGAATCGTGTCACGCAGCATTCGGTCCCAGGCTTTCTGACCAATAATCACCATTTTGAGGGCTTCTTAGCATTCCATCATCACGAGAGACATCCCTTACTGAGAGACAGTCCGCTGTTGTTGGATGTGGCCTCTGACTCCAAGTGTCTGCTCCGGTGACCAACCCGGGCGTGGACATCCTTGAGCCGGCAGCTTTGTTGGCGGTTTAGAGCGTAGATGATTTCCCTGGGCACGATTCCCAGAAGAGAAGTGGGGCAAAGGGAAGCACATTTGCCTGTAAGGGCCACGGTGTGTGCAGCCAAATGGCTTCCTGGACTGGTTCTGCCAAGTTACCCGCACACCTGCAGAGCCTGAGAGCGAGCGTCGCCCCCTGGGAAGGGTGTGCTAGTTTGGTTTAATTTTCCTTTCCCAGATTTTTTAAGTGCTGTGTGTTCATTGTACACATTTTAGAAGCTATTGAACAATTTACAAAGAAAACTTGCCTATAATCCCGTCTGCCAGAACAATTTATGGTTCGCATTTTTTAGAATTTATTTCTTTGAAACATACTTGACACAGAACATTGTGTAAGTTTCAGAGTACAGCTAGCATTTTGATGTATATCTTTCCAGCCCTTTTTTCTATATAAAAATTTTTATGGTACAGAAATTTACACACATAAGCCTTTTATTTTTTAAAAGGTTTTATTTATTTATTAGAGAGAGAGAGAGAGAGCACAAGCAGCGGGAGCGGCAGACAGAGGGAGAGGGAGAAGCACGCTCCCCGCCGAGCAGAGAGCCCGATGAGGGGCTCAATCCCAGGACCCTGGAATCAGGACGCAAGCCGAAGGCAGACGCTTCACCGACTGAGCCACCCAGGTGCCCCCACGCATAGCCTTTTATTATGAAAGGTTCAAACATATATAAAATCAGAGCGAGTAATGAGCCACCAGGTACCGAGCACCCAGTTTGAAGAGTGCTTAGTGCATGCCAGTCTTGTCTCTACCGTCGCCCACTTTACCTCCCAAATTATTGGGGCATTTATCCCATTCATCCCAAACGTCATATAATCTCATCCACAAATATTCCAGAGTATCCTTATGAAAGATTAGTCCTCAAAAAATAGTAATAATATCATTATTTAATACCTCGCGTGCAACAATCATTCCTTAATATCAGCACATATCCAGTCTCTCTTCAAACTCAGAATTGTCTCAGAAATGTCAAAATGCAACAAAACCTGGTTTGACTCAAGATCTGAATGAGGTCCCCACGGCACACTGGCTGATGGATCTCCCAAGTATGTTTCATCTCGACGTTGCCCTGTCCTGTATTTTTCCTTGTAATTTATTTGTTGAAAAACCTGGGTTGAAAGGCCTGTAGTGTTTCCCATGGTTTGTGTACTTCCTGCAGATTGGGAGCTGGGGCTAGAGACTCGATCGGATTCAGGTTGGATTTTTTTTTTTTTTTTGGCAAGAACTCTTGGTAGAGAGCTCTGTGTTCCTCTCTCGGGAGGCACGGTGTCTGTCCTGCTGGCTCTGTGGTGTGACCAGCTGCTGATGGTCAGTGACTGATGGCTAATTTATTAGTGGTTGCAAACTGCTGATATCTCATTCTGTTATCGCTACTTCATTTATTTCTGTGTTCCTATGGACAGAAACTTAGCTTCCTCTACTATTTGGCTACCTGCCGGTACATTTATAAAGGAAAGGCAGAGTACATGCTTGTGTAATCCCAGTAATGGTTTTCTAAATTACCCTGGTCGTCCAATGGTGGTCAAGTAGGGATTAAAAAAATAATAATTATGAACTCATGGATTCAAAGATATTTTGTATGTTTCAGTGGATTGTGATAATTACCCTTACTGAGGGTTTTTCCCCTGTAGGTAATCATTAAAACAATATACGGTGTATCCTTGGTGGCAGTTGGAAAACATGGCCAGAAATGTTTGGACATTCGTGCCATTGAGAGATGTGGTCTGTGTGTCCCCCCTTGGCTCTGGGTGACTTGTCAGTGCTTTAGCCCCCAGCAGAGTATGGCACCAGTGATGCTCAGGACCTTCTGAGCTGGGTTGTACAAGGCCACAGAGCCTAATCCTGACTCACTCAAGACACTGCTGCTTGGACCCCTCACTGCCCCCAGACCCTTTGCTGGAGGGACCGCGTGTAGGCACAGCGACCCACAGTCCCCGCCATGCCCTGCCTTCCAGCTGGCCCCACCAAACACCAGTCATGTGAGTGAAGGCATCCTGGATCTTCCAGACCAGCTCACCTCCAAGCAGATGCCGGTGAGTAACCTGCATCAGCACCCTGGGGAAAAGCAAAATCCCCCCAGCCAGCCCTCCCTCAATTCCTGACCCACAAAGTAATAATAAAACGATTGTCTAAGCCTAACGTTGAGCTAGTCATGGTACAATGGATAATTGGAACGTTCTTCCTTTTGTCTCTTTGACATAAGCTGGCTCATACCTGCGTGTATCCTCCTCCTTTATTAGATCGATGGCAGCATACCCCAGTGACTGTCCTCCACCTCACAGGTTTTCACCAGACAATATGTTCTGGCCGTCAGTCCAGAGAGATTTCAAGCATAGTATTGGAGTTTCCTTTCTTAGCCAACCTGAAAACCTTTTTTCTATTAATAGATGAGCTAAGACCATATAATCAATACGTGTAGCCTCAGTTCTGTCACATTGTTTTATGGTACATTTATACCTATGTAAGTTTTTAAAAGAAATTGTCTTTCAGTATGGTTTTCATCTTCTCCCTCTCTTTGGCTTGATCTTTTTGGTCCTTAGGAAAATTTCCTATATCTGCTCCCATTGTTACCTTTATACTCATGTCTGTATGAAATACTTTCCGTCCCCTCTCTTTTTGTCTATTCTCTACTGTGAGCAATATTGAAACTTGCTCTGATCCTCTTCCCGCAGCACCTGATTTGAATTAATATCCTTTTGCTTGCAGACATGAACCGCAAGGCATTCAGCAAGCCTACTCCAGTTTTTATACACTCTTCTCGCGTTCCCTCAAATATATGGTGGCCATATTGCATCAGACTGTACTCTAGCTCTTATAACCATTAATTGGTCTTCACTGTACAAGGAACTATGTGGTCTATATGTTTACCACTCACCCACCTTTTGTTCGTGTTTCTCGGGTCATTTCTGTTGTCTGAGCTTCAGATTTTCTGAGAGCGTCCTCAAAAGGTGCGCACGGGAACAATATCCTTGGAGTCCTTGCTTGTTGATAAGTGTTTATAACCTTTATATTTGGAAATCTGTTTGGCTAGATCTACTATCCTTGGCTCATGCTGTACTCCCTTCCTTGTAAATAAGCCTTCTAGTTGCTCCTGGCAGGAAGTGTTGATGTAGGTAAGTCTGATGACGACCTGATTTTCCTGATAAG
>NC_138383.1:40734800-40741261 GCF_054177405.1 Leptonychotes weddellii | reverse complement strand
GGTAGACGAACCATGAGAGACGATGGACTCTGAAAAACAAACTGAGGGTTCTAGAGGGGAGGGGGGTGGGAGGATGGGTTAGCCTGGTGGTGGGTATTGAGGAGGGCACGTTCTGCATGGAGCACTGGGTGTTATGCACAAACAATGAATCATGGAACACTTCATCTAAAACTAATGATGTAATGTATGGGGATTAACAGAAGAATAAAAAAAATAAAATAAAATAAAAAAAAAAAGAATCTGTCTGTCTGTTGGATATTCTGGGTCAATCTTTCCAGGTATCCAATGTTGTTTCAAGTTAGTTATTTCAGGAACGGATTTTGTTGTTGTTGCTTTGTTTTTTGTTTTTTTTTTATTTATAGTGTATAGACTTTGTTTGAGTCTTTAGCTTTGGTGACCTTCTTCAGCGACCTCTATCATACATATGTTAGCTCTTTCCGCCTATTCTCTGCATAGGCACTTTTTCTTGAATCCCAGTTATCGCACCCATGTTTTTCTAATGCCCCTACAACTTATCTTCTCACTTCCTTAGGTGCATCTGGTGTGCTTATTTGCTCCCGTGTTCCTTTCAGGTTGGGCTTTATTCTTTAATGAGGACTCCCTTTTGTTTCTAATTCTAGCACATCATTCCTGAGGTCCTTTCATTTTGATTTGTTATTCTTTTGTGTCTTTTATTCTTTCGAAAATTTCTGTTGACTCATTTTTAAAATATCAGGAAACGGTTTTTATGTTCTCGGGCATGTGTTCTATGGGCACACATTTCGGGGGTGCCCTCATTATCTGTGGTGACATTGCCTGTTATTCTCATTTTCACGAAGATAACTTTGTATGGGATTTAATGACAATCTTTTCTGATTCTCATTTTTATATGAAAGGAGTTTTCTGAACTTTCCAGAGGAGGGAGGGGTCAGTATCTGTTTTTAAGCTTCGTAGCTCTAGAGTTCACTCTTCTGTTGTGTCTACGGAATGTTAAAAAAAAAAATAGGTCTTGTATCCCCTCTTCCCTTCTATGTAGACCTTCTCTTCCCTCTTTCTTTCTCTCTCTCTCTCTCCCCTTCTCTTGTTTCTATGTTGTGGTTCCTATTGTCTCTGTTATGCCCAATTTGGTTTCTCCTTTCAGCAGATCGTTCTCAGTGTGGTCCTGCCCTGAAAGGGACTTTTAGTTTATTAGTATTGAGAGTTCATAGGGCCTGCGCTGTTCCGGCCCCTTCAGATCTTTCTGGGGGCCACTTGAGCCCATCTGCACTTGGGAGTAGGTGGTTGAGTCCTCCCAGTTTCCGAGAGTCATATATCACTTCTGGACTGAAGCAGTGAAGACTGGCTGTGCCCTTCTGTCTCTGGCTCTGGACAAAGAGGAGCTCCACACAGAGGAAGACCACTGCATGCTGCCCACAGATCCTATGCTGTCAGCTGGACACAATGGTGCGGGAGGGACATAGGTGTTTTCCTTTAAGGAAGGGGTGCCTTCTCTGTGTAGGGAGGAGGGCGCAAGGGGTATTTGGAGTATTAGGGCAGAAACAACAAGCACTCACTGAAGATCCACATTTCCAGTCCTCCTTGCCATTGGGGTGAGGTCATGTGACTTGTTCTGGCCACAGACTACTAACAGATGTGACCTGGGTTAATTCCAAGTTGACACGGGTAAGAACTGCAACTCTCCTCCAACCATTTTCCCTTGTTGGTGCTAATTGTGGAAGTCATGTGTCAGGATGGTAGAGCCACAAGAAGGCAGCTGCCTGGATGCCGGATGCACCATGTGGAGGAGGGTCGCCCTGCACAGTCCTCCAACTTATCTGAGACTGGGACAGGAGTATGAGACAAACCTCAGTTTGGTGACGATTGTGGGGGGCTGTTACCATAGCATATCTTAGTCTCTCCTGACCAACAGAGATGTGTACTATTTTTTTATGCAAAATTAAGACCCTACCAACCATGTCATTAACAACAAGCTCAGAGAAACTGTTAAACATCAGCTTTGTTGAGGTATAACTTATAGACAATAAAATATTTGTCTCTAAATATAATAGTTTATAGACAATAAAATCCGCCAATTTTTTTTTAAATGTTTTATTTATTTATTGATGAAAGTCAGAGAGAGAGAGAGAGGCAGAGGCAGAGGGAGAAGCAGGCTCCCCGCCTAGCAGGGAGCCCGATGCGGGACTCGATCCCAGAACCCTGGGATCATGACCTGGGCCGAAGGCAGACGCTTAACCATCTGAGCCACCCAGGCGCCCCAAAATCCGCCAATTTTAAGTGACATTTTGACGAGTTTGATAAATAGAGACAACTGTGTAACCACCACCACAATGAAGATATAGGACACTTCCTTCATCCCCCCAATTTGCTCCTGCTGATTTGCAATTGACCTCCATTCTCACCCCCAGCTCCTGACAAACACTGATGTGTTTTCTGTCCCTGTAGTTTTGCCTGTCCCAGATTGCTGTATAGAGACCATCATACTGTAGCTCGCCTTTGGTGTCTCGACTCATTCATTTAACGTAATGTCTCTGAGATTTAGCCAAAAGTCTGTTCCTCTTTATTGTCCACTAGTACTCCATTGTAGGGATACACCACGTTGTTCTACTCATCACCTGATGGACATTTGGGTTATTTCCAGTTTTTGACTATTGTAAATAAAACTCATGAACACATGTGCTCAAGTTTTTGTGGCCGTGTTTTCATCTCTCTTGGGTAAATGTCTAAGAGTATAATTTCTGGGTTGTATGGTAAACCCGTGTTGGATAGAAGACACCGTCCACTGTGTTCCAACATGGGTGTCCCATTTCGCGTTCCAGTCATCTGTCTATCAGAGTATAACCTGCTTTTTATCTCAACTAGTGTTGCCCTGCCGAAGGGAGACATTTTTCTGAAACATGACTTCAGTGGTTTTGATAGTTCAAACCATTCCCTGTTGTTTGACATTTAGGTCACTTGCATTTTTCCCTGATTGTAGAAACGATTGTGAAGGACATCTCGTACATGAATTGTACCGCACATCTCTGCCTGTTCCCTCAGGTGAAATTCCTACAGTGGCTACTCCAGGTTAAAGGGTACACACTTTTCTTTAGACTTTGGGTACATACTGACATATATCGCCTTCTTACCAACTCATATTAGGACAAGCGGTGTGGGATCATGTTCATCCCTTTCTTACGTCATTTGAAAGACCCCTTCGTATAATGGGAATATTGGTCTTTTCTGTGTCTTCTGTATTGTTAATAGTGTTCACAGTTTGTGTTTTGCCTTTTTAACTCTGCTCAGGGCGTTTTTATCCACAGATGTTTTAAACTGTTTTGTCATCCAACATGTCAACTGATTCTTTTGTGATTTCTGTCTTTGGTGTTATGCTTGGAAAGGCCTTCCTCATCTGAAGATTATAAAAATAGTCACCTAGATTTCTTTATTTTTTAAAGAACTTCAGTCTTTACATTTAGCGCTTTGTGTATTTATTTTGTAACTGTGAAATTTATGAGGCATACCAAAGAGTCTATGACACATATGCAAGTTTAACAAATCATAACAATAAAAATACTCACCCCAAAAATAATCGGGGAAAAAAAGAAGTGACAGAAGAGATACAGCATTTGCTTTATTTGTTTCATTTATGCAGACGTTAAAACTGAGGAAAACTGAAGTATATGTTGTTTAAGCAAAATAGTAAAAGAAAGCACGGAAATGAACAGCAACATTCTAAAGGGCCATTTCTTCTACAAAGGAGGGAGGGGTGACACCAGGCAGGGACACGCAGGGCTTCAGAGGTCTCCGATGCTATTTCTTCAGATGGGTGGTGCTCCCACGGGTTCATCTTAGCGTTCTGGTTTAAACTGGACACAGTCATTTTATATACCCTTTTGCGTGTATATTCCACGTCACTTAAACATTTTTTAATTGTAGTACAATTTACCATAAAATTTAAGTATACAGTTCAGTAGTGTTATGTATCTTCACATTGTTGTGCAACCAATCTCCAGAACTCTTTTCACCCTGCAAAACTAAAACTCTGTCCCCATTGAACAACTCCCCACTCCCTCTTCCCCACAGACCCTGGCAACAACCATTCTACTTTCTGTCTCTATGACTTTGACTACTCTAGGTGCTTTATATAAGTGGAATCATGTAATTTGTCTTTTTGTGACTGACTTATTTCATTTAGTATAATATGTCCTCAAGGTTCACCCATGTTGTAGCATGTGTCAGAAGTTGCTTCCTTTTTAAGGCTAAATAATATTCTATTGTACGAATACACCACATTTTATTTATCCATTCATCCGTCACTGCACTCCACATAGAATTGTACTTTATTTTATTTTAAGATTTTATGTATTTATTTGACAGAGGGAGACACAGCGAGAGAGGGAACACAAGCAGGGGGAGTGGGAGAGGGAGAAGCAGGTTTCCCGCCGAGCAGGGAGCCCGATGCGGGGCTCAATCCCAGGACCCTGGGATCATGACCTGAGCCGAAGGCAGACGTTTAACAACTGAGCCACCCAGGCACCCCTCCACATAGAATTTTAAAGAAAAAAAATAAAAATGTCAACTCTTTGCTTCTGCATTGGACTCTATCATTTACTAGGAATGTATTTGAGTATATGGTGTGAGGTAGGGGTGGGTAGCCTACTCTGAATTTCTTGACTTCTGAGAACTGTGAGAAGTTCCCTCCTTCATTTTGCAAGCTTTAGTATAAACTTACACCATGTGGGGATGCTAAAATAAAGCATCTCTTCTTTTATTCACCAAGTATGAATTGAGTATCTGCTACTTGCCAGGAACTCTTGTAGGGCCTGGGGGGGAGGAGCTCCATGAAGATGGATATAGACCCTGCTCTCACACCGCCAGTGAATGGTGTCAAGAGCTGGCAGATGGGGACCAGTGTGGGATCAGAGGAGAGAGTGGTCACTTCCGGCTTTGGGAGGGATGGGAAGAGAGGCAGAGAGGGAACAACCTAGCCAGAGGCCTGAAAGCCTAATGCAGCTCTCATTTCCTACTTTGTCACTTAGAAAGCATTTAGTGGCAGGTGACAGAAATCCCAACGGCAGTGGCTCAAATAGTCATATAAAGAAAAGTTCAGCGGCATCTGTTTCCAGAGCTCGATGGAGCTCCACCTCCTTGCATCCTTTAGTTTGGCCCCCGTCACTGTGTTCGCTTTAGTTCTCACGCTTATTGCCTGACAGCTGCAAGATGGTCACCTCAACTTCGGCCACCACATCTTTTCATGCCGGCCTGCGAAGGCTGGAGGCAAGGGGTAGCGACCGTATAAAGAGTCTGCTCCTCCCAGGTCTCCCTCTTTGTACCAGGAGGCTCATCTTTCCTAGGCATCCCGTGCAGCTCACTGTTGGGAAGTCACGGAACAGCCACAGACCGACCACTGGTGGTGGGGAGCGGGATTCCGTGGCCGGTTTAGGCCAGTCAGGAGTCATCCTCTAGAGCCATGCTGTCCAAGATGGCACTCACTAGCCACGCCTGGCTACCCAACGCTGGAACGGTATGCAGCTTGGGAGACCGAGGAACTGCATTTATATTAAATTCCATTTCAGTTCATTGAAATGTAAATGGCTACTGTAATATTAGGACAGCACAGCTCTAGAGTCTGGGCACTTTGCCTTTGGCTGAATAAGGTCTGGGTTGGTTTATTCGGGGAGAAGAGAGCATAATCGACGGTGTGTGTGTTGGGGGAGGCAGGGTAGAGGCGTTGTGGAGGCCGGCGTGGCCTCCCACACTTGCGATTCTTTCCTCAGGATGGGGGTGAGGGGGACGCTCACCTCATGAGGTGGTGGGAGCACTGGCCTCACCGCTTCCCAGACCTTCAGGCCCATCCTGCACGCTGTAGGAAGCACAGTTCCTCTCCAGTGTCTCTGAGGACCCTCTGGCTCTGGTTTCGTGCTTCTCCTAAATGTTCCAACCCCTCTTCGGGTCTCTCCAGCTGAGGCCCCGAAGAATATGGAGGAACTGACGGCGCCGCATAATTCCAGATGTCCTTTATCCTGCCCTGAATCTCAGTTACTAACTCGCCTTTGCCTGGTGGACCAGAGAGGACCAGAGAGGGCCAGCTGCAGATGTGTCATCCACAGGAACGCAAACGTGAGCCGCCTTCGGGGAGGGGCGTCGCTAGCCCATTTCACAGGTAAGAAAGATGAGGTCGTCCCCATGGGCTGGAAGCGGGGATGTGTACCTGGTCCGGCTCACTCAGGGTACGCACGGTCTCCTCTGAGGCCTCTGGAGTCAGAGCCGGAGGCGGCCACAGGCCTCAGCCCATAACTCAGGGCAAAGTCAATGGCAACATCGTTCGTGTGTATTTTTGTTTGTTTGTTTTGTTTTGTAATTATATATTTTTTTATTCTTATGTTAATCCCCATACATTACATCATTAGTTCTAGATGAAGTGTTCCATGATTCATTGTTTGTGCATAACACCCAGTGCTCCATGCAGAACGTGCCCTCCTCAATACCCACCACCAGGCTAA
>NC_138383.1:40716051-40734300 GCF_054177405.1 Leptonychotes weddellii | reverse complement strand
AAATAATGAACCCAGAATGGAGCGGAGGCTGATGTTTTATTCATGGCCCGCGCAGAGCCATCAATTACCCGCTCCTGCCACACGGCCCGGCACCGCCTCCATCATCCTGCCATCCCAGGCTATTTTGGGCTTGGGCTTGGCCTCGCCTCCCCCATCATCCAGGCCCCTCTCCCTGCCTGGGTTGGGGGGCCCTTGTCCAGGCTCCGAATGACAGCCCAGAAGCCACAGGTCCATTCTGGGTGGGCATTTGGGCCAACTGAAGTTCAGAGAGGGGCAAGGCCTCTATCAGACTCCCACACTGAGGAGGTGGGGAAGATTATTCTTCCCATCTGACAGAAGGGGCGTGGAGGACCGTGGGCACCAGGTAGGGGTGAATGGAGAGCAAGTCAAAGCTGGGCCTCTTTTCATCTGTCATCAGTCCTCCCAGCCTCTTTGCAGCCACCAACCTGCTTCAGGGAAATGGGCTTCTGGGCCCCCAGTGAGCCCAACTCCTGTGCTGCCCCTCATTCACTCCACAAGCACCCCGATGGTCTCATCTGTGCCAGACCCTTGTCAGCCACTAGGGCCACGGCGGAGGGCAGCCCCAGGGCACTGCTGGGCCTGAGAACAGCCTCCCCCTCCCTCTCGGCTCACCATAATCAGCACAGAGCGGACCCCCGCAGGGATGGGGAGGGGCCCCTAAATCCCAGAACCTCAGGGATCCTGGCAGAGCTCCCTCGGAGGACCCAGCAGGAGGCCCAGGTTCAGAGGGGAAGGCCACCCGGAGTCCCAGGGCATGGCACCCTCGGGGTCGGGAGAAGGCAAAGGGAAGGAGCACGCACTAATCCGCAGCACAGCTCCACGGGGTCTCAGCGATGAGCCGGAGCGGTGGACAAGCCCCCGAGGGCTCCTGCCCCCAGACCAGGGCACCGCAGCCACCACGCCTGGGGGTGAGGGACGCCGGAGAAAGCAGGAGACCAATGCGGTGCCGCGTGGAGCCCAGCGCGTGGGCAGAAATGAGGGGCAGAGCAGCACAAGTCCGTAGGGCCGCCGTACGGCTGGGGCCGGTTGGCTTCCCAAAGCAGGGTTCCCCCAGCCTCCCAGGGTGGCTGGGTGCTGACGGTGCGCGAGGCCTGGGCGCATCCCATCCCCGCGTCTCAGAGGCTCGAGCTGTGGGGCTCCACGGTGAGCTCTCTCCCGGCAGGGTCTTCGTGAGATGGCAGGAGCTCTGGCAAGGCTCGTTGATCTGGGGGCTGGGTCTCGTCGGGGTGCTCCAGGATTCCGGTGCGGCTAGAGCTGAGTGGATGGCCAGCAGGGAGGGTGAGGTGGCCCCAGGGCTTGGGGCCACATCAGGGGGGTCTTGTCACCAGGCCCCCACTTGCACACCTGTGTGATCCCAGGCAGCAAGCAGGCAGGGTCTGCCCTACACTGGTCCCCATGGTCCTGCTGGCTTGGCGGTGGCGGGAGCAGGCCGGGGACTGGACTCCATGACCTCTGAACTTGTTCTACGAGGATAGGTCCCAGTTTCGTTTGGGCGAGTAGCACCAAAGCTGCTAGGTTCCGAGGGCCATGCCGAGTACCGAGTGGGCTCCTTCCTGCCTTCAGTCCCAGATCCTTGGAAGAGACCCAGGGTGGGCATGGGACAATGGGGGTGCAACTTGCTCTCTGCTCCAGCCATGGAAACCCTCTCTAAAGGGCTTTGGGGAAGGACCCCCGGGGATGCCCCCGCCTCCACGCCTCCCATCCAAGCCCCCTCTGCTTCCTGCGCCCTGTCTCACTCTATGTACCAACGTGGCTCTAGTGCTGCCCTGCCTCTGGCCGGGCGCTCAGGGCTGGAGGGCGGGCAGAAAGGAGCGGTCCTGTTCCCCCCCCACCCACACACCTCCTGCTCCAGAAGGTCATGAGGCAGCCCGCCAGCCAGGGGTAGGAGCTGGAGTCAAGGTTGGCTCTTTGTTTTGGCTCTGCCGCCTGGTAGCCACTGGGCAGCCTCTAAACCTGTGTCTTCCTCTTTACGGTGGAGCTGGGGCACTGAGCGGTGTGAAGGGCCGTGCGGGGCACCCGTGTCCCTCTGCCAGGTTCCACGTGCCAGGGTCCTGCCCTGCTCGGGAAGGCTCGTGTTTCTTGCCCTGTCCTGGCTGGAAGCCTCAGCCCCCACCCCACCTCCTCTTCTCTGGTTCCTGCCCACCTGGTGCCGGAACTGGCTTGGCCAGCGACCTGGTGTCTATCCCGTCACTAGAACAGCCTGGGCCCCGCCACCTTCTGTGGACATCCTCTTGGATTTGCAAGCATTGTCTGATCCCCTAGACCCACCTCCGGGACTGGATGTGGAAGGGCCAAATCCTGCCCCATGGGGTGCTTGGACCCCTTTGGGGCCCCCAGTGGGCTGTTCCTGCTTGCACACCTTTGCCGCTGGGGAGCCCACTACCACAAAGGAGACAAATCACACGTTTCCGGGCCAAGCTCTGTTCTAAGCCTTTTGGTCACAACTAGCCTTGTGCCAGTGAGGTATGAGAAGAAGAGGAGTTTGTCTAGACGCTTGTGAATGGCTGGTCCCTCCCTCCGCCTGCTCCCTCCCTACCCATGACCCGTCACAAGCCTCCGCTCCCACTGGAGGCACCCGTGTTATGGTCTAGGGCGATCTCCAACCCCCCCCTTCCCAGCAATCCCAGGCAGGGCAAGTTATTATCCCCATTCGCCAGATGTGAGCACCGAGGCCAGGACCTGGCCCAAAGTCTTCCAACTGGGCTGCTTGGGGCCAGGGCCAGGAGACTCCAAAGTCCACTCTGGGCCCTTCAGGGGCTGCCCAACCTCATGACCCAAACCCTCTGCAGCTCAGCCGCATCACCACATTTGCAGATGAGCAAACTGAGCCTCAGATAGTGAGGTGGTGGCCTGAGGGCCAAACAGACAAGAGACCAAGCTGGGGGAGGGGCTGCTAGGCCTCCCTCCCAGTCCTGGAACCTGGGCTATGCCTCCTGCCCGAACCATCCTCCCTGTGGGCCTGCAAGCAGGCCCACCCTCTTTGGGCAGCAGGGACCGAAGGAGGTCTCGCCGGGGCTGTTGAGAAAGCTGGGTGTCCTCTGGAGAGAGGAGCCCACAGGCCGTGCACATGTGTGAGCTGATCGACCCTCCTGCCTGGGAGCAGCTGATGGACGAGGTCATGCTCTCCACCATTCCCACTGACCAGGAAAGAGTGAGAGGTCCCTGGGGCCAGGCTGGGGGGTAAGAGGTCCGCACCGATGCCTAGGCTCTGCCCCGGAAAGCTGGGAGGCTCTAAACAAGGGGCTTCCCCCCTCGAAGCATCCATCTTCCCATCTGTGAAAGGAGCATGTTCTCGCAGCTCGTGTGGGTGACGGTGCAGGGCCCGGCTGGTGCCTAGTGTCAGGACCCTATGTCCTGCTTCTTTTCCTCCTGGCCCTCAGCACTGCCTGAGTCGTCCTGGTTTTCACGGATGCACTGGCAGGCTTATCCCTGGGCTTCCCTGTTAGAACGTCGCCTCTAGGAGGAAAGAACCTTGTCTGACCTGCTCACCCCCTGGTGCCCAAAACAGTGGCCCGCACATAGGAGGTGCTGAATAAACATTGTTGAATGAATGAATTGGATGAATGAACAATTGTCAGTTCCCCACTCCCTGACTTTTGGCCCCCAAACCCATTCCCTGTCAGTCTTTTCTATTCTATGGCACTTACTGGGCACTGACTTACGTGCCAGTCCCCCACGCAAGGGACTCAGTGGTGACAAAACGATGGTTCTGCCCTGTGGAGTTGACGTTCCAGTCGGGATTGATACATATCAGTTGGCAATGGCGCCTTGGAAAACTAAGGCAGGGGAGAGGGGCCCATCCTGCCAGGGTCAGGGTCGGGGGGCAGGGGGCAGGGACTGCAATGTTAAATCCGGTGGTCCAGGAAGGCCTCTGGGAGAAGTCAGTAGCTGAGCCAACCTGGCCACAAGTGAAGGATTAAACAAGAACCCATGTGGAGAAGAGCGCTCCTGGCAGAAGGAACAGCAAGAGCAAAGGCCCTGAGGTGGGCCCATTCCTGGCATTTTCAAACCAGGAAGCGGCAGTTCCTGAGTTTCCTCAGCCGCACACCCAGCCCCTCAGTGAACCTTCTGCTGCGGTTCTAGCTGCCAAATGTGGCCACCTGCACCGGACCTGAGCGGTAACTGCCCCCGGCCCCACGCCCACCGCCCCGGGGCCACGGTGGCCGGACTCACCGCCTCTTCTCACGGCAACCAGGAGATCGTTTAAAGCATGGAACAGACTGTCCTTGCAGCCCTCCTGTGGGAGAGAGCTTGGCGGGTAAACATGGAGTTCCTCTGTGACCCAGCAAGCGCATCCTCGGCGTACAGAGGCCCACACGCTCACGCGGCGCTGGTAACTGTCCCCAGGAGGCGGAAGCCACCCTAACGGCCATCGGCGCAGGCGTGGCTACACAAAGGAGTCGAGCCACACGATGGACTATTGCTCAGCCACGAAAAGGAAAGAAGGCCTGAGACACACTGCTACGTGGATGGATCTCGAAGACGTGATGCGAAGCAAACCCAGCCAGACGCAGAAGCTCATGTAGCGTGCGAGTCTGTCGAGACGGAATGTGCAGGACCGACAGTCCCAGACGGGAGGGAGACGAGCGGCTGCCATCGCTGTCCATCCGCCACCCCGGCTCCGCACAGCCCTTGCCGCGGCTAAAACCATTGTCCCGAGGTCTGCTCGTTTCCATCGTTGTGGTCTGTTCCTGCACTAGAGCATCGGGTCCACAAGGCCAGGGACTTTTGTCTCCAGTGCCGAGGACAGGGCCTGGCACACAGTGCGTGCTCGACACCGGAATGAAGGAATGAATGCCAGTCCCCCTGCCTTCCTGCCTTGCCTCCAGCACCTCCAAGGACTTGCCTGCTGAACCCCACTGGGTCTGCATTTGGTGAAGGACTGGTGGCGTTCTGCCCTGCCTGCACCCTTCGTCGCTCCTCGTCCCCCTGAATGAAGGCCGTACCATTTGGCATGACATTCAAGGCCTTTCCCTGGCCCCAGCTGGCCCATCTCTCCACAGTCCCCACCCCGGACCCTTTCCCCACCCCCACCCCGACACTCACTACAAATGGGTCCCGCCTCCAGGCCCCTACCCAGGCAGGTCCCTCTGCCTGCCCGAGGTCACGGGCCCCCTGAGTGCTGCAGCCGAGACTGACACCAAGTCGGGTCCACCTTGGATCCTCCCACCAACTCTGCTGCCCAGGTTTGGGAGGAGCCAAGAAGCCAACCTGGGGGACATGGTGGTGACAATTATGAGTGTTCCCAGGAGCCCCCAGGCATCCATTAATCATGATCCCCCTGGCCCTCTGGGCATTATTCTCCAGGTGAACAACTTGAGGCTCAGAGAGGTTAAGCAAGTTCTCCAATGTCACAGAGTGAGGAAGGGACAGAGCAGATGTGACTGTAGAAGCTGCATTTTTCTTTCTCTTACTCTTTTCTTACTGTCCCTGGGCTCTGTCTTCAAGAGCCTTTCCCCTCTGCCCCTCTTGCTCCCCACGGCCTCAGGCCTACTCCCTCTGAGCAGGGATCCAGATGCTGGGTAAGGGTCTAGCCACTTCCTGAGCTGGAGCTGGTCATCTGGCTGTGCCTCAGTCTCCTCTTCGGGAAAGTGGGGACGGTGTCAATGTCTTCCTCCCCCGGATTATAAGAGGTCATAATGAGGGACCTGGCACGTGGTCAAGGTCTGGGAAACATCAGGGTGACCGGGGCTGTTTCCTCAGGTCCCTAGGGCTCCAGTCCGTGTGGAGAGATGATGGTGCCCAGGGTGCACGTCTGGGTGAAGACTGTCTCAAACACAAGACCAAAGGCCTGCAGGAGTCTGGATGAGGCCCAAAGCCAGCCCTGAAGGACCTCCTGGAGGAGGAGGATGTGGGCAGTGCGGGTTCTGGAGTATCCCTGGCAGAAGAAACAGCCTGAGCTTGGACCTGGAGGTGGGGAAAGCAAGACCTCCTAGAGGCTGAGCCAGGCTGGAGGGAGGAGAGTGGGAAAACAGGGCCCCAAGCCGGTCATCAGGCCTTCCCTAGGGCCACGTTGTGACTTTCAAGCACCAAGGGTACCTTTGCCTCCATCAGCTTTTTCCTCCATGAAAAATAATAAATTCTGACTGCATTGCTATAAAGATGATTATTAATCTGTTTATTATCCACTCACCACTTGTGGATATCCACTTGTGCCTCTATCCATCCAAGTCCACCTGCTCGCCTATCCACCTCTCTGTTGATCTGTCTACCCACCCAACCATCCACTAATCCACTCACCCACCCACCCAACCAACCACCCATCCACTCAGCCAGCCACCCACCCATGAACCCACTCACCCACCCATCCATCCAACCACCTGCCCACTCACCCACCCATCCACCCATCCACTACCCACCCACCCACTACCCACCCACCCATGAACCCACTCACCCACCCATCTACCCATCCATCCACCCATCCACTCAGCCAGCCAGCCCTCTTGATCCACCTGCTCGCCACATCTAACCTCCAGTCCTCCGTCCATCTGTCCACATGTCTGTTTTTTTTCTTCATCACTTCCTGCATCAGTCTCTGCATTCATCTCTTGTCTCCAGAGACTTTCCTAGCATCTGACTCCAATTCCCAGCACAAATGACAGATCTAACCCAAACTTCAAACTCATCTGGGCTTCAAGGCCCTGCTAGCCTATCTTGTCTCTCCACTCACTGCTCCCGCCATTGATCCTAGAAGCTTGGGGACACTTGATGAAGCTTGTGCCTACCCAATGGGTAAGTGGATGAGTTGTCCCCAGCCGTCTCTCTCTGCCTTGGATTGGAAGCTGTTTCCGAGGGTCTGTGACTGGGGTTCTGCAGCCCAAAGGAGAGAGGTGAACCATGATCATGGGGGCTGAAGTAAGGGGGGATGAATGGGAACAGATTCATGTACTGGGCCTCAGTCTGCCCACCTGCGATGTCCTTTCCCCACCTTCTAAGCCGGTTTCTAGGCTCCCTAAGCTGTCGGAGTGCCAGGGTGGAGGAAGGGTGCTTACTTTTCCCTTTCCTCCCTGCCACTTATCCACTTAATGGCCCTGATGACCTTGGACGGTGGGGGGGGATGGGGGGGACTGCTGCGGAAAGGAGCACCTCAGCCCCATTAGCACTGTTAATAGCCCCTAGGGAACCAGGGGTCACCAGGTCCCAGCCATGAGACCATTAGCAGGCCATTAGCTCCATCTCCCCGCCCCCCCAAGCCCCCCACCCTAGGCTCGGAACCTGCCTGGTGCTTCCTGGCA
Organism: Leptonychotes weddellii; assembly: GCF_054177405.1. Taxonomy (NCBI): domain Eukaryota; kingdom Metazoa; phylum Chordata; class Mammalia; order Carnivora; family Phocidae; genus Leptonychotes; species Leptonychotes weddellii. The sequence goes on along the minus strand of NC_138383.1, from coordinate 40,727,044 downwards.
GAGCTTCTGGTACCTAACTCCAATGGGTCTCAGAGGCCCAATTCACGGTCAAGGCCTGGTCAGCCTGTGCAAGGTTGTGGCTGGCCCTTGCGGAGCCATGGGAGTCAAAGGCAAGGGAGGGCCTGGCAGGTGTAAGCTGGCGGCTGGATCCCCTGAGTAGGGGGTGATGGCCGGTGAGAGGTGTGGGCCACTGGGCCCGCCACTTAGCACAAAATCCCCTCTGCCCCTTTGCCAAATAGGAGCTGTGTGCTTTGTCCTGCTTTCTCCCGTCCGGCATACATGAAGTGACTTTTACCCAGGAGGAGGGTGTGAGGTCAGTTAGTCAATCAACAAATGTCTATTGACCTTACAAAACATCAGAGCTTGGGCGGGAGGGCAAAGACTTAGAATCTCCTAATTACAGAATTCATTCTCTCCCCAACAAATATTGATTGAGCACTCGGTGAATGCCAGGCCCTGAGACACAGCCGCGAGAGAGACAAACATTCCAGTGGAGGAGATGGAAAATGAGCGTGTGAAGGAACAAACGGGACCAGTTCCCAGAAGGAAAGAAAGGGCCACGGGGGAGACAGAACATGGCGTCACGTGAGACAAGGTTGGAGTGGCCGCTGGAGTCTGAGGATCTGGGGGGGCCTCCCCGAGGAAGGGGCCTTGGAGCTGGGGCCTGGATGGTGAGAAGGAGCCGGGTAAGTGGAGAGGAACGGGAAGAATGTTCTAGGCATCAGGAGCAGCACATGCAAAGGTCCTGTGAGGAGGAAGAGGAAGCCAGTGGGGCTGGAGGAGAGAGGTGGGAACGCAAAGGGAGGCAGTAAGGGGACCCCAGCAGTTTGGATTCTTCTTGGTATGCAAAGGACAGCTGTTGGAGGATCCGGAGCAGGGAGGGACGTGATCCGGCTCCCGTTCCAGGGGGTCCCATGGCTGTGTGCAGGCGCAAAGGGCGGCGGGAAGGCCCGCGTCCCGGTGAGCTATGACTGCCCTCCAGCCGGCCCGGCCACGGGCATGGGGCGGGCGGGGACAGTGAGGGGAGGGACGGACGCGGATCTGCTTGCAGTCTGAGTCACCAGGAATTAGAAGCCTCATGAATCTTAGAATTAGACTCTCCTAATTAGAACTAGAATTAGGAGCCTCAGAGAATCTTGGCATTCGAAGCTGGCAGGAAGCTCTCGGGGACCTGATCCCTCTCGTGCAGCCTGGGCCCCCCAGGTCCCGCCCCCCCCCCCCAGGGTGCTCCAGCTTTGACAGTCTGAGCTGAGCTGCCCCCAAAATGATCCTGCTCCTGCCACCCGACCCCTGCCCCAGATGTCTTGGCGCCATAAAAAGAGCCAGCTGCTAAAAGGCAGCATCACCCAGTGTCCCTCAAAGCAAGGATGGGGGGGCTCTGTGACACAGACTGTCCCGTGCTAAGTACTTCACAATATTACTCTGTTGGCTTCTCACGGGAACCTGATGAGATGCATGCCACTGTTCTTCCCATTTCGTGGATGAAGAAACTGAGGCTCAGCGAGGGATCCTGCGTCCCCTGAGGGCCCAAGTCGGGGTGGGCGGCGGGGGTCGGTGGGGAGAGAAGGGGTGGGAAGGCGGTGGAGAGAGCAGCGCCTGGTGCAGTATTTTTAGCCAGCTGCCTGCCCTGCCCGCGAGGGGAGGGGAACTGAAGACGGTCTTCAAGGGAGGAAGAGCGTAAAGTGATGTCTTAATTGGGATCCTCGAGGAGAAAAACTGTTACAAGTGCTCAATTATTTTATAATGAGCCCGCCAGTGTGAGGAGAGAGCCACAAACATTTGCAAAGCTGCAAGATGTGTGGGGTGCTGTTGCTGGGGGTGGGAGGGATGGAAGTTCTTTCTCCTGGTTGTGAGGAGTCGGCCGCCTGCTTGTTCCAGGAAGATCCTCCTGCCCCACCACTCACTCCCTTGATGGGCCACCGATGGAGAAATTTCAGGCCTTGGGGGGACATTTTGGTGAGCATCCAGGGGCTGACAGGCCCTCCCTCCTTGTCCCTGCTAGGTGAAAAAGGGGTACCAACCCAGGGAGTTGGGGTGTTGTGGGCAGGGAAAGACGGGCGCCCTGGGAAGGACAGGCCCACGTCTGTCTTTGTCTGGGCCTCCCTCCATGGCTCCCCATCGCTGTCCTGAGAAAGTTCCAGCTCCACGGGCCTCGGTGGTCCTCCAAGACTTGCCCTGTTGGCCCTCCGCAGGCCCTCCCTGTGCCCCCATCAGCGGTTCACACCTAATTGGGCCTGGGAGGTTTCTGCCTCCAGGCCTTGGCCTTTGCTATTCCTGCTGGCTGGATCCCCGCTCTCCTTCCGTTCATATCTGAAAACCTTATGTCATCTTTCGAGGCGTGCCTTGACTGTTTTCTCCTGTGACCGTCCTGTGTGTTTTGTCCGCCCGGCCAGCAGGCAGGGCCCGGTCCATCCTTGGGTAAATCAGCCCCTGCCAGGGCCTCAGGTAACTCATCTATCCAATGGGGGGCATCGGACTGAAACGTGGGGATTCTGAAATGCTCGAGCTCTGGGAACCAGGATCTGCAGTACGCCACGGCCCAGAGAAGGTTTCCAAGCGGTTGGCCAGAGATCAGACTCCCGCTGGGGCTTCGCCCCCAACAACAGTGGCCCTGGGCAGGTGGTCAGGGCGAGTGACACAAAACAGATACTACTGTTTCCATTTTACTGTAAGAAAATTAAAAAATACATTTTGCCTTCACAGGTATGTCTGGGAATGGAACATGGGGTGGGAAATGGGACTGTGAGGCCGAATCATTGCTGAGGGCTCTTGGGAGTGGGCCCCAGGGGCCTCCACCTCCCCATCTCTGAAATAGCCATGCTAATTGCCCCCCTGGTGCTGGAGCCAAGATGAGGCCCCCAGGGAGCTGAGCTCCCCTTACTGAGGCTCAGGGATACTGAGATCAGTATCAGGGATACTGAAAGTGGCTGGAAGGGCCAGTAGAGGGGTGTGTGTGTGTGTGTGTGTGTGTGTGTGTGTGTGTGTGTGTGTACGGCAGTTTCTCAGACGCAGGAGTGGGCTCCCTGGATCCCAGCATCCCTCCCTGGTCCAGGATCAGGAGTTTGGAGGCAGCTGCTGGAGCGGCAGGAAAGGAGCAGGACAGGACTCGGTGGAGGAAGGGTGTGCTGTCCTCAGAGGCCCATGAAAGCCAAGGGCTACAGCTTGAGGCTGCCAGGGGCCGCACTGCCTGCAGCCCTGGGTTGAGGGCACTGTCCCATTTCATAGGTGGGCAGTGGGCACCTCAGAGGTCAGGGAAGAGGAGAAGAAGAGGAAGAGGAGGAGCAGAGCCCCCAACCTCTGTCCTCATTTATTCACTCACTCACTCACTTATTCATTCATTCCTATGTTCATTTATTCTTGTTCACGTCACCCCTTCCTCCCTCCCTCCCTCCTGGATGGCAGTAAATGTTTCCCCAGCTCCTACTATGCGCCAGACCTCATGTTGTGTGCTGGGGACAATGGGACAGAAACAGGCTCTGCCCTTAAGCCCCTTCAGTCAGCTTGGGGAAGCAGACACCTTCCAGAATTAATCCACAGTTACAGCCACCAGCCACCCCAGGGTCTTGGGGGGGAGGAGCGAATGGGGCTTGCTGGGCAGGCTCACTTATTTGCTCCAGAGGCCTCTCCTGGCTCCCTTTTGAAACCTAAGTCGGCTCAGGTCACCTCCCTGTTCAAAACCTTCCCATGGCTCCCCCGCTCTAGGAGAGAAAGACAAAAGTCTCCCAAAGGCCTCAAGGCTCCCCATGACCCCCTGACATGAGCTTCCATCCCTCTTGCCTTTGCTTTCTCTGCTCAACTACATGGGCTTCTCCTGGAACTCACTAATTAAGTCCTACCTCAGGGCCTTTGTACATGCTGTTGCTGCTGCCCGGACCACTGTTTCTCCAGATATCCTCATGGCTCCTTCTTCACCCGCCTCAGGTCTTTTCTCAGTGAAACTTTTGTGGCCCAATCAAAAATTGCACCCCCCCATCCCACCCCTTCACCCTGGTTTATTTTTCTCCATCACACCTGATATTCTGATTCCCCACTTAGCTTGTTTATTCCATCTCCTGCGCTAGGCCCCAGCTGCACAAGGGCAAGGCTGCTGTCTGTTTTGTTGACTGCTCTGTTTCTGCAGGTGGGGCAGTGACTGGCACACGGGGGGCGCCCGACACATATTACCCGACTGAATGAGTGATTCACTGGTTGCCTGCAGGGCACTGTGCTCCCATGTTGCCAGTCTAGGCTCTGCTGGAGAGGAGCGGGAAGGGGTGAGGGTGGGCAGCTGCCCTCCTCTTCCAGCACATGAGCCCCAAGGACTCTGCTGGGTCCAGCGTAGAGGGTGAAGACCCAGCTACGTTGGAAGCTGGGGTCTGACTCTGTCAGCAGCGGGAGGCAGCGAGAGGGTTTGTACTGGGAAGGTTGGGGTCAGATGCTAGAAAAATCTCTGGAGATGAGAGATGAGGGAAAATGTTGATGCTATAAATAGTGCAGAAAGGAAACAGTTGGGTAGAAGGATGAACGAGGAGGCAGATGGATGGAAGGATGATGGATGGATGGATGGATGGATGGATGGATGGATGGATGGCGGGTGGATCAGTGGACAGATGGGTGGGTAGGTGGGAAGCGAGCTGATGCAGGGATGGATCCATGGGTCAGTCCCTGGGGGATGGACGGCTGGCACGACAGTGCTGTGCTGCTGCGGCTGAGGGCTGAGTGCTTGCACTGCGCGTACCGAGTGCTCCCGGCGTGCTCCGCCTGCGCATCATGGAATCAATCTCATTTCATTCCTGTTACCACCATATGAGCGGAGCATTTATGTCCCCATTTAACAGAGGGAAAAACTGAGTTTCAGGGACATGAAATGAGTTACTAAGGCCTCACCGCTGAGGAGAGGTTGAAGCCAGATTTGTACCCAGATCAGCATAGGCTTCAGGGCACCCTTGTTGTTCAGGACGAGGTTCCCACCACATGAGGGGGCACCCTCTGGGAGCAGGCAAACCCTCTGTTGCATCTCTGAAGATCCCACCGGCTGGCCTCTGGAGAAGGAGGTTTCTGTGAAGATCTGTTGGGTCCCGTCTGATGTTTACAGATATGTTGGGCCCCAGAGAAGTGAGGACAAGAGCAGCTCACCCGCAGTCCTCCACACGCCACTGGCGCCCGGCAGCCCCGCTATGGGGCAGGGGTGTGGGTGGGAGGCGGGCTGGCATGACTCATTGCAGACAAAGGGGGCCCGTTCCAGCCAGCACCATGAACCCCAGGCCTATGGTCCGGCCAGCCCTGCAGACCCAGGCCTCGCTGCTCCGGGTCTTGGTGCCTGATAGGAGAGATGGGGATCCTCATCCCCAGTGAGATGATGAATGTGAAGTGCTTGGCACATGGCAGGGTAGGTAGCTTCTGTTGATGATATTCCAACCAGGTCTGCCTTGTCCCTATGGGGTCACTGCTCTGAGCCTCAGTTCCCTTCTCTTTAAGTAGGCTTCACGCCCAGCACGGAGCCCAACCCGGGGCCCGAACTCAGGACCCTGAGATCAAGATCTGAGCTGAGATCGAGAGTCAGATGCCTAACTGGCTGAGTCACCCCGGCACCCCAGTTCCCTTCTCTTTGAAATGGGAAAGCAGATGCCTACCTTGCAGCTTTGCTAGAGAGATTCTATTCTTCAAACAAAGATTTATTTTCCCGGGCACGGTATATGCGCTAGGGAGACAGCAGTGCGAGAAACTGGCAAACAGTCCTGTCTTCAGGGAGAGACAATTAACATAACAAATAAGTAAATTACAGACCCTAGCAAGTGAAGAGAAGTGATAGAAAAGTAAATCTGGGAAAGGATGGACAAGAGGGGGGTACAATTTAAAGTAAGGTGCCCAGAAAAGCGTATCCCCGAGAAGAGATCTTTGAACAAACACCTGAGGTTAGTGACAAAGTGAGCCTTGCAGAGATCTGGGGGAAGAGCATTCCAGCAAAGGGAGAGGCAAGTGCAAGCACCCTGGGGTGGGTAGGACCTGGTGTGTTTGAGGAATAGCAAGGAGGCTGAGGAGAGGGATGGGAGATAAGGTGAGAGGTGATGGGGGGGGCCTTGAGGCTGTGGCTCAGCGGGAGGCATGGGAGGGTTTAGAGCAGAGGGTTTTAACAGGCTCCCCAAACTGTGATGGGGGAGGAAGGGGCACATTTGTTTTTCTCCCCAGGGGAGCAGCCCCTCTCCTGGGCCCTTAGTGACTGAGCCCTGCCCTCCCCACTCTTCTCCCTCTCCCGCGCCCCCCCACCCGGGGCCCCTGTGGAGGCTGCAGGGAGCCGGCAGCTTCCGTGTACCAGGCCTAAGGCCAGAGCTGCATTAGGAGCCCAGGGGCACGTGGGGGGCCAGCTGGCAGACAGCGTCTCTGTCAGCACCCAGCTTGGGACCTGACACCCCACACCTGGGCTCCGAGTTCCAAAGCAAGAGGGCTACTGAGGGTGCATCCAAGGCACGTGCCAGGAAATGCGTCCATAGCCGTACCAAGCCGCCAGCACGGCCAACGTCACTTTTAGAAACTTTCCCGTTTCCATCTGGAAGCGGGCTGTGGTCTAAGTTTTCCCCAAGGCGGAAACCCTGTGCACAGCATACCCTGACATCAACTGAAATGGTTTCAAAGGCAAAATGATGAAAGTCCTTTGTCAGCCTCCCGCTGCCCTCCCCAGACAATGCTGGGGGGTCGCAGTGTGTCCAACCTTCAGAGCCCCTGAGACGGCAGAGGTTGAGAGGGGGCCGCCCTGGGATGGGGGGCCTGGGCGGGAGGGGTGGCGCCTGCCTCACCCAGCAACAGCTATGTGCTGACACAAAGCCCCGAATTCCCCATCTTGCTTCCCTCACTGCACCCATTTTGTGCCTAAGCCCTGGCTAGGCCGAAGGCCCAGGAGGGATCCCGGGACAATGGTGCCCCAGCTCCGGGCACTGACCTCGGGGCCATGCCTGGACGGGCCTGATCTCTGGCACACACCCCCCCCCCACCTCACACACCCAGGACAAGCTGACCAGAGCCCCTGCCCAGACATCCCAGGCCTGCTACCCAGGAACAGACGCGTTCTGGTACTTGGACACCTCTTGCGACGTGGTGCTCACTACCTTCCAGGGCCGCTGGGTTTGGCTTTGAGCTGCCGGAACAGTAGGAAAAGTTATTTTTTCTTCTGCACCAGTGCAGAAAGAGGCTGACCTTTGGCCTCCAAGAGACCTCGGTTCCACTGGCCACACACACCCCTGGTTCCTCCCCCCAGCCCTTTGTCTTTGTGGCGCCCCCTGCCCTGAATGCCCTCCCTGCCCCCATGCTTACTGTAATGTGGACCGTTAGGCGCCGGAGATCTAGGAGGAACTTGAACCCAGAAACTGCTTTCCCCCGGGGAAGGGAGCACAGCGCCGCGGTTATGAGAGTCAGCCACTTCGTGGCTATGTGACCTCGGACCAAGTTCTGTGACTCTTTTTCCTTCATCTGTAAAATGGCAAAAAATGGTCTAACGGGTACGGACATGTGGGTAGAGAGGACGCCTAGGGACTTGAGTGCGTCGGTCCCGGGGATGAGCTGAAACACGCTGAGGTCTTTAAGAGCCTGGGGGCGCCGGGGCCCCGTGTTCAGCCGAGCTACCAGCTCGGGGATGCGAGGAATGGCCGCTTTCTCCACAAGACCTGCGTTGCCCGTGGGAGAGCCCCGTGCTGTGGACAGCCTGGCCCCGCCCCGCCCTGCCCTTCCTGCCTCCTCCCAGCCAGCTCTTGCTGTCACCTCCTCCCCATCTTCTGCGTGACAGTTGCAGAGGTCAGAGAGATCAGGGGCCCGCAGGGGCCTCTTGGTTGGCCAGAGGCAGTGGGAGGCTGAGCCAGGATTCTGGGGAGGGACTGAGGCCTGCAGATGGCAGGGACAGGACCCTCCAGGCAGATGTGGAAATCACAGCTCCAGGGGGAATGTATGCGGCCTCTCGGGGCACACGGGGAGGGGCCCCCAACTACAATACCCCTTTTCAGACCCCTGGCCCAGAGCTGACACACCCCCTTCTTGGTCTGCGCCCCCCGAAGTGTTGTAAGACACCAGAGCTCATGCACACGGACGTGCAAGGCCCCAAGCGAGGAAGAGCTGCTGTGGGGACGCATGGCAGGTGCTGACAGGACGCTGACAGGTGCTGGGGTCCTGGGGTCTCTGCAGGAGGGGGCCGTGGGTCGGTGGGCCTAGCACCATGATGGTGTCATCCCTCTAGGGGCCTCTGGCCCTTTTCTGTGCCTTGCACCCTTCCTCCGAATTCTGGTCTTCCATGCATCCAGTAACACACAGGACCCCAAAGGGGCCACTAACCACAATAGCTAGAAAGCACTTCTGTGATTTGGTAAATATGTGCTTCCTTAGGAATATGCATTGATGATAAAGTTGAATGGCTCCTTTAATCCCAACCATACTTTCAGGCCAGAGATGAGCATCTCTGATATTGGGAATGGTCTGCAAGCCCGGGAGAGGGATTTGAACAAATCTGTGACTTTCCTTGGGGGCAAAAATCGCAGGCGCTACGGATTCCAGGGTTTGCCGCCTCAATGTCCAGTTGCAGGAAACACTACATTTCAGCTGGAGGTTGGAGAAAATAGTGAGACTTCCCCCATTCACATACACGAATGGGGAGTTCCTCCTCATTTCATCTGCTCCTGCATTCCCTGGCAGGACAAGTAAGAGCAGCGACACCAATTCGAGTTCAGTGAATAACGGTGACAAATGACCATCAGTGCTCTTTATGGAGGCTTGGCACCGTGCTAGGCACAGGGTGACAACTTTCCCCATATCTGATCCTTACACAGCCCTGCAAGGCAGGCACTAGTGCGGTTCCCATTGTGCAGGGAATAAACTGAGGCACAGAGAAGGTAAGTAGTTTGCTCCAAGTCACACAGCACCTGAGTGTTGGTGTCAGGATTTGAACCCAAGTCTGTCTCTGACCCCAGAGCTTGCGCTGTCCACCCCCGCACCCAGTAGAAGGCCTGGCATACACTTGGGGGTTCGTAGATGTTTGGCTCATTTGAAGGGTCGTTGTTGAATCCTCTGTGATCAGGAGGGACATTCCCTGGGGCTAGGCTTGGTTCTCTGGATTTACAGTTGGTTCTATATTTATCATCCCCATCCCTAGGCAGGTTAATGGATTTTAAATGCAGTCAGTACTAATTGCCCCCATGCTGTGGATAGGCCTGCCCAGGGGGGAGAGTCTCCTCCAGCTCTAGGACCAAATTCCTTGACATAGAACAGCACCAGACCTATAGTGAGGATTTAAATAGGCCAAAATGGGAGCAGGGAGGGCACTCAGGGCCAAGGAAACAGCGTGGACAAAGGCATGGTGGCAGGACTCTCTACACCTCCAGGGGAACCAGGCAGGCCTCTCATTCCAGCAGGTCCTCCCGGTCCACGGGCACAAGGCGAGGCCGTCCCCGAGGAGCTTCTGTGAGATTCAGGTCATCATGGAGTGTTTATTAATCACCACAGACAGGATAGGGTCAGGCAGCTCCACGGGGAGTCCAGAGCAAGAAGGAATTGGTCAGCATGGAAAAATTGAAGGGAGCCATTCGGGACAGCTTTCTGGACCAGGCTTCCAGGGCAATGGGGAGCCCCAGAAGAGGAAAGTCTCCCTTTTCCCTCAGCTTTGGGCTATCTTAAAAATTAATGACTCTGGGGAGGGACATTGGAATCCTTGAACATGGTATAAAGATACAACAGAGTTACAGAGACCGATCCACCTCCTTCCTGCCCCCCCAACCCCCAGGTCTCCTCCCAATAGCCAGTTTCTGGTGTCTCTTTCCAGAACATTCTACCAAACACTCCTGTGCATGCGTGTGTGTGTGTGTGTGTGTGTGTGTGTATCTACTAAAAAAAAAAAAAATCTCGGTGATTACATCCATCCCCTCTCTTCTACATCATGCTTTCTCACTCTGTCTTAAAGAACTTTCCCCATTAGATTCATTCGACAAATATTTCTGGAGCTAAGTGCTCTCATGTGGCCAACCAGGCCAGACCCTTGTCCTCATGGGGTCTGTGTCCTTGCTTTCCCATAGCCGTGCACTGCCCCGCCACACTCATGTGCTATGTTGGGTTTTCCTTCCCTGGGGATGCCACGAAGCCTGTCACTGTTGCAAGGTGAGCAACTTTGGACATACATCTTGGTACCCGGGTGCAAGCAGATCAGAGGGATACATTCCTAGATGTGGAATTCCTAGGATAAAGGGATGTATCTTCTTAACTTGGCCATCTATCACCAGATTGTGGTTGAAATGTCAGGGTCTCGCTTGCAGGCAGGAAAGTGGTGCTGATGTGGATAGAGAGGGAGACTCGGGAGCCAGAGGTGGGATGTGCTTGGGGAGGGAGAGGAGAGAAGCCCGCTCTGCCTTCAAGGAGCCCCCAATTTGAGGGAGAGGCAGGATTGGTGAGGCACAAGGGTCCAGGAGAGCTGTGATGGCGAAGCCCGGGAGGTTGTGGGTACCTCAAGGAGGCGTAGGACCCGGCCTCAGAGCGTGGGGCGTCCGGGGAGGAGGTCTTTTCACTGAGCACCTGCTGTGTGTCTGTTGCTGTGCTGGGCCCTTTCGGGGAGCTATCCCCCCAGAGAGCTACCTCATCCATCACTCATCCAACGAATAACCAGCGGACCTCCTAGGTGCTGGGTACGGTATTACGGGAGCGCCATGCCCTTTCTACAGCTGAGGAAACCGAGGCTCAGGGGGAGGAGGCAAGAGCTGAAGCTCCAGGAATGCAGTCTCACGACCCCTCTCCGCCCTGTCCCAGAGAACTGCCCAGGTTGTAGGTGCTCTTTAAATAGGAGCATCTGGGGGGCGCCTGGGTGGCTCAGTTGGTTAAGCGACTGCCTTCGGCTCAGGTCATGATCCTGGAGTCCCTGGATCGAGTCCCGCATCGGGCTCCCTGCTCGGCGGGGAGTCTGCTTCTCCCTCTGACCCTCCCCCCTCTCATGTGCTTGCTCTCTCTCATTCTCTCTCTCTCAAATAAATAAATAAAATCTTTAAAAAAATAA